>NC_139682.1:30885019-31558142 GCF_964106915.1 Podarcis gaigeae
CTTTCAGCTGTCTTATAAAAGTCAGATAGTTGTTTATTTCCTTGACATCTGATGGGAGGGCATTGCAGAGGGCAGGCACCACTACCGAGAAGGCCCTCTGCCTGGTTCCCTGTAACCTCACTTCTCGCAATGATGGCACCGCTAGAAGGCCCTCAGAGCTGGATCTCAGTGTCCAGGCGGAACAATGTGGGTAGAGATGCTCCTTCAGGTATACAAGGCCAAAGCACCCTATGTACAGGTATATATAACAGCACCATCTAGTGGGTGATGTTGTAGCTTATATGATAATAGCTTTCTACTATGATTCCATAAAATATAATTATCTAGATATTTTGTAGGTTGCGAACTTTGCATTTAGTACTTGGAAACTGAACCAGACTAGGAAGGGTAATTTAATAGGTCTTGTGGAGCCCAACCCAAATCACAATTCCGAGACAGGAATAAACATGGTTGTGGTAAAGTTCTGAGTTAATAGAATGGATGGTACTACTTCAAATTTCAGGGTGGAGAATCACATTTTTAAATGTTCCCTATGTAATATATATGTGTAACTAGATAACAGACAGCAGAATCCTAATCAAATCGTTCTCCCTGATGTTTTAGTTTTTGCTTGTAGAGGTTTTTGTTTTGTTTTTGATGTGGGGAACATTGAAAAATGTGTCTTTACATCTACAATATGAACTGGTACAATTCACTCTAACACTTACTTCGTATTACCTTACTCTCATTGCATCTCTATGCATATGCAGGGTGGGACTTAAGCCATAGAAGCCTCTGAGTTCATAATTCATGCTTTCTGCGCTGCCAACATTAACAGATGTGAGCCCCGCATAACTGCACCCGCCACAAGATTGCCCACAAACACAATTTCTGCCGAACTTGAAGACTCATACCCATCTGAATTGCTTCAACCAAGAATAATATTCACATTTTCCTCCAGCTAAGCAAACAGCTAAAATGTTATTAAGTAAATTAGTGTAAGTCTTGCTCAATTAAACCACACAATTAAACCACCGGCACATTGGCTGTGTCTAAATTTATATTAAATATTGTTCAGAGGAGCCAGATGGTACCTGCTGCAAGCAGTCATGCAGCTTCTAGAGCCTAGGAAACTACCCTGGAGAGAAAGCTTAACAGAAGTACAGAAAAGTTCTGTACTTCCAGGTTTTCTGAATGAAATAAATTAAGCTGCTTTGGTATAGAGCTTGATTAACCATGCTTCAAAGCAAGGCCCCATCACAAGTGCCCTGTAGGTCAGTGGTAGAACATAAACTCAAGTTTAATTCCTGGTATCGCCAGGTAGAACTGGGAAAGGCCTCATCTTAATCCTTGGAGAGCATCTGCTAGTCCATGCTGAGTTAGATGGACTAAGGGGGTTCTTTCTTGTGGGCCATATTATATGGAGTCAGACCATTAATCAATGTGTCTATCTGTGCAGTGTCTTGCAGCTAAATTTGTTCCCTAGGCAGAATACCAAACATAGGGTTGGAAACGCCAACCATATATGAGTAGACTACAGATGCACTGGGAGTAAAAAGAACAAAATAAAAAGGAGAGGGTGCAGGGTAGAAGAGGCCCTCAACCAAAGACTAATACTCCCAGGCCATACAGCAGACAACAGTATGTAACTGAACCCTCAGCTAACATACACTGAGAGTCAGGCTGATGGCAAGTAAGGGACTTGTCCCTTGATTACCTTCAGCCTGGGAAATATGGGAGGATTGGTCTCAGGGCACTTCAAGGTGAAAGAATCTGGCCATGCACTTTGGAGGACTGATGGGATGAAATTGCTTTCAGAGGACACCCTCAGAACAATCACCTTCTTCTGTGTCCCCAACTTAGAATAAAAAGCAACAACTTGTAAATAATAAAATTCTGTTCAAAACAGCTGCAGCAACACGACAAGAACAACCACATCTGGTGAGGCCTTTTTGACTACCAGGTTTTCAGATACAAGGATGTGTGAGAGGGTCTTTTCTGCAGTGGCATCCAGGAAGTTCATTTGGAACGTTCTTTGCTAGTGTCCCGCTGGTGAGTAGCAAGTGTTTATTCTGCCTGGTGTTCATCATTTTACTGTTGTCTCCTCTGTGCTCTTATCTACTGCTTTTGTGTTTAATTGGTTTCGCTTAATTCTCTTTGTAGTTTGATTTCTAAACATTGTTAATTAGTTTTATGGTTATGTAGGTCACCTTGAGCACTGGGTGTAAATCCACAAAGCAAACAACCAGCCAACAAAGATAACAACAACAATAACAACAACAACAGCAACCAACCTTCAACTGTGCCAAACTAATCAAAGTCCTTTTTAAAAAGGGCATCTTAACTCCCCCTTCTGCCTAGATGGAAGTTCTTATGGATGGAGTAACGTAATTGCCATGGGAGGCCTCATCTGGTTACCAGTAATGGGACCATGCTGCTGGCCCTGCCTTGGCATTAGGCATCACACATGCCCATGTGTTGCCATTGTCTATCTGCATGAGGAAAGTCTACATGTCAGCAAGAGACCTACCAGTAGATCCCAATCTATCTTCTGCCAGCCACTGTTTTAAAAGGTTAAAACCTGCAATTTGAACTGAGCCTGGGGAGATAGTTTTGTTGCTTATTGGCTGTGATGTAACTGCTATTCCAAATTGCAGTTGCTTTGCTAGCTGGTGCAGAGCTGTATTTTCTCAGCTACAGCAAGATGTAGTCCACCCAATATTAACAATAATAGACCCAGACTTTAAAATATTGGCTACAACGCACCAGCGGCGTAGCGTGGGTTGTCAGCACCCGGGGCAAGGCAAGTAATTTGCACCCCCTAACCCGTGGATTTGCGCCCCCTAACCCTAACCCCCAGATGTTGCGCCCAGTGCGGCCGGCCCCCCTGCACCCCCACGCTACACCACTGCAACGCACTATGTTTCATTTATTAATAAAATGCTCTAGGCGCTGACCTGAAACTGCCTGTCTTTTTAGACCAGGCCCTGTTTGAATGCCAGGGAAATGCAATTGTCTCCCAAACAGAGGCAATTTTTTAAGAAAATATTCCTCCCCGCCCCTCTTCATTCATCCATGTATAGATCTTCCAGCTGAAGATAATGAATCTGATTAATAAAATGGTCTGTGAAAACTTATGTCATAATTACATTGACAACATCCAATGTTACTCATTCTCAGAGTAGATCCATGGAAATCAATGGACTAAAAATCCATTGATTTCAATGATCTACACTGTGGGTGACTAATGTTGACTATCATCCTTGTTTTTAAGTTAATTTAAGATGTTTTTGATGCAATGAATGAGCAACCATTTGCAGGATATTTGCTCTGCTGCAAACTGATCAGCTTAATGCTTTCTTGCCCAGAAAAACATTTTGCACTGTAATGCCATGCTTCTTGGGCTTTCATAATTTTCTACATTACGACCAACTATCTTCTAAAGCAATTGTTTGTCAAATGGGTCACTTTTGTGGGATATTCCACCCTCCCCTCAAGTCCAATAAATCTTAGAAAGTATTTGCATCCCTCCAACCTTCTGACCATTGGATTGTGCTGGTGAGTTTGGGTACAATTTGGGCATAGCTGAGAGTGCCACAGCTCTTGCACAGCAGCAAAACTCCATTGGGACAAATTGCATTTATGCACAGCATTAGATGCTGATTTATAGAAAACAGGGAACTTCAGTGCTCTGCAATATAGGTGCTTGCATACAAATGGTTATTCTGAAATCTGAAAGACTGCTTTTGAGAACACACACAGAATTTGAATGCATTTGGGCACTAAGATTAATGCCACTTAATGCTTCGGTAGTCATCTGCAAAGAGAAAACAGTGGTGTAAACTACAGAGACATATTCTTAATGTCTTTGTGCAAAGTAACTTTAAAAAAATATCCACACAATAAGCATATCCCAATTATCTTGTTGTTTAAATTGGTATATCTTCTTCTTGTTTCTAACACCTAATAGAAATTAATTGCAGCTGCCTCTTCACAGAGCGGGTTGTACCTATTTCAAAATAAAACATTAGCAAAGCAGCCATTGATAACCATTGACAGCCAGGGGACTGCAGAGCTGCATAGAACATTTGCAGTGTTAGAGGCAAGTCAGGCTAGGTTCATTGACGGAGTTTTTTTTTATAAAACAGCAGTTTTAAATTTCCTGGCAAACCAACCCAGAAACTAGCACAGATATGCAGTGAAGCATCTGTGTGAGTTGTAGCATCCTTTTTCCTAGTCAAGCAAGACAAGCAAATCTGTGAAAGGTTTCGGTGAAAAAAGGATAGCAGCCAAGGTAACCATATGGGACATTTTTTATTTCTGGTGTAGCAATATAGGTGTGATAAGAGTAATGCCTGCAGCATACAGATATCTGCCTTGTTACAGACTTTCCCCTTGCACAAGAACCACTTCGGTGTAGTGTGCATTGCAGGAAAAGAGTGTGCTATATGAAAGCAAGGCTGAAAGAACCACCCATAGTCTTTTGAATCTTGTAGTCAATATTGAATAGCCATATTTAAGGCACCTGGCTCGCATGAGGAAAAACACTTGGAACACAAATGTACAGATGGCCAGTCGTGTGAGATCTATAGATTAAAGCAGCACAGCCACACTCTTTTTGACAAAGCTCTTGAATTCATATCACCGTTATAGCACTCCTTCTCTGTGTTATGCTGTTGCTGCGGCTGCTGCATTTAATGGGCATTTAATTGCCATGATTTAAGCTGTGCGCATATGTGCAGCAACATAAAAGATAGGGGGGCTAGGAAAGGAAAGGGGAAGATCCATTGAAGCAGCAACAATCTGGAACTGTGGCTGTGGAAGCGGGGGGGCGGGGCGGGGCGATGAGACATGGACATTGACATCAAGAGGCTGAGTCTAAACCCTCTCTTACCTGTAGTTTTTCCAGTGTATGGAATGGGTGGGGGACGCAGGTGGCGCTGTGGGTTAAAGCCTCAGCGCCTAGGACTTGCCGATCGAAAGGTCGGCGGTTCGAATCCCTGCGGCGGGGTGCGCTCCCGCTGCTCGGTCCCAGCGCCTGCCAACCTAGCAGTTCGAAAGCACCTCCGGGTGCAAGTAGATAAATAGGGACCGCTTACCAGCGGGAAGGTAAACGGCGTTTCCGTGTGCGGCTCTGGCTCACCAGAGCAGCGATGTCACGCTGGCCACGTGACCCGGAAGTGTCTCCGGACAGCGCTGGCCCCTGGCCTCTTGAGTGAGATGGGCGCACAACCCCAGAGTCTGTCAAGACTGGCCCGTACGGGCAGGGGTACCTTTACCTTTACCTTATGGAATGGGTGAAGTTGACCTTATGAGTGATCTAAAGGTTTTTCGGTCTCGAGACCGAAATCACAGGAGATTTTGAGAGAAATTAAACTTTATCAAGCACAATACTCCAAATTGATAAATCAGGAAGTGGAGTGGAAAGTTAAGTTAATGAAACAAAGATCATTTGAATCGGCAAACAAATGTGGAAAACTGTTGGCATTGCAGTTGAAAAAGAGACAGAAATTGAATACGGTTACAAATCTAGAGATTGAAGGAAGAAATATTCAGAATCCTGTGGAAATCAGAAAGTGCTTCCAGAGATATTTCAAACAATTATATACTCAAGGGCCGCAAAATGAGGTTGAGATAGAACAATTTTTGATAAGGAATGGACTACCAAAGTTGTCTCAAGAAAATAGGACAATCCTGAATTATAAAATAACACAACAAGAGATTGAAGAAGCCATTCAGAATGTGCAATTGGGCAAATCTCCAGGGCCAGATGGGCTTACCTCCAAATATTATAAGACATTGAAAGATTATTTGATACATCCTTTAATGGAGGTTTGCAATGAAATCATGGAGGGGAAGAAGGCACCAGAATCGTGGAAAGAAGCTTTCATCACATTGATACCCAAATTAGAATCTGAAAAGACACAACTTAAGAACTACCGTCCCATCTCCCTCCTAAATGTGGATTATAAAATATTTGCAGACATTTTAGCAAGTAGATTTTAAAAAGTTTTGAACGAAGTGATTCATAAGGACTAGGCAGGCTTTCTCCCAGGTAGACATTTGTTTGCTAACACGAGGAACATTATTGATATTTTGGAACTTTTGCAAACAAATATTAACACAAAGGCAGTGTTAATATTTATAGATGCGGAGAAGGCCTTTGACAATATTTCATGGAAGTTTATGAAGAAAAACCTGGAAGGGATGGGAGTGGGACGGGGATTTGAAAATGGGATAGATGCAATTTACTCAGAACAAAAGGCTAAATTGATAGTTAACAATGTGGTGACGGAAGAGTTCAAAATTGAAAAAGGAACACGACAAGGTTGCCCTATTTCTCCTTTGTTATTTATTTCGGTCCTGGAGGTGCTCTTGAATATGATTAGAGGGGACCGGTTGGTTGAAGGAATTCAGGTCGGAGCGAAACAGTATAAACTTAAAGCTTTTGCAGATGACCTGGTTTTGACCCTACAGGAGCCAGAATCTAGTACGAAAAGGGTATTACAATTGATTCATGAGTTTGGTCGGGTGGCAGGATTTAAACTAAACAAGCAAAAAACTAAGGTATTAGAAAAAAAATTGACATCTTCAGAATCAGAAAGGTTTCAGAAAGAGACAGAGTTAAATGTGGTTTAAAAAGTAAGATACCTAGGGGTAAACATAACAGCCAAAAATCTGAGCTTATTTAAGGATAACTATGAAAAGTGTTGGTCAGAAATTAAAAGGGATCTAGAAGGTTGGTCAAAATTGAAACTTTCCTTGTTGGGCCGAATTGCTGCTATAAAGATGAATGTATTGCCAAAAATGCTGTTTCTGTTCCAGACTTTACAGATTGTGGATAAAGTGGAGTGTTTCGGGAGGTGGCAAAGAGATATCTCCAAATTTGTCTGGCAGGGCAAAAAGCCCAGAATTAAGTTTAAGATATTAACTGATGCTAAAGATAGAGGGGGCTTTGCCCTGCCAGACTTAAGGTTGTATTATGAATCAGCAGCTTTTTGCTGGTTGAAAGGCTGGCTGCTTCTTGAAAACACTGATGTTCTAGATCTGGAAGGTTTTAACAATGCTTATGGATGGCATGCATATTTGTGGTATAACAAGGTTAAAAGTCATAAAGCTTTCAAGAACCATATTGTCAGGAAAGCAGTGTTTAATGTCTGGATGAAATACAAAGACTTATTGGAAAACAAGACCCCAAGGTGGTTATCACCAATGGAAGCTAAGGCTCAGAAAAGACTCAATATGGAGGCCAAATCGCCGAAATATTGGGAAATATTAGAAAAAGATGGAGATAATTGGAGGCTGCAAAGTTTGGAGAAATTAAAAGATAAAGTGCGAGATTGGCTACATTATGCTCAGATCAAAGAGGTTTTTAATTTGGATAAAAAAATAGGATTCCAGGTGGAAAAATCGAAGTTAGAAACAGAATTGTTAGAACCTAAGACTAAGGTACTTTCAAGAATGTACAACTTGCTGTTAAAATGGAACACACAAGATGAAATGGTTAAATCAGCTATGATAAAATGGGCACAGGACATTGGGTATAATATGTTTGCTGACTGGGAAAAGTTATGGACCACCGGTATGAAGTTCATGGCATGTAATGCCTTGAAAGAAAATATTATGAAAATGATATATAGGTGGTACATGACTCCAGTCAAGCTTGCAAAAATATATCATCTGTCTGACAATAAATGTTGGAAATGTAAGGAAACTGAAGGAACGTTCTTTCATCTCTGGTGGACTTGCCCTAGAGTTAAGGCTTTCTGGGAAATGATATATAATGAGTTGAAAAAGGTATTTAAGT
This sequence comes from Podarcis gaigeae, assembly GCF_964106915.1. Classification (NCBI taxonomy): domain Eukaryota; kingdom Metazoa; phylum Chordata; class Lepidosauria; order Squamata; family Lacertidae; genus Podarcis; species Podarcis gaigeae. Next base: position 30,892,806 of record NC_139682.1, read on the forward strand.
ATACCTTTCCTAAGAAACCAGAGGCCTTCCTTTTAGGCATTGTTGGCCAGAAGGTGCTAAAGAAGGACCGAACATTCTTTATGTATGCAACAACAGCAGCAAGGATACTTGTAGCCAAACATTGGAAAACCCAAGACTTGCCCACACTGGAAGAATGGCAGATGCAACTGATAGACTATATGGAACTTGCAGAAATGACTGGCAGAATCCGAGACCTGGGAGAGGAAGCAGTGGAAGAGGACTGGAAGAAATTTAAGGACTATTTACAAAAACATTGCAAATTGTATGAGTGTTAAGAAAGATGCAAGAGTGTAAAAAACATGGCACCACTAAGCTAGTTGAAAAGATTATGAACATAAGTGAAATCTAAGAAAAGATAAGTTTTGGATAAATATTATGTTTAAATTAAGTATTTAAGGTCTGGATAAAGGTATCTAAAGCTAGGGACACAATATTGGAAATTTATAAAATAAGAATTGAAATAAGGTGATAATTTGCTGGTTAAAGTTTTATAAATCAGGAATGCAGGAACGAGAGATGTGAGGAAGTCCAAAAAGTGAAGAAAATATGTTTATTGATGTGTTTTTTCTTTCTTTTTTGTTGTTCTTTTGTTTTTTTCTTTTCTCTTTACTGTACTAAGAAAATCTTTAATAATTTTTTTTTTTTTTAAAGAGTGATCTAAAGGTGAATACATTTGATGCAAGGCAAGGAAAAACCACAAGCATTTAGTGCCATATGGCGGGACTTCATCTCGTATGCCTCTAAACCAAATGTACAATACTACCTGCCAACAGCAGCCAAGACGTTTTAACAATTTGATGTTGCTTTGTACAATCAAACAGGCTCTGTAACATGTTCAGCACATGTTCCTCCTGACTTGTGCATGACCTCCCATGTTGGGGCTGTTCCATTAGTTCTTGTTGCTTATGTGTGTGGTTCTTTTTCGGGAAAGCCAACCACAGTGGTGAGCATTTTGGTAGTGCAGTATGAATACAAAGTCAAATCCAGATCTTGGAAAATAGGAGCCTTGAGGTGCATTTAAGGAGAGGGAAATGCCCCACTGAAGTTGAATGTGTATACTTTTACAAGGAAAAAAAATATATAGATGTGGCTTCATTGGTCCATGAATACTTGCAAGAGCCCTCCATGCGAGAGCCAGTGTGGTGTAGTGGTTAAGAGCAGTAGATTCGTAATCTGGGGAACCAGGTTCGCGTCTCAGCTCCTCCACATGCAGCTGCTGGGTGACCTTGGGCCAGTCACACTTCTCTGAAGTCTCTCAGCCTCACTCACCTCACAGAGTGTTTGTTGTGGGGGAGGAAGGGAAAGGAGAATGTTAGCCGCTTTGAGACTCCTTTGGGTAGTGATAAAGTGGGATATCAAACCCAAACTCTTCTTCTTCTTCTTCTTCTTCTCCATGTCATGCAAACTATAGGTCCAAGGCTGAGCTACTTAGATGGAAGGTGAAGTTGCTTTATTTAGAGATTTCTGAGAACATTGCAGTTGTGCTTTTAGAAATGAGAAGCTGTATTCAGCTCTGTTATGTGATAGACTGTGAGCTACATTGATTTGCACTTCTGCGAGCAATTAGCTTGAAAACCGTAAAAATAAAAAGGTGTCTGTACACTGAAGCTTGCTTGTAAACCATCCCTGCATTATTAGTGATAAATTTAACAAAGTGGGACTGCCACAAATTTTTATCATCTCCCAATTTCTATTTTGAGAGATTTTTAAGACCTGCATTATCCATGAGCTGGTGATCAGATTAATTATTCACAGATTTATGGTGACTTAGGGCAACTCCAGCAGCAGCGTTTTGCAAGGGATAGCACATCAGTCGTACAAACCCACATGTTCATGGTGTAAATTGATGCTGGTCCAGATGGTTTCACAGGATGGAGAGTCATTCCCTTAGCTCAGTGGGCAGCACATAAGTCTTGCACTCAGGACTCAGGTCTAGTCCTGGGTATCTCCAGGCAGGGCCAGCAAAGACTCCTCTCTGAAACTCTGGAGAGCTGCTACTATAGACAGTTATGAGCTAGAACAGGCATCCCCAACCTGCGGCGCTTCAGAGGTATTGGCCTACAACTCCCATGATCCCTAGCTAACAGGACCAGTGGTCAGGGATGATGGGAATTGTAGTCCAAAACATCTGGAGGGCTGAAGGTTAGGGATGCCTGAGCTAGATGGACCAAATGGTTTGTCTCTGCATAAGGCAGTTTCCTATGTTGTAACATGTAATATGAATGAGGAAGTCCCTGTTGTGAATCTTGCTTTGCTATGAAATCACTTCTTAGATAATCCCTAGCTTTCTGCCTCAGCCCTATTAAGGGGACAGCACACACCTTCCTTTTTAGGTTTTTTAAAAAAAGAGATTACTAATGTAACTCTTGGTTGGACAAACATGAGTCTGACCAAACTGCGGGAGGCAGTGGAAGACAGGAGTGCCTGGCGTGCTCTGGTCCATGGGGTCACGAAGAGTCGGACACGACTAAACGACTAAACAACAAAAAAATGTAACTCTACCATATAATAGGATATTATTATGAGCACAGACAGGACAGAAGTTGTTATCTGGTTGACCGATCTGAGAACAGGACGCGAGAGTAGATGAGCCTTTGGTCTGAGCCAGCAGGGCTCTGTTGGCCTAGATTCAGCTAACTCAATGTGCTACCAGAAGCCAGCACAAGGGCTCCTTAGAGTGCAAGAGGGCTTCTCCACCTTCTCTGCCTCCCCCACCGCACCCAAATCCATTTTGGAAGGTCAGGAAAAGCTCGAGAACAATTGGGGAGGGGGAAAAGAGTGTGGGGGTTGTCTCATGTGGCAAGCAGAATTGCTTGTGCCGACAGGATGATCAGAAGAGTGGCATTGAAGTCTTCCCCATGTTCTTGTATCATATTAAAAAAAGGGGATAGGAAGTTTAAATTACCCTATGAAATATTTTTGTCTTCCATAATTTCTATGCTACTGCCATTGGTGCCAACCTGGAAGCACCGTTGACACTATGCAATTCCCCATTCTCATTTGTATATGAAGGATAAGAGGAGAAGGAGCTCACACACTGAAGACCATCAGCTTCATACATAAGAATAATCTTTAAAATTTATTTGACTAATTGTGTTACATTCAAGATCTGATGTGTTTCTTCTAGACAAAGAGTTGGCATAAATACAAACAAGCCTTTGTGCCTTCCCTAAACAAGAGATAAAGTACTAGAGACAGAGGAACATAGCTTCACATCTTTGTATTTACAGTCTGCCTTTACAACTTAGTGGTAGGAATATTTACAGAAAATACAATAAGAACAAAAAGATCATGTCTTGGCAACATACAGAACTTTATACATAATTGTACATGATTAAGCACATGGTATCTAGCCATCTCCTTCCAAGTACTCCTGCAAAAACCCAGTTGTCTTTCAAAGATGCACTCTATCAATTGTGTAACTATCACCGTGTTATACTTCAGTTGACTGTTCATGTTGAATTATAGTTCTATAATCCACCTGGGCTAAATATTATGAACACTGCATGACAATTGTATACTTCCCTCCTGGGAAGCGGCTACAGATAATGGGCAGTCCAATCCTCAAGGCACTCCTAACAGCTTATGACCCACTGAAGAAAATAGGGCTGGTACTGAGGACCAGGAGCAAGCTGTGTTTTCTATAGCTGCTTAACAGCTGCTCTCCATACAAAATAGCTACTCTTTCAGACATGATTCCACTCAGCTCCCTCCCCATTTTATTTTTTCTTTACATTTAAAATATATTTGAAGGACCAGCTTAAAGGTGCTTTATATTTCTTAAATGGAAACTATCAAAAAGGTACTAAAACTGACATTTTTGATTTGAAATTGTTGTGTAGATGACTAACTTCCAAGTGTATGGTGCTTTATTAAGAGGACTTGAGTACAACCCTTGTATGTGTTTATGTGGTAAATACTGCAGCCCTAATATTTTATCTCTTCAAGAGACCAGAGTGAAAACAAATAATACATATTAGTTAAGATACCCAAAGGAAACGGTAATAGGAAACAAGCAACCTAAATGTTAAGAACCAAGCCTGGTCTACAAACTTCGATTCTTTTGATTATCCTGTGCAATGGTATCCAAAACAAAAGTTGGAAATTTAAATGTTATATTGAGTTTTACAAGCCTGATGCTTCAACCTGACCTAAAAAGAACCAATTTTTCAAAGGCAGTCATGTTTAGAGAGCTCTAGACAGAACATTGTATTGCAGTTAATTGGTCAGTCAATAGTTCTGCACAGGGGACAGGGAGCTATCAGTGCACTTGGAAGCCTTCTCATTTACACACATACAAAAACAGACAACCAGCATCTGTACCAAAGGACCACATCACACACATTTGGGAGAACACAGCGAAAGTGAGCCCTTATACATTTCCATTAATTGCTCAGTGCTGTTTGGAGAAATCACTGCTGTTATTTCCCTCCATACTATTTTTATTAACAGAATCAAAAGAATTCCTGCATGCAGATTTAGGCCACAACTTCCAAGTCCGCTTGTGTGCTGTTAAGTACACAATGGAAGAAAAAGTAAGTATAACACAAATGTGGATTCAGGGCAGCATGTCTGCTCAAGAGCAGGGTTTTTACAAAAATAAAATAAAATACAGGCTAAGTTAAGGCTGCACCAAGCAAATTATAAAGTTTGGAGAAGTAAATTCCTGGGGGCAAGAATACACAGGCTTAATAGAAATGAGTTCCTGGGGGAGGGGGGACCTTTACAAGCATACGGCCCTTATTTTCACAGCAGAGTTTAACAAACTGAAATTTCTTTTACTAAACAGAAGGTTTTTGAACATGAGAGGCTGTAACTAAAAGCAAATTATTTAAACTATTGAACACCAAACTGGGCCATGCCTCTAACCCAGTTCAAAAGCTGTTGTGGATTTAATACATTTCTGTCCTGTCTGTGTAACTCAAAAGGATGGTTTTGGCAGGTCATTAGTTAAAACAAACTAATGGCTTCACCCAAAGTACATACATGGTTCAAACCATTGATTTTTATATGCAGTTGCCCAACTGCTCAACCTGTTATTGCACGGCTCTTGTGGTACGCATGCATTGGTTGTGCCATTTAATCCATGGACTAAATGTGACAGATCATCATCTGGATCAGAACAGTATCTAAGAGGGTTCAATTAAGTTTAGTGTTCGTGCACTAGGTTAATACTGGCAAATGTTCAGTACTAAGTAACTGCTATGCAAGTATCAGAACAACCTGCATCCCCACTAGCAGTGCTATTTGCTGTTCCAATCTGTGCATCGATTAAGCAGGACAGCTAAACATGCCAGACTTTGAGAGTGATTTTATGATGCACCCTTATTTTTCATATGTGGACCTACACCACAAGCTGACAAGACGCTAGCATGCTAATTCAAAGTAAGCAGCAGGCTCCATTGTTTAATCTTCCCTAAGAAACCAAGAAGCTCTTTAGGGTTTTTAAATGACCACCCTGGCAGCTTTTATGAACAAAAAGTACACCTCTCAGAGGAGTGCTGTGTAATAAAATATTTTTGCTATAACCGTTATGAAGCAAGTACTGCCTCCAAGATTAGCTTTAACACACATAGCCTCACTGGAAATCCATCAAAAGCGACCAAGTTTCTTTTTGCTAAGCCCTTCGCCAATTGCTCCAGACCTTGCCACTCTGCTTTCTTTGTCATAATTCAACTACATCAAAAGATATAGAGGAATACTGCTGCTGTAGTCCAGTTTCAAAAGAGCTTTTCTTCAGGATCTCAAAGAGTCAAAATATAACTTACTTTTGCACGTTCTATTAATGGGCAGTTTGCTTCCTGCCCTGAAGTATCAGATTGCATAGCAACATTGAGAAAGGTAAAGGTTTTAACAAAACGAAAGCTTTCATGTCTATGTTTCTTATGGCTGACACATCAGTTAAAAGTTTTCAAAGTTCCATGCTATGCATACTGGGAACACTGGGTATTTAAAAAATAAATAAATAGACAAGTGGAAGTCAACTGTTTTTCAAAGGACATTCCAATGTTGTATTTAAAAGCAAAAGGGCACAGAAACTGAACAGACCATATTAATTTTAGACATTGAAAAGGCCCACCAACTTGTGTTTCACTAACACTGGGAGAGTAGTTCACTTGCTTCAGAAGACTACTGGCCACGTGTTCCATAAGCAAAAAATGAACAAATTAAAGCAAAACAAAAATTGTATTGTCAATTGTAAGCCACTTGCATTATTATTAATAATATTATATATGCTTCTGAAGAATCAAGAGTTAATTTTGCTCTAGAATTTCTCAGCCTTGTTTCAGTACTAGGTTAAGACTTGTAAGGATATTATACTGGCTCCCCAATGATGAATCTTAAATACTAAGGGGCTGCTATGAAGTGAATCATCTTGATCTTGGGAGTGTTTGCTTCTAAACAGGTATTCTTCACATTTTATCCTTGAACGCGTTCCAGCAACTTCCTGCAATTAGGCAATAGTAAAGCAAAGTGTGCTAATCTGCATGCATTCTATTATGGCTGATGGTAAAAAAAGAGAAGAGAACCATTAAAAAACCTCAAACGTAAACTGTGTTGGGAACTTAGGAACTTAATTCTTGCTTGCTTAAATATCATACTATATGCCTACTATGAATCAAATATATTCAAATCAATAGGACTTGTTTCCAAATAAATGTGGACTAGGTTTGTATCTCTTATTTCTAAAAATGCAATTTGACTTTTTAATAGCTATCAAGAAAGTTCTTGCACAAAGCATTATTTTCTGGATTCCCTTTTGAAAAACATGGCCTCCATTTATAAAATGTGCAGGTAGATTTTTAAAAGGTTTTATCACCTTCCAAAAAGGTTTTATTAAGAAAATGATACCCTGTCTTGCATCCAAGTATCAAGCACAAGAAAACCAGGTGATCTAATAATTTGTTCTTTAAATCTGGACAGGGTAGCTATTTCTTTCCTCTCCAGTAACATCCAGTAATACAACACACATTAGCCAATGAAGTGGAGGGACACCAGGGAAATTTGAAGCTGCTTGACTTTGTATTACTAGATGTTAAGGGTGGGGACAACATTCCCGGTTCTTTTTGGCAGAAGCCATGCATGTAATATATGGTTCCAGACTGATATCAGTGCAAAGCAAGGATAAACCATTTAATTTCAAACACTTGTAACAATTCTGAAGGGCACATAGTTATCAGATAATTTCTAGTACACTTTTTAATAACCTTAACTTGCATGGGTCTTCACTTCCAATGATATTGGACAGCTATGGTGTGCCAGGGTTTGAATAATTCCTTTTTTAAAAAAGAAACCGACCTCTTTCAGTAAAATGAATGAACGAACTGTGGGACATGAAAAGAAGCATCTATCCCTTTCTGTAAAGAACATTTGCAATTCAGAAATCAGATTTCACAATAGGGTGGTTGTAACTAGTTCTTACATGCAGAGATGGACATACATTCTGATTGCATCTTTTCCAGGACAAGGATTTCACTTCTTTCTATAAGGGTGGACTGGTCAGATGAGAAATCACATTTTTAGCATTCATAAGATACAGGTGAAATTATGTACTGGTCATAAATACAATCGGGATGAACAGGCTTTTCTTTGTCTCAAAGCTGACTTAAATGGACCATCCTTAGCTCAAAGAGCCAACCTTCTTTGCTTCCCCATCCCTCACCAATACCCCAGAGCTTTTATCCTGGACTGGCCAGCAGTAGGTAGAGGGTGCTTGCAACCTACAAAGGTAAAGAAACTTTGAGCAATGGACCCACGGGTACATGCATCTTGGATCTAGAGGAGGAGAGTCAGAAATGGAGCCTCTGAGTGGAGCTAAAAATAAATAAATAGGCCTGCTTGCAGGTGGGAAAGCAAACCAAACAAGATGTAGCACAATAATTTATTGCAATTTCATGGTCTCTGTCTGGAAAAAAAATGCACCTGAACCCAACCTGCTATGAAGCCAAGTACCAAACTTCAGGTGCTAGTTCTTTACTTTCAGAATCTGATCTGGCATTTTAGGTCAACATAGAAAGCTATGAGAAGTGCAGTTAACCCCCCTCTCTCTACTACACATCCACTACATATTACTAAATAGTGACTGATGGTGAAAGTTTGTCCCTCTGCAGCAGCTGATGGAGTGAAGCTGGTTTTCAGGGCAAGTGCCTATATTGTGTCCTCATTTCTTCCTTGCAGCAGAAGCAGAAGTCATGCTCAGGTTGTGGTTTCTTTATACAGGACTTGCAAGGTGGGGAAGGGTCCCCCCCATTACCGTAGACACCAAGCTCTGATCTAATTGTTCAGGGAGGATATTGGTCTAAGGATTGCAGTTTTTGAGCCCAGCCTCCTGGAAAAGAGAGGTATAAAACTCTGGCTCCAGCTGTTTGTTCCTGTATTTATTGACAATGTCAGCTATTTTCTGTTTTCGACGGACATGTGGAGGATTGTACGAGTCACTTTCCAGCCGTTTTCTTCGACAAATATTTATTACTGTCTGTCTCACTAAGAAGCCTTAAATGGAAAAAAGAACATGTTAATGCCACTTACTTCTTCCCCCAGGAAAGTTATTTTTAGGACTTTCTGAGGCTAAAAGGAAAAAGTGTTCTCTGCATCCCAGCGACACTTGTGAGGTTTGGAATCTTCTCATACTTGTCAACTTTACTTAGGAATAAATCTGGACGAAGAGACTGTCTTGAAACGTAAGTGCTACTCTGCCTTAGTATGAAAAGGCTAGTTCCCTGCCTTCTTACCTTACCTTACCCAACAAGATCAAAGATGGTATATGAACGCAGTATCTGAACATTTGTCATTCATTCAGCCACCCACAAACCGATGGCTTTCGACATGGCTATGGTTACTGAGAATCCCAGCCAAGCACTCCAGGTTATCTCCTTCATTGGAAAAGGAGAAATGGGGGCATTTTTCTTTCCAGGCAGAACAATTTGCAACATCAGAAATAGTCTGGTGATGTGGCAAGGGATAGCATTATTAAATTGCACTCATAGCCCCAAAGAGAAGAGTTACATGTAACATTTTTACAAATCAGTTTCATTTGTTGAGACATTAGGAAGAAAAGGAGGAAAGAGGTGTGGGGGGAAGAAGGGGGTTGGGTTTGGGTGGTGATGTTTCTATTTGTGTAGGGTTTTGTGTCAGCGTTGCTTAATCATCCAATGTTAATTAAAAGCACCTACCTAATGCTCTCCTGCTTACTATCATTCCATCCACCAGTGGGATGACCATGTTGAATTTCCCAGTAGCTCCTTGCACTTTAACCCTGAATAATCCAGTATTTAGGGGGTGGGTGAAAATCACTGGAACCTCTTTTTCAGGAGTGGCGGACCTTAAACACATAAACGTTACCAATGTAAGCAAACATTTCAAAATGGAAACAGCTGGGACAGCCAACATTTTTTCAAAATTAAATAAAAACTTGAAAAATATACAAAACTGTAGAAATTGGATACACCTTGAATGTTACTTGAAGGAACAAAATCTGGGCAATGCCATAAAAATATTGCGTGATAGGAGGAATATAAGGCATCAGACTGACAGTTTTCTGAGCCCAAAATACGTGTTTGAAAGAAGGGGAAGGACCATGTAACAACACCCTTTGGACTCATGAATTTCTGCAACATTTCTCAAGTGCCAACACATCTTTCTAAGGGCTGCTGGGACTAAAATCCATGAACACTCAACACGCAGCTTGCATGTGAGCAGAGTACTTCCAAGAGTGAAAGAAACAGCAGGAAGCAATGCATTAACCTGAATTAACTTCTATGCAAATGGCAGAGGTGGAAATGCGGATAAATTCAGGCCATACCTCAATGAAGTGCTGCTGTTTGTTGTAGTTTCTACTCCAGTGCTGGTCTCTGAAACCAAGTCGGAGAGAGGAAAGTTCTCTGCAAGATAAACATATTCACAATAGATTAAATATTCCCTTTTCATGTTGTAAGAGATAGTTCAAAATGTGAAACCAAATCATGTTAAGTGCCTGGTATTTAAAAACATGTAACTAGAATTGGTCTGAAGGACCATCGTGCCCTGAGCAGAGTGGAGAAAGGAGGAGCTTGAGGAATTGTCACCATCCAGCTGCCACAGCAGCCCAACCCTCCTCCAAATGCCACTATGGGGATTGCTGCAGAACCAGTTTGCCCCCGAGAGGAGCAAGAAGATGCAGCACCAGCTTCTTCTAAATAAACAAGTTGGGATTTTTCCCCATTTTATATTTTTAAAACCAATGCTTCTTGCAATAATCTTAAGTAAAACACCTTCTATACTACCCACAAATGGCTGAAACAAGCAAATTAATAAAGCAAGAACTGGACATGTGGGCCTGGGTTATGAAGATGGTTTGCTTAGAAACTGACAAGGGCTGTTTTAAACCACAATCTGTAGCAGGCACAGAATGCTGAGCTCGGGTTACCAAGTGTAAACACTACTGGGGTCCTTCTCCCAGCCAGGAGGAGAAGAAGGGAAGGGAAGGGAAGGGGGAGAGTAGAAACCTAAGGCTTTTATGTCCTGCCTGCTCATGCAAACTCCATAATAAAAGCCTAAGATTCACCCACCTATATCATCATAACGTTCAACCCAGACCACATACACCTTGGTTTCAGGTCCCATTGGTGGAACAGCCCGACCATGCGGTAACCTCTTGCATCTGGAAGTTGGACTGAGCTGTTGAAAATACAAAAGAAAAAAGAAGACAGTCACCAAAGCTACAGGTGTGCAATTCAGACTGTCCTTTTCAAAAGTTTCGGGGAAAATAATTATAATGCATACAACCTATTGTGAACACTTCATTAAAAAGACAATAAATATTGTACTGTTGTCAGGCTGAGGCCTAAACATCTCCAATGATTTTAGATTCCTTTTGATTTGTTTCTGATGCACCATGGCAATGGAGGCACTTGCCGGGGGAAATTTCGTCAGGTACAAAATACTGTACTTTAAGCGTCTGATAACTGTGATAGTCCTAAAAAAAAGAACCCAACACAACCCAAGGGGAAGACAGGACCTTAATTACTATCAAATGGGAAGCTCGCTCCTACTAAATTATTCTATTTCTGAATTAACATTTTTTTTTGCAAGTATTATTTAGTGTATCATGAAACAGTTCATATTATTTAATACAGGAAGAGGCTATCTGACTTTAAGACTATCACTTGCATATCAGGTACACTTCATTGGTCAATATTGCAAAGACTTGCCCTCTGCGAAGAACTGAGATTGTCTGTATGATTGGGGAAGAGCTCAAGTGTCAGTGCAGGCTGCTTTAGTATTCCAGGCAGAAGATCCATATTGGAGTCACTTTCCTGGTCTGAAGCACTGCTTTCCAAGGAATCAGCTGAAAGCCAAAAGGCAGAAGTTAGGCACAAAGACATGAGTGGCAATTACACTTCAGATGTAACAAATACACAGGGTGAAGAGAGGAAAGCAAACACTCATTGCGCCAGGAGAACTCCTTGGTGCAGCATTGGATACAACTCTAGAATTTTCAAGGCACACCCATTTCTTTTGCACATATTTGATACACTTGTGACACAACTGAGGAAATCTCTTTGGAATTAGCTACGGAATCAACAGATACACACAGAGAACACTTACTTAAGGACTCCACAGGTGAGGGAACCACAAAAGCTATTTCTGTAAGAGCATCTGCATAATATAGTGCTTTCTTTTGCCCATTGAAGATACTTGCCCCAATGTCTTCTGAAGGAATTATTTCATCTGAGAACGCAGCAAATAAAAGATGGGGTTAAAGGGAAGGACTTCCAGTCTCGTTATGCACTTCATCACCCCCCCCCCCAATTTTACAACTTATTCTACTTTCTAGGACACCCACCCCAAACCTTTCATGAATCTGTTCCACAGATGAATATGGAGAGATCCTTGCAGGCACTTCTCTGCATACCACTTGCTGCTGCACCAGAATATCTGGGGATAGTAATCTCAGCAGTGATGTAAGAAAAGCAGTATAAGAACAGCTCTCTGGCCACCCCTTCTAAAACTATGCATAAGGAAGCATCCTAAGGACAAAGGGGCAGTGCTAAACCTCCTTCTTCCCAAATCACAATGGGATGATAGCGGTGAATATGCAGTCACCCGCTCTCCAAATCCAATGCAGATCTGCAGTGGTCTTCTGGAGGAGCATGCAATCTACCAGGTCTTGGGGTAGAGGGGGAAGAAGGCACCTTTATCCCTCTCTAGAACACTAAGGTGAGTCAAAGTATTAAAGCAAACAGAAACCTCCACAAACACCTCTCACCTTGCTCAGATCCCTCCTCATCACAGAAACTGTTAATGGACCAGCTAGTTGAGACATGCCCCGTCCATCCAGGGTGTTTCCCTACATCAACTGACCAGCCAAGGGAGAGCAAGAACTCTAGGAAGTGTGGCTGGACATTTCTGGAAGACTCTACATTCTTCAAAATCTGGAAGAAAATAGGCCAGCAGTGCAGTTAAGAAGGCTATATATGCACATTTTTAAGGTGTTTAGAAGTGCTGGCCTGAAGTATCAAGCCATCTAGTTAGCAGAGTAAACAACACTGGAGCAGATGTTAACTGGTAATCTACCCCAGGGCAGTATGTATTCCACAATTCTAGAACTCCCATTGTCCCTGACCAATGGTGATGGGAATGTAGTCCAAGACATCTCGAAGGTACCAGGTTGGGGAAAGCTTGGACTAGGCAATGCAAAGAAACTGCATATGCACCGTGTGCCATCACAGCATCGTGCTACCCAGTTCTAAGGGGTTTTAGTGATGATACACGTCCTGTGATGTGAAAGACACACTCTTCTACTCCTCTAGTTCAAGAGAATATATTTATGTTTTGAATACACTTTTTGATAGAGTTTAAATTAGAAGCATGCCACTTACTTCTTGGCTTGTTTTCTGACCTGCCTTCATATAGAAAATGAAAACTGTATCAAAAGGACGACATGGTAGTAAATCCAGGTAGCCAATGTCATCAAAAAACCCGGGTATAGTAGAATCAAGTGCAATCAGGTGAGGAGGTAGTCTGCTGTTAGAAGGTTCCTAACCAAACAAAAAGCAACGTAGATTTTATACCTCTACATAATCACCATTTGTGGTTACCTATAAATTGTTATCAGTCACTTAAATTTGTTAATATGCAATCAGCTTGCTAAAGAAGACCCAAGAGGAAGAGCCCACATTAGTAGTCTCGTATACATGTCTTTGTCTATCGCTTCCCAGCTTACCCAAACCTCCCCTCCCCTCCAACCCCCTTTTAAAGGAGGATGGGAAGGAAGTTCAGAGAATGGTTTGCCAAATTGCTCTCTGAAGCACACCCCGCCCTCTTCAAACACCACGGGAGAGATGCTTAACAGAAGGGGGAAAGGCACTTCAGAGTTTGGCAAACTGCTTTCTGAAGTTCCTCTTACCCTTCTCCTTTAAACTGCTGTGCCATCTATCACCCACGTTGCTTGATTTCCCACCTGTTCTGTCATGATGCTGGAATTGCTGTGGCCATCTACTGGCAGCCACACTAACTGCAACTTGACAACAGCCTTACAGCTTTATTATATAGCAACGCATAGAGGTGTGCGGATGCAAAAAAGGAATTGTACTAATTAATAAAAACGACAGGCACATTTCTTCTACATACAATAATGAAACAAGGACCTAATTTTAAAATCTGAAGAAAAGGAGCCCCTCCGCCCATACACATAAACCCAATTTTAAAAAAACATGTAGATACAATAGCCAGCCTTACACCCGCATAGACTAATGGCATCACAATGGTTAACACTTTCTGAAAGTAATTTAGATAAATATTCAGGAGTAGCTGTGCTAAGTCTGTTGCAAGAAAAAGAAAACCTTACAAAGAGTCTTGTGGCACCTTGAAGACCAACAAATATTTATAATATTCAGGATGCCACAAACATCTTTGTTATTTGTACCCAAATTTGTTCTGCTTTCCTGCACAGCTCTGTCTAATGTAGGCTATAAGCGGTTGGACCCAATATTAAACAGTAATAGTCTCTAATAATGGCAGCATTTGAAGCAATTAAGGGAAGCCTCCAGTCACCTTCAGTGCTTCTAGTGACAGAAATCCAAAGTGAGAGAGGAAAAGGCGTGCTGTTTGGAACTCCTGTGCAGGAGGCGGCGGCTTACACTCTGTGACTGGGTCAGGGAAATTCTTCTTTCTCCAGTCTTCCTCCATCTGCTGATCTATAGACTTCTCATAAAGAACTTGCTGATCCATACCGTTTCTCAGCTTCTCATGCCGCTCCTCCAGCTGAAACATATATTTAACACCCTCATTTTAGACATCAAAAATTGCTGAGCGCAGTAGCAGCCTACGACAAATGGTACTACCTGTTTGCCAAGCCAAACAGCACCGACAACGAGCGCCTGAAAAAGCTGCTGTAATTTCCCCCCAGCTTTCTAATAAAATTGTGACCGCTGATGTTCTTCAGCTGCTGGGTTAAGAGAGATGGATACATCTGCTGTTCAGCACGTGCACTGTGACACTCCTAAATCAGTGCCCGATTTCAAAGAACAGCTGCAAGAAGTGTTAACAGAAGCAACAAGCTGACTTTTCACCTTCACAGGGATAAGAACAATAGGACATTTTAGCTCACTTTGGCAGCAGCTTCCTGAAAAGCATCTGCTCCAGAAATGCTTCACTTAGGTTTATAACATGAGCAGGCAGGGAGCATTTTGATGTATGGGGCTATGGAAATACACACTTTGGGCCAGGCTCCCACCCTTTTGGCCAGTAACACCAACGTTGAGTACAGGTAAAGCAGTAAAAGTTGCTGAGAAAAAATATATTCTACTTGAGAGGTAATGACTAACACGTTTTGTGGAGCGAAACACACAGGGGGTAAGAAATCAAAATACTGCAAGTCTCTTACTTCCTCTGTAACTATTTCATGCAAGTCTGGAATGCTCAGGTCTGCTTTCACGAAAGGAATCTTGTCCACTTCCTCAGGAAATGGCCGGTGTTTCACGCTGTATTTGAGTCCAACATCATTCTTAGGTGCAGGACGAGGCTCTGGGACAAACATCTGTTCAAGAAACAGAACAATGTCATAATTTTCTTAATGTGTCAAATATTGGATGATATTTCTGAAACAATGGTTTATTGCTGAAACAGGTGTCAAGAGTTTTGGAGAAGGGGCAGGAGTGGTGGTTAGACTGAGATGTACTTTTAGGTTATAACTAAAGCAACACTTATAGTAGCTTCCAGAATGGTTTCTTCCATACCAAAATTAGAGATCCTGAGCTGACTTTGGTAGTCTCTGCCTTAACTAAGAATGTGCCCCAAATCTGAATACAAAATTCAAAGCAGAAAAATATGGAAAGCTACACATGTAGAAAGAATACTGCTTTTACCATCTTTTTAGGAAACAAGAGTATGTATTAACATGTCACACCCATGTCTGAAAATATTTACACACTAAATGCCAATAAAGAATATTATTTTGCACAGCCTGATATATTTTTGGCACACAGAGCTCCCAATTAAGCAACGCAAGTTACAAAAATGAAAGCCCACTGCATGGTTCCAGCTACAGCTAGGCATGCAAAGGGTAGATTTCTACCATTAGATATGATGAATCTATGTTTGAATTAAATGGGACATTCAACACACACCATGTGCATACTGTACATTTATATACATGCATCCATGTGTACCCATCTCTGATCATTTGACTGAATAATATTGTAGTCTTCTAGAAGGCACCTCAGAGGTGTGAAAAGTGACAGGTGGAAAAGCTAGTAACTCATCAAGGATACTACAGTGGTACCTCGGGTTAAGTACTTAATTCGTTCCGGAGGTCAGTTCTTAACCTGAAACTGTTCTTAACCTGAAGCACGACTTTAGTTAATGGGGCCTCCTGCTGCTGCCGCGCCGCTGAAGCACAATTTCTGTTCTCATCCTGAAGCAAAGTTCTTAACCTGAAGCACTATTTCTGGGTTAGTGGAGTCTGTAACCTGAAGTGTATGTAACCTGAAGCGTATGTAACCCGAGGTACCACTGTATAGCGTTACTACTTTCTTTGCATATATCTCACAGCAGTTTGGAGGCAACATTATGCATAGTTTTCACTATGGGCTTTGATAAAGACCTTTTGATTTGCCTTGGCTCCTCTAGGCAAGAGGCAAAGTTGTTGGGCCCAGGCGTGTCTTCCGGACATCCCACGGATCAAAATTGTGACGGAAGGGAAAAAGTCATCTGAAGAAGGAAACACACACGCATGAAAAAGTATCCCGATGTGGCAGAAGTGAGAAATTAAACATGAAACTGTGCATATGTGTAAGCAAGCAAAGAAAAACGGTCAGCCCTACTACCTGCAGCTATGCAAGCTGAACAAACAAATCTGTAAGCAGCAGA
Source organism: Podarcis gaigeae (assembly GCF_964106915.1). Classification (NCBI taxonomy): domain Eukaryota; kingdom Metazoa; phylum Chordata; class Lepidosauria; order Squamata; family Lacertidae; genus Podarcis; species Podarcis gaigeae. The sequence continues at coordinate 30,909,177 of NC_139682.1, forward strand.
ATAATCCTGCCCCCTGTGGGTAGAAATGTGCCATTGCCGGCGAGAAGAATTGGCTGGCTCTTTCGCCACCAGTTTGGAACTGAAAACACCGTGGGAAGTTTCTCCTAGTTTACCAGGTGAAAGAAAGGATGGAGGGGTTGAGATTAAGCTGGCCAATAATGCGGTCAATAAAAATGACCTGATGCAGTAAAAACTGCATTGAGCACCTCAGGTGTTCAAAGCCAAGCTACAAGAGCTCAGCTGAAGTTGTTACTCAGTCAAGGTAACAGAAACCAGACCAAAATTGTGATTAACTAGGTTGAATGCCTATAGTACAACTCTAAAAGGGTGTACTCATTTTATCAAACCAATTCAGATCTTGAAAGAATTCATGTATGACAGTTGACCTTAGTCCACTTTCCCTCAATCTCAACGTCCACCATCTGCATCATGGGGTTAAGAGCACTGATATATCTAATGGGATTGTTGAAAAGATTACCTAGATAATGCCCCGGCTTGCACATCATGCTAAACCAAACAATAGCTTAGTGTGAATGCTGGCTCTCAAAGAGAAAATTGGGACCACTTTGCTCCTTCCTGGTTGGTTCTGCTGCTGTGCTGCCATTGTTTGGCTTAGTGCAATGTGTGAGCCAAGCCACTGTATGCAAAGTGCTTTCAATGTCCCAAAAGTATTACGAATAGCCCACCTCCTGGTGCAAGGATGGTCAAAGGGTATTATCATTTGAAAATAAAAACCTGAGTTAGCAAAACATGGAAAATTCAGACTCAATTGCATAACTTATTCAAATTGCACAACAAACTGAGACAGAATATTCAACAGAGAGCTTGGCTTGAGGGAGTTTTTCCAGTGTTCACTATGATCATCATTTAGATTGTCTCAGTAGCACACCGACTGTACGCATCTAGACTTTAGTTACAACTGAAATAAGTGTGAATTTGTAACACTGGAACAACTTTCCAGAGAGGGCTGTTTTATTCTGCCAGATTAGTTTTCAGGTGGCAAGGTAAATCTGTTCTATTCCAGAGGTGGGTTAAACTTATTAATTTGTGCTGTCCAATAGCTTTCGCGGCAGGTTATTGAATTTCAAGTGTTTTGTTGGTTATTCGTTCTGTGCTGACTGCTACTGATTAGTCTGTTGCAGTTTTATTTATGATATGTTTCTGGCTTTCAGAAAGTCAAAGCATAAATATTTTAAATAAAAAGGTAACTATAGATTCGGGTATTGATCGGCTGAGCTCCATACCAGAGACTGCACTACATGGAGAAATCTATCCAGGGAGGATTTTAAGAAAAGAGGGCTTTTTGGGGTGTGTGGGGAGATAACATTTTATAGTATTATGAAAGTGAGACACTGAAAATGGAGAAATATCTGGAGAAAATGGAAGGCTGGATTTTGCATAGATTATAAAAAATATTATTGTATACCCAGTGATTATGTGAACATTCTTGCTGACTGAATTTTTACTGTGCCAGAGTTTCCTAATACTTTGCATAATACTCCACAATGTTCTGTAGAGCAGGACACCAGTGTAATGAAACAGGCAGACACTTGATAACACGGCATACAAATTTTTACCATCACCCTACTGTCAGCTGAGACTCACTTTGCTCATTCCCTAGAGGCTGCTCCAACATTGCAAGGATGACGCTGTTGTCCAAGACGAAGTAGCGGAAGCTGAATTTGTTTATGGAAGGAAGACGGGAGCATTTAATTAATGTGATTTCATTCACCAAGCTGCAAGGTGAGGCAGGGCCACTGGGTGAAGGAAATGCTCCAAGTATTTGCATGATGCTGTAAACCAAAGAAAATGGCTAAGTCAAAATACATATCACAGAAAAATACACTCACACATTGCTATGACATCTCGATAGATGCACTGATGGTGTAATGTTAGCTAGAACTACAAACAGACAAGTGAGATTCAAAAGAAGATTGCAGAAACAGACAAAATCCTGCTCATCTGCAAAGAAAACAACATTTAACACACAGAGGACGTAAACACCTTTTCTACTCCTAGGACCTAAATAAATGAAAACCACTTTTCCGAAAGATCATTTCCTAATACTCCTGACTCTCAGTTCTAAATTAAGCAATTTCCTACCACCAACCGACTGAACTATTTTCCATACCATGTGAGAGTGGCTTCAGCTGCATCCTTCACCCTCATGGAAGCAGGATTGGGCTCCTTATCTCCTTTGTTCTTGAATTCTTGTTCACTGTTCCTGGACTTACTTCCTGAGATGCCCAGTTCCACAATCTCCAATACTTCTTTTAAACAGTCCTGGGGATAGAGAGAAGCCATAATGTTTGGCTGTCTGGCAAATTCACTGTACTTATGAGGACTAAAATCTTTGGAAGAACTTTACACTGCTTTCATATATTCTTAATTTAATGTTCATCTATGACATCTGGAAGGCACCATGTTGTCTACCCCTGATCTAGAAGATGCTATCCAACACTAGCTTACAGGAATGCAGCCCTTATGTTGTTAAAGGATCTCACTCGTGGTTCCTGGACTTTGTAAGCTGGTTCCCCCCCCCCCTTCTTTGACACATCCTGGTAGGTGAATTTGGGGAAGAGCGTCTGTGGAGTGTTGCCTCAAACTTTAAGAGGGAGAGGGCAGAGGCTGAGATCAGAGTGCACCAGAAGTGTTAAACAGAGAACTTGTGCTCAATTTTTTTTTGGGGGGGTGTATTGCTTTGTTTGTTATTAGGTCATGTATTTTGTGGTTTTGTACTGTAAACCACCCTGTGATCCTCTGATGGAGGGCAGCATATAAATTTAATAAAGAAAATTAGACCCTCTAGGCCTCCCAATTTGGCCCCTATCACACTACTGTTCTGCTAACAAAAGAGTGCCTACTGCATTATGCCACAGTAGCAGCCACTGAGAAGTACGGTAGCTGGATTTGGGGGTATACAAATGGGGTATACAAACATCTGTGGCTTCTAGGATATAGCACGGTATGTGTGTGTGTCAGACTTTTTGGTGATCTGTTAACTCTAATAAATATTTAAGAACAGAAAGCTTGACAGACCCACAGGAACCATTTCTATGCCCACCTTCCCCCGCAACTTTACTGTCTAATTAAGGTAGATGAGCTGTTGTCAAAACTGGTATTTTACAAGTGAACAGTGATGGGGAAAACGGGGCTGGGTGGCGAAATCTGATCCTCCAGCCCACTTGAATTTTACTCTTCGGTTGTACAGCCTCTAGTCTGGTATTAGAAACAAAACATGGGAACACATTATTATACCCAGTGAAAGGAGGAGCGTCTGTTCTGGACATTTTTTTACCGTTTAGAGAAAAATAATGTGGTTTGCACATTAATAGATAAACAGTGCGATTTCACTTGCCTTTTCATCAAGCATGTCTGGATGTTCCGTGAGCCAGACACACAGACACTGAAATGCTGCTACGATCATGGAGTGCAGATCTCTGGAGTGGAGAGGAGCTGGACGACTGCACTGGTACACAATGTAACAGCACACAGAGCTAATTGCTCTCTTCCTGTCAGAAGAATCAACACCAACCTTCACCTGAAGCAAGCAGCAAAGGCAGATGTTCAGCTGGAAACCTCTCAAATTAGGCTTGCAGTTGATAACAACAAAACTAAGAAACAATGTAAATCAATACTCTCTGAAGCCGTAAAAGCACAACTGAAAAGCTTAAATGATGATATATAAAGAAGATACACATAGGAGTGCTGGAATTTGGTGCCTTTCTAGCTAGCTGGATTGAAAAAAAACCCCTGCTGTCTTTTAGCCATTTATTTTATTTCAGTAAACATTCTCTTCACCTTGAATTATTTATCCAGGGCAATTTCGTTTCCAAGAGGAAAAATGAAAATCACACACTGTGTGGGAGGAGTTGGCTCCTCAGCGCAGAACAAATTATTTTTGCCAGCTCTGCCAGATGTTCCTTTTCACTAAAGAGGTGGCAAAACTCTCTACAGTTATCATCAGGTAAGAACTTGTGGCTGGGAGAGACAGAAAACCTGAGCCCAAATCCCACAGCCCAACAGGCTGCCTGATGCTCACCTTTGCCAAACCAGAAAGAAGCTCTAGTGCAGCTAATGAGATGCTCATTTCCTGCCGCCACTGTGCATTGAGTCTTTGTGTTACCAGGTGAATGCTGCGAATCAGGAGTCCGGCAGCTGTATCTGTATGAAGAGCTAGGATATAAACCCCAATACCACACACCACAGGGAGGGAAAACAACTAAGCATTAGTAACAGTCAGCAAAGCAGTCCATCGGGCAGAAGCTCAAGCAGCCACAGTACACACAGAAAACACATCCATTTGGGAAGCAAAACATTCACAATCCACACAGATTAAGTAACTTTTTAGACTATGAATGTTAACTAAAGAAGCTATTTACTGATTTAGGTATGTGGGTTTTGTTTGGCTTTGAGAAATTAATAAAGAAATTTTTGGGAACACACAGGCTGATGTCTCCAAAACATTCTTTTTCCTATGTTAATCCAGCAGGTTTTGCCAGCTGCAGATGCACATTAAGGCCGCTGCTATTTGGTAAGACAGACACTTAAACATGTCAGAGTGAACTTCATACTTGAAAACAAAGTATCTGATGCTGTAAAATACTGCTGGGAAATGTCACTTTATAAATGTTGATAAATCAGATCTCTTGTGGAAACCAATTTGTTACAGTTTTAAACAGCATTTCAATTCATTGCGGCCAGAAATTTGTTACATGAAAATTTAGAAAGGGAAATTCATTATCTTTATCTTTGTCCATTCAATATGTGGTGCTACAGCTTCTGAATTCTGCCCTCAGGATAGAACAATAAAATTCTAGACAACTGATCTTTCTAAACTGCATAGTTAGAATTAAGTGTTTCAAAAAATTTATTGGAAGGATAAACTTAGGCTCAAAAATAAAAAAATAGGATCACAATGGAACTGAATTCCAAAATGAATGTTGTTGTTGTTTGGTTGTATTAATTGATCTGAAGAGAAAAGGGGCTATACAAATAATATTCATTAACTATATATCCACAGAACTGGTTCTGATGCAAAGCCAAGCAATTCTGAGAGAGGGATCTCTACAGCAGAAATGAGTGAGCTTTATCCTGTCTATCTGCTCCAAATTGGTTCTCTGGAATGGTTTTACTAAGCCCTGCCCTCCTCAACGGATAAATTATGGGCAAGGAAAGGACTAGGAAAGAACCCTGCTGTTTCTCTACTCTGAAGTTTCCCTTGCCTAAAGCTTCACTGCTTTTTAAAAACACTGCTGGGATTCATTTCCATTTAACATGTCGTTCGCTCGTGATGTGAAAATCATGTATTATTTGATCCTCCCCCCTCCTTTTCCCTATTGCATTATGCATTATATATTTTTCTTTGCTGTGAGTGGCTTGGAGACCTTTGGGTGAAAAACCACGTAGTAGTAGTAGTAGTAGTAGTAGTAGTAGTAGTAGTAGTAGTAAACAACAATGACAATTTACCTGAATGTCCAAAACTGGGTCAATTGATCATGACTATCTCCATATTTCTAAGCCAAATAATCAGTTTCAAGCAGCCTGTATGGGTTTTAGCTAATGGACTGGTAATGTCATTTCATTAAAGCATCTGGTTCAAAATCAAGCTGGGTTCAAAAACAGCTTACATGCTGCATTGCTTCAACAAAGGCACAATGTGGGAAACTCTCTGAAGAGTCTACCTGGACCTTCAACTGCCTGTGTTTCAATGGCCTACCTGGTACTTTATCTGGGTGCTAAGTTTTCTGCCTGTTAAGGACAGGCAGTGGCATGAGTGAGCCATTTAAATATTTAAGTAGCTGAGGCAGGTTGCTGCTCTTAAGAAAGGTGGTATCCCTAAGGTGAGGTTTCTGCCAAGTAAAAACAGTGAGGAATCTTCCGTGTAGAGGAAGGAGAAAACTGCCTGTCTGCCAATTTCCTCCCTTTAAACTTTGAATGTAGGCTCCTATTGTGTTTTCTGGGAAGTTGATTGTCTGAGGTCTCCTGCCTTCACCCACCTAGGTTGCTTCAAACCCTCACTTGACTGAGCTCTTTGGTTTATCAAATTCCAGACATGTATAAATCCAGACAGCTGGGTAGTCACTATGAACCCCAGGCACATATATGAAAACCATAAAACAGCAGCATCTCACAGCAAACTGGGTTAAGTATGTGAAATAGAAGCATTTCTTGTCAAAACAGACATTTCAGGTTAAACTCAACTGCTGAAGAAAGACGTATAAAACTGCTGCAGATGAAACAAATACTGTACTGCTCTCCCGCTTTCTGTAGCAAATTTTTAATTTTTAATTGCAGGACACTGCTTTTTAACACATTTGTAGCAGGCACAAAACTGGAGCGCTAGAACATGGCATTCAACAATTAGCTGACACTCCATAATCAGCCCTCGATAGAAGGAAACATACAAAGTGCATGAAACTGAAGCAACAATGAAGAACTGGGACACCACATGATATATTCAGTTTTATCTTCCCTGAAGTTGCAATGGGGTCAGAGTGCTCCGACACAGGAGCAGCTGAGCAGAAGAGGTCACAGATAATGGCATCATCTCAGAGAAACCAAACTACATCCTATGTTATCAGGCAGTATCTTGAAGGCTTTTAGTCTAATGAGAAAGCAGTGGTGGCAGTCCCTGGGATTGAGGTGAAGGAACAGAAAAGCTGCAGCAAGGGAACTGGTGGGTTGACTAAATAAAGAGTTGGAATGCTCCCAGCACTCCCACTGCTACCCATAATCCTTCCTCACTAACCCATCATGATGATTTTGCTAGTTCATAATAAAACATCTGTTACACTCTTTCCCTTGCTTTTTATATTATTAAGGACTAAAAGCTGTCTACATTATTTCAAATGGAAATCTCCTTAGCATTAAAAAAAATCATTTAAAAAATGGGAACTGCATACCAGGGCATGAATGCAAATGTTTAAGAAGTTCAATTCCTTACCATAATCCCTTAACAGAGCCTGCGCTGGTCTCTCACTGTCAGGAGTAGTGGGCTCTGTGCTTCCTCCACTTGCCGTGCTAATGCCGCTGTTAGTGCGACTGTGGCTCTTCAAGACAGTATTCTCGCTGCCATTCTGTCAAGTTAGAAAACAGGCTGTTGAAGGGCTGAAGATTACCTTTCTACAACTGAGTCAGGCATCCTTTGTGCTCTGGCTATGCGACAACCTGATGTAACCCAACAAGGAACCTGGCACCCTTTTCCAAAACAAGGAAAACAACCCATCTTACCGTCTCCATCTGGCAGCCGATGGCTTCTAGGAGGGCAGAATCTTGCACAATGTTCAGCATTGCACCTGTAGAGTTAAAAATGATAACATTTTATATTTAAAGTATGTACAATTTTTTTAAAAAAACACCCCTTATACCAATATATCCAAGGGCAATGATATACGTGTGAATACTCAGCTTTGAATTTTGTGAGAATTACCTCAAATTTTGGTAAAATTCTGTTTCATCTAGCAAATTGGTATTTTAGTAGTACTTGCCAGATGGACACTCGCCTCATCTTTTTGTGAAAATCCATCAAGTGACACCCATCCCCACCCTGCAACAGGAGGCCTATGATCCCTATTTTTGGAAATAGTAAATAACAACTTGTAAAGGAATTTCGAAGTTTGACGAATCCCACTCCAATGAGAAGCTCAGTGGAAATCTGCTAGGAAAATAGAAGGTCTCAGGTCCCCCACCTTCAAATTATATTTTGCTGTTTCTACACTGCTACTGCTTCACATTTTATCATCTTAACATTTTTGTAAGTGGGTTAAAAATAATATAGGTATACCTAACACTTGGGATTGTATGCAAAGCAGTAGTAAGTCACGGTCGTTCAGCACAAGGATTTCTCCATGTGTAGTGGGACCCCCCACCTCTCCAACCTTAGCTAAAACTGTTATACAGTTTCCCCGAATCCTACAGGCTGCAGGCAAGAGAGAAAGGGGGAAGGTCCCATTGCACAAGTGGGATGCATTAACTGGATACTGATCCAGGATAGCTAACAATCATGATCCAAATTTTATGTCATAATACAAGTCAAAGTGTAGAATAAAATGTAGCACTAAGGAGATCGTCCCATCAGTTCTCTTCTCCCAACCTCCTAGAATGGATTTGGGAGAGGCTTAGGGGAGGGAGGGCTGCAGGGGAGGAGAGGAAGAGACCTTGTGCTGGCTTCCACTTATGGAACCAAGTAGTTGAATCTGGCCCTAAACAAACTTGCTTTCAACTAAATTTCTATAAAACTTCCTTTCCACTTAAATTCCACTTTAGCTGATGAAGAGACACTTTTGGATGAAATCCAGTGTTAGAATAAACCCACTGAGTATGACTTATTGCAGTCATCACCCCTTCAATTCCTTTGAGGTCTCACTACCTTTAAGATGAAGGCCAGAGTGTTCTGCAAAAACTCCACTAAAATTCTTATTCAGATTGCATTAAAAATAAGTCACTGCAGTGAAAGCCCAGAGGGAATGTTCTGAAAAGATCAGACATTTATGTGCTACTACAAATTTAGAGCATAAGGAAAGAAAAAAAATCTAATGATACAAAGGGGTCCTAAAACAAAATGTTGCAGAATGGGATGCACCAGTTTAGTATTCCGGTCATCCACCCATGTCCTCTAAGATACTCCATTCCACCCCCACATTTTACTTCTGCTTGCTCTGAGCATGTTCAGTCTTCATTGGGCTGTTTTGGAGTTCCTCCTTAAGGGTTTCTGGTTTTTTTAGGGGTGAACAGCTCTGCAATAAGCCTGTTGATACCTCCCTTTTGTGTATGGATGGTGCCTTCCTGCCTATATAAGGATGGCACCTGGAGAATGCAAATTATAATGTAGAATGTTACAGCAGAAGTTGCAAACCTATCTATATGCTTTGAATTTAACCCAGTGATATAATTTATACGAACATTATAAGCCAAAAGCAAAAGGCAGCTTTGAAGATTTCCCCCAGAAATACAGAACTAGATAAAACAAAAGAGACAGAGAATGGCATACATTAACACAGGAACGTAATCAAGGAGAGCTAAAACTGTAGAGAGTGCTCAGAAAAATATGGTGTTCAGTTTTAAAGGCAAAACAGGTGTGCCTTGTAAAACAAGGCTGAACTAGAATGCTATTGGTTCTAGAACTTGTCCCCGGCCACCATACCAATACCATAAAAAGGTAAAGGTAAAGGTACCCCTGCCCGTTCGGGCCAGTCTTGACAGACTCTGGGGTTGTGCGCCCATGTCACTTAAGAGGCCAGGGGCCAGCGCTGTCCGGAGACACTTCCGGGTCACGTGGCCAGCGTGACATCGCTGCTCTGGCGAGCCAGAGCCGCACATGGAAACGCCGTTTACCTTCCCGCTGGTAAGCGGTTCCTATTTATCTACTTGCACCCGGAGGTGCTTTCGAACTGCTAGGTTGGCAGGCGCTGGGACCGAGCAGCGGGAGCGCACCCCACTGCAGGGATTCGAACTGCCGACCTTTCGATCGGCAAGTCCTAGGCGCTGAGGCTTTAACCCACAGCGCCACCTGCGTCCCTTACCAGTACCATACTATAAGCCAAATTATTCCTTCAGCTCAGTAATATGATGTTTGCAAAGCCATTGTCCAAAAGTGCCGGAGTTCTGCCCCCGCTGCAGAACATGCGATATCTTCAAACACATGCCTTTTTATTTTTTATTCTTTTTCACATAGCAATGGTCCTTACAATGACAGGAGTCATTGCTAAAATACTTGCTAAATTATTGTAGGGCTAGAACATGAAGAGCACCCCCTTGGAGGTTAAGGGCAAAATCCTTGAATATTCTTCTGATCCCAGGAATAACATGATCCAGAAGAGCCAATCGTGTAGCACTGTTTGGTACCAACCCCAAAACTGTGGCACTCTCTTGGTCTGGATTATTCTCAGGGAGTGAAGCCACATCCAGGCCACTCCCCTCTCCGCTTCCTGGCCACTTGTTACTGTATCTGCCTCTTAATCAGTTCCATGGCTTGCCCCGCTATGATGCATTCTGCTGTTTCCTTCAACCATGGAAGCTTTGGTTGGCTGCGGTTTTTCTCTCTGCGCTCGCAAATTCTACTGTAAACTATAAACTACCAAGGGCATGCACATTTTCAAATGCACATCCCACAGATCAAGTAGAAACACCAACCTAGTATCATCTGGGTGTTGTTGGGATCAGTTTCTGTCTGCAGTGCTCCTATTAGTATATTCACAAGCCTCAGTTTCAAGGAAAGGAAAGTTACTGGTTTATCATAGGATGAGCTCTCATCGTTGCTGAATTTTCCTTCCAGAACAACCTGAAAAATAATATTTTTTTTAATAATCTGTAGTCATATGCATGAATTAGCACGAGGAGTACTACCATGTATTCTTAATGACCTTTTACAAATTTCACAAATATCTACTCTAGTGCCATTTAATATTTCTAATATATGCCCCACCCAAAAAAGAAACAAAGTGAAAAACTTGACACAGGAAGAATGCCAAATGGAGCCCTTAAACAGACTGCAAAATTGGATTTGATTCAACTCTAGCAAAATGAAACCAGCAATTCAATGAAGTACAACACAATTTTCTCACTCAACAAACCTGATTTATGCCCAACAAACATAGATTTTCGGCTGAGTCTACTGTAGTGTCACTGCCAGTCATATCTGCTCTCTACTAGAAATGACTGTAACAGTGTAATATACGCTTTTTCAAATCCTGAAGTGTTCCTTTGTAAGCATATGTTCACTGCTGCAAGAACTCTTATGTTAAGACCACAAATAATTACCCATTCTGTGAATGTCTTTCTTTTTCCCCCTATACAACAGCAGTGAAGTTTTAAAAAATCAACATCATTGCAGAAGTAATTGGTCCTAACTGTTGATTTGAAAGTACAAGCATACATTATGCCCAAGTTAAAACTATATAAATTGTCACTGAAAAACTAATACATTACCTCTGATTTTATGGTTCCAAAATGATGGGGAAGTGGCAACAAGGAGAGTAAGATATTGATAGAGGCTCTTCTTAATTCTGTAGGATTCACGTATGTTTTAAATTTTGAGAGTTCCCTGAAGACAAAGAAAAAACAGTTTTTAAACAAAATCGCCACCAACACATTCGATTTCAAAGCAAAAACCACCCTTTTTTAAAGGACAGCAGCTGCTGCGCAAATTTCACCTATGTCATAAACAGTCAGTGTGTGCCTCAGGGTTTTCTGATGTCCTGATACCGCTGGCTTTGCATAAGAGCCCAGTGTGTTGACTTTATTGTAAGAATTTGTAAGCAGAAAGCAACGTAGGGGATTGCAGTACTTATGCCTAAAGCTAAAAAGCAAGATCCCCAACTTGGAATTAAAACAGTTAACATTCCCTCAGAATCTGAATGTGTTTCAAAGCTTTGCACTGTTACATGGGCAAGATGCATGTGGTCTGTTGAAGCACTTGTATGGCTGAAAGCTAATCTGATTCCCAAGGCTACCTGTCTATTTCTTGAAAATAGGAACGCTCACAGCATGGTCAATGAAGCAGAAAGTGGGAACACATAAAAGCAAACTGGAATTAAGCAATTTCTTAAGGCCACCTAGACAGGCTCTCTCACTCTCTCTCACTTACTAAGACAAAACAGAAAAACGAAATTATATATATATAATTACCTGTCAGGTAATATAGTTTCCATGGCTGAAATAAAGTATGGAACTAAGACATCAATCCCTTTCAGGTCACAGCAGAATAATGCAGGAGAGTTTAGAATAACGCTAGCCAGAACCGGATGGCAAACGGAATCCGCTATCTGCAAACCCTGAATTAAAAGCATGTAAAATCTGGCAGAGAAAGACAGGCTTAATGAGTTGTAAGAAAGAAAACATTTGTAATCCAATGCTATCGGGGCTGGGTCAGAAGCACAGAAGCATTTTCAGGTGGATATAACAATATCTGTCACCTTGTCTGTGTAAGCAAAGACACATAGGCTGATCAGCACAATAAATGTCCTTCAGACATTTTGATTACTTATTCTGTACCAAAATGTCATTCAGTTCTCAGGGGAGTTTCTCTAACATTTTGGAGTAGTGTAAATGATCTTCAGACATCAAAGAAATTTCCTTAATTGAAAAGGCCCAGACACTGAGCTTTCCTCACAGGGGAGTTGCTCCCCCCCTCTGATTATTTTGGTTGCACCTTTTACAGTTCTACAATATTCTTTCCAAGACACAGTTACCCAAACATAGTATTCCATGTGATACAGAACAGGGGGAAATACACAATATGATGCCACAACATTTTGCTCAAAATTACATGGAAAATAGGAAGAAAGCTCAATATGAAGTTGTGTCTTACTACTGTCACCCATAACATAGCTCTACCCAACATTTTAATGTTTCAGATAAAGGATGCATTGCTTGCTTTTAGTTGAACATTCTCTCCAAGTGACATAAAAAAAATGAACATGGGCTTCTGTATTTAAATGCATATAAATATAAAGGCAATTATCATGTTGAGCCGCATTGTACCCACTCTCTTCCACTGTCCAATACAGCTGTTGAAACATAATGATCAAGGTGTTTCTATTTGCTGTATTTCTCTTACATTAAGTTCTACCCTAGGTAGAAAAAAGCACATTGTGGGTGAAATACTGTATTTTCATCACCGGGGGGAAAAATTGAACCGTGAAGTAACCTCTCCTATTCATCCCCTTTGACTGATTACTCTGTATCTTAAATGGCAAGGACAGTAACTTATCCTACAAACATACGATTGACCAGATTTGTTTTATTTATTCACTCTGAACCGAGGAGACTCATTAATTTCAATGGGTCTCCTACTTAGGATTCATACAACCCTGAACATTTGGGCACAAAGGAGCTTTCAAAAGTTGTAGAACCCCTTCTTATCTAACACAGATACTCAGCAGCAGATTCGAGCCCTACTCAGGCGAACTGCTCATGTGTTCAATCAATGAGCAAGGAGGGCCATGCCAACTAGCTCTGCCCACATCACCATACATCCCTGCTAGCCTTGTCATCTGGCACCTGCAAGTACAATGCAAACTTCTGCAAGGAGAGAGCCTTTGGCAAGCACTCTCGCCCTGCAGATGTACTTCCGGTATGCACAAATGCTGGCAGCCAGGCTAGCTCAAGTGTGTGATGGCAAGGGCGGAGCTAATTGGCAGATGTCATGCGCGGACAGACTGCAGGAACAGTTCCCCTGAACAGGGCTTCTGAGAAGATAATTAAGATTAAATAATTACCGGGATAAGTAGGCTGGCAGTATATCCTCCCCAGTCTTTTTGCTACAAAATATCCTACAAAGTGTTCCACATGCCTCTGCTCTGCCCGATTCATAGTTGTCTGAAAACTCGCCTGCATCAAACATGGGATTGGATGTCATAGCGTCTGTAGACATTTGTGATCCTTTCCGGCGAAACTCCACACTAGCTTGTGTTGCTATAGCTAAAACAAAACGAGAAGCACAGAGTTTCATTATATTGGTCAACATACTCAATAGGCTCATGGGATCTGGGACACAAAGATCAAGTAAAATGTAGTCATCATAAAAGCCACTAGTTCATTGCATTTGAGTTGCTGCCTCTGTTTATAAAGCATTTAGGGATCATTTAACTACTTCGGTAAGAAGTGAGAAATTATATCCCTTTAATCTCCACGCACAAGTGTAATCATCTCTTCCCGCAGTATTCTATGCTGCACAATCCATGCTGCCAAGCACAGAAGCCTCGACTCCATTCACATTCCCAGCGACATGCATTAAACAAGGAGGTCCCTCAATAGAGTCCCTAATATTTTTTTCAGGTCTAGGCCACTCATTTTCCTAGCCTGCTCCATAAATTCTTTGCCATTCGAAAAGCTAGTTCTACGCTTTCAATAGCACAAATCTTAATGCCCTAATGATCTCCCTTCATCTTTTGACACCGTCATGAATCTACTCTAGGTACCATCTGTGCTACAGAAACTAAGACTGCAATTTCGTGAGTTTAAGACATAGGCCAAATTATAACGAAAACCATGTTTGGGAAAAGAAAAATAATGGGTGGTTGACTTCAGAACTTTCTCCTCTCACACTGCTTAAAACGAAAACAAAAAAACCCTAAAAGGGACGATCACCTATTCAGGAAGAAGGGTTAGGATCCACAGCCCTACAGAAAATGCCGGTGCCCTCCACATTCATATAAAGATGCCCCCTTTTGGTCTACAGATCTTCACGCTCTATCAGAGACTGCTCCATAGCCCTACCACCTTCTAGATTCCGTTTTGTGAGAAGCACGAGGGGTGATGGTGGAAAGGTGGGACCTCAGAAGCTAAGAGCAAAGATAGAAGCTCCTGCGCATGTGTAGAAGCTGTGCCTGAATCTCTTTGGGTTAAAGACAAGACACAATAAATTTATTTTAAAATCCACCCGGAAGCTCTGACTATCTTTTCCTCAACAAAAGTCTAGTTTCATACATTTATAATCCTAATCAATGATGCCCTATACAAAAAAATTCTCATTGTCAGCCAGATAGGAGGAAGTGGTCAAGAAGAATGTCATTTCCATAGTGGTTTGCCCGATTTCTGAAAGCTGCTTTGAAATTTCTAGAGAAGGTGAATTATAAAATTGGATCGACATGCACAAGTCTAATTCCACCAATCCTAAAGCAACTAAGTAAGAACAAGCATACGCTATTAAGGGAACTCCGGGCACAAGTCATTTGCAGTCTGATCCTAAGCATGTTTACTCAAAAGGAAGTCTCGCTGAATTCAAATCAGACTTGCTCGCAAGTAAGTGTGCATAGGATTGCAGCCTAAATCAGCTAGTCTTACAAACAGAAGCTCCGCTCATGATTTTGTTGGATGTTACAAATTTTACAGATTGACAATTTAGAAGCATGCCAAGGTCAGATGTATTGTTTTTTAAAAAAATCTTCACTGATTTTTTTTAAAATAAAAAATATTTTAGAAAGCTAAGCCCAAATCTTTATGCGTCTTCCCATGAGCCATTTTTGTCCTGAATAAACTATCCAGCAAATTATTATAATTGGGGGGGGGGGGGAACTACATGCAAAATGCATACAAATCAAAATACTAGTTCTGTATAAAAATAAGCTTTAAGAAAAGAACACGGTTAGTGCAAAGTCCTTAAATTCATGACATGATCACAGACTAGAGTACAGAAAATGATGGGACTGATTCAGGCAGATTAATTTGCTTTTGCCAACAATCTTCCCCATTTAAAAAGCCACACACAGTTATTTGTCTTTCCCATGTAAAGAGCAAAAGCTACAAGGGATGATGATGATAAAAACAAAACAAAAAAAGGGATTATGGAAAAAAGAAAAAAATGACTGCAATTAAAGAGAAGCTACTAGTTCCTACTTACAAGATTTATAAGAAAGAAGAATTTGGATAAAAGATGCTGCAAGATAATAGAAATAAAATGGAAACAAATCAAAGGACAGCAGTAGTTATAAAATACTTTAAAGATGGTGAAACTGTAACAACAAGTTAAGCAGCTTTTTAGGTTTTTGAAAAACTGATTCAAAGCTTATGATCTAGTAGGCTTGTTAAACACACAGGAAATTAGCATTAGGGTCTAAAATTATGATTTCATGCAGAACAATGAACAAAAGTTAGAAAAAATATACTGCTGTAAGGGTTAGGTATCTATATTAATGTACATTCAATATTTGTAGTAGAAATATTGCCCCTTCACAATTCAGGCAGTATTTTGCTTTATTTCATATACCACCAGCTGAAAATCTGCACTAGAAGGAAATCATAGGGGGCGAAGGAGAAAAAAATACAAGTAACCAGCTCACCACTGTCTGATTGTCCCACATATTACTTATCTGAAATTTCCATACAGGAAGACCTTCAAGATGGCCCAACCATTTCCTTTTAGTCAAAAGAAGTACAGGGTAGAATGGAACTCAGGCTTATCCTCACTTTGTGGAAAAGGGAAAGCTAGAAGATTGCAAATAATCTTAGAAACTCGTTGTTTCAGCCTGCTAGTTTCTTAGTATAAGAACAGCCAAGTGCCTTGCCTGGCTTTGTAAATGGCATTGGAAGATTTTTCCCATTGTAGTGTCACCAATCATGAAAAGGGATTCATGTGGGAGTGGGGAGGTGTTGAGTTGAATTCAATGTTAGCCCTGTTCAGAAATTAAGAGACATAGCTAATTTAGGTCCATTAATTTCAATGGCTCTACTATGAGTAAAACCTAGCCTGCTACAACCCATTGCTTGTTTTCAATGAATCCCAAATAACTATTTGTACAAAGCAGTTCCCACATGAATGGTAAACCTGTGGCCGTCCAGATATTGTTGGATTCTAACTCCTATCAGCCCCCAGCCAGCATGTCTATCAGGCACGGATGATGGGAATTACATTCCAACATCTGGGTCACAGCTTTTTACCCCCAAACCCCACCCCATCCCACCTGGCTTCAAATATTGTGTGAATGGCCACCTAGTTTCTCTGCATTCTACCAAGGGTTCCCTGCAACCCTTAAGAATAGGAGAACAATTCAGATAGAAAGTGAGGGCTCTTCCTCTGTTTCTTCAAGGGTTCTGCAATCTGTAGCTGCTGTCAACAGGTACCTTCCATATTCTACTGTGGAGGTGTTTTGAATTGGCCGTCTACACCTCCTACAGCAAAAGACCAATGCTTCTTTTAAGCAACTGCTTGCTTTGCATTGGCCACAACTGCTTGTCTATTCAGACGCAAGGGTTACAAAAAGACATCAACATCAGGGAATTTTTTTCATCAATGCATGATTCATTTTCTAGTCTACTGCTGAAGGGTCAAATGACAAAGAATCCTTGAAGCAAATAAAATAAAATAAAATAAAATAGTGGCTACACTGAAGGGGGAAAGCTTATTCCAAACAGTACGTGATTATGCAAATGGGTAGACAGGTAACACTGCAAAGTGGTGAAACACTCAACTTAAGTTTTCCACTACAATTCTGCAGGGGGGAAAGACACACAACTCTCACTAGATCAAAATTTTGGAACAAAGTAATGTTTCAATTATAAAGGGAGATGGCATGGACAAAGTCCAAAAGTGGCTGTGACCGAAGTGTAGGAGTGGCTGTGGACAATTATTTTTTTATATTATTATTATTATTATTATTATTATTATTATTATTATTATTATTATCAACAACAACAACAAACTTAAAGTGGTCTTGGGAAGTTCTCCCCCCAAAATTGGCATTACAGAATCACAGCAGGGGACCGTGGAATTGGTCTGTTATTTTTTTTTTATAAAATGGACAAATTTAGGGGGGTCTTGGAGGTCACAAGTCTCCCTTTGTGCATCACCAAAGTATACGCCTATGTTGTTTTGTTTTAAATGAAGCCAGAAGTTTGGGAAGCCTCAGAAGGCAGTGGGTGAAGGCAGTTACCGTATATATCTCATTCTTTGGGACAGGAAAGGCAGGAATGCTGGGTGAGGCCTCCCCATGTAAGGGGTGTGCTTGTTTCATATGCACAATCTAAATTTCTGTGCTTTTCTGATGGCTTTAACGGCAGTTTGGGGTGAGAAGACAGACTGAAAGAGGTGATTGAAGTCATCTGTTGTCAACAAAATTGTGACTCCCTGCAAGGATGAATGAGAGGTGATTCTTGTGCACTTTAAGAGAATATGACCAAGCTGCTAGGTACGATGTATACACTATAGAAAAAAATTATGCACTTTATTTACTAGCACTGCCGTGTACTAACTACTAGAAATGTTCATCATTCTGGTTTATATGCTTTAACTTCCTGGTATCATTTTATTTGCTTTAATGATTTATAATTTATTCTATAATGAATTTAAAATATTATAATATCCATATTATCAAGCTGAATCATTTGGGCTGAAATATTTTTTTTTGAAGTGAATTTGCATTTGGAGTATTACTGAATGATGTATTTATTTGGAGGTTTTTTATTGCCATATTGTGAGCACATTTATATGGAAAAGTGGCATAAAAATTGAAACAAACAAATAATAAAGCATGGGGTCTACCACTGGACCAGAGCCCCTTATCTAAGAACTAAGGAGATACAGGACTACAAAGTTGAGATAACACACAAGTGAAAATTATGAATCCCGGACACGTGCTCCACAATACCCCATGGGCATGTTTTATTAATAAATCTAGGACAGAGAAAGATGTGTGGCAATTTATCAAGAGTTCCTTATGAACCACATACATCTTTGGAGAGTGAAAAACAAGATGGTACTGCTACTGCCTTGACAACATCAAAATAGAACTGTAATTACTGAATCAGATTTAGATGAAGTAATGAAAAATGGCCAATACATAGAAAAGACAACATGGCTCTCAATACTCTTGTAAACATGCCTCCCTTAAGCCAGATTTCTCAATATAATCTGAGTGCTAGGAAAGCAAACTAAAGTGATATTGACTAATGCAATGCTGACATTTACACTCAATAATTGTTTTATATTTTCATCATAGGATCAAACACTTGCAAAAGTGTTTTGTAACACTTTTAAATAAGCCTCAAGACCTCAAAAGAGAGAGAATAATAGATCAACATGTGAAATTTTAGAGATGTAATTTTTCTTTCAACCCAATAGTAGTTCAAAGTTGTATGAGATTTCTATTAAATCTATATGGTTAAGCGGACAACTCTAGAGGATGTAATAGGTGGTTTTGCTTTGATTTCCTAAAGGCAACTGAGCTGCCCTTGTGCAAGCTCTGTGGACTACTGGAATTCATTCTCCACTAAAGCTCCTTGGGTCTACACATGCCATTCACCAGGACAGACATATATTTTCTACACACGTGGGAACAGACAGGCTGTAAGATGTTAATGAAAGTTATGTAAACTAGCTAGACTTGAAACCCCACCTTTACCACTAGTCCTTGCTATTATGAATTGTCTTATTCAGATAGAACATTTCATGGCAGAGCAACAAGGAATTCAACTTTGGCATAATATGATCGTGACGACAAGCCTTTTTGTTTCCTGCAACGAACCCCAACACAACACATTTGCTGTAATGAACTCATTTATCTCTGTTTCAGTGTATCTGAAGAAGTGTGCATGCACATGAAAGCTCATACCAAGAACTAACTCAGTTGGTCTTTAAGGTGCTACTGGAAGGAATTTTTTTTGTTTTGACTATGGCAGACCAACACGGCTACCTATCTGTAACTCATTTATCTCAGTTGGAGATCACCTCTGTCATATGTCTACGGATAGCTCCGAAAACAGAAATTAGGAAAACAATGAGAAAACAAAAAATGAAATTGGTGCAGTAGTTAGGGAGATTTGAAAGCTACAACTTACAGAACCCTTGAAGTTTAAGTATTTGACCAACCACTGGAATGCACTGTGGGGCCATTTATGAAAACTAAACTAATTATCTCTCAAAAGTAAAGTTAAACAAAGACCAAATAATGCAGGCAGGTCCTGTTATGATGCTTGCCTGCCACCCCTACTAATAAACTGCTTTAAGTGATTCAAAGTATGGGAAGCTGCTCCCAAAATGGTGCTTTTTAATGCTTCCCTCGACTTTATTATATTCTTCAGGCTAACATGTGGGCAAATCTTAAATTTCGTTTCTGCAGTAACATTTGACCCAACCACAAATTAGCTACTTTAGCTCCTATATTATGCAGAAAAGCAAGAGGTTAACATGATATTGGACATCAGTTAATCATGCTGCTTTGTCAGATTTCTGTTTTGGTTAGCCAGAGGAGTTAGTCTTGCAGGTAGGAAGTGCCAGCAAAGGAGGAAGGGAGTGTACAGAATGGAAAGGCAATATTTACCAGTCATACTGCTGTCTCTGTTAATTCCATTATGAAGCTTACAGTGAACAAAGGCTGCATCAAAAAGCCACGATCCAAAGAGGTTCAATATACTGTTGACTTTGGGCCTGTGGGGAGCAGGAAGCGGTCGAGGCTCAGAACTAGTCTGGTTTGGGCTAGATAGTGGAGAAGTGGAAGATGGCTGGTGTTGTACTTTGGAAGCATGAGCGGTGTTAGCCTATTGGAATGAGAGATGGAAATAATCCCATTAGAGAATAATTTTTGAAAAGTCATATACTCAGTCATGTCTGACGACACAACCTTCTCTTACGTAAAGCATATAAAACCATTGCTTTACTAAGCGTAAATACTCACTGTGCTGTTTTTCAGCATTGGCTTATTTACAGTTACAGCTCGATGCCTTCGGTTGTGAGGTGGAGTTGTGTTGACAGCTGTAGTCTGGGGCATGCTCAATCTGTTTACTGGTGTGGGCGGAGCACTATCTGCCCGAGGCCTTGAAATACCTAAAAGAAAAAGGGGAATTTCAGCATTAAGTTCTTTTAAAATCCAACGCACTGGGCATTTAAACAGCAAAGTAGTAACGCACACATATCCATTAATTCTTCCCATACCAGCACCAGTGTTAAAAAATATCTTGTTTTGAAATTAGTTTTTAGTTAAGATTGGAAAGTGATCGAGGAAAGTATTTAGGTAACTACATACAAGACTGCTGCTTACCTTTCAAAAGGGAGCAACACGCACATTTGCACCTACAGGTGGGAAGAGTAAGAAGACCAACAGGAAGCAAAGAGGAACAAAGGCCACCCGAAAGTCACTTTCTTTCCAGCCATGTTACTGCCACTGTCAGTTCATTTTGATCTAGCAGAAACAGGCTGCAATTGACTTTTTTTAAAAGGATAAATCTCTTTCCATTAAACTAAGATAGCTAAGGAATATAAGCTGAAGCCAAATGGTGGCTTAGCGCTATCAAGCAAGCACGCAGGTTCCTCGGGAGCAGACTACAACAGATTTGCTCCTCATCTAGTTTTGCTGCAAGTTTGGCTCAGCATGATGTCTAAATCCAGGCTCGCAGCTTATCTCTCCCAGACAAGCCTCCAGCTTGAGTCAGGCATAATGTTAAGCCAAACCATAGCTTAGTGCTAACAAGCAAACATGTACATTCCTGGAGCTTTGGTCCTGCTGCCACTGTGTTGCTGTGAACTAACACACAGTTTGGCTTAGCAGCTCTGTGTCTAAGCCCTGTTCCTGGTTTGTCTGCCCCTAGTGGAAACCCTGTTTTCAACCTTCTCCAATTGGTGTATCAAATGGCCGATTTCTACTTCTGAAAGATACTACTAACTGCTAGTGCACATTGTTTATAACATTATTGTGTGCTACTCGGTAAAGAAGCGTTTGTGCAACTGCTTGCACAAACAGAAATCACTAGTGAAACAACACAAATGCTAATTTCTTTTGTGCCACCGTTACACTGGATATCCCATTTAATCCTTTGGAAAGCAAAATGACAGTAAAAACAATACTTATCTTTGAGAAGCAATTAGTTCAAACAGTTCTTTCACAATAATTAATAGGCAGGCAGATGTTGATCTTATTAATATTTTGGAGGGCTCTCTACACTCGTTTATTGTAAGAAAAGTACACATACAGGGAATGGTGACACAGATATTTGTAGTAGCAGAGATTAGTATAGAAGGTAAAGCTACTAAAAGGGTCCTGCAGTTTCATCTCTCTCATTTTGGTGAATTCTCATGTATCACAGGCCCACTGCCAACCTGACATTCCCCAAACCTATACTATCCTACACTCCCAGCTAAGTGTAAATAGCATTGCAACATTACATAACAAGGCCTCAGTGCTCGCTTGCATCTCCCTCTCAGGCAAATTATCCTCTTTGTTCTGTTTTCCACATTTCAGTATTACTCATGGAGGAGTATAAAGCATCTGCATCAAGGGTAAGCGCTATTCATGATGCATGAAGGACTCAGGTTTGTTAAATACCCACAGTTCTATAACATTTTCAAGTCACAAGTGCATGCTATTCATACAACAGTTCTTTACTGACAAGCAGAATATCAGGAAAAAAAACAACCTTAAGTAATGGATAATAAGAGGACAGAAGCAATTTACAAGTCTGTGATTGGCAGTACTCTTCCATCTGCCTTGGTATAATGATTAGCACAATTGAAAAGGAACTGTGCTACATTTCATAAACAAAGAAGCAGTATTCTGTTATGAGGAACAATTCATCCAAGAGTTCAGACTTTGTTATTAAAAATTAAAAAAAAATTAAATGGTCATGTTAATATGAATTATACGGTTTCCTCATAATTAAGAAGAAGCGCTCTCTCTCATACTGCAACAGGCTTTAAACAGCATTCCTCAAAGTAGAAGGACCACACTGTTCAGTTTACTGTACTTTTCTTAAAGAGTCCACCTTCTCCGGCAGCTGGAAGAGGAGGACAGGACAGAGCACAAAGAAAGAGCTGTGAGGGTGGGGGAGGGCTTTTCCTATCTTTGGACCCTCTGGAAAACTCAACAGGGCCTGCTATACCTGGAACTGGGTGTGAAGCATGCAGCGGATGGGACACAGCTGTGGGCATCCACCTTGGGCCTGCCCATAAAGAGCAAGTCTAAATAAGAGACTAGGGCAATGTTCACTGTTTCCAAGAACTCTTCTCATTGTGAGACTTTTGTGGGTAAGCTGAGAGTTTGTTTGGACCCTAGGTAAGAACCTGGAGGCTGAGAGGGAGGGTGTGTTAGGAAGGAAAAGAATCAATATTGATTTATATAACTTTATATTAATGTAACATTTTTATATGTAACTGTGTATTTTTGTAGTATTTTAAGTCGTCAGTTGTTGCTTCAGTTTTTTGTACACCGCTTATATATTTTTAATATATTTAGCAGTATAAAAATTAAATAATCAATTCTCCATAATCCAATATCCATCAGCCCAGATTCAAGACAGAGATCATTTCATCACAGCTGTGTCATAAATCTGCATATAGACAAATCTCAGTAGAAAGGTTGGGTGGTATCCAATGCACACATTCCATTAGCGCAAGGATTTACGCAACAGACTTCCCCCACCCGCTGCCCCCAGGTTGTCTCCAAATCTGCACAAAATAATTGCATTAACAGAGTGACTTACTTAGCACTACATTGGATTCAGCCCCTTAATTGCAAGACCTCACATATTTAATCATGGACAAGGTATTAAAGTTATGTTTTTAAAATAGCATGTCTGCTTGTTACAGTGAGAGAGACTTATACCATATTGTAAGAGATACTAACAATTTGGGTGGTGGTCATTTTTTAAACGACCAATCTATTGTTCATATTTAAAATGCGTAACCCATAATGCTGCAACCAAGCAGATTTTTTGTTGCAAGAGTATCTGTATGCCAACCATTTTGTAAAATAGAACCAGAAACTTTTGAAGCATTATCTTTAAGAAGAACCACATCAATTTAATAGAAAATTTCTATCATGACAGAATACTGCAGCTTTCCAGGATTTGATGCAAACCCCAACCACTGTTAAAATCATCACCCCTGCCCCCAGATTCTTGTCACCCAGGAGAGTCCAACAAGTTTTAATACCATATCTGGGTAATCTTTCACACCCACTGGTTGTAAAGACAGCAACTCCTGGAGAAAAAAGAAATTATATTGCTACTATATTATGTACTGCAATGGAAACATTTCCATAAAGCAGTTTTTCAGGAAAATGAATATTTAGTAAAAGCATTTATGGTTTCACAAGAAGAGGCAGTTTTAATTAACACCAAACACAACTGCTGAGAAACTCCTGAGAATGAAATCATGACAAGTTTTAAGGCATCTAGCTGAATATATTATCAATTACTTTTCAGAACCTCTAAGTAAGATATGAGAGCCCTATTTAGGAATTAGTTTTGCTGGGGACCACCCCAAAAAGGGAATAGGGGAGGTTGCAGATCAAACCCCAATATCTTGTTGCAAGGGCCTCACTGCCCCCAAAGCTGTTCATCCAAACCTATTTTGAGATTGTGGGGTTGGATAGGTGAGAGGGGCAGATGGTACCAGAACTGGGAGCTCAATTTGGTCCAGAAGTCACTAGTTCCCAACTGATGAAAATAGAATACAGTTGCTGCACAGATGACAAGGAGAAAATAATGATTAACACAAACAGCCCCGCAGACAAACATCTGAAATATTAGATGTACCAATACAAAGTATTAACATCTATTTGAGTTGCTTACAAAAGGCAAGTAACATCCTATAAATTAAGAGTAGAAATGTTACCTAAAAATGCATCCACTAAGCAACTGATCCCACGCATAGCACGAAAGAATATTTGAGGCAGATGTTTAAGGCAGGGGTACTGATTCAATTCCTGAGCCATTCCACTCACATTCAGGAACTGTTCCTGAAATTTGGGGGTTGAGCTTATAATTGCTGGATTACTCAAATCCACAGGATTACTACAAGGGAGAGAAAAGACTCTGTTTAATCATAATACATTTAACAGATGTAAAAAGTAAAATACACTAAATATTGAAATTATAAAATGTTCATTTTTTAAAAAAAGCTCTGCTACGAGTTAGAGATGTCGAAAAACAAGTAGCCTTTATAAGATTAAACCTACCAATTAAAAGATAGACAAATCATTGTACTATGTTGGCCACTTTCGAATATTTCACAAGTATCCACTTCTTCTTCTTATTAGCTACCTTCTCTCACACTACTTTTCAAAGTTGCTTTAACTTTTATGGAAGTTTTAAAGAAGTTGACAGCATCTGTTTATAAGAACAGTGATCAGCTACACCCAGTAAACAAAAATGCTGAAGTCTTTTGCAAATTAAAAGTACTATTAGCAGCAGTTACCCTGCGGCACATGATCTTTGCCTCAGGCTGAGGAGCATGGAATGAGACAGTATTGCAAGACTCAATGCAACTGGAGAGACAAGGAAGCACTAAGGTACATAAAAATAGGCTACTCAGTGTGTGTAGCTGCTAAATATCTGAAGGGAACCAAAATGAAGGGTATACAGAATTGCAAACGAAAAGTATCTGAAGCCATGAATGAAATGCTGAAGGGCAAAACTATACATGGTGTTCAGGAGAATAGTTGAAGGCAAACAAGTATCAGGTACTAAAATCCAGAATGACTATACAGTGGTACCTCTGGTTGCAAACGGGATCCATTCCAGAGCTCCGGTCGCATCCCGAGGAATTCACAACCGGAGGTGCTGCTTCGGCACATGGCGTGGTTTAGCGCTTTTGCACATGCGCGTGGGATGAAGCCCAGAAAAATACTTCTGGGTTTGCCACGTATGTATCCCAAAGGACATGTAACTGGAGGTGAACGCAAGTAGAGGTACTACTGTATCTCTATCACATGCAAGCTAGACAGAAAGATCTAGGAACTCATCCTACTATAACTTGGATCTTGTCACAGGCACCTGTGAAGCATTATCTGCCACAATATTATACATCCCTACCACAACTAGGGCATCTGATTCCAATAAGCCACACCCCCTAGAGGACTCATTCACATATATAACGTATCAAATTTTGATAAATACACTAGTAACATTGCATGCTTTTTGTTATGTACAGTACCTCAGCATATGTAAAAAGCGAAACCAAGTCTGGGCAACACACTCATTATCCATTTCAGGAGGAATCAGACTGGCATCTTCATCAGGGATTTTAAAAGGTGGGAACGACGGCCCGTATGTAAAACGTAGCAATCTGGAGGAAAAGTCAGACTATCAGTGAGTTTGTAGTTCTGCATGATTTCACTCTGCCTAATTATAAACGATGCATCCATATTTCATTGGCGATATCTGCTTCCCTCTCACTAAGATGAAGCACGGGGCTTCCTCCAGGTTGGAATCCACCTCACTGGTGGAGGCCAGTGGAGAGAAGCCCATGTGTCATCCTAAACCATTCCCTAACCATCAACATGAGATATTACAATTGTGCTCTTTCTATCATTTTTGACATGTGGTTTGCCCAGACTGTATACCATTTTCAACCCAATAAAGAGTTGAATGAATGCTGCAGTTCCCACATCCAAAAAAAAAAAAGCTGACTCCAGATACAAATAGGGACAACAGAGAAACCAAAATATGTGCAAAGAAGTGTTTTGTGCAAGGGAGACACAGAGCTTGCCATTTTCTACATACAAAAGAGACAAGAAAAAGCTATACCAGAAACAAATACTGTCTGGTTATGTCAGTTGTCAAAGAGTTCACGCTTTGGATCAGGATGCTAAACAGAAACAAAGGAGAACAAAAACATTGAGAGTGTTCTCTCAGCCACTGCCTTTCATTAAAATAAGATCAGATAGATTAGGTCTATTTCAGGTCTTCCTTAAAAACAAAAACACACACTGCAAAGAGCCCCTTCTCTCCACCTCAGTTCATTGACCAACAATGATATGCATTCCAGGCTGGACAGGACACTGATGCCAAGTTCTCATTGAGCTGGTAATCCCGAGTCAGAATGCAGGCTTCTCCCTGACATGTCAATTTACTACGTGCAGGCATTTTTTTTTTAATATATGGTGGAGCATTCCATCATAGGAGCTCTGACCTATATTGTGAAATACAGTCATACCTCTGCCTCAATTGTCCATTTCGGTGGATGTCCATGCCAAACCCAGAAGTACCGGAACAGGTTGCTTCTGGGTTTGCCGCTTCGCGCATGCGCAGAAGCACAAAACTGCTCCACGCACAGAGCGATGCTCTGTTGAGCGTCTCTTTCGTCGAGCGTTCGGGACTCCGGAATGGATCCCGGACACTCGAGGAGGTACCACTGTATTACTTCCCAGGCACAGGTTTTTGCCTCCTCGGTAAGAACTAGGTCCAAGGTTTAAAACTTATTTTTTAATACATGGGGCACAGTCAAGTATGGTACCTGAGAGTGAAAAGCAGTCCCCCTTTTCTGTAGCAAAATGATGGATTTTTGAGGGTGAAGGGAGAGATTCTACTAAAACACACTACCTAAAAATGGAAATAACTACATTATTAGTGTACAGTGGCAGGCTGACGTATGGGAAAAAAAGCAATAGGTTTTCAGCTACCTGGCCGTAAGGGCGCAGATTACTTTGCTCCATTGCTCCACCACTGCAGAATGATGCCTCCAGTTTGCTACCATCTCTTTGGCAGTTTTCCAATAAGGTGGTGTGGGGAAGCACCGGGAACAGGCTAGTAACCAGACTTCAAACAGCACACCAATCAGCTTCTCTGCCAAATTCTCAGCAATACCGCCTACAAAAGAAATAAAACAGAGAAAAGGGCTTTAAAAAAAATTACCTGTGGGGTTTCTTTTTATCATCACTGAAGAAACTTCCAAATATTCCTTGGAGAAAAACAGCAATTGGATGGTGGGGAGCTTATCAAAATAAACTAATGTGCAAAGTGTGAAATTATTTGAATGGAAAAGTAAAGTTAAAATTGTCTTGGGTTTGTAGACTTTCCGTGATTAAAAAGAATAATTACCTCAAATCCTATTGCTATTTTTAAATATTAATCTAAAATATGTAATTCACGTATTATTAGATGGCAAATGTTAACACAGCTAAAGATCTATCATAGAGAACATCAAGAGCACTCTAGAATGTTCATGCACTTAAAAATGTAAGAATTTCAAATTTAAGAATTGGGAGACAGGAAGGAACAATCTAACCAGATGAAATATGGGAATGGATGTGGGGGGAAATATCCTATCTTAATTTATGCATGAATTCCAAAACAATGCAGCACTGGTATGCAGTATATGGCAGCCTTAATTTATGCCTAAAGATTGCAAACCTATTAGAAATCAGTAACAAGTGGATGCATCCACAGCCAGGGCAGTTTCTCAGCTTCTCAGTGCTAGGGCTCTTGCTGGACAAGACAGAAGTTGCAGCCACCAGCCTCCTGCCTGTCAAGCCCTGTGCCCCTTCTCTCCCAGCAAGCCCTTTCTGCCTTTTCTCAAGGGAAAGCAGGCAGAGAGGCAGTATGCCAGGCCTGTGCGCTGTTGTTTGAAGGCATCTTGAGTAGCTTTTAGGCTACATTCAACTTAGCAGAAAGAGGGATTTTTCCCCCGTTAGACTCTGAATGGCCAAGGCTCTCCAGGTGCCTTGGCTATGAAGCCAGCAAATAACCTTCATCTTTCCTCCCATTTTTGGAGTTGGGGAAGAGCACTGCACAGCTGATGGCACAAGCTCTGCCTGCTACTTCAGGTTCACCATTACAAGAAAAGTTGGCTGCTTGCCAGAGGGCAGTTCCACTCCCCATGACAGTGTTGAAGTCTAGAAATCACTGCCTAGCCCTAGAGCACCTCTGAATGAATAAACGAGAGGTAGTAAAAGGGCCTTAGCAACAACATGTCAGTAAAAGCGGCATCTGCTTCAAATGGTAATAGAAATGGAAGTATCATTCAATTCCTGTAGCAATTCCAAATTAAGAAATTAAACAGAATCAGAATTGGACAATAATTATTTCAACACCATTCATTTCATGACAATAGTCCCTCTAAATTTTGAATGGTAGGAAAGGAAAAAAGATAAGGTTCTTAAATGGTCACACTCAGGCCAGAGCCACACACTATAAACAGTTATGGGAAAAAAGGTAAAAACCCAAACCTTGCACTGTTGGAGCTGCCAGCAGAATATCATTAATCTGTAGTAGAAACAATAATAAAACCTCCCATGTTTCTCTAGACATAGTGCTTGACTCACGAGCCAATTTCTGGACAGCTTTCAAAACTTGAAGACATAGTTTAATCTGACTGGTACCCTGATCCTGCCTGTAGAAGAAGAAAAACATTACTGCATAAACAGAGTACTTTCCTCCCACCAAAGATAAATTAAACAAGAGATTGGAGGCATTCTTACAACAGATGTTTTGCACCTCTAATAAGAATTGTTTGTAAATGAAGCTGGAGCTAAACTATCTTCAAGCAATCTTAGAAAAGCCACTCATCTTCAAAAGATTTGCAAAACATCTAAATTCACAATAGACCAGGATAGTTTGTAATCCACCAGGTTGAACACAAACTACCAATTCCATATAGTAGGCCTAACAGGAGAACACTAAATCTCCTGTTTTCACTGTCCAGGACAGGCAGGAGCTACTGAACTCCCGTGGGCCAGAACACATGAGTGTTGGTTTGCGTTAGGCTTGTTCAGGCTTGGGTTGAGATAGCCTTATTGCAAATATAGTAAATTGTATCAGATGAAGTGGAGCCCAAAGGGCAGCAAAATCTAAGTAAATGAATTCTGATGTTTGCATGCCAATATGAAAGCTGCCTGCAGCTTGTTTGCTCTTCGGTGGCCAGTGGTCACCAGACTTCACTGGAGCCAAGAGGCAATGGATTGCCCCGACATTCACTCCTTCCCTACAGGGAAAACTGAATGGCAAACAGATTCTTGTTCTGCTTCTTGTTCAAGCCACTAGGCAGCCCTAGGTATTCCAATTGCCATGCAGTCTGTACAGAAGACACTGAAAATGCAGGGTCTGTGCTTCTGCATACGACAAGTACACCTGTGCATTCATACTGTTCACATGACAATGGTATTCAAATTGTCTAATGCTCAGGACAGAGATTAATCCACATACTTAAAGCAGAAAGGCTATAAAAACCCACTTCCCTCCATTTGGTGCACCCAAATTAATGTACATGACCATTATATTTGACAGTAACAAAATATTGTTGTTGATAAACTATTTTTCAGGGACTGTTCCCAATACTGTACTTCAAAATATGTAGGGTATAGATTTTTAGAATAAATATTTTACATTCTCAGACAGCTTTCTTTTCTCTGTTCGTGGACATTTTGCTTTTTTGTTGCTCGGCAAATTTAAATGTTAACAAAAAGGAAAGACAAATAAGCTTCAACTTCAATTAGCACAAAATCCAGCAACAGAGATATGTGCATATAAAATTTGGATAATTTCAGAATGAACTTTTTATTCCAGCTTTGACATCTTCACCAGAGACAGCATGCACCCTCTCAAATCTTTTTTTCCTCTTTTTTTGCAGCTGCAAATTATGGGCATATGCTTTCTTAAATACACGTGTTAAAATCCAACCTCCAAAACAGTAGATTATGGGGCTCTTTTACCCTCCATGTTAATTCAACAACAATTCTTTTAACTACACTTCTAAATAAATGTCTGCTGGTTACAATTAAACTTCGCTTGTAATCATGTTGCCTACATGAAATAATTCACTCTCCACTGCTCTCACCTTGGTACAAATAGATTTTGTAGATGTTTGAGAATGCTCTGGATATAAAGGTTTGGTTCTTTAATAACAGGTAGAGGAATTGAGTCCTTAGGAAAGACCAGAGCCATTATCCAGTCTGTGTACACATCAACACAGTGCTTTACAGTATCACCGTCTAAAGGGAGGGTCAGTCCGTAACAAACTACCTCCATGGTCCATTTTACCTAAGAGAAGAAGAAGTGGAAAGTTACATGACCAAATGAAAACCGGCACCACAGCATAGCACTGTTAACACTGGAAATACAAAGAGAAACAAACAGAAAATTCATCCTCTAACAACTGTATTATTTTAAATCTGGAAATACCATAGCATGTAGGCCTGGATTCTAAGATCCACCTGACTTTGGATCTTATACATGTCTACTCAGGAGTAAATCCCACTCAGCTGAAGGGGGCTCACAGTTAAGTGGGTACAGGATTGTAGCCTAAATGCAAGTTTCCTGTACCCTCTCGCCCCACATACACTTGAAGACCTCAAAGAGCCTATCGAGAAGGTAGAACTCTCCCAAATAAAATGAGATGGGAGTCTGCTGGAAGAATCACCCAATATTAGGTAGATTCCATTAACTTCCTTAAGTTAAGTTACCTTGACATTCAAGCCAGGTTGCTCATGCCAAGATCAAACTTTGTGTTGTATGAGAGATAAAGTGCTTGTACATAGGGTTGCTGAGCCAATCTACTTATCAGATATACTTTTATGCCACTTTTTATGGTTAAACCCTCAGAGGACAACTTCCAACATATCAAATATAATGAGCACTATATCTACCGTATTTTTTGCTCTATAACACGTACCTCACCATAACACGCACATCGTTTTTAGAGGAGGAAAACAAGGGAAAAAACATTCTGAATGAAACAGTGGATGTATCATTTTTGTGCTTCATGCTGTGGCCACAGACATGTGATCTGATGGTGAATTTGGGGTGACCCAATGCAAAAATCCTGAGAATTCCTGTGGATCCATGCTTTGTAACCACGTTTTTGCACCATTGCAGCCCCAGGCAACAGTGGGTGCGTGATTTTTTTGGTGCAGGCTGTAGCCATGGACATGCTATGTGATCTGATGGTGAATTTGGGGTGACCCAATGCAAAGATACTGAGGATCCACATGGATCCATGCTTTTTAACCACGTTTTTGCACCATTGCAGCCCCAGGCAACAGTGGGTGCGTGATTTTTTTGGTGCAGGCTGTAGCCATGGACATGCTATGTGATCTGATGGTGAATTTGGGGTGACCCAATGCAAATATCCTGAGGATCCATGTGGATCCATGCTTTTTAACCATGTTTTTGCACCATTGCAACCCCAGGCAACAGTGGGTGCGTGATTTTGGGGGGGCAGGCTGTAGCCATGGACATGCTATGTGATCTGATGGTGAATTTGGGGTGACCCAATGCAAAGATCCTGAGGATCCATGTGGATCTATGCTTTGTAACCACATTTTAAGTGGGGAGCAAAGGAAAAACAAAGAAGGGACATGAGAGGGGTGTGCAGAGAAGCAGCTGGCTAAGAATGCTGGAGAGGGATTTAACGGGAGGGAGGAAAGAAAGGCAAAAGTTTCCCCCCACCCAAGCCAGCCATATCTCTCTCTCTCTCTCTCTCTCTCTCTCTCTCTCTCTCTCCCTCCCCCCCTCTCTCTCCCTCTCCCCCAGCAGCACCGGAGCACAGAGAGGAATTAGAAGGAACGACACTCTGCTTTCCCCTCTGCTTGCCTGGAGGGGAGGGGCTTTCCCTGCTCTTTGTTCCGCTTCAGCAAACACAGCAACGAAACAGAGGAGGGTGGGCAGTAAGACCCTGAGGCAGAATGCAGGAAAGCAGCCACTTCCTCTTTTCAGGTTTCCCTTCTCCGTGAAGCGCAATTTGATTTTTGCCTGATTTTTCGGCTCCAGGGACCACACATTCACTCTATAACATGCACAGAAATTTCCCCTTCCTTTTTAGGAGAAAAAATTTGTGTGTTATAGAGGGAAAAATACGGTAACTAAATTTCTGCCATGCAGCACAGCTTGCAAACCTGTGGTCCTTCAGATGGTGTTGGGACTCCCTTCAGTACCAGCCAGTATGGCCAATAGTCAGGGATACAAAAGGTAGTCCAGCAACCTCTCGAAAGCCATAGGTTCCCCATCCCTATCATAAAAGAACAGTGCAATTAACAATAAAATACCAACAAACATAGCCATATAAGCAACACACAGTCTTACAAAAGAAAGAAAAAAGCTTTAAAATTATTTCAGCATCGAATCAAACCATAACATCATAGAAACTATAAATGAGAAGGTTGTTCTAAACTAATGGGTCTTTATAGCCCTCTTAAATGCCTGTAATGATGAGACTATATGTACTACAGGGGAACTACAGGTTTTTTATACTCACTTCTTTGTCTGTTTTCAGTAAACTCTCACTGCCAGCTGCCAATGGAGCATTTAAGACTTGGCCAAGGGGACGCACAACAGCATTTGCCACTTCTCTCCCCACATTGTCAGGATAGCTGTGAAGTACACTGGTGTGACCCTTATCATTTTGAAGTACAAGATGTAGGGACCTCCACTCTGAGTACATAATGCCTCTATACTGCAGAGTAGACTGTACCTGGAAGGGGGGGAAGGAGAAAACAGATTTAAAATTAATTTTAATTGATATTACTTTGGTTGCAAAGGACACTGTTTCCACAAAATATAGCCATGCATATTGCAAACACTTGGCACTAAGAAGTGCAACCCTTAGCCTAATGAAACATATAGTTTTTCATGTGCAGATGCGTATACTGCAGTACAGAAGTTGCTGTTATTTTGCCACCCCTTGAACTTTTATCAGCTGACATAACTCTTCCACTCACCATGGTTTATTATTTAGTTTGCTTTAGCTGGAAAGCAGAACCAGCAAGCCTCTCTGACACTTGAGAATGTGCTTTTAATAGTTACTTTCCATTTTTATCCAGATTGTAACTTTGGTTCCTATTATGGCCACTGGAAACAGTTCATGCAACTGACAACACTGGAGTGCAATAATATTATTGTAGTGTCAGAGTGTACTGGCACTTCTTTCTCAACTATCGCTCAGACCAACAAAGAGCCACCTCTCATGAACTGACTAGTACACAGAAGCTGCTCGAAACCTCTTCCATGCAGAAAAGCCATGCACTTCCACAAGCTTGCCATGGTGATTGGGTCTCATCACACATTTTAGCTTCACATTACTGAAAAATATTCAGAAGAGGGAGCACAGAAAAAGGAAGAAGTTGAACCTCAAAGAGAAAGCAGCGCACCATGTATCCCAGGGAGGCAACTCCAAGCACCCCACACGAAATAAGTGCATGCTAAGGAGCAGGCTAGGGTTAGGAGATAGACTTCATTCTGTATGTTAAGTCAGTATTGCACTTGGGGAGGCAGTTGCACATGACCTGCCACATTTACCTTGGTTCTTCTCCCCCTTACTGCTGCCCTGGGTTTCCGCCTTCTAGCCACAAAGGCCTATACAAGTAAACCCTTCTCAAAGGCTAGAAGGTGCACCCAGTTTAGTTGCCCACAGTGAAGGAACTTCAGAGAGACTATATGGGAAGATGCAGTTGCTGCCATATTGAGACATGAATGAAGGCTCTTTTGTGCTGTTTTCACTCTACATATGTTATTTGAATATTTCAGTTGAGGGGGGTTGTGGTTATTTTTGCTTTTGATGTGGTTTACTATATACCGTTAGCCACTTTAAGCCATCTCCACTGGACTGGGAAAATGAAATAGAAATTTTAGTATAATGTAGATATAGAAGTGGAATATTTATGAGGTGTGGTATATAAATGCCATAAATAAATAAAGAGCTGCTTTGTTTTGGCTTTAAGCCTTAGAAGAAACACTAGTTAATAGTTCAGGAAAGCTATTAAAATGGGATAATATGGCAGTGAATTTGCTGTATACAGACAATGTTGGAATAAAGGCACATTGTTTCTAATAGAGGGCTGCATATAAAAGCTATAATGCATGTGGAGCATAGCCTACACCAGGGGTCTTCAAACTACAGCCCGCCAGGCTCCTAAATCTGGCCCGCCTGGCCATTGCAGAACCCACCGCGAAGCTGTTGAGGAGACTCAATGCGCTTTGGAGAGCTTGCACCATGATGGCTTTAAGCAGAGCAGGTGGGAGGGAAAGAGGTGGGTCAGGATTTCCCTCTCCTGGCCCTGCCTTCTGGCCTGTCTCTCCCCATGTATGTCCACCTCCCTCGATCCCAGCCACCATGCTGCTCGCTTGCGCCCTGCGCTCCACCACACTCTCCGCTGTGGCATGCCGCCCGATCCAGCCCCGGCCTCTGTTGTCCTTGCAGTCCAGCTCGGAGGTCCCAGCCTCCTCCTCCTCCAGCCAGGCTCGCCCTCTGTCTCCTGCGCCTGCAGTGGCCTCCACACTGATGGTGAGCTACGCACGGAGGGCAGGGAAAGGGGGAAGAAGGTCGCTCGCAAGGACCGCAGGGCTCCTGCGCTTACTCAAGAGGAAGCCCCCCTTGGGGCCGCTGGGGATTGCGTCCGAGGAAAAAGACAGCCACCATCATCCTAGCAAGTTTTTGTCCTGGGAAAAGTGCTCGGGGGCTGGGATGCGATCCAAGGCGCGCTTGCTCGTGAGGAATCCCCTTCAGCATTGTGTAGCTCACGAGTAAACGTCTGCCTGCCATCCAAGAGGAGCCCAGGCGGAGGCAGGCTTTGGAAAAAAAATGGTAATGGGTTCATCTGAATCCCACCCCACCCCTCAGAAGCAGGATTTCCATCCCACATTTTTTCTCCCAGGAGCTCAAGGTCTGTGGTTTTTGCCCTCCGCATTTATTCCCCGCAACCCCCAATGAGACACGTTCAAATCAAGCAGCCTCACTAATTTCTATGCATCTCTCCCCTCTGAGACATTTCTTAATCTCAGGAACCATGCACTCAAAATTGCAACCATCTTTGGCAACACCTATGTCTGTGAACAGACTTTTTCTCAAACGAAACATGTGAAATCTCCAACCAGATCCGGACTAACTGATGAACACTTGCATCACTTGCTACAACTAGCAGTGAGAAATATGGAACCAGATATTGACCATCTCATTAGCCAAAAGCAGGCCCATACTTCCCATTGAAATACTTACAAGTTTATGATTCAAGTAGGTAGCCATGTTGATCTGACGCAGTTGGAAATTATTATTTTTTAAATACATATAAGTTTATGTTGATTAAAATCATTCTTGCTTTTAAATATTGTATTGTTTTTCCTGTTTTTTGTGCACTACAAATAAGATATGTGCAGTGTGCATAGGAATTCGTTCATATTTTTTTCAAACTATAGTCCGGCCCCCAACAGTGTCTGAGGAACAGTGAACCGGCCCTCTGTTTAAAAAGTTTGAGGACCCATGGCCTACACTATGCTAGACATGGTTTGTGCAATGATCAGCAGAACCTCATGAATGATGCATCCTATCGATGGAAAATGTAGCACAGTGACCAAATGTATTACAGTAGGTTATATACCTGGAACTTCACAAACAGCTCAACTAGTCGTCTTGTGTTTCACGTGCTTACGCAAAAGGATACCTCTGTGATTCTGGTAGTTAAGTAGCGTGTACACATGCTACATTAAGAAAGCCTGTCTCAAAAAGTACTAATAAGTTGTGTCCCTTCAGTGCCAGTCACTATGTTGACATAAAACTGGTTAACTTCTAAAAATGGAAGTGGCAGAACTCAGGAATCCTTGGAACTTGCATCTTCCGATCTGGAAGCGCCAGCCCCTAATCCCAAGTGTATCTAAGCCTGCTCACTATGCTTGGCCATGTATATTAGAGAAGGAAACGTATCAGAGGTACTACTTCCCCTACAAGTCTAAAAGAAAAATCTGCAGTAGTGAAATAGATTTTCTTCTTCTCTTGAATAGATGTCTATCTTCCACTCAGCACAAAAAGGAAAGAGTTGACAGAAAGTGGCCTTTCAATCAGGACTGCCATAAAATTGGGAGATGTATATAAATAACATTTATCCAAAGGGGTGGGGGTGGGGAGCTGAACTAAAACCCTTTAGCAGTATAACCTCCTCCCACAAATATATTCTTTCACCTTTGTCACAAACAGAGAAAGTACTGTACTCAGAACAAAGCTGATACATTCAGAAGGATATCCTCTACTCCCACACACTTCCTAAGGAATCAACTTTTATTTCCTGGACAAGAAAATGGCTTACAGCCAGAAATTTCCTGTGTGGAAGAATAGGAAACAGTCACATGCTTGCCACATCTCTGTCAGAAGGACTGTACATTAGGATGGTAGACATTCCAACTAGTTCAGGATAATGAAGTATAAAATGCCGTCTTCTGACAAGGAGAGAGCAATCCCACATCCAGAGGATCACTAAGGAGCAGGAGTAGACTTAGAGCAAGAATATTCATTTGGTCCAGGGTGGGGGAGGAAATTAAGACATTTACTGGGGGGGGGGGGGGTTTAAAAAAAAGTTTCTTCTGCTTTGTACTTGCTGTCCTACTTGCAACCACTTCTTTTGGTTTTCATATGCATTTCTCAGATGAGAGGAGTCAGTTGTAGACAGGAGAGCTAAGCCTGTCATCACCTTCTCTCTTTGAAGCCAGCTACTGTGATCCTTGAGTCTACAGTTGCCTCATTCTTCTCCACTCCCACTCTTATTCTTAGCAACTTCAATATCCATATTGACTCACATTCTGAATCTTGTTCAGCACTTCCTCACACAAGTTCTTTTGCTTTCACCCATTCTTCTATACACCAATTTATTTTGCGTTGGCAAAACAAGAC
Source organism: Podarcis gaigeae (assembly GCF_964106915.1). Taxonomy (NCBI): domain Eukaryota; kingdom Metazoa; phylum Chordata; class Lepidosauria; order Squamata; family Lacertidae; genus Podarcis; species Podarcis gaigeae. Next base: position 30,945,973 of record NC_139682.1, read on the forward strand.
TACAGCCTGCCTTAATGTCTGCTAGACCTCAAGTCAGTTTACCAGTGGCACAGAATGAAATGCCACTCCACCAGCCACCATTGAGCCAAGTGCTCCATAAACTGTATAGCGTGCTCAGACATTTCCTAAGAACTCCAATCTGCTCAGACCAATGGTGGCTAGAGGAAAGGAGCTTTGTTCAGCATCATTACCAATGGTAAACTGGGCTGGGAGCTGGAGCATAGCATCACAGTGCTGGGCAGGGCAGAGTGGTTTAAACCTCTCCGCCCAGCTGAGCACCACAATGGGAAATAAAATACTCCATGCTCCTCTGCTGATCTTCACAGATCAGCTGAGCTGCAGGAAGGCAGAGGATATGCAGTGTGATCATGCCATGTTTGGTCTAAACAGCCCTGAGTGGAGGGTGTGACAATGAGGAAATGTGACCCTTGGACCAAAAAAGGTTCATCACCCAGTCTTAGATCTTGCAATATGAAGAAATGAATTGATTGTTAGTCTTCATTCTGCTCGTTTTCCTCTCTCAAATCATTTTGTTTGCTTTAATTTCTTCCATTTAATTTTTCCTCTAGGGCTGTATCCAACACTGTGCACTAATGCAACACGTTTTCCTCTTCCTCCCCCTGTGCATCCTAAAAATATGCTCCAGAGAGTGCTCCAGCTGTCTGAAGTGGATTTGAGAGTTGGGGAGTGGGGAAAGTTCTGCTGCACAAGCAGAAGTTTGCTGCACTAGCAGAACTGCAGTGTTGGACATGTCCCAAAGTTTCTGAACCATTTGAGAACTTCGTTTTCTACACTTGGACATGTGTGGGATCTCATCAGTCTTTTCTCTTGCAATCTCCTTATTCTGCAGTTGTGTATTTTGTGTTCTGAATGGTCACACATTAGACTATTTTGCTCTGGTTTCCGTCATACAACTAATATTCTGCTTTAGCAGTCTCCCTTTTTATCTTATTTTTATTCCTACATCAAAGCTGCTGAACATCTCTGCAAATCTCAGTAACTCCACTCATTATGAATTCATGCGTTCATTCTGCTCACGTGCTTTAATTCTAAGCAATATTACTCATCTCGCCTTATTTTTATCAGTAAAAGTGCTCTCTTTAACTATGCTCTACTTCGTTGGGTTGCAATATTCTGATATAATTCTCTGTCACTCTTGCCGAATCTTCATCCTCCTTTTACTATTCTCTCTATTCTGCTTCTGACAACATTCTTCTTTAGTTAATCCCACCACTACTTTTTTACTTTATCCAGTATATCTCTTGTTCTGTCCCCACCTCCCTGTCCTTTTCTCCATTTCTTTCTCTCTTCTGGTGTTGTTCCCTTTGCTTTTATATACGCTATGCTATTTCTCCTGATACTTTAAAAAGCCTTCTGAATCCTCCTCCTCCCTAGAACTGTTATTCTTTTTCTGTTCTCTCTTTCATTCCTACACTTCAACAACCAATGCCTCAGCTTTGTTTCTCCAATTCCCCTTTTGACACTTCCCAATCTGGTTTCTGCTCTGTGTAAACTGAAGTTTTAAAACTGCTTTTCTGTTTAAGGTATCCTCAAAATAGCATACAATAAAACAAAGTTAGCAGAATTTTCAAAAACCATAATGCTTTATTAAGAAAAGACAGACGAGATAAAATTTTGAGCAGAACAAAATGAAGCAAAATCAGCCACAGAAAAAGTCAGCCGCATCAAAACTACCAAATACAGGAGGGGCAACTAAAGGACATGTTAAAGGACAGAAAACAGTGGTGAAAAATTAATAGGGGAAGGAGGAAGTTCCAGAGTCTGGTTGCTACAACTGAGAAGGCATTGTAGAAGAAGAAGAAGAGTTTGGATTTGATATCCCGCCTTTCACTCCCTTTAAGGAGTCTCAAAGCGGCTAACATTCTCCTTTCCCTTCCTCCCCCACAACAAACACTCTGTGAGGTGAGTGGCGCTGAGAGACTTCAAGGAAGTGTGACTGGCCCAAGGTCACCCAGCAGCTGGATGTGGAGGAGCGGAGACGCGAACCCGGTTACCCAGGATTACGAGACTACCGCTCTTAACCACTACACCACACTGGCTCTCCACATTGGGAATGTTCCACATTCCCAACTGCACTTCCCAGCCACAATAGTAGAACACAGAAAGGACCTCCCCAGGAACCTCAATAAGTAGGTGGGATCATTAGAACATGTAGTCCTTTAAATATGCTAATTATAAATTGGCTAAGCCATAGGACAAACCTTGGTTATAGTTCATGGTTAGTCTGAAGGGAGCTTAACCTTCAGATGACACGATAAGCCACACTATGGCTTAGCACAGCACTGCACAGCAGTGAAATGACTGGAAAGGAGCAAAGTGGCCAGAATCTGCTCTGTGGGAACCACTAGGTTTATGCTTTACCATTATTTGGCTTAGCATGACATGCAACGCAAGCCCATGTGCTTCTCTTCACGGTCTTCCTTTACTGACCCAATTAAGTTTCAATTTACAAGTATTTTCCTGCTCTTACCCCTTATCTGTCTTAGTTACTTTTTCCTTTCTCCCTTCATTCATGAAATGATAATATTATTAAACCTTCATTTCCTTGTGCCATTTCCTGTGCAGATGCCATCTCTTTCACTCCTCCGGCCCTTGATGCATGGAATTCTCTCCTCTCAGCAAGCATCCTCTTGTCCTCCTTTAATATAAGCTCATCTCTTCTCTGTTGCATTTCCCCCCTGGTGTCATTCTATTTTTATACCCTTCTTACTGTTAGGCTAATTATTATACAGGTTTTACTGTAACTGTTGGCTGACAGAAAGAAAACACCAGCAGAATAGGGAGGCAGGCAAGTATCAATACTCCCCACCCCCCTGCAGTACCACACATCCCTAAATCTGTTCTGAAGGGTTGGGGGACTCTTTAAACCCAATTTAGGGGGCATTGCAGCAAGCAGGGAGGGAATTATTTCCCTCCATGCCCAATTGGTGTACTACTTGTGTAAGCAGACAAGATCTATTGGATGCCAACAGATTTTTCTTCACTTTAAGGTTTGTACACTACACATTAATTCAACTTTAGAAATAGGCAGAAATAGAAACATAATTCATCTTTATTAGCTAAGCTGAGAAGTGACCAAGCACATGCATGTAGTCCAGTCTCTCAGTGTGCTGTAGTTTGGTCCCCATGGCACCCACTCTTGCTGTACCACATTAAGTTAACTGAACATAGTTGCCTGTTTTGGCAATGGAAATGGTCATTAGCAGATTTCAAATAAGCCAGGAACCTAAAACTGTATTTTGAAGTTAGTCTAGAATACCACCTCATTCCAAACTAGGCAACGTTTCCCATTTCATATGAAACAGGCAACTATGATCAATTGAGCACTTCCTGGCTCACTATGGTACACCAAGAATGGGAGCCATGGGGCTAAGTACAGGGCAAGAAGGTCTGTGCATATTGAGCCATGGTATTATCGTCCAAACACAGCCACTGTTAATTTGTTCCCTAACATCCAAAATCCAAACATCAGTAATTATAGCCTAATGGAGAATTTAATAATGTACTGAAATATTGTGTGTCATCTTGCTTCCTTGGCAACCTCTTCAAACACGTAACATGGATGGAATAGGAAACCTATGGTCCTATAGATATTGTTTGACTCCAACCCCATCAGTCCCAGCAGCACGGCCAATGTTCAGGGATGGCAGTAGTTGTATTCAAACAACATATGAAGGTCCACACTCCACAGGTTCCCCATTGCACACTTTGGGGGAACTTCACAGAAGGCCCAAGGACAATTAGCGCTATGTACTGAAGGGCGATCAGAGAGCCAAAAGAGCTTGAGAAGCAGAACGGTTGAGACCCAAAAGATAGGAAAGAAGAAAGAAGAGGATGGAGTTTAAAAAACCCCAAATACCAGCAGACCCTGTACTAACACCTAAAATTCTTAACTCCCCAGTTCTAGGAGGAGCTTTAGAGCAGGGAGCTGGTGAAGAGGACCAGTACATTATGGAGAAGTTGATGACATATCTTGCACACAGAGCTGTAGGAGAGGCTACTCCATTATTATTTGATTTGTATTCCTCCTTTCAACCTGAGAGTTCCCAGGGCAGTTGATGTGAAGGGAGGCAACAACATATGTAACTTACTTGACCATGCCCAAAGCTTCTCCAAGTCCTACAGAATAGTTTTGGTTGTGTGTGGGGGTTTTTTTTTTAAAGTATTAAAGATTTAATTAAATCTGCTGGCTTTTTCCAAACAAAATTTGTAGAGCCTTGAGGGCAAGCCAAGTATTTTCTTTTCGGAGCTGGTTCCTTTGGGCTTTGAATGTAAGCCTTTCCTATAGAACTCACCTAAGGAACATTTTAACTACTACTATTTGTTTATTATTGTTCCAATTATATTGGAGCCAGGATAGTATTTCTAAGCTTTTAAATCTCCATATATAAGACCAAACAGAGCCACTCACTTCAATCCTAAACATATTTACCAAGCAGTCTGTCTGCTTGAAATCAACAGACTTCACACAACCCAAACATTTACATATGTATAATATAAAAACAAAAATGTAGTAAGAGCAGAAATACAACCTTTTTTTGTGAATGCCTACCGAGATAAATGGTTTCGTACACCTTCAAGAAGGCAATGAGATTAACAATGTACCTCTTGGAAATGGGTAATACTTAGGGCTATTACAGTATGGACACTACTTCTAGTCTACCCACAAAGGGAAGAGGATCATAGGAGCATGGGATCTACAGAATGCAGACAGTATGGAGGTTCAAAACAAGAGGGGGAGTCTCTCAAGTATTTAGGTCTCAAAAAATGAAAGGCTTTAAAGGGCAAGTGACAGAAGCTTAAGCTGGACACAGATGCAAACAACAAGCCAATGTATTTGCCACATCTGTTGAATATGCTCCCACTTTCCTGTCAGGAAATTAGTAGTGGCATTCTGCACAATAGTCTAACAGGCAGATTCACATAATTGCATTACAGTAGTAAACCTTACATGTTACAAAAAGCAGATAAATAAAGCAAGATAACTGACCTCCAAATGTGCACAGCCTACGCGCTAAACATAATTGACAAAAAGCATTCCCAGCTTCCAGCTTATCTGGGGTCTTAAGTTTATAATACAAGAAATGCATCCACATGTTGCATTATTTTTCTCAAATGCTGAGTTTTTCTTATATATTTGCATAACTGTTCTATTGTCCTTGTTCATTATGTCTGCTACCATTATGCTTACAGAAGAATAGTGCTCCAGAGGATTCCTTACTTAGTGCATTGTATTGTTATGGGAGGGGAGGGAGTATGCAAAAATGCCCCTTCAGCACCACACCATAAAGGTAGACACCTTCCCCATTCTCTTACAAAATTTTACTATGGTATATTGTGCTCCCAAACAAAGATCTCCTTTTTGCTCTTCTGCATTTTCACATAACAAGAACAATGACACATACTCTCTGGTATACTTATTTTCGATCTGCTTCATGTGGAGTTTTTTGTTCATAGATGTACAACCCCACTGCTTTGCCACAGCAGAAATACCACAACTGCATGTTTTTGCAAGAGCAACAACCCCACCCCATTGCTTTGTATTTTGATATTTTGAATGTTTGTTGTAAGCTGCTTTGGGCACAGCTCACACATATATTCAGAATGGCATGTAGACCACTGAAGGGATATAGAGTGGGAAGAAATGCTATTCAGCTAATCCACAATAATTATCTTAAGTTACTTTATGTATGGTCTTTCAAGAAGTGTTACTATTCCGAGTACTTTTTCCGATTGGGTTGTTGAGGGCTGAAAATGGCATATGTGCACATGATCTGAGCCTATAATTTGCCAGGTTCTTAGGTTAATTGCTGCATTTTTACTTTTATTTTTTAGAACTTCAAAACAAAACATAAACCAATATATAACCGCATACAAATTCATAGGTATTGTGGGCAGGATTCTACTTCTACTTTCATAAGGACTTCTACTTGCACAATGAGGCTTTCTCCTCCTGCCTATGAAATTGGCTTGGGGAGGGTCAGGAAAGCCCCCAGAACTGCATGGGGGGGAATACAATACTTGCACAGATAGAACAATCAGAAGAGTGCAACACTGAATTCTTTTTTATGAATATGTCCGAGGTATTACATTACCAGGTTTTGAAAAGCAGTCCTTTTGCAAACCTGTTTTTTTTTTGTAAAAACAGGATCTTCATAGCAATAACTTTAAAAAACAACTAAATTGGGGAAATCGGCGAGTAGAGTAACTGGCTGTGTGCCTTCAGGCATGAGACAAAACAGCAAAATCCTGTCAGTAAGAGTATAACTTCTAGCTTCAAAGAAGCCAGGATTTCAAGTTAGGTTTTCAAACAACTAGGATGAAAGGCAGTAAATACACAGACTGGATTACAGACTACAGCTGCCCCAAATGGAATGAGACAGCCGTCCCCAGCATCTCGCCCTCCAAATGTTTTCAGCAAAAACTCCTATAATCTGTGACTGTGGCTATGCTGGCTGGACCTGATGGGCATGAGGAGCCAAACATAACAGGAGACCCACAGGTTCTGCTCCCCTGCTTTAAGGGAATAAACTCTTTCCACAAACAGTATTAATACGTAGCATTTATACATAGCGCTTTTTTCAAAGTGCTTCTCGCACATCAGTGTTGCCGATTTTTACAACTCCTCTGTTGCAAAGCACTATAATTACCCCTCTTTTTTGCAGAAAGCTGTGGAGTGCAGAAAGGTAAAAGCAGCAACAGGCGCAAACAAATTCATGACAACACATGGCTCCATTTATACCTCAAGTCCCTCTTGATAACATGCCATCAGTATAGTTTCCATCCACCTGAGCTTGACCAACAGTGTCAGCATCTTTGCCTAATAAACATGTGTCTCTGGCTGTTTAAGTTTAAATCCTGCTACCTATTTCCGAGTTGGGAGAAGAAGTGAACCCAGAATTTGCCAGCTGGCCAACCTTGCCCAGCAGCAACAACAACTACAAACTGGAGTGCAATCGTTAACTCACTCAGGCAGCTGCTGTAGGGGCTCTTCCTCGAGAGGGTGGGAGTGGGGAAAGGGATACTGCTTCGCCTCGGCAGGGCCTAGCTTTGCTTAAGCGCCCCACGGGGGGCTCCAGGATCCACCGGAAACAAGAGCAACTCCTCTCCCGCAGGGAGCACTTTCTACCAGGAGCGGTCTGCCGGGAAAGAGGAGCTGCTTCCCGGCCAGGGACAACCGTGCACACCGTTGTGGGAGGCAGCCCGGAGAAGAGCCCCCCGCTCCGGCTACACCCTCCCGGGAAAGGAGGCGGCAGCATCGGGCGTCGAGGCCTCCAACCCGGGAATAATAAAGGAGCAAGGCAGCCCGGAGCGCAGAGGTCAGAGCGGGTGAGGGAGCGGGCCCAGCGAAGGGAGAGCGCGTCGTGGGCCGTGGTTCTTTTGCGGAGGGGGGGGGTCGCCTGGCCGCGCTTACCTGCACCAAGGGGGCCGGCTAGCATGTCTGGGGCAAAGGCAAGCAGCTCCTCCTTCAAGCTCCCGGTTCCATAGTGCCCGCAGTGGGTGAGGGGCGGGGGGTGCGGGAGAGAAATCGGACGCTGCGCTCAGGTCTCTCCGGACACTTCCGGTCGCGCCAGAAAATTCACACCCTAGAGCCCCTGTTTCCACCCTACGCGGTGCGCACGCGCCTTGAGAACCTTCCGTGCCGCGCGAAATAAGTCCTCATATTCCTCCTACGGTCGTTCTCCACCGGAAGTACGCGTGCGTGCGTGATATTTCCCTTGAAAAGCGGTGGGAGAATAAGGTGAAGGGAAGAATTTTCAGGCAGGCTTGGGCGGTGTGCGCATGCGCAATGCCGTTCTATGCTCATCCCTTTCGTTGACACTTTTAAAGGGGCCGGTTTCGTTTTAATTTGTCCTGCTGTTGCGTTCTTGTTGTTAAAATTCCTAACAATGCAATCCTGTGCGTACATGTCTACGCGGAGGTAAGCCACGCTGTGTTATTAGTGGTATAGGCATAAGGCCCCCAATACAGCCCACAGAAAGTTTTCAAATGTGCAGAATTCAAGCAATAACAAGCACCTTGCAAAAATTTAAGTCAGCAAAATCTCAAGGGTTTTTGTAAAAAAAAACCTCAAAAGCCATACTATCCAAGCTTAAGGACAAAGACCCCACCGCCACCCATGCACCCCCTAGAACAGTAGGCCTTTAATTAGAGATCTTGCAGGGAGCAAGAAGGGTCCTAAGCAGGTGGTGATGGAGCACAAGTGCAAAGGTTTGCCCCTTGAAGGACCAGACATAGTCCCCCACACAGGTTTTATGTTAGGAAGGCAGGAAGCCAGGATTTTTGTTAGGCTGGGGCCAGACATCTACCTGTCATTAACCTCTGTCCAGCTCTAGATTTGGAATGAAATGTCTCAACAGAAGTTGTTTTAGATTACTTTATATTGACTCCCAGTGCTCAGGAAAACCTGTCAAAGTCTCTACAATTTCTATTTTTAGTTAAGTATTTTTATTTATTTACTTGATAGCTATGCCCATGGGGCTGCCCTCTGAAGTCTCTTGTGCTCTGCATCCTCCTGTCATGATTTAGACTGGGCCTCTTTCCCACCCATGCATAGCTGTCAAGTGTCCCTTATTTGAAGGGACAGTCCCTTATTCCAGCGCCATGTCCTGCTGCTGTCCCTTATTGATGGATGTCCCTTAAATGATGTCCTTTAAATTTCAAAGCAAGCAGCTCCGCTCCCTCCCTCCCTGCCGGCCAGTTGAACCTCTGGTTACAAAGTTGGTTGGACAGTGTTCTCGAAGCTACAGGTCCCTTATTTTGGCTGCTGGTCCCTTATTTTCAAGGCTGCTGGTCCCTTATTTTCAAATCTGTAAGTTGACAGCTATGCCCATGATGGGCTTTGATTCCCACATCAACCGTCAGGCAAGCTTGATTTGATTCCACCCCCCCTGACATGGTCACATTGTAAATCGTAACCCACCCCTTCTTCCCTAATGGGAGGGGAGAAAGCATTTTGTGGTTTGCCTCTGGTACCAAAATGTATTGGGCTGACACTGCCGTTACACCACACTTTAAGGAGGTTAGAAAGCTTGCCTTTAATACAACAATAAATCAAAGTTTGCTAATGTTTTAAACACATGCATAATGGATGCACAAACCATTTGCACAATTATAAAAAGCAATGTCTGAGAAGGCATATGACTATAGCCAACGAGGAGGAATAGTTAGTACTGCTGCATTATGCTGTCCTCAGCCTAAGAGCAATTCTGTTGTGGAATTTAGTTATAACTTTAACAAGCCCAAACTGGATGGCTAAAAAAACCAAAAAGAAAGTTCAGAACAGCCTTCACCAACCCAATACCCTCCAGATGTACTACAACTCCCATCAGTCAGCACAAAAAAGTCTGGAGCTGCACTCTCCCTTCACTCTCCCTTCCATTACAGAACTGGGCCCAGGAGTTAAAAGATACCTCACTGAGAATATCAAGATGTGAAAGTAATTTCTACTAGAAGCTGTGATGGAAATTTGATTTAAGAAATCATTATTATCTATTTGACTTAAGGTAAAGGTAAAGGTACCCCTGCCCGTACGGGCCAGTCTTGACAGACTCTGGGGTTGTGCGCCCATCTCACTTAAGAGGCCAGGGGCCAGCGCTGTCCGGAGACACTTCCGGGTCACGTGGCCAGCGTGACATCGCTGCTCTGGCGAGCCAGAGCCGCACACGGAAACGCCGTTTACCTTCCCGCTGGTAAGCGGTCCCTATTTATCTACTTGCACCCGGAGGTGCTTTCGAACTGCTAGGTTGGCAGGCGCTGGGACCGAGCAGCGGGAGCGCACCCCGCCGCAGGGATTCGAACCGCCGACCTGTCGATCGGCAAGTCCTAGGCGCTGAGGCTTTAACCCACAGCGCCACCTGCGTCCCCTCTATTTGACTTACTCTTCACTTAACTACAAAAAAGACATATAAAACGATACATTTCAATAAAACCATTCCAGTAGCACACCTGTTCTGAAAGCCCTGCACTAACTGTCAGGGAACTACCAGACCCGATTTAAGGTGTTAGTACTAAGACTAGAGGGGACGCGGGTTGCGCTGTGGGTTAAGCCACAGAGCCTAGGACTTGCCGATCAGAAGGTCATGGTTCAAATCCCCACGACGGAGTGAGCTCCCGTTGTTTGGTCCCAGCTCCTGCCAACCTAGCAGTTTGAAAGCACATCAAAGTGTAAGTAGATAAATAGGTACCACTCTGGTGGGAAGATAAAGGGCGTTTCCGTGTGCTGCTCTGGTTCGCCAGAAGCGACTTAGTCATGCTGGCCACATGACCCGGAAGCTGTCTGCGGACAAACGCCAACTCCCTCGGCCAATAAAGCGAGATGAGCGCCGCAACCCCAGAGTCGGTCACGACTGGACCTAATGGTCAGGGGTCCCTTTAGCTTTTACTAAGACTAGGCCACATGTTACAAACAGACATTCCCACTCTTAAGAGTGTGAGTGACAGGCTGGTGCAGGAAGGAAAGAAGAAGAAGAAGAAGAAGAAGAAGAAGAAGAAGAAGAAGAAGAGGAGGAGGAGGAGGAGGAGTTTGGATTTGATATCCCGCTTTATCACTACCTGAAGGAGTCTCAAAGTGGCTAACATTCTCCTTTCCCTTCCTCCCCCACAACAAACACTCTGTGAGGTGAGTGGGGCTGAGAGACTTCAGAGAAGTGTGACTGGCCCAAGGTCACCCAGCAGCTGCATGTGGAGGAGCGGAGACACGAACCCGGTTCCCCAGATTACGAGTCTACCGCTCTTAACCACTACACCACACTGGCTCCTAAAGGTGAAGAGATTTTAAAAGTTGTGGAACCCCTTGGAGATACCTTCAGACTGAGGTTCCACACAGTCCTAATTAAAAAAGCATTGAATTAGCTCTTGGTAGACTATTTACTCCTATATTTTAGTACAGAAGCCAGACACTAGATGGCGTTAGGAACCAGAATTTGGATTCCTGCTAGCCTTTTTATGTGTGTAGGGGTGTGCAGGTGTGTTTCCTTTCTTTTTCATGGTATTTTACTTGGAAATGATCGGCAGGAAGCAAAATGCAATGGTAAAAATGCTGAACTTGTAACATAAATGTAAGCTGCTATTTCTGCTATGTTGATCTCACAAAACATGAAAAACATTTACAGATAGGTAGCCGTGTTGGTCTGCCATAGTCAAAACAAAAAAAATTCCTTCCAGTAGCACCTTAAAGACCAACTAAGTTAGTTCTTGGTATGAGCTTTCGTGTGCATGCACACTTCTTCAGATACACTGAAACAGAGAATTTTTTTTGTTATGAAAAACATTGTGTTTCAAACTCTTCCTCCTCACACATATAAACACTTATCCAAAGGGTAAGAGATTTCAGACTTTTAAAGGATCAGTCTCCATGAAAGGAAAGAGTACTGGAAACTCACTGACTTGTTTGCAAAGCATTTTTAGGATAAAATTGCTTGCATCCACAGGGATCTTGACTCCACTGTTACAGCACATGAATTTCAAGGGGAATCCAGAGCACGGTCTAGTCTTGTTGTGTTGGATGGGTTTCAGTTGGTAAGGTTCAAGGATGTGGACAAGGTGCTTGGATCGGTCAGGGCAAACACTTGCACTCTGAACCCTTGCCCCTCTTGGTTGAAAGAAACTATCAGGGAGGGGACAGCTGGCTGGGCCAGGGTGGTTATTAATGCCTCCCTCCAAGCTGCCTGCTTGAAGGAGGCAGTAGTAAAACCATTCCTTAATAAACACTCCCTGCACTTGGAAAATCCAAGTAACTACTGGCCAGTTGCTAATCTCCCCTTCTTCGGCAAGGTTCTTGAGCAGGTGGTTGCAGAAAAGATCCAGACCATCTTGGAGAAAACTGATCTTCTAGATCCATTTCAGTTGGCATTTAGGCCCAGTTTTGGCACAGAAACTGCCATGTATGATGACATCAGTCAGTAGAGAAACAGAATAAATGTGCCCTTGTTAATTCTCCTTGACTTCTCAGCAGCTTTCAGTACTATTACCCATGGTATCTTTCTGGAGCAATAGAGGTTCCACGATAGAGGTTGGTAGCATCGCTTTCCAGAGAATGATGCTTGGGGAGTGCTCTGTGGCCCTGTAGAGCCTTCAATGTGGGGTTCCTCAGGATTCAGTTTTATCCCTTGTGCTACATTAAACTGTTAAGTGGGGTTATCTGGAGTTTTGGAGTAGGTGGTCAGCAATATGCTGAAGACACACAGCTCTACTTATTCCTTTACATTTGCAGGTATGGCAATAGATGTACTGGACTGTTGTCTTGCCTCAGTCATGGACTGGATGAAAACCAATAAACTGAAGCTCAATCCATATAAGACAGAGGCATTGCTAGTGGGTGGTTCCCTATACCAGATGGCTGGGAGGTTGCCTGCTCTTGATGGGGTTTTACACTCCCTTTGAAGGTGGCTTGAGGCTCAGGTAGCCTCAGTGGTGTGGAGTGCCTTCCATCAGCTTCCGTTGGTGGCCCACCTGCTCCCTTATCTGGACAGGGATAGCCAAACGTCCATCACCTATGCTCTGGTAACCTCTAGGTTAGATTACTGCAACGTGTTATAAGTGGGGCTGCCTCTGAAGGTGGTTTGGGAACTTCAGTTGGTGCAGAATACAGTTGCTCATTGGGGCAAGACAGTTTGAGCATATCAGTAGCCCAACTGCACCAGTTCCCATTGAGTTCCTGGGACCAATTCAAAGTGCTGATTTTGACCCATAAAACCTTTAAGTGGCTAAGGACTGCAGCAGTACCTCAAGGATTGCCTCTCCCCATATGAACTGACCCAGGCTTTGTGAGCATCATCTGAGGCCCTTTTTCGGGTGCCTCCTCCACGAGAGGTTTGGATGGTGGCAACATGAGAATGGATATTTTCTTCAGTAGCTCCCCATTTGTGGAATGCTCTCCCCTGGAAGGCTTGCTTGGCACCTTCATTATACATCTTTAAGCACCAGGCAAAAATATTTCTGTTCAACCAGGCCTTTGGCTGTTTAACATTCTTTGTAAATGTGTCTTTGTTTTGTTCTTACTATGCATTTTGTATTTTTGTTTTTATCTTTTGCTGTGAACCACCTTGAGATCTTCAGCTTAAGAGAATCATAAAATAAAATGAGCCACAATTAGGCTCAAAGAAGGCTTATTGCTGCATGGGACCATCTTCAGGATACACATGTGTGTATGCTGCCTGCCTCCAGTTCTGGCCCATATGGCTGCTCCTCTGGAATTTGATCAACATTTGTGTTTAGCTTGAAATTTTGCAAGGCTGGGTCAATTAAGGATAGCAGCCTACATTTTCTTATGGATGCAGACATTGCACAAACAAGCTTGAGGGGCATATCGTATCAAGGAACTTCTACATTTCATGTCTCTTTGATGTCAACAGATGTCATTCTTTCTTTTCTGATTGGTTTGCTTTGTATGTCCCACAAAAGACCTATTCCCAGTTAAGTGCTATCAGACTGCAGCATGAGGGTAGGATATGATGCACACTTTCCTGAGAGTGAGTTCATTGAATCCAATGGGGGACGTCTGAGTAGATATGCATAGGATTGTGCCATGCATACTGCACAGCTCAAAGAGACAAGTTTAATTTCAAGCCAATTAAAAATAATGTCTATCATGATTTTAATTTAAATCAGGATTTCTTCTGATTTTAAATTAAATCAGGGTTTTCCCTCGAAGAATAATTCCTCCATTCCTTCCAAAGTGTAGCATGCACACAGGTGGCTGTACCTAAAAGAGAGCAGGGCCCCTTCACCTTTAATAGTTGCATAGTTGTGTAGAAGAGGGAATTCCAGCATCTGGCAACACTGCATGCAGTGGAAGGAACCACAGCTATGTGGAAGTGAGGTGCCTTGATATAATTTAAGTGGGGGCGGGGTTTCCTGTTGGTGGCAATTCCTACCACACAAAAATGAAACAGTCCCCAAATGAATGTAAAAACCCATTATGGGTTTCCCCCACCCTGTCAGTACAGAACCAATAGGATGGAGGCCAGAGGTGTGCTGGGGTGATAAAGCAGAAAGCGCTAGAGTCTCACCGTTGCCAGATTAACATAAAAAATTCAGAGCATCAACTGCTAGCTTTTTACATTTATTTATTCAGATGTACAAATATGAATATTTATTCATAGTCGTACATATGACTAATTTCATCAATGTTGAATATAAGAGCTTATATAACGTTTTTGTCCACTAAATTAAGGAGACAGAAACGTGTCCAAAAAGTAGGTAGCATTCATCTTGTCTTGACAGGGCCCCCTTAAAAACACTTCTGAATTCCCTGACCAGCAGCATATATAAGGCAAAGGGGAAACTGAAATACAGTAGAGGAAGAAGCAATGCAGGATTCCAGCAATTAAAGCTTTCCAACCTTGAGACTTCTTCCCTATTGGCAATGGGTCAGTGCATCTGGCTGCTAACCAGAAGGCTGGTGGTTGGAGCCCACCCAGGATGGCTGTGCGCAGGATTTCTGCATTGCAGGAGGTTGGACTAGATGACCCTCAGGGTCCCTTCCAACTCCATAATTCTAATCTATGCGCAGTATGGACAGGTCCACCAGCTTCCTTTTTTTGCTTACATGATACTGTGTAACTCATTAGAACTGGCACCGATAGAAGCCTGTTTTACATAACCTTGATTTTGTTAATTTACTTTGCCAGTCTTGGTTGTAGGTTTGCAGCCCTCACAACATGGCTGTTTCTTACATTGCATTCCCCTCCTCCCTTTTATCTATTTTAAAATTAATTACCATTCTCTTTTCCTGGAGGCAGTTTGCTTAATTAGGCATAGGGTTAACAAACTAGGTTAATGCGGACAGCAAAAACACTCTCCACTTCAGCCAGATCCAGGCAGCCTTGTGTTGCGAATATTCATAGTTCTCCTGAACTAGAATGAAATCCTAGAACTCACAGTCTCTTTGTTTTACTGCTTATGCATCCAGAAAAATAAAACTGACCAAAGAACATACCAAATTAATTCACATCCCTTATCTTTAGACTCTCATTCTTACAGATAGCACACATACTATCATTATAGTTTCTGAAAACAGGCTTTGTTATTATTTTGCAGAGTAGGGAGAAGCTCCGAACATTATTTTGGTTTAGTTTTTGAATAGCTGATTTGGTATGCCTTCGAATCAATGGCTAAACAATACATCATCGCTAGTGAAAAGGACAACAGTCATATGACTTATCTGCATGCTTTGACAGTAAGGAAAGTATGATTGAACACCACCTGTGCTATAAATTGCCATGGAGTTAGTGTGAAATAAATTGCTGTTCCTATCTCTACAGAGTCCCTGCAATGCATTTTAAAAACTAAAATAATAATCCTTAAGATTTTACCTTTAAGTAATTTTTACTTCATAGGAATAGCACCATAGCTTTTCTACTGGTTAATTAAACCTGCAGTCCACACTTGCTAGAGTCGCATTGAAGTCAACAGAGATTACTTCTGATTAGGCACGTATAGGATTGTACTGTAACCGTTCAATACATTTGTTGAAACCATGACTGATTCCAAATCCAATGTAATCACTCAGCCAACAAATTTACCTCCTAGGGCAATGCCTGCCCTTGTTGAGTTTGGGTTCCCATGATTTTTCACAGTGGAACATGTGGTTTGGCAGCTTTGTTCTGTACTGCTGTTGGGTATGTTGATTTCTCCTCTGCCCACTAGTTTAACAGTGCATTCAAATCTGGGAAGGATTACACTATTTCATACTCACTCAAAGTGCTATGTGCATTTTATTGTTCTACAACTGCAACTACGTTGAGCTGTGGGGGTGGGGGGAATCCCACCTGCTCTATAAAGTTAATGTTACTGTTTGGTCTCCTGGTCCTCATCTGAGCTGCATTCATTACAGTTGCACTACATATACAGTGGTATCTCAGGTTACATACGCTTCAGGTTACAGACTCCGCTAACCCAGAAATAGTGCTTCAGGTTAAGAACTTTGCTTCAGGATGAGAACAGAAATTGTGCTCCGGCAGCGCGGCGGCAGCAGGAGGCCCCATTAGCTAATGTGGTGCTTCAGGTTAAGAACAGTTTCAGGTTAAGAACGGACCTCCAGAATGAATTAAGTACTTAACCCGAGGTACCACTGTTTAGGGCTATGTGTTTTTATAGTGGTATGGCAACTCTCCTGTGTTTGCCTTGTGTATAAGGGGACTACACTAGCCATGACATTCTGTACATAGTTTTAAATTTAGAAATCTTCAATAGTAATCACTCTGGAGTAAAATAAGCTTGTAAATAATACTGCTGCAGCTCAGCTGGTGACAGCAAAAGGCCATTGACCCTTTAATCCTTTCTAAACAATCCTGTTCTTTTTGTAGGTCAGGCAATAAATGAGGCTTCCTCAGCCTAGTGTGACAGATGATCACTAATATGGAGAGCATTCTGGCTGTCCTGAGAAAATTCTCTGAAATGGCTGTGCTACTTGAGAAAATGAAATCCTAGAACTACAACCCTCTCTACATGTGCAAATCCATACTATACCTTGTTGGATCTGAAATTGTTCCTCACCCCTCAAATTTAGACTTTCCATTCTGGAACTTTCTCCAACAGGCTGCCCTCCCAATGTTGTATTTGGCTGGGGCTGATGGGATTTGTAGTTCCATAACATCTGGAAGTCACCAAGTTGGGAGAACACCATTTTTAATTTCAGCACCTAGTCAGGTCCTACGAAAAGTTCACAAGCAGAACATGATCATGATATCCATCTCCTGGTAACATTTTGTTTATTTGTCTTTGTCTTAAACTTGCTACATATCAGCTTCAATACAGAACTAATTTTGAGAATGATTATTCCCAACCCTATGCATCACAAAAATATACATTTTTGTTCTTTGACACATGTTAACCTCATCCTCAGCCCATTTTATCATCTAATATTTTATTTGATTTCCCTGTTTGATATGAACGCCTGCTTCAATTGTTGTTCTCTAAAGCAAACCTTCTCCACCCTGCCCCCAACAACTAAAAAGAAATATTAAATTCCTTAGGGCTCGGTTTGAGCCATGACTCAGTCCTGAAAAATCAACATCAAGCTTTGACAAAGGGATCTACGAAACAATATAATGAAGAAGGGCGCCTGTGTTTCCAAATACGTGAAGAGGACATTGTCCTTGAAGGCTGCAATCATATGATTAGCTTCTTGTGAATAAGTCTCATGGGGTTTACTTCCTTGTAAACATTATACGGTCCAGATGAATGAGTAATTTGAGGGAATCTTGGTTGGCTCCTGTTTTGCTAGCCTTGCAGTGGCAGCTAAACCATACTTTCCCCTTTGTACTGCATCTTACTACCACAGCAGCCTTTATCATCCTTCCACCCCATCAATTGCATTCATTAATTCCAACTGCATTCCAAAAAGCACTGCTGCATCTTTCATTTTAGCACGCCTCACCCAGCAAACTCTCTCCCATCTACCCAGGGGTGCAAGGATTTCTGAAATGCAATTGTTTAACAATAGAAAGCCGGGTGCAGAGACAAAAGAAAACTGAGTGTACAAGTACTCTTGACTTTAAGAAGGCTGATTTCAAAAAGCTTAAGGAACTACTGAGTGATATCCCATGGTCAGAAATACTCAAAGAGAAGGGGGTCCAAGATGCGATTGGAGTTTCTTAAAGGTGAAATATTGAAGGCCCAAATGCAGACAATTCCAACAAGAAAGAAAACTGGGAGGCACCTAAAGAAGCCAGTGTAGTTGCATGAGCTTACAGATGAGCTGAGATTTAAGAAGGGCATGTATAAGAAATGAAAGAAAGGGGAAATCATGAAGGAAGAGTATACATGCGTACCCAACAGTTAAAGGGATGTCAGGTGGGTCAAAGCTCAGAATAAGCCTAGGCTTATTCTAGAGGTTAAAATTAAAGAGAGGTTTCTTCTGCTATATTCATAGCAAGAGGAAGAATAAGCAAGTAGCAGGTCCTCTATGTGAAGACAGAAAAATGCTGTTGGGTGACAGAACTACTCAACACTTACTTTATTTCTGTCCTCACTCAAAAGGAAAGCAGTGCCCAACCTGGTGATAACAGAATAAATGATGCAGGGAAGGGAGCTGCAGCCCAAGATAGGAAAAGTGGTAAGGGAACACCAAGCTACTTTAAATGAATCTCCAGGGCCTGATGAGCTGCACCCAAGGGTACTAAAGGAGCTTCTTGGTGCAATCTCAGAGCCTCTGCCTATAATCTATGAGGATTCTTGGAGAACAGGTGAGGTCCCTGCAGACTGGAGGTGGGCAAATGTCCCCCATCTCCAAAGGCCTGTCAGCTCTACAAAAACAAATACTGGCAGACAGGTACAAAGCCTCAAAGAATCATGAAAACTGTTGTATGACACAACAGAGAGATGGGTTGGTCCGGTGCTGCTGTTGTAACTGAACCCATCAAGTCAGCCTGTCAATATGCTTGGCAGGGGCTGTTGCCTGTGGGGGGGGGGAGGCGGGTAGCGCCCCTGGGGTAGAGGGATCTTGAGCCCCATCCCCAAAGTTAACACCTCTGAAAGGAACAACAAAAATTACTTTCCCTATGCTATTAGACTGCTTAAGTGAAGAAAGATTAGTGCAACAGGGGATGGAAGGATGGTGAACTTTACTAAATAAACAAATCCCCGAGCTCAGGAGAAACATGTTCTAAAATGCTCCAAATGCACCTGACACCTTGCGTTTCTACCAAAGCGCAGCTGTACCTCTTGCAAGTACTAAAACCCACCCTAAACGCCGCTGCCAACCCAACTCCTTCCCCTCCCCGATTTCCCTCCAAGCCGAACGAGCAATACTGTATTCTTTTGTGGTCCTAAACATTGAGGCGACTCTGCGCTTGCGCGAGAGCTGGGGAACTCGCACAGAGGCGCAGCGCGCCTGCGTAGTCGCTTCCCCACACATGCTGGCATTGCTGCTGCTGCTGCTACTGGGAGAGGCAGCTGCAGCGGCTCAGGTTCACCTGCGCGGTCGTGTCTTCTTGGGAGGAGGAGGTAGGTGGCTGCTTCTAGGCTGTGTTTTGCACTGCTCGCTCTAATGCCTCCGCGCCCGCTTTGCTTGCTGTGGCTGCTTCCCTTGTGCTTTGGCGCTGGGGCGGCGCTTGTTGTGCTTTCGGAACTCCTCGGGTAGCGACTGAGGCGCGACGCCTCTTCCCCTCCGGCCGGAGTATTCCGCGTCTTCCGCTCCCTAGTCTCCCTTCGCTTCCCTGCCTCTGTCCCCGGAGAAAGCTGGCGGGAAGGTCTCGGCCTTGTCCTCCCTTTCTCTCCGTCCTCCCGGAGTCAACATTGAGGCTCGCTTTGGGGAGGGAGGGGTGCGGGTGTCCTCCTAAGCGGGGGGCTACCTGTCGCTTTGGTTCCTGCTGTGCATTATTGGGGGCTTTGCATCCTGGGCCCCTTCGGGTGATGCAGGTTTGCACCGTGCCCGTCTCAGTTGTGGGAGCTCAGCGCGCCGCCCGAGGGCAGGGTGGGGGGAATGCAATGCAGGGAAAGGAGAAAGGACACCTAGCGGATTCCTCGTATCCGACCACCAGTTAAGTTAGAGTAAACGGCGTCGTAGTAGACTCTGTGGGAGAGTTACTTGGAGAGGATACGGAGGGTCTACGGTGCTGCTTTAACTCGAGCATTGTTAGGGAAAGGGAAGCTGCCTGGGGACCGTGTGAACAGTTTAAGGCTGCGATCCTAAATAGGAAGCCCCGTTGAACTTCCCTCTAAATGTTCATTTGGGATCGGGCTGTGAATCTCCCTAGGATAGACAATTCCAGCAAAGGGTGTTTTTTTTGTGCCTTGCGCGGGCCGTTTTCACTCTTTCCTCCATTTTCTCCAGTGTGCGTGCGTGAGCTGTTCTTGTTTTTCTTTGGAGAAAGAGGGAAATGTGCCGAAGGCTATTCATATAAACAGAAGCATTTGTGCCGTTTGCAGGCAATTCCGGGAGAGTTAATGAGCAGCCGCGCTAGGCTTCCCTGCTTGCCGGGAGGATTAATAGTTTTGAGTGTTTTTCCATTCAGATGTAACTACCGTTGTATCCAGACTGGGCTGTCTTCGCATGGTTCAGAAATTGTCATTTTAACCGATGGAAGCTCGTTACTAGTTAAAACACACACTGCAGCCGTGTTGTTAGCTGGTAATCTTTCCCACACGTACATAAAAGGAGGCAGCCCCATGCCTTTTGTGATGGCCTTAGTTACTGGCTTTATTTTTATTTTTAAAGGTGAGGGATTGTTATATGTTTAAAATGGGTGTGTGTGTGAGGGGGTGCTAGTGTATTTCACTGAAGGTAATTCCCCATAATTGAAGTAACTGTCCTATTCAACAGATTAACAGGTAAATAAGGCACTGAGGAAATATTTTTGAAGCTGGTTAATGAACATGTTTCATATAGTAGAGGAAATTGCTTCTATGTTGCTTTATTCAAGAGATGTTTCTCTTTGGAGAGCAGCTGTGCTTTAAAGCTAAATTAAAATGCTAAATTTGCACCTGGGATTGATTGCTGTGTTGTGCCAATTACCAGTTACAAGTTGGTTTAAATGGTAACTAAATCATCTCTAACATATGTATGTTAAGTACAGTAATGGACTGGTGCAGATATTTAAGCCTGCATCTCTGTGATGCCCTGGAGAGTGTCCCAAGGGCCATAGGATATATAGGAGCCTCTTGGCCATGGTTGAAGATAGAGCTTGATGTCCAATCCTGCCCCTCTATTGTTACCAGAAAAGAAGGACCCAACTCCCCAGGTTCATTACCTGCCAAAGATGAATGAGCTGAGGCAGAAATCAAGTGAAGACAGTGAGCACTTTTCTGGTAATACCACCACCACAGAAAGCCAGCAATGCCTTGCCCTAAGTGACTTTGGAATTCCCAAGATTGGTAGTGCTGAAAGGGACATGTTAAAGGTTGTTCGTTCAGAGACAGAGGACCAGAAAATCAGCTGGCTCTAAAGTCCTCCTAGTTCCCTAATATCCCCCCAGACTTAGAGACATTTTAGACCAGGTCTCCTTTTCCTTCATTGTTTCCAGTGAGAGGGTAAATGTAAAGTAAACTTCTCTTTGCCAGTGTGATCCAAACAAAGCTAAGGATGGTCAATTAAACCACCTTTGGATTCCCCTGCTACCCTTGGGGACACACCTTTAATTGCCCTCATGCTTCTTCACTATCAATTGTTTGTAATCCTACGCATACATACACATTCCATGGAAATAAATGAGACATAATTATCTAAAAACAGTGTTTCAAAGTAGGCCATCAACTACTTTTAATATTCTTAATCACTGTCTCACCTATATGTAATACTTTTTTCAAAAATGATCTGGATATCTGAGTTCTTTTGTGGCTCAAGATGCTGCTTATTTTCTTTAAGGCTAGTGCCCTATATGGATGGGGAAAGCTAGATAGTTTACTTGGCTACTGAAATGTTAAATGCTAGTTGGACTCTACAAAAATAATCTGATATGGAAACGTTCATACAGGTTACTGTTCGTGCGATGCTAGATATATACATGGAACTTTATAAACAAGTGGATTCTTGCACCTAGTAGGTCTTCCCACCCTCTATTAATTATTGTTTGGATATAGGCACACTGAGCTTCTAAGGTGGAAAAAACCCCAGTCAATCCTAAATATGTCTATTCAGAAATGCATCCTGATTAGTTCAGTGGAAGTCGCTGGAACTTACTTCTGTGTAAGTGTGTATGCAGTCTATGTGAAATGAGCTGGAGAGAAGTTCTCATAACTAAGCCAGCCTTCCCCAATCTGGTGCCCTCAATAGCTTTTGGACCACAACTCTTATGGTAATTATTCCTGGCCATTGGCCAAGCTGGCTGGAGCTCATGGGAGTAACAAGGGTGTACCTAGGGTTGGCCCTCACCAAGGGTGCAAAAATTGTGCCTCTCCACTCTGGCTTGGAGTGGCTAGGAGCTCGCTGTTCCACATGCTCCCTAGGCACCTTGGTGGAGCTCCTTGCCAAGGGCACAAGGTGTTGGTTGGGCTCCTTTCCAAGAGTGTAGGCCTCTGGGAGTTGTAGTCTGAAAAAATATTGAGAGCACCAGACTGAGGAATGCTGATCTAAGGTTGTGCTTCTGAGCTGCGTACAAGCACTTATTGATACTAGGTAAAGGAGAATGGAAGTGCACTTTTTGGACAGCAGCACCCAATTCCTTTGACAGGTAAGGCTTTTCATAATGCATGTTGCTCTGTGCTCTATTACTTTGTGTCTTCCCTAGTGGATAAATTTCTAGCCAGTGCTTTGGTAGCAAGAAAGAGTGATGGAGTTTTGAACAGTGGAAGATGGTGTAACCTGATTGTACATCATACATAATTTTATGGGAAATTAAAGCAATCATACATTGATAACTGACCTAGGCTCTGTAGAAATTAATCACCTCTTCTCACCTCTGTTGAAGTGTGAAAATATAACAATTACAATTGAACTGAACACTTAAAGCCATGTCCTGTAATCTCTTCATACGTGAATATTTAAAACAGGTTCAAATATGTTTACAAATTTGTAGCTGTTGATTCTCTGAAAATAGGAGACTGCTGTTCAGAAGCTTTGCTGCAGGGATGATTCAGTATAAATAAGTTGGCAATGGTACATTTTCTTTATTGTAAGCAGGATAATCTCATGAAGGGTATTTCTACAGGTCAGTTGCATGGTTTATGACCTTGACTGCAGTAAAAATATACTAACAGCTCTCATTTCTCCTATATTTTTCTCTAGTCCAGAAGTCTCCCTTCCTTATATTTGTGTTCGCTACCCATTTCTCATCATTTTAGTTCATATGTTCCAGAGTAAGCTTGACAACATTTATTGGATTTCATGCTAATTGGTAGCCCACCCTCTTGCCACTGCTCCTGGTGTTAATAGCCAAAATCAGATCACAATAATGTTTAGCTACTGCAAGTAATGACTTATTTTATCTTCCAGTAACCAGCAAGTATTTTCAGCATGGCATGCTAAGCTTCTGGTGACTTTGAGATAAGGAATAATATTCACTCTTAAATAGAGATCTTAAATGAGTTTTTAGAAGTAAACATAATAAAGGCACTTAGCAAGAGGAGAACACCATACTCACTTCATTATTTTTCACCCTACAAAAAAATGAAATCACTTGCTCTTGAACTGACAAATGTATTAGGCTAGTTCTCAAAGCTACCAACTCCCATGGGTTGTTTTCTTCCTGCATGTAAAGCATTTTGGGACCTGCTGTTCTTAAAGTATAAGTGAGATGAAGGCTTCTCCTTTCTCTTCTGTCCAGATGTGGCATTGACCAGTAAGTGTCTTGTGCTGGGAAACAAAACATGCTAGAAGAGTATATTATGTACTTTAATAAAACAAAACAAAAACAGCCTTGCCCTTCTCGGTCAGCTTTCACATGAGGCACCAAGTAAGTCCTTTTTATAAGCTGGTGCTTTTTGTCAGCTTATAAAGGGCTTAAACTTCTGCTCTCATCTTACTTTCTGAGAGGGAAGAGAGAAAAGGCAGCCCCCACTTCTATTTAAAATAGTTGCAGCAGCCTGCCAATCCCGCTTAACATGTTGTGTTTCTCTCCAGTAATCTGATTCTTAGGTTTAGTTCTGCTATGCTGTGTCCCTGTGAAGTCTTAATCTAATAAAAATTCTGGATTCATTTACAAAGAAGGAATATTCAGCACATTAAGAATTGTTACATCAGGCACCTAAAGAATGTATTTGTTGCAGAAAAATATAGTATTAAAACTGCCCTGAGACTTCCAGGTATAGGGCGGTATATAAATTCCAGTAATACTAATATTAATACTAAATAAAAAACCCAGTGAACCCATATTTAAACAGATTTATAAAAACATTTATAAGACATGTATGGAAAAAATAGTCGTTTAGAAGTGTGAAAGGAAAGAAGCTTGCTGCCATGAAATGAAGTACAGGTTAGAAGTATAAAATGATAAGAGATTATATTAAAACAAAGACTCTGATGACACATGACCAGTACAGGCAGTGATGACAGATTAACACGTGTCCAAAAGATGCACGATTGTGCACGGCACCAAATCTGGAAGTGACCCTAAAACGTGGTAGGGGGTGGGGTGGAGCGAGCTTATACGTGCCCAGAGAACAGAACTCCTGCACAGTTGACCATACTGCGAATACCCCAACACCATAAGTTTGAGAGTGGAGATGAAACTGTATTGGTGACTCCATTCCTTTGGAAGTAACGTAGTTTACATTGCAAGACCTCAAAGCCTCATCATAATTTTGAATATGTTGAATTTGCAGATCGTTGGCTATCATACCTGGCCATGCTAGGTGGGGCTGATGGGAGTCAAAAACATCTGAGGGCTCCAGGTTAGAGATAACTGTAAACCTAGCTGGTTCATGGACAGTGCTGCTCAGAGACTTCTCAACATGAGATGAGTAACTGTTACTGTAAATATATCCAAATGCACACACTAGCTCTAGTGTAGACAGTACTCTGTGTTGTTGTTGTTGTTATTTCTATCCCACCTCAAGGTAGCTTAGAGATAAAAACAAGCACTAACAGCACAAGTAAACAATAATTAAAAAACAATTAAACAGTGATAGAATTATACAGAATCTATTAAACCCATACAAAAAATCTTATTCTAACCTCAAAATTCTAGGCCGCCTGCCATATAAGCTTTCTCTACTTCTAGCCATAGTTGCCAGTTCATTAAAAAATTCTCAGTGACTTAAATGGACATAATGTCTTGCACACACACACACACACACACACTGAATTGTGTACAGAGATGATAGAAAATCTCATTTGTTAGATGGTCTCTGCATTCATTGTGCCATTGGCCTGGATAGTCTGAGGACTCTCCTGGTTCTATTGGTTGCGGTTCCCTGACTTAAAGGAGGCAGGGAGAACTAACTGGGAGTTTGCACACTTTCGGAAGAAGCATTTACACTGAAAAAAATGTTATGACGACAACAATAATTATTCAGTTACACAGAAATGTTGTGTTCTGCTCTAATAATATTTCCCCCTTGCAATTGCCCATTCTCTCTAATCAAAATACTGTGTATTGTAATACGAAGAGGTAAATTCAGGGCTGTGTGTGTGCCTTTATTCTGTCCAAGTACAGAATCTGGTTGTGGGAACAGAATTTAGCATCCTTAATTTTCATTTTAAAAACAGGCTTTGAAGTGAGTGCATAAGATTTTGTATGTTCTCAGGAAAACTCTTGTAGTGAATTTAAGTTTGAAAAGATATATGAAAATCTAGGAGAAACATAAGGATATATAATTATGACATTACAAAGGGATAATTGTTTTTCCCATGGAGAGAGAACTATATATAGTAGTCTCTTACCTAGATACACAAACATTGTATAATCCTGGTAAACAGCTTGCTTCTAATTTCAAGAGCAGCTATTCATCCCCCCCCCAATATTGAATCTATGTCTTTTGATATTTATAAAACACCCAACTAGGTAAGAAAAAGACCCTGCTGGCTATTTGATTTTCTGAACAGAAGGCACTGTAAGCAATAGTAAATGTATCTTATGTGAAATATATTGAAAGATAAGCTTCCAGGTGGAGCAAATGAGTTATGATTGATGCACACTTTTTTGACTGTGACTTGAGTTTACATTTGTCCAACCCATTTAGAGTTAAAGAAATCAACTTTCCCAATATACTTGCTGACATCCTGATTTGCATCGATATTTCCACTTACTTTAGTTTATAATAAATCCCTAGTTATTTTTCTTGAATTGCTACTTTCAGCAATATAGGGGATGCTCCCTCTAATAATTCATTGAAATCTGTCATCTTTAGCTCAGACAATGTAGTGCTTCCTCCAGTACCATCTGTCCTTTCCATTCTGGGGACCTTATATTCAGTTGTTGGCATTGCCTGCACCATTTTCCCACTGCCTTCCTACATTTCCTATATTGTGGGCATTTATTTCAATTTACACTCATTCATCCTTCAAACGCACTGCCCAGGCTTGCGCCCCAGGAGGTCATTTCAGTGCTACTAACACAGCAGTTTAACATCTCACACACACACACCACAGAACCACCACACACTCCATTGTCTCTTGAGGCAGAAGGCTGCCTACTTCAAAATAATTATATTTGATCATTTGGTGGCTTCTTCTTCCCAACAAGTTCTGTGGTAGTACAGTGGTACCTTGGTTCTCGAACGACTTGGCTCCCGAATGGCGCAAACCCAGAAGTGTTCCAGTTTGCGAAGTTTTTTTGGAAGCTGAACATCTGATGTGGTTTCTGTGGCTTCCAATTGAGTGCAGGAAGCTCCTGCAGCCAATCAGAAGCCATGCCTTGGTTTTTGAACCTTAGCTGTTCATCACAAGCCAGCCCACCTCACAGTGCCTCTATATTGCAGCTCCAGCACTTAAAGCGTGGGGGGGGGGGGCCTTTCACTCAGCAGACGTGAACCTGGCTGTTAAATGAAATAAAGGGATAGGAAGTAGAATTAGCAAGAGTGGAGCAAGAAAGCGAAGCAGAGTGTGACAGATTTGATTGGGTTGTTTTTATCACCAGGTCTGCGTCAGTTTAATGAAATGTATATATTGTATGGTTTTGGACATGGTTTTGCACATGAGAGAGTGTTGACAAGTCATAGGCCACTGTGGAACAGAATGCTGGACAAGACGGGTATTTGGTCTGATCACACACAACCACACACAATGAGTTTTGCAGACTGGATTATGTGTACCTGTCTTCTATAAGTTTGAAGATTAAAATACCTTGTATTGTTCAGGTTTTACAGATTAAGGTGGGTACATGGTACATCAGAAGTCAGACTTGTGGGTTCTTTGGAGTCCTATGTGTTGGGCGTTTGTTAAAGGAATTGTGTACTCATATGGTTGGTGGGTGGTTGATGGAGAACCCTGGGTGGGAGACAGGGAAATGTTGGTCTCCTAGGATGAGAGGCTGGGAGGAAAAAGGAGGGACCACAGGTGACAGCTGGGAGAGGTTGCTACCTTCTGTGGTGGTAGACACTGAGAACAGCCTCTAGGAGAGGACTCTATATTTTACCTGTTCTGTTTGTTGTTGTTGTTGTTTTGTAGCTATTATTGTATTGTGAAAAACTTTAGTAAAAAATATTTTTAGAAAGCAAAACTCAGACTTATGACTTGTCTTCCTCAGACAAACTACAGACCACACGTAAGGAACAAACTTTGGCTGCATGGTCTGAAGCAAGACAAACCAGGAGCTTGGGTTTGGACATAACACTCAGCCAAACTATGGCTTAGCTCCAGGTTGTGTAGCAGCAGCAACATAACTGAGGGAGGAGCGAAGTGGCCATAAATTTTGCTGTGACCACCTGCGTGGTTGTGGGTTCATGCTGGGGCGTGGTTCGGCTTAGTGATACACGTGAACCAGGCCTTAGATTTGTAGCTGAACTATGTTGACAAATGGAATTTTCCACCGTATGTTCTGCTCCCTTGTGCAGGTGTTTACAAGCTGCTAGTGTAACCGAGTAAGAGCTTTTTTCATAACAGGCAGAACAATCTTGGTGGTTCAACATTCCCTTTTATATTTCTGATCACTTGCATGATGCAATCATTATTTTGTCTCTTTTATCAAGGACTCTAGTTTTTGCTTTTTAAAGCCCTGCTCCTAAACCTCTGGCTTGTTTGTTGGTAGATAAATTCTTTCAGTATTGTGTATGTTTTTATTTTGTTTTTTTAAAAAAACAAAATTTTTATATTTAACTTCTCTGAGACTTTTTGTAAAAAGTACCAATATTTATTATTATTATTATTATTATTATTATTATGCTATCCTCCTAAACTATCACATCTTCCTCTTTGTGCAGTATACCAAATAATTCAGTGCATTTTTCAAGAGTGGTGCAAAGTTGGTGACACAACTTTAACTATTGGGTAGGTGTAATTACTCCAGAAAACATTAACTGTAAACTGTTAATAGGACTAATCTGCTTGTCTTTCTGTGTCAGAATAGCTTAGTTGGTAGAGCATGAGACTCTTAATCTCAAGGTCATGGATTTAAGTGCCACATTGTGCAAAAAAATTCCTGCATTGCAGGGGGTTGGACTAGATGACCCTCGTGGTCCCTTCCAACTCTACAATTCTGTGAGCTAATGACTCTGATGTTTGCATTTGGTTCCATCTAGATGTAGGGAGGTATCCAATAAAATAGTTCCATTAGTGCAATAATAATAGAATAATTCTCTCCTCATTCTGGGGTTTTCTGCAACCCAGATTTGGGGAGGCCATTGCAGGAGGAGTAGAGAGAGGAGAAGTTCTGTTGCACAAATGCAAGTTCTTGTGCTAATGGAGCTACTTCATTGGGTATTTCTCCTTTATGTGTCACTGCTGGATGATTGTCTAGTGTCTCTTGGTTACCTCTATAGCCATCCATCACTCATATCTCTAGTGAATATAGCATGTCCCTGAGATAACAAGCAACTTAAAACTCTTGTCATTGAAGCATTTCCAGGACAGATCTAGGAAAATTGCAGTCAGTTGTTTCAGATGTGATTTCCACTTTGTTTATTTTTATTTTTTAACTTTTCCTCATAGTTCAAAAAAAATTTAGTTTAATCTTGTGGAGTGCTAGGTGCTGCTCTGAGACATACCTCCAGATTAAATGTAGCAGCAAGTTTTTTTGCTGGGAAAGCCTTCACTGATGTAACTTGCTCCTTTAAATATGCAAAGAGGCAGGTTTCACCTCCCAGCACCATTCAGTTTGTCATTCTGCAGAACTTTGGAATCATTTTTCTGTGGTTATTTCAAAGTCTAAGTTTAGGCTCTGTGGGAGTTTCCATCACCTTTCTTTTAAGTCCTCTACTGCCCCAACTCAGTTGGGGTTAACAGAGCTGGCATGTCTGTTTTTATGTAGACTCTCCTTAGTCCAAAATGAGTTGAATGACAAAAAGCAATTCCAATTTTGATCTAGAGATGGCAGCAGAGGCCCCATTTGTCTCCTTGCTCTGTTTACTGCCTCCAGGCACAATTTGTTCTAGGAGGATGCTGTTCTAGAGTTAGTGGGGGCGAAACAAGACTTTATTTCACCTGGGCCAAGACCCAGTTTTTGCATATTTGTGTACACAAACACACAGAGGCTGGGAGCCTCAAGGGCACCCATCTGGAGGCTTCACCATCCTCTATTAAGTTTTTGTGCTTTGGGCATCGGAGGCTTAAGAACCTACCGGTAAATACCAGTCCCAAAATAAGGGCTAGCAAGGTTTATGCAGGAGAGCTTCTTGGCCAGCCTTACGCCAGTCTTCTCTTCCATATCCACAGAGAGCACGCACAGTTGCCTTGGAAACGTCAGCCGACTATATTTACCAGTTGTGGAGAACAAGGCTTGAATTCCCCCTGGACGCTGTTTTTCCACAGCACCATATGTATAACAAGTTATATTGAATCATTCCAGGTGTTAGACTTGTAATAGTATCAACTCTGGAAAAAAGTGTGTTAGAGACATGAATCTAATTATCAGTAGCAGCGTACACATTAAGGAAATGGGAAGGGTTTTGTTAATTCCTTTCTGGGAGAATTCACAAGTTCTTATGGACTCCGGTGATAATTTCTGGTCAAAGCAGAGAGAATGTCCATGTGGCTACACCTGCCTAATGTGGAATTTAATCTTAACTTCTCTACTGACTGTTTAGAAGGCAAATTGCCCTCAAACACTATCAACTAAAAGGTGATGAATGACAGAGGTGCTCATTTGAGAACTGCCCGTTTAATTGACACCTGGATATTTTATAATCCAAACAGTAAAGAAGCCGCTGGTTTTTTAACAGTGCATCAAGTTTGCACTAGATTGTACCACTTATTTATCAGCAGTTTATTTTTAGTGCTACATTTACCTGCAACTGAAACTCAGTTTCAGGGTGTGTCTTCAATTCAGACACTATTTGATGGGACCTGTACTCTGCTAGTTTAGGTACACTTTTAATCACTGGATCCTGTCCCTTTAAATATACCGTATTTTTCGCTCTATAAGACGCACCAGACCACAAGACGCACCTAGTTTTTGGAGGAGGAAAACAAGGGGGAAAAAATTCTGAATCTCAGAAGCCAGAAGAACAAGAGGGATCGCTGCGCAGTGAAAGCAGCAATCCCTCTTGCTGTTCTGGCTTCTGGGATAGCTGTGCAGCCTGCATTCGCCCCATAAGACGCACACACATTTCCACATACTTTTTAGGAGGGAAAAAGTGAGTCTTATAGAGCAAAAAATACGGTAGTTATTGTACTGTAATGGCTTTTCCTAAACCTTTGTCCTTTCCCTGCCTCCTCCCTTCTTGCTCACTACTGGG
Organism: Podarcis gaigeae; assembly: GCF_964106915.1. Lineage (NCBI taxonomy): Eukaryota > Metazoa > Chordata > Lepidosauria > Squamata > Lacertidae > Podarcis > Podarcis gaigeae. The sequence continues at coordinate 30,976,207 of NC_139682.1, forward strand.
ATTGCAAGTCAATACTCCTCTTTCCCTTCCTACTCTCCTCTGTTCTCCTGCACGGCCCCACCAAAGACCTCCTTGTCTTCAAACCTTCCTTAATTTCACACACACACACACACACACACACACACACAGATTTTTACTCCCCTTCCTAGGAACCTGTCTGATGCATCAGCAGGTTGCATTGTTTGCTAGTGTTAAATTAGCTATTTGCAGATAAAATTGAAAAGAGTTTAATTTTAAACAGTGTTCTTAAACTCTTAGGCACTTGGAGATTGAGATGCTTGCAAGGCTACCATTACAAGCGTCTCACCATTTTCATTAGTGAATCATTTCACCAAAGGAGGAGACAGTAGCAAGGGAAAAAACCTGTTAAAGAAATAGCAGGTTTTCAACAGTGCCAACACACATTTTGAAGAGATTAACACCAAGCTAGTGGTGGCAAGGAAACAGTAGCCTTATTTTACTTATTCAAAACTATAGACATATTTAAATATTTTGTGCTTAAAGAGGCAGTGGTGGATCCACGCCTCAGAAAGCCCACCCTAGACCAGTTACTAACATCCCTTTATTGACAAAGGTGATAGAGAGGGTGGTTGTAGAGCAACTGCAGATATTCCTGGAAGAGACTGATTACAGTGGTACCTCAGGTTAAGTATTTAATTCATTCCAGAGGTCCGTTCTTAAACTGAAACTGTTCTTAACCTGGGGTACCACTTTAGCTAATGTGGCCTCCTTCTGCTGCTGCGCCGCTGGAGCACAATTTCTGTTCTCATCCTGAAGCAAAGTTCTTAACCCGAGGTACTATTTCTGGGTTAGTGGAGTCTGTAATCTGAACCGTATGTAACTTGAAGCGTCTGTAACCCGAGGTACCACTGTATCTGGATCAAATACAGTCTGGGTTCAGACCTGATTTTGGAACTGAATTGGGTGCCCTCATAGGTGACCTTTATCATGAGAGGGACAGGATGAGTACAACCTTATTACTTCTGCTTGATTGCTTAGCGGCCTTTGAAACCCATCAACCATGATATCCTCCTGGACCAAATTAGTGAGATGGGTGTTGGAGGCATTATATTACAGTGGATCTGTTTGTATCTTTAAGGTTGTACCCAGCGAGTAGCACTGGGTTTGTGTTTCTCACCTCCCTCCCCTGGCATTTGTGCTATGGGGTTTTGCATGGTGCTGTTCTCTCCCCAGTTCTGTTTAATACATGTATGAAGCCATTGGGTGTGATTATTAGGAGTTTTAGAGCAAGGTGTCTCCAGTATGCTTATGATACACAGCTATACTTCTCCATAACATCTGAATCAGGAGAGGTCATGAGAGCTTTGGACCAGTTTCTGGATGCAGTGGTGGACTGGATGAGGACCAATGATCCTGGGAATTTGTGGGTTCTTTGGGTGGAGGGTTCACATGTTCATGAAATTGGGTTGCACTTCTTCTGAAGGAGGAAGTTTGTCAGATTAGACCTCTGGTCTACCGATATTTTAACAGGGATGCCTTGCAGGAGAGGTCATTTCTTTATGATTCAGTCAGGCATAAATAATGCCTTCTTTAGTGCTGCATTGTGAAGGGAGCAGGTGCCGTTCTGTTCAGGAGGCACGAACCTATTTCGTGGCTGTGTTCAAGTACCTAGTCCATGCTTTCAATTCATTCTGTGGGGTCCTGGCATCTTTTTCAGTGTTTGCAATCTTAACGCTGGTCTTTTCTCTTGCTCTCTCTTAGAGTGTTTTGCTGTTTGAAAGCTAACATCGGTGTTCTCGGTAAACATGGAAGAATTGCAAGATGTCCAATTGACGGAGATCAAGCCCCTCCTGAATGATAAGGTAATTCTTGCTGTGTTTGAGCATTAGCAAAGCACTAGTCGTTTTATGTTATCTGTGAGCGGTACATAAGGGTTGTGTGCAATTTAGAATTCTGTACTGTTTGGGATTAAGAAACAGAACTTAACGTTCTGAGAAGTTCTACCTATTTTTTTTGTAAAGTCCATCACTTCAGTATAACTGAACACAACCCCCCCCCCCCTTAAATATTATCTCTGTTGTCTTTTGCCTGCCGTGTTGCAAATTATAGATTGCAAACTCCCTGGGATGGGTACTCTTCCTTCTGTTGTAGCTTCTATTATCTCTTTGAACAATGATGATAAAGAGTCCTATGACACTTTAAAATAAATAAGTTTGTTGGGCTGGAGTCTAATGCATCAATCCATAATAGCATGGAATAAGTAAAGAATGAGCTGTAAAGATAATACCATATACTTCTGATGAAATCTCCAAAGCCGGGGTGGGGTGGGGTTACTGGTTGGGAAGGGCAAAGGACTTCAGTGCCCTGCCTTGTTTCTTGCCCTTCCCTACAAGTAGCATAAGAAGAATGCATTATGCAAGAGTAAGTGGAAGGGCAGTTCTTGCAAAAGGCAGACCTTCAGGATTCTTGATTTCTCCATGCCTGGATCCTCAGGAGTGGCCGGGGGGGGGGGGGCTTGGTGCAGGGAGGGCGCAGGAAAGCCCGTTGCATGAGTGGAGTTGCATTCACTCTTCTCAGGATCCAGTCCATTAATTGATGATTTCAGCCTTTCTTTAGTACATAATTTGAGGTACCTTTCACAAAGAATGAATAGGATATCTTTCTCATTTCAGTTTTAACTTTGGTTCTTACTTTGGTTCAGTTCTTAGCACTTTCCAAGGGTGTGCAAGTGTGGGGGTGAATAGTGTGATCACCAACTTTTCTATGGTGATTTACAGTGATGAGCCAATGTTTTCCAGCTATTTCTGCAAAATCCAGTCTTACACTGGTCCTCTCTTTTTAGCTTGTGGTGTGCCTTGAACATTTGTGGGTCATCCGGTTTTTCCTCTCGCTACCGTGTCTGTCTCGTCCACTTACTATTTTAACATATTTCAGTTTCAACTTTTAGATGCCTGCTAAAAAACTTTTTATTCCATCAGGCTTATGTGGGCAATTAAGAATACATATTTCCATAATAGCTGGTTTCTGGTTTTAACTTAGTATGTGGCTTTTATTGTATGGTTTTATATATAATTGTTGTAAACCACTCTTGGGTTTTTTAAAGAAATGAATGGCGGTAACAAATATTCGTTTTACCAAGCCCACACACTACAAAAAGTCTTTCCTCTTTTTAAAGGGAGTTGAACTAGTAGTTTTATATCAATATAGACAAAAAGCCATAGCCAGATCCAGTGATAAATTACATAGTAGCCAGAGGTTGAGTGTTTTGTGTAAATGACCATGCATGTTTAAGACGTTATTGTATTTTTCGCTCTATAAGACACACCAGACCACAAGGCGCACCTAGTTTTTGGAGGAGGAAAACAAACAAAAAAAATCTGAATCTCAGAAGCCAGAACAGCAAGAGGGATAGTTACGCAGTGAAAGCAGCAGTCCCTCTTGCTGTTCTGGCTTCTGTGATAGCTGTGCAGCCTGCATTCACTCCATAAGACGCACACACATTTTCCCTTACTTTTTAGGAGGGAAGAAGTGAGTCTTATAGAGCAAAAATTACGATATATAGGAATACAGTCATACCTCGGGTTACGAACGCTGCAGGTTGCGCATTTTCGGGTTATGGACCACCAGAATGGGTTACTTCTGGGTTTCGGTGCTCACGCATGTGCAGAAGCACAAAATGGTGTCATGCGCAGAAGCGCCTAATCGTGTCACACGCGCGTGCAGCGGCACTGCAGGTTGCGAACGCGCCTCCTGCAAGGATCACGTTCACAACCTGAGGTATGACTGTATAGAAACTACCAAATCAGACCACTGATTGGTCCATCTAGCTCAGCATTTTCTTCAGTTACTGGTAGAAAACACCCAGGTTTTCAGATAATTGTTTCCTAGCCCTTCATGAAGATGCCAGGGATTGAATCTGGAACCCTTTGCATGCAAAACATGTGTTCTAACCTTTTGCACGAACTGAGCAGCAGTGCCACCAGTTCCTAATATATATTGACTAAATGTTGGAATGGAAATAATTTTGAATGGTATTTTCACAGTGCCTTTGAAAAAGGAGTAGGTTTGTCTGTGCTTGAAAGTGTTTGAAAATGATTATTTCTGGGACTGATAAATGTGTACCGACTCATGTGGAATTGTGGCACTTGCCTCTCTTCTATCCTTGGTGGTTCGTACAATAATTTTGTTTCTGGCATCAGCTGTTGGGGGTGGAGGAAAGCTAATTGTAATGACCTCGTCCTTTGCATTTATTCATACTAATGAAGTAAAAGAAGCTTCAATTCTGACAATAGTTTGCTGCAAAGTGATATGACGGAGCAGAGTTTTCAGAAAACTCAGCTGCAAAGCAAAGTTTATGAGGCTGTTCTGGAATCTGGGCTATTCATTGGCTCTTATTCTTATTTTGACAGAATTCAGCTCGAAACTTCCAGGACTTTGACTGTCAGGTAAGTACCTGAAACCAAAACGGGCATGCATTGTCAGGCTTTCCTTCAAGAACGACAATGGATCTCTGTTGATCAGATAGTTGCCCAAATTAAAAATAAAAAAGGACTTGAGAAACCTAAGAGTCCATTGGCTCCCATATACCTTTTACTGTTTTTCTGTACATTTAACAGTGTGTTCGGCAGTATGTGTTGAACAGGACTTGTCTGCTTCCAGATCTTAAGGGCCAGATTTTGGAGTTGATCACCATGGACTTTTGAAGCACCATAGAGTTAAATTGTGTGTGTAATTTTTGTAAGATGCAAATCTGTTTTGAAGCTCTACATCTCAGAAATTAATGAAGTAGGAAGGGCTTGTAATCCTCAAATCATAAAGTGGTGTTTTCAGTGTTTAAAAAATTATTATATGAAGTAGCCAGTTTATTACATTCTGTGGCTTGGCCTGTTGTCCTATCTTGTCTTAGCCACATGAGCAAGATACAGAAAAATGGAAATGCCAAGCCAACCTCAAAAGGTGGAATTAGGAACAAAATTGGGTAGGACCTAAAATGCAATATAAATTGCTACTAAAATTTGAACGAAAAGTAAAATTTGACTTCAATTCTACAAAAAGTATGAATATAAATTAAACATATTAATGACCGTAACAATACAGTGGTACCTTGGTTTAAGAGCAGCTTAGTTTATGAACAACTTGGATTAAGAACGCTGCAAACCCGGAAGTAGGTGTTTTGATTTGTGAGTTTTTGCCTTGGAAGCAGAACATGTTCCGCTTCCTGTTGAGTGTATTCCATTTGTAAATCGAGTCCCCCACTGCTATGGGAAAGCACGCCTTGGTTTAAGAATGCTTTGGTTTAAGAACGGACTTCCGGAACGGATTAAGTTTGTAAACCAAGGTACCACTGTACAGGACAATGCCTTAACATCCAGCATTAGATTAGTTCTAAAGACCAAATGCATTTGAATCCCCAAGGAATCTTCTTTAGTGATCAATGAATGTATAACATATAATTTTGTCACCCGAAATTAGTCTTTTGGCTGATCTGCATAGATAAGGGGAGCTGGCCAGTAATATTCCTGTATGTACATGGTAAACATTGAAATGTATCTGAAAAAGGTGATACCTTTCTACTAGTGTCCATTCATGTTTTAGGGCATCCTCCAGATTTCTGGTTATCGATGTCAGCTATCCACCATCATAGATTAAAGTTGATTTTTATTTTTTAGCACATTTGGGTAGCAATTTATATTTTAAAAATGTTTCTGCCCTGTTTTGGGTCTTAGCCACATCTGCCCTGAAGGTAGGAATGCCACTCTGCTTCCGGCTTAAGAGCTTGTCTTCACAGATGTCTTGCCAAACATGAGCAGAGTGTGATGTGAATTTTAACCAACAATCTTGATGTGGCATCTGTACAAGGCATGGCTAGGAATTGTTAACACCTGACATATGCTTAGAATAACTTTGAATTAAAAGGGAACCAGAATCTCAGCTTCAGGGCGCAAAGATCACACACCGGTGAAATTGAACACCCTTTTATGCCCTTTGGGTTTGACTTGAAGCTCCCTTGACTTACCTCATTTGTTGGACCAGTTTGGTGTTCAATGTTGTGCAAAGGTGAATTTAAGGCCAGAAACTTCAGTTTGAAAAGGATTTAAGAGAATCTCTCAAGCATTCACACACACACACACACACACACACACACACACACAAACACACACACACACACACACACACACACTCAACACAAAACCGCCCAGCCATCCCAGCATAACTCAACACAAGCAGGCACAGAAATAGAGAAAATGCACATTTGAGAGCTTATGAAAATTACCCAGGGCAATTGCACTATAATTAATGTAAAACAAAACTGGTGAGTGTGACACGAATTGAGCATAAACCAGGTGATGCTTGCCACTTCTTTTTCTTAATCTTTTAGAGTGGATGAACAGTGAACTTGTGTCCATAGCAACCACTGAACAGGATGTTCCTTACTGCCACTTTATTAATTTTAGCTGCTCCTAAAATTGAGCTATGTACAGCCTTTGTGTGTTGATAAAGCTTCTTTGCCTTGTATCATACAAATGACAACTTCTGAGGACTGCCTGCTTTAGTCTTTTATTTACACAAGTTAAACACTGTGCATGAATTACAACATATTTAAAGAAGGGTTGCGTGGGCAAGATTGAATCTTAAAATTTCCCATAGCCTTCAGCTGCTTCAGGCTAAGGTGCTCTTGATAAGCCAAAGAACTACACAGTAAGATATAATGTACCTCACAGGAAAAATAAATGCACATATCCTTTATTAGGTTCAAGTGGCATTCCACTATTTTAACTTAGGTGATGTCCCTTTGAGTCAAAGACAGTGCAAATGGTCTCTCATACCAGGGTTAATTAGAGTGCCACCATTTTTAGAAATCATGTGGGCACACCAGAAGCTTAGGCATAGATGCAGAGGGTCTCTGCAATTAGATAATGGAAAAGGAAGGGGACATGCTCACAGTTAGCTTCAAAGGAAATTTGAGGGGGAAAGGAAGTGGGCAGCTGAGCAAGCAAGGACTTTAAACTGCATCTTAACTCCTTCAGCTGTCAAATACTGAATCTGCATGGCTAACGCTCTTTCTCATAGATAATAGTCACATCAAGAATTTTGGAAAGAATTTAGTTCTGTAGCATCAGCACCTCAGGCAGCAGCATCTGTCAAAACTTTAATGGATATTGCTTCCTTATATTTGACCGACTCCACAAGACAGCTGTTAATGTGCATCCGTTGAACATGTATGCTTTGAAGCCCCTACTAGGTTAAGACCTGCAGGAAGTGCCTTGGAGCTTCCTTTATGTAGTGGGTTAACCTTGAAAATAGGTCACCGTCCCAGGGAACATTCTGAAGGCACATGAGGCAGCAATTGTGTGAAAAACTAAGCAGTCCTGGGTCTAGTTGTTGGCTGGTTATGAGACAACATGGCAACCTTGAATCTGAGTTCTATGTTTGTGGTAGAATGCCAGATAGATAGATAGATAGATAGATAGATAGATAGATAGATAGATAGATGATAGATAGTTTCTTTCTTTCTATCAGAAACGGGGGTTGCCACTGTGATGTCCCCCACATGTTGCTAGGCTCTGACTCCTATTATTGGCTTTGCTGGGTGAGGCTGATGGGTGTTGAACTCCAACAACATCTGGCAGGCACTGCATAGATTACAGTCAGACAAAACCATTGAGATTTTGTTGATCTATTCACCAAGAGGTTATTGGACTCAACCTGGAAAAAATACTTCAGGTTGCTACAAACACTTGACTGAAGGAGTAATTTTCATTGCCACTCTTAACAGAAGCCACACTCCCCCCCCCCCAAAAAAAAAGTGTTTGTCTTTGTTGCTGAAATAATGTGTTCTTAATTAAGAATGTTCTTTATATCTAAAGTCCTTTGTTACTGGTGTAATAGCTGCTCAGTTTTGTTTTCCTTGGGCAGCTCTTAAATAATTTGTATCTTAGACTTTGCTTACAGATTATAGTTCAAGTAACCATAATCTCGGAGCAAGTGGCAATTGCTTGTGGGTGAGTAGATAAGTGTGAAATCCGCTTTGTGAATGCAGTCAAGGTTCTCCGGATAGGAAAGAGCACCAAAAAGAGTTTTGGCTGACCACTTTCTCTTGATTCTCTGAGGGTAGAATAGGGAGGAAGACCTGTTTCTCCTGGCCCGCCTAGTCCCGTGAGAAATAATGATGTGTGGTTCTTATTACTAGAAACAGCACTGAATAATTGCTGGTGTGTGTTCTGTCCTGATTGGACAGAAGAGAATAGCCTCCGTTTTGTATTTCCCCCTAAATCTGCTCTTTATGAATTAAGTCAAGACCCTATGGACTCATATTTGTATCGTATCGAGTAGCTTTGCTATTAAATGACAATTTGATATCTCCAGGTTTGTGCAACCTAATTCCCATTCTTATATCAAACAAGATATCATGTTGTGACTGGAACCTACAACAAAATGTCCCAGTGTATCCTACTTCCTAAAATGAGTTATTCTGTTCAGGTTTCTACCCAACCATTCCCTCCAATCTGGGTATTCTCTTTGCTTCCATCTAGCAGTTCCATTTTTTGTTTCCAGTGTCATTCTACAACCCATGGCAACTAAGCATGCTCAGTCCTCATTGGGGTTCTGCCCCCTTTCGAATACATTTCATGTAGGGTTGCCATATTTCAAAAAGTGAAAATCCAGACACAAATGTTGTTGAGCTTTTTTTGAAGTTTTTAAACTATTTTTTTGCTTCCTATAGGGGCTATAGGGTTTTCCTGGACATTTTAACTGATTTGCGAAAATTCCACCCGTATGCCATTTTAAACTGATGAATCCCGGCTAGGTCTGGGAAATTCTGGACATATAACAGCCCTATTTTAGACTTCTCAAAAAATGTGAGGATACCTTGCTCATCTTTCCCAGCAGCTCCAATCTGCCTGCAGTCACTTTGCTTCTTACCACCTGAACTTGCCACTGGAAAGAGCCACTGGGGTTTAAAACTCTTCTTCTTTTTGTGGTCAAGACTTTTTTTCAATTAGCCAAACCCTGCTCAGACCATATAAACTTTTAAATATATTTCTATCCCTTTGCACAATTGAAATATGAGAATGTAGGAGCTTGTCCTACTTCTTGAGCAGATGATAGATTAAATGATCTGCAAGGGTTGTCTGTGGGTGAGCAGATGGTGTCTGTGACCTCCGCTGCTAGTAAAGTCATGGGTGCATCTGTATTATGGTGCCTGTCTTTAAGAGCTCCATGTTACATTTAGTCTGCCTCTGTTTCTGTTTTGCAGTTGCTGCCAGTCATATGTTTAATCTGACCCAATCGCTAACACTTGGAACAAACCTTATTATGAGGGACCTAGGAAGCCCTGAGCAATGAATGAGTGAATAAAGATGAGCAATAAATGTTTATATTCTGACACTGTCCACAGAACAAGGTTGGGACAAGCAAGGTTCTGAGAGATTTCACACTGGTGTGGAGGAATTTCAGCCAAGGCTTCTGTCTAAAAACATGATGATTACTCCTGAAAATGTGAAATGCTTTGTGCTTGTCATGAGGCCCATGATCACAACTGGTTCAGGGCAGTTACTGAAAGAAGAGTCAGAGGAAGAGGAAATTGCAGAAAATGACTGGCACACCAGTCCACTCCTGTTTCCTTTGGAGAGGGGGAAGGGGAGGCAGTCCTACTGGCTGCCTCTCAGTCCCTATTCATGGGGTGGAGGGGTTCCTTATCAACAGGGTGGGTGTCAGTCAGACAGTGGGGGAGGTTGGACAGCTGCAAGAGTCCCCAAGCCTGTGTCTCTAAGTGCATCAGTCTTGTTGAGTGACTGCCTCATGAGTGAGCGCACCAAACTGCTGCTCTAAAAGCTGCTCATAATAACTCTCTGAGCTCTCGAGGCATCACAGAAACCGTAGAGATTAGTTCACTTCTTATGTGGTGCAAATAATGCTACTGTTAGTCCTTTTAATTTGGAACATTCTTTTTCTAACCCTTTAGGGTAGCTAACTTGTTTTTGGTCCAATGGCTGTATTGTTACATGGTCAGCCCTATGGGGGCTGCAAGTCAAAGATAGTGTGGTCAAGGTGTAAAGGGATGTGCAGTGAGAAGTGCAGTACCCAAGGCTGCCTTCACAAAGGCTCTCCCTTTAAAAGAAAAAGAAATATTCAGTATTAAATTGAGTAAAAAAAAAAAAAGCTTTTAAAAACTTTTGTCTAGGTCCCTGGAGGTGCAAAACATTTGAGTAAAAAAAAAGCAGATCAATTATTTTTTTAAAGTTAAATTCTAAATTGACAGATTTGGTGGGCCCGGCCTTCCCAAAACGTTTTGGCATCATAACATCATGGTAGGAGATCCAACTCAACTCAATTGAAAGATTGAAATAAAATTAAACATTATGGGGTGAATCTTGTGGAAGCCACGAAAAACTTTGGGGGCTTGATACAGCCCATAGAGCATTGTTTCAGGAGGTTGTAGTTATGCATGGGAATTGAGGGAGAAAGGATGGAGATAGTTATGACCACACTAAAATATTCCTGTCCAATGCTCCTGCCTTGCCAGGTATTGATTTTGCATGAGGAATTCGTGACCCCAGCAGGCAAAAAGAGAATCTGTGAAAACCCCAGCAGTGTAATATATATATAACCTATCTATATTAATTGATTACATTATGAAACATCACCAACAATGTTTCAGAGTAGTTGCCATGGGTGTTTGATGATAACAGTGACAGCCATTATTTCAGAGGCACAGATGAAGCTGCAGGGGAACAGGGCGGGTGGGGGCCGCTTACTCCAAATTGCTTTGGACTTCATGCATTTATTGTTTCACGAGATCTGCTGGCTGCTATTTTCAGAAATTGAAGGACACCTTGTCCATGCCTTTGCTACCTTTCCTTCTGTTAACATCTGTAGTAGTTTGCTTGTAACAGCAGGAAACCCTAGGAGAGACATATTCTATGTCTCTCATCTGTCAAGGTGAATGAACATCAAGATGTTTTCCCTTTCCCCAACCAGGTGCCCTTTATTTATTTAAAGTATTTATAAGCCACACTTTCATATAATACATCACAAAGCAGGATATGGAATAAAAACACAGTAGTGAGAGCTAGTTGGCAGAGAATTTCAGATTTGAAAAGGTCTGTCTGAATAATACGGTTTTCAGAAGGTATCTAAAAACAGGGGTGACTCCTGCCAAGCCCCTATAGACAAGGAGCCCCGCAGAGCAGGGCCAGCCACACTAAAGCCTTGGACTATAGTAATTGCAATCTGCTCTTGTATTGGAATGTGCAGTTCCAAAATGCAACAGCTGGATTACTGGTTGGGGTTCAGTTTAGGTCCCATATATCCCCTGTGCTCAAACAGCCACATTGGTTGCCAGTTTGTTTCTGGGCTCAATTCAAGGTGCTTGCTCACATTAATGTTCAAAGCCCTAAATGACTCAGGCCCCAAATACCTGAAAGACCATTTTCTTCCCTACAGACCCTCTCAGATGATTGGTATGTTCTTCCACCTTCAAAAGCTTTGAGGGGTGGTGACCCTGGAAAGGGCATTCTCTGTGGCAACCCTTAAACAGTGGAACTCGGTCCCTGCAAAGGTGCATCTGGCAACTTTATTATACACATTCCACACACCTCTTTTCCCTGGCTTTTGATGCTTGTGCTCTATATCTTTAGGACCCACTGTATTTGTAAGTTGCTCTAAGCTGTTTTTCATATTGCCTTGTTATGTTGTGTTTTAATGTTGTAACCTGCCCTAAGACCTTAGGGTGAAGGATGGGTAACACATATAGTAGTAGTAGTAGTAGTAGTAGTAGTAGTAGTAGTAAGGCCAGCCAAACCTCAGGGGCACATGGGGCCACCAGAGGTCCCCCATCAGGAGACCTCAGTGATCAAGGCAGAGCATGAGGAATCAGGAGATCCTCAAGGTCCCTTGGGCCCAAGTTATTTAGGGCTTTCTGAATTAGCACAAACCCTTGAACCTGGTCCAGTAGCAGACTGGTAACCAGGGCAACTCTTTCAGACAGTAGAGTAACAAGTTGCCATCAGCCTGCTCTTGTGAACAGTTTGGCTGCTGCATTCTGCACTACCTGAACATATTTTATAGCTAAAACAATGCAAAATAGACACTCGTGGTAAAAGCTTATCAGAACAAAAATGTATTCACTTGTTTCCAGAAAGTGTAGATAGTGAGTACCTATTGTATCAAAAGGAATGTTATTCCACAAAATGAGGGAGCCACTCTGAAAGCTCTGCTCAGTGTTACTGCAGAAAAACATCCAGGAGAAGCTTTCCTACAGACCACGGGGATCTACTGGTATACAAGGGATAAGGTAGTCTCTCAAGTAACCTGTTCCTGAGATTTGCTAGTACTAACACCGGCCTGGTAGCACATTGGCAGCCAGTGAAAATCCCATAAGTGAGGTGCTGTATGCTGGCAGTAGTTTGCCCCACAAGCAACCTAGCTGCTGTAGTCTCACACTGATCTTATTGCAGTAATCCCAACCATTGAATTCAGGGAAGGTGCTTACTTCTGAATAGACGTCCATACGGTTGTGCTGTAAATAAACATATTTCTAGGGCTTATCCTTTCTGGTCTTCAAGCAGCCGCATCTCCAGATTAAACAGATTCCTGACTTTGATGAAGGAATAGATTCTTCCCTCCTAAATTGCCCTGTTTCCAGTTTATTTTTCTAAGAGCAGCGTTTTGTTCAGACTAATTTGCTTATTGCTCATAATTTTGAAATCTATATTTTGCTGAAGAAGGGATGCAGGGATTGGAAAAATTAATCAACACAATCTTGGTGTGGGAACGCCTTCTGGTCCCATTTTTATAAGACTAGTTCCCCAAAGCTCTCTCACCTAAGAAGTGGTTTACTGATTTCAGAGTGGTTTCAAACTTGTACAGTATTGTGTGTTCTGGGGAAGACTTGGCTTCACCTCATTCTTTCAGCGTTCTGCTGTGGTAATTTAAAAACGGATGTATAAGGCAGCATGGGGCCCAAGCAAAGTTTTAACAGGGATGTGATGTGTGCAGACACAATTGCTGACTGGACTGTGCCCTTGGGTGCATGCTGTGTGTTTGAGGACTTCACATCATTAGATTGCATATTTTATCTCTCGACAATGCTTGGATTTCACAAAGCGTCACTCTTAATTTACACCTTGATCTATTTATACAAAATACCATAGAAACCAGTGCCTGCTTGCATAGACTGTGCTGTTTTTCTATTAATATTTCAGCTCTGTGTGGGTATGAATAATTTAGTTCAGTGTGCTAGTTTTAAAATCTGAGCAACTAGCTTCGCACAGTTCTTCTGAACAAACATAACTTTGTGGCCACAAAGCAGTAGATACGTAGGCTATCATAGTCATGTGAATATTTTAGTTTCCTTGTTACATCCATGTTCTGCATTTCTCCAAGGAACACAAGATGGAATGCATCATTCTATCCCTCCCTATTTTATCCTCACAACAACCCAACCCTGTGAGCTTAAGCTAAGACAAGTTGACTGCCCCAAGGTCACCCCTTAAGCTTTATAGCTGCCTGCATGGGGATTCAAACCCTGTTGTCTCAGGTCCTAGTCCGATGCTGTATCCACTACTTCAACACACTGAATCTGAGGACGGATTTTTAAGAAAGAAAAGCAGTTGGGATGAATTGGCAACTTACCCTTCTGTCCTTTTATCAGTTGAGAGTCCAAGGAAAATCTACAAGTGAAGGGGACTAAGGTCATATGCTGTGAGGAACATAAGCAATCTTGCTCTTGCCCTTGCTCTGGATTGTTGAGCACATTGTAAAATTTATTAGTTTGCCCTTTTCTCACTTGAATAGTGGTTGGTTCCATTCCGCTGTAAACATTTCCCTTGCTGGTCAGGAACCAAAGATGTCATCTGCAGAACTCTCTCTGTCTAAATGCTTTTTAAAGCCAAATGGGCCAAAGAGGACTGAAATCAGTTGAGTCTGGATTGTTCTAAGTGTCTGTAACAGAGATTTATTTGCTTTGATTGATTGTTCTTAAAAGCTTGGGTTATTGTGTATGCTGAAAGACGACTTGGTGTGAAGCCTTTTAAGTACCTTGGTCAAACAGGGCATAACAACTAGCTCTGGTATGGGGTAGTTTTGTTTTTGTTTGGGTAAATGCTGGGATGGGTAAATGAATTCATCAGTTGGCAGTTTTGATAGGTGAGTGGAGCCTGCCCACCTGTCAATCACGTGAAGTCATTATGACTCCAGGTGACCCGTTTTTCCTTTGTAGTGCAGCAAGCCACATGGAAGAAAAATCCAAGATCAGCCAAGCAGGACTTGAATTTACTGCCAGGCAGCTGATAGACGCTGGTTTCAAGCTGTGCTTTTCTGTAGAAGTCTGCTGTGCTGCTGAGAGTTCTCCAAGGTGGGCTTGCTCTGCCTGCCTGTCAGCTGATCATTGGTGTCAGTAAGCCTCTCTTGTTGATGCACAATCAGGAGCATACTTTTAAGGAACTAAATTGGGCATTGGCAGCTGCATCTCTACCTGCCCTTCAGACTGGTGGGTGTGGTTTAGGGAAGACAGCCCGGTGGGCCAAATAGGGACCTGTGCTGGGCCTAATTATGCCCATGGCCCATTTATCATGGTATACATGGATATATTTTTTTCCTCCTGCCTGCTTTGCAAGCCTGACAGCATTTTCTCTAGCTAAAACTGCTTTGCTTTAAAGCTGCCAGTTGCTTTGTGAAACGGTATTGTTAAGCTCTGAGTTTACATGAGGTTTTGCATTCTTTCCAGACCCATTATCCCATCCTGATTTTAATTTCTGCATCAAAACTGGCCAGACTGTCTTTAGGCTTTATTCTGCAACACTGCACTCAGTTTCCTAAAATTGTTAGCTTGGGTTCTGTAATAGATGCCAGACAATTACAGCCATGCAGCTTTTCATAGCTCTTGCCATGAGTGGCATGAGCTGTCCCTTTTATTGTGCTCATGAAGCTGATAAGGTCACATGTGCTAATTTTACAGTGCAGAGCAGAAACATCCATGTGTAGCCAGATCATGGAATGCATACTAGCTAACAGAAAGACAGGACTTTGAACTGTGTTTGCAGAGTTTATAGGCTCTGCAGGTTTCCTACTTTAGTCCCTGAAATGACCCATTTCTTCAGTATTTTTTGTATAATTGTCACCAAGGCAAAATACATAGGGGTGGGGTTTTTTTTTAACACCTTGTATTTCTGTTGCACACATCTCAAACGTGCTTAATATTTTTCCTACCAGAAATAGTAATCCTCTGAGACTTACTGCATGTGTGCTCAAAGTTAGGAAAGTGTTGCTGATCTGCTTCTTAAATACCTTTTGCTAAATTTTTTGCTCTTGTTAATTAAACCTCTTTGTCTTTAAAAACAACAGTGCAGATGTGTCACTGTAATCTGTGCAGCCTCCTGCAGATAATGTGCAACTCGTGTCTTCACCCTTCCTGTACATAACATACACCAGCTTGCTCACACTTCAAATGTGGAAGCAGACGTCAGAGCTGCTCTTGATAGCCTCACGTGGGATGCCAGCAGCAGGCTGATCTTGAGAAAGCAATCAGACTTCACACCATGTTCACCTAATGAATCTTCTAGGGCAGGGCTGCTGTCTCCCCAAAGTGGGCGGGAAGCACTGCAAACTAAAAGGAGGATTAGTGCCATCTGCTGTTTAAATCCAATCCAAACCTGTTAGTTACCCCACACCGCCTTTGGTGGAAATGTTTGGGAGTAACATCAATATTATTTCAGTATTTACAGGCAATGTCAGTTCCTATACCTGAAACTTGGTCTATTTCAGTTGTGACTTAAACCCCGTTCATGCAATACTCATGTGTAAAGGGCAAGAGTGGCGAAGGGGACCTTCAGGCCACGCATTTAGCACAACCCCCGAAGACATGCTGCTGTTCCCGCCATTGTCCTGTTGAGCATAATGTCTGCAGCAGGGAGTCTTTTCTGTGCATGGAGCTCCCCTTTTGATTTACGATGCAGGACACTAACTCCTGCACAGAGAAAGCTCCTCCCTGCAGATGTTATACTCAACATGGTGCAGATGTAGGAGCAGTTCACTACTGGTGGTGGGACTAAATGCATGACCCCATGGCTACTTTTCCCGTGCTTTCGCTCTACATGCAAGTAGCACATGAACAGAGCTTAAGTTTCAGAGTCCTTATAACAGGCTGTCCTGCTGAATTACATGCACTGATATGAGCAATAGTCATCTTCATCTGAGTAAAACTTAGTAAGGCATGTCTGTAGAAGGTTTTGTGCATGAAGCCCAACCTCAATATTTAATGAGAGGTGGAGGTAAGAACACCATGTCCACTGAATGCAGTTCAGAACTTCAAATAGCTTTTAATTTATATGTAAAAAATAATATATACACACACACTCAGACACACATATATTGACACCAACTCCTAATCAGGAGCGGCACACTGACCACTTGATTGCTAGCTTAGGAGTTCAGAGTGAAGGCGAAAAGGAAGGATTTGAGCCGTAGAATCAGCTGTGTCATGTTGCTCCAAGTGGACGCTGAGTTCTTGTCAAAAGATGACGCCTTCTGTCCAGGCTGTAAGGATCTTTCCCCAAGCCACTGGGAGATCAGATGTCCCAACTCTTCTTTCACACTCTTTGGCCTCATCCACACTTCCACAATAGATCAGAACATGGAGAAGAGGTGGTTGCTCTGACTGAGAAGTTTTCTGGTGGTGGGGGACAGCAGGACAAGTCGAAGTGTGGATAAGCCCTTTGTTACCTTTCATTTGTTTTCAGATTTATTAGGGTTTTTTTTGGGGGGGGGGTTTGCTGAGGCCTTACTTTCCCTGCCAACATTGCTTTGCCCACTCCAAATTATTTTTCTGAACATACCTGCAGTTGCTTAGCTGCAGTGCCCAGCTGCTAGGAAACAACAGTTGTATCCCATAAAAGCAGACTGCTGTGGTCATACTGTCAGTTGACCTGGGAAAAGAAAAGACAAAGGAGTACACCCTTATACAAATCCAGGGTGGAGTCCCTAAGACCATGGGATGGCAGCTTTTATGCTTCCTTCTGGCAACTCCTGCAGCCAAGCTGGTGCCAAACGTATTGGTCTGCTTTCCTTTGGACCACATCAGCGAGGCCAAGAGGGGGTTGATTAACATCTGGGCAGCCCAGGACTTCCACACACACTACCTAGGCTTTCACCTCAGGCAGGTTACTTGGGTGCTACTAATGCAGTAGTTTGACTTCACCCCTGAATATGCACTCCATTGTCTGTTGAGACAGACAGATGCCACAACAATAGTTTCTGGTGGGCACACTTTCACATACGCAGTTTATTTTTAACACAGATCTTTTGTAGTGTGTACGTCACAACCTTTTTCCTGTTTATGAAATACAGTTGACCTTTAGCCATATTATGATAATATTCCATGACCTTAATAAAAATGAAATAACGCCTTAAGATCTAGTAGGCTAGAGCAATCTTCCTGAAATCTAGTGCCCTCTAGATGATTTTGGACTCCAACTCCTTATCAATCCCAGCCAGCGTGACTAGTGGTCAGGGATGATGGGAGTTCTGGTCTATCCACAGCTGGAGGATTTCAGGCCAGGGGAAGCTGTCTTAGAGGCTCATACTGTGCTTCCACATTCTGCATTTGCAAGGAGGGTTGCCAAGATCCTGCTCTGACTTTCGTTTTAATTCCTTCCATCTTTGCTATCACCTTTGCCATTTATATGTAAATGACTAACCGAGGTCTTCCATCCCTGTTAACTTCATATACTTCATAGTTGCTAGTTTGCTTTCATTATTGCTTGGCATCCTTTTTGCACGTCTGCGTCTTCTTCAGAGGACAGTTTGGAGGGGTCACTAAATGACTGAGAAAGGCTGACCAAGTGGCTTTCAGAGAGAAAAGCAGATACCATGTATTAATATGAAGAAGCAATTTCCATATAAATTAGTGAAATTTACATGCAGCTAAATAGGTTTTGAGCCAGGCATAACTCACAATGCACTATTTGGGCATGTTAAATTTCAATAACATAAGCTGATGTTTCTATCTTAAGGGGCCTTTTTTGTTTCCTAATCATCATAGAGTATCTGCTTTCATAAAAGCTGCTGCGCCAGGTGTATCGACAACGTTTGTGTTTTCCTCTATACAGTGGTACCTCGAGTTACAAATACCTTGGGTTACAAACACATCAGGTTACAGACTCCACTAACCCGGAAGTAGTACCTTGGGTTAATGGCGTGGCAGGCCCCATTAGCTAAAGTGGTACCTCGGGTTCAGAACGGTTTCAGGTTAAGAACCGACCGCCGGAATGAATTAAATTCGTAACCAGAGGTACCACTGTATTTGCTGTCTGTTTTACAAGAGTCTCGTGAGTTCCGATTAGGGCTTGGGATAGATTAGAATAACTGCCAGTGTCTTTCAGTTCAGTGCATCCATTGCTGCTTTCACTCAGACTGCTTTGGTGTGCAACCTGAGATCTCATGTATCAGGCACCTGATTGGTCGTCAGGTTCCTGAACTGCTGATGTAGGTGGCAAGTATATGATACTGTGGATGGGACGTCATACAGGGTATACTTCTGGGCTTTTTCTGTTGTGACACTGGCTATGTGGAATTCTCTTCCTTGAGAGATCCAGCTGGCTATGCAAGTTCTACCAGCCACTGGAAATGTTTGGTTTTTTTAAAGCATTTATTGAATTGTGCCTGTGGTTTTTTAAAGGTTTTTATTGATAGAATGAAACATGGACAGAATAAAACATAAACTATATACCCTCCCTCTCCACAACTTGCCAGTGGTAATATGTGTGTTTCGTTATCTCTATTTTAGTTGACAAAGGAAAAGCAGTATTCCAACTTGTTTTAGTGTGACCATTTTTAAACTCTTTTTTTATTATTTGTAAGTCACCTTGAGTGCTCCATGTCTAAACAGGAAACACATTTCCTCAATGATTAATAAGCCTGTTGCTGGGGGCTCACTGCTTCCCAGCCAAGATGTCTCCTCAGGGCTTGTTTTCTCTAATAGCCAGGTGGGTTGTTTGTTTTTTCCTGTAGGAGCATGACATCGAGACAGCTTGTGGAGTTGTTCATGTCACTATGCGGGGCACCCCAAAAGGAAACAGGCCTGCCATCCTCACATACCATGATATTGGCCTAAACCGTAAGTCCCCTTTATTTCTAGGTAAGCAGACCTAGGCAATTTTTGGTTTGCAAGTTCAGCACCTATATTCTTACTGATGACTTTAAGGACAAGAGAGAACCATGGCACACATTTGGCTCCAGCCTGCCTTTCTTTCTTTCTTTCTTTCTTTCTTTCTTGTTTGGTGTGGTCACAGTTGAAAACATGAGCCTAAAGTCAGAATGGAGCAGTGCTTTGACATTTGGTCATTCCCAGCGTTTTTCTTACAGATAAGTCCTGCTTCAATGCTTTTTTCAACTTTGAAGACATGCAGGAAATCACTCAGCACTTTGCTGTGTGCCATGTTGATGCACCAGGACAGCAAGAAGGGGCTCCCCCTTTCCCCTCTGGGTAAGTGCAGTAGCATCTCTCTGATCTCTTTCCCTGGGGCTGCCTGCGCCAGGTTTTAAGACCAGTCTCTGAGGTCCTGTTGTATGGCATGTTGATAAGACACGTCAGACAGATTGAGACGAGGCTTTTTCAGTGGTGACACCCTATTTGTGCAGTTGTCTCCACTGGAAAAAAAGAAAGCCTGGCTTTAAAGAGAATTCTTCAGTCCAAATTTCATTAACTGCTGCATTGTAGTTTAATTGTTACTCTCATTTTTTAATGTGGGCTACGTTTTGTAGTTTTCTATAGTACTTCTGCTATACAATGTGGTAAAGGTACCCCTGACCATTAGGTCCAGTCGTGGACGACTCTGGGTTTGCGGCGCTCATCTTGCTTTACTGGCTGAGGGAGCTGGCGTTTGTCCGCAGACAGCCTCCAGGTCATGTGGCCAGCATGACTAAGCCGCTTCTGGCGAGCCAGAGCAGCGTAAGGAAACGCCGTTTACCTTCCTACTGGAGCGGTACCTATTTATCTACTTGCATTTTGATGTGCTTTCGAACTGCTAGATTGGCAGGAGCAGGGACCAAGCAACTGGAGCTCACCCCGTCATGGGGATTTGAACTGCCGACCTTCTGATCAGCAAGTCCTAGGCTCTGTAGTTTAGACCACAGCACCACCCGTGTCCCCTGTATAATGCTGTAGCACTCCTTAATGAGGTGGAAGTTATGTAGATGTGATAATGTATGGATTGGAAGGATTTTGGGCAAGGGCTCTCCCTAGTTCCTTGCTCTCCTTTTGCTGTACAGAATTCTACCGCTATTGTTGAGAGAGCTTGAAATACAAAGGCAAGCAAATAGAGCCAGACTTGCCATGCCTGTTTTTGCGTCTTTGCTGTGGAGGTAGCTGTAGAGTCTCCCTTAGGAGTTGGGGAAGATGTATGCTATTGGTTGTGTTGCCTGCAAGACGAAGGTCTCTTGTGAGCTACTTCAACTTTTAAATTGTGTGGTTTTGATCAGTACACATATTTATTCCTATATGTCATGCTTCAGCCCCAGGATCTATTATTATTGGAACCTCCTTGCAGAATTATGTGTTTGACAATGTGCCTTGAAATAACATCTTTAGGTTTTGAGTTAATGTATGTCAGCTATTGGCAGCCTCTCTTGTTAACTAACCCCCTTTTTATGGTTTTAGATACCAGTATCCCTCTATTGATGAATTAGCTGAAATGCTCCCTGCTGTTCTTACGCACCTGAGGCAAGTATACAAAGATACCCAGACCTTTAATAATTTGCTTCACTGCAGGATGTCCACATAGCATGTCCCCATTCCCCAGAACCTTCCCCAGGAATAGAGGAGAGACATGTGTTTTGGATGCATAGAAATGAAGCAGTTGCTCAGTTTCATTTAAATTACCGTATTTTTCGCCCTATAGGACGCACTTTTTCCCCTCCAAAAATGAAGGGAAAATGTGTGTGCGTCCTATGGGGCGAATGCAGGCTTTCGCTGAAGCCTGGAGAGCGAGAGGGGTCAGTGCGCACCAACCCCTCTCGCTCTGCAGGCTTCGCGGACCTCTCCGCAAGCAGTGGGAGCGCTCCCGCTGCTTGCGGAGAGTTGCCTGCATGCCGAAGCCTGCGCGCGCTGAGCTCAGCGCGTCCAGGCTTCGCGGACCTCTCCGCAAGCAGCGGGAGCGTTCCCGCTGCTTGCGGAGAGTTGCTTGCATGCAGAAGCCTGCGCGCCGTCCAGGCTTCGCGGACCTCTCCGCAAGCAGTGGGAGCGCTCCCGCTGCTTGCGGAGAGTTGCTTGCATGCAGAAGCCTGCGCGCGCTGAGCTCAGCGCGTCCAGGCTTTGCGGACCTCTCCGCAAGCAGCGGGAGCGCTCCCGCGGCTTGCGGAGAGTTGCTTGCATGCAGAAGCCTGCGCGCCGTCCAGGCTTCACGGACCTCTCCGCAAGCAGTGGGAGCGCTCCCGCTGCTTGCGGAGAGTTGCTTGCATGCAGAAGCCTGCGCGCGCTGAGCTCAGCGCGTCCAGGCTTCGCGGACCTCTCCGCAAGCAGCGGGAGCGTTCCCGCTGCTTGCGGAGAGTTGCTTGCATGCAGAAGCCTGCGCGCGCTGAGCTCAGCGCGTCCAGGCTTCGCGGACCTCTCCGCAAGCAGCGGGAGCCAGCGCTGGGCTCCCATGGCTTGCAGAGAGCTGCCTGTTTGGGGGCTGGGGCGGGGGAAGCTCGGGCCTCCCCCGCCCCAGCCCCGCACCTGGGGGGGAAATAATTTTTTCCCCTTTATTTCCCCCCAAAAAAACTAGGTGCGCCTTATGGGACGGTGCGTCCTATAGGGCGAAAAATACGGTATACATGCAATATTTTTGTAACCACCCCATTGTTCTTCACCATGAACCACAGTAGCTCCCTTCCAGCAGATCACCCAACTCATTGCTGATCTAAAGGACAATGGCTGGGTATGTTATGGGCTTTGAAGCATGTTCTCACTTTGAACTCTCTTTCAGTCTGAAAAGCGTAATTGGTATTGGCGTTGGAGCTGGCGCTTATATCCTTAGCAAGTTTGCAGTAAGTACCTCTGACTGTTGATTTCTCTATATGAACAAATTCTGTCTCTCTGTGCTCCATTAATAGGGCTGCCTGTTTATAAAAACACACATAGCAGAGATGAGTGCAGTAATGAGAAATACTGGTAAGAGCAAGTGGCCTGAATCATGGATGTCCCAACCCCTCTGGAGGAAGGACTTCCATAAAAAGTTGATGAAAGGTGAGACAGTTAATTCAAAGTGATGGACAGATCTCTGTGGGCTGCTATTCAATTCCTGGAGGATGATCAATCAACAAACTAGTAAATTTACTGTTAAGTGCCAGTTAAGTCTACTAGTCTTCTCATGTATTATTTCCCAGGCTAAACTGAGCTCTTTGGCATACACCCTTAATATTGTGGCTATTTCATTTCATTTTATTGTATTGCATTTATATACCACCTTTCAAGGAGCTCAATACATGGCTCATATGTGGTTGCCTTATAGTTGCTGTGATCTAGGCTAGTCATTCATACTCCTTTGCGTTTTAAAGCACAATATTTGGGAACAAACACACTAGACATGTTCCTCAAAAAAGAAGAAGTTCATTTTGAATTAAAATGTATTAAATCCTCATTTTCCATTTCCATTTTTTTTAATCTAACCAGAACTTAAGAAAAACAATTAAGCTATTTTATAAAAATTTCATCTTTCTGGCTCGTGTTATCGTGCTTTTAGGAACAAAATTATATATAATCAATTACGCTTTACTAATCGAGACTGAAATCAATAATTCAGTTACTGCTAATGAAGAGTAAGGTTGTACCATATCTTGAACCTTATTATTACATTATATAACAAAAGTGGTCTGTTTTTCAGGTTAGAAAACTCTCTTTCCTTACTCTTATCATATTAGACAGCTGAGTCACATAAGCCGTGTCCCAGATTCTCATGCCAATCTTTGGGGGAAAGGGAGGATTAAATCTTTTTCCACCTGCAATTTACAAATGGTTTTTTTTATTTTTTAGTTGCATCACCCTGACTTGGTGGAAGGTCTG
The DNA here is from genome assembly GCF_964106915.1 of Podarcis gaigeae. Classification (NCBI taxonomy): domain Eukaryota; kingdom Metazoa; phylum Chordata; class Lepidosauria; order Squamata; family Lacertidae; genus Podarcis; species Podarcis gaigeae. The sequence goes on from NC_139682.1 coordinate 30,999,209, forward strand.
GTACTTGTTAACATTGACCCATGCGGAAAAGGATGGATGGACTGGGCAGCATCTAAGGTAGGATTGCTCTTCCATAATTGGGATGCCAAAGCTGATTTACATTATTCAGTTACTGGAATTATGTTTTAGTGAATGCTTTGATATTATTGATTACTGCTTTGCCTTTCATTTGTTTGCTTTTTTTAAGCAAAGGTCAAACTCTTCTGTTCTTTATTCTAATTACTTACATTGTATCACTAGAGATACCCAGCCATATAGCTGACACAGAGCCAAAGAATATACTTTTCTATATACCGTATTTTTTCGTCTATAAGAAGCCCCCTATTTTTGGGGACTCAGATTTAAGAAAATGGGGAGAGATGGCCCAGAGTCGGGGTCAGCAAACTTTTTCAGCAGGGGGCTGAAAAATGTCCCTCAGACCTTGTGGAGGGCTGGACTATATTTTGAGAGAAAAAATGTATGAATTCCTATGCCCCACAAATAACCCAGAGATGCATTTTAAATAAAATCACACATTCTTCTCATGTAAAAACACGCTCATTCCATGAGCCGGATTTAGAAGGCGATTCATGGGCCGGATTTAGAAGGCGATTGGGCTGGATCCGGCCCCCAGGTCTTAGTTTGCCTACTCATGGCCCAGAGTATAAGATGCCCCCTGATTTTTGACATTATTTTTTTAGGGGGAAAATTAGTCTTATAAACAGAAAAATACAGTACTTTTTTTCTATTGCAATGCATATGGAATGCAACAAGCAGTTTAAAAAATAAATAAAAAAGAGCCAGTGGGATGGAGCTTCTAAACAAGAACAAAAATACTTACTTTTGCCTTCATATGCACTGCTGCATACTTGTTTGCCAGATTTATGCACATCAGGGTAGCCAGTGTGGTCCCCTCCAGATCTGGGATTACAGCTTTCATTAGCCCCATCATGTCTGTGCAGAAGTAAAATCCCACTGGATTTAATGTGGTTTCCTCAAAAGTAAATGGGTGTTGGAGCCTGTTCTGTGTTGCTTGACTACTGTGTAGTACCACCACTTGAAATAATTTGACTTTTCTTTTTTTTCCAGTTTTCTGGGTGGACAACAAACATTGTGGACATTGTTCTGGCTCACCATTTTGGTCATGTAAGTCAACTGCTGGATCCAATATAAAAAATGCCTGTTAATATTGTTGTTGTTTAGTCGTTTAGTCGTGTTCGACTCTTCTAATATAAAGAACTTTAAATAAAAAGAACTGCTTTGATCCTAATCTCAGTAGATGCTTACAATAACATTATTACTGTCTCAGTTTTGAGTTGTTGGATGAGTTAAAAAAAAAGTGTGTGTTGACATTCTGCTACCCTTTTCTTGAGCATTCTGGGATGACCAGGCATTGGAGCTCTTCATACAAGTGTTTTATTTGTAATACTTATATTCTGTTTCTTAGGGCGTAGGCCTCTCAATGTGGTGTACAACTAAAGGAGTTTAATTTGAAATACATCAGAGTGTTTTAAAAAAACACATAATCAGAATTATAAAGAAGTGCCAAGTTTCAGGAATCAGTTGCATTAAAAACATTGTAAAAGGCAAACTAGAGCAAATGAGTCTTGAAAGGCATGTTTGAAAGCTTGTATTGAAAGGACTTTTTGTAGTTCCGTATGACAAACTACTAGCATGTTTGCTGGTTTTGGTTTTTTTTTAATAGTATGGTTAGCAAGACAACTGATTAGAATATTTGTCATTCTTCACTAGGAAGAACTGCAAGCTAACTTGGAGCTGATCCAGACCTACAGACTTCATATTGCACAGGACATCAATCAGGAGAACTTACAGCTCTTTGTCACCTCCTATAACAGGTACATGACTGGTATAGAATCCTCTCTCGTTCAAGACGCTTACCAGGTTCCCTTCTTCAGATTAAGATCCAGTGCCATCGACATGTGACCCTATAATGTTGTTCTAGTTGTCAGGGCTTTTTTCTCTAAGCAAAATCTTAGTCTGGTTGCTTCATTCTTTTTATGCTTTCTAGCTTATGAATAGAGCAACCAACTAGGAGATAAAGTAGTCATGCGGTTAAGCTGAGGGGTGGATGGGGACTAAAGCACATGTGCCTCTTGTTGGTAACAAGGGGGAAATCGTGCACCTCGCAGAGTATTAACTCGGCCCTCCAGATGTTTTGGGACTACAGTTCCCATCATACCTGACCACTGCTCCTGTTAGCTAGGGATGATGGGAGTTCTGGTCCCAAAACATCTGGAGGGCCGAATTGGGGGGTGCCTGAGCTAGGCGATTCCCACGTTGCTTCCTTCCCAGCCTTGTTTGACTTGGTCCTCTCCTATTGTCTTCGTAGCCGTAGAGATCTGGACATTGAGAGGCCAGTCTTGGGTATGACTGAAGAGGCAGGAAAAACACTCAAGTAAGTTTATCTTGGTCATCTTTGAACCTGTGCTTGTTTAGCCATATTCTGTTTCCCCATTGCCCGTGTACCTAGAGTTCCACATCCTTTAAAAATATTAATATAGTACATGATTTATCTCCTTTTGCAATGCTTTTGGTAGAACAACTTGCAAATTGGACAGTAATTGAGTTATCTGCCCCCTAAATATCTACTTCAGGCTATCTAACTGCCTCTATTTTTATTTAATTCATTTCTCCTAAAGTTGAAAAAGACCTCCAAGTCAGTTAAACTCCAACCCCTTGCTCATGTAGGAAATCCATTGATAGATACACGGCTCTGCAGACTCCGCTTAAAAACCTCTAACAAAGGAATGCCTTCTAGGCATTCTGTTTCACTGTGGCTATTCTTCCTAAAGTTCAGTTGAAATCCCCTTTTTTGTAATTCAAACCAATTGGTTCTGGTCCTACCCTCTGGAACAACAACAAACAAATGTGATCCATTTATGTCATAGCCCTTCTGATGTTTGAAAAACTGTTGCTGGGGTGATGGATGTTTCATGTCACAGGCCTTCAGCCAGTCATTGCACTGCACAGTGGGTATCTGCCCTAAAGCACAGATAATTATTTCCCCAAGCTCCATCGTGAGGAAAAAGTTGTACATGTGAACAAAATATGGTGAGTTCACTTTCCCAGTGGCTCTATCAGTTGGTACATGCATGTTTGAATGAATGAATGAATGAATGAATGAATGAATGAATGAATGCACTCTGGCATTAAAAAATAGTGATCTAATGTAGAAATGTAGCATAATGAAGGATTCACGAACATGACGTTGGATCCGGTGAAGTCACTGTGTATACAGAATGTCTTCTGCTTGCACAACAAACCTTTCCCTCCCCTACACACCTCCTGCATCTCCCCAAATCTTCTCTGGGGGTTCTCCCAAGACTCCAATAGCTAGTACGGTGGGATGTTTTGTCGCGGAGCAATGGAGATGTATTGCAGACCAGAAATGTAGGGTATTCAAATGAACAGGAACTGTAATACAAATGATGGTATTTTCTTGGTTTAGGGTTGCTTTATAGAAATGCTAGCAACTCTTAGCAAAAAATAAAACAGCAGAATTTATGACAGCAAGAGTTGATGCTTGTTTAAATTGTGCAGACTACAACTTTATCCTGTGGATTTTGTACAGGTGTCCTGTCTTACTAGTGGTTGGGGACAGCTCACCAGCAGTTGAAGCTGTGGTAAGTATGCCTGTTATTATACTCCTTAATCTCCACTTCCTTCCTTTCTTGGAGGATAGAACTCTGCAAATTTCACACAATCTGTTCAAGTAGTATTTATCAAGTGAGAGGTTTGCTTCTATCCATGAGTCTTGAATTTGTGTGAGGATAAAATCCAGGCCATTGCTTTTTAAACTATTCACTTATTGATTTTCATATCTCACAATATATAATCATAACAAAGTTCCCATTTCCCCACCTCCCAGAATACAGTTTTGTGATAGCAGAATAGTCAAGGAATTATTGAAGTATTCTGCTGGGCAAATGAAGGTGTCCTTCCACAGGTCTCCTTGAATTACTGGTGGTCTGTATTCATGTTCTTTTGTGTTTTGTGAGGGCATAAGAAAGAAAGCTGAGCCATTTTTTAATAGACGTAGTCTGACTTTTGTTATTAATCTATCATTGCCATACTTTATCTGTTAGCTTGTCCATCAGAGCCGAGTCCCAAATCTGTAAAAATCAGATTTTAAAAAGATTGCCATTCAAAGTACTCCAAAATTTAGCAACAGTAAGTCTGACAGCTGTCATAAGTTGAGTTATGAAATACTTTTAATTACTGAAGAGCATTCAAAGCTCTTTGACACAGGTATAATTTCTCCTCCTGGTATTCAAGGCGAGGGTGGGGGATCTCAGCACTGAACTGTAGTTAATATCTGGCCAAATTTCAACACACATATCCTACCAGTTAGGCATAGATTGGGGTGCTGATGATTGGATATTTGTGTCTAGATCCATTCAGCCCATTCTGATGTTATGAAGGCAATGTATATTGAGCGACTCTTTTTGTCTCTCAGTTCATTCCCTTCTGCTCTCACAAAGATTCAAGTGGGTAAAATAACATCAACACCACCCCTAAGAGATGTGGTTGTGTGAATTGGTGTTGCCACTTCCCTCTCAAATTCTCTGTTCTCAAATCAAATGAGTTTTCAGCACCATAGTTTCTCTGGCTGCTATAGTTAACAGTGAATCTGTATCTCTGCTTTCAGTGTCAACTGGAGGTTGAGAAATTTAGAATGTATGTGCTGTCTCTGCTTTTTGCTTCCTGGAGACTTGCCTCAGTTTTTCATTTATGTCATTTTATTCTGCTGTTAACATTAAGGTTAGATAAGGCTGTGCAAGCTTAATGGCTGAGCAGAAATTTGAACACAGGACTTCCAAGTCCAACTTTTTATTCACTGTACAGTGGTACCTCGGGTTACATACGCTTCAGGTTACAGACTCCGCTAATCCAGAAAAGTGCTTCAGGTTAAGAACTTTGCTTCAGGATAAGAACAGAAATCGTGCTCTTGCGGCGCGGCGGCAGCAGGAGGCCCCATTAGCTAAAGTGGTGCTTCAGGTTAAGAACAGTTTCAGGTTAAGAACGGACCTCTGGAACGAATTAAGTACTTAACCTGAGGTACCACTGTATTGGCTTTTGATGTCATAGCTAGACTTTATTAGATATAACCAACATTGTGCACTCTGTGTTTTGGGACTACAGTTCACATCATCTTTGTCCATGCTGTCTGAGGATTATGGGAATTGGAGTCCAACAACATCTTGAGTTCCCCACATTGGGTACCTCTGGTCTACATGCTTCATGCATCTTTCATATGGGTGCTGGTATATCAGTCACATCAGATACCCCGAAAAACTCTCAATCCTAACTACTACTACTACTACTACTACTACTTCTACTTCTTCTACTTCTTCTTCTTCTTCTTCTTCTTCTTCCTTATGTTGCCCATCTGACTGGGTTCCCCTACCAGGGGTCTGCAACCTTTAAGACAAAAAGAGCCACTTGGACCCGTTTCCAAAAAAACAACAACAACTGGGAGCCGCAAAAACATTGCAACATTTAAAACAAATATAACACTGTATATATTGTTTCTTGCCTTAATGCTGTATATACAGGATCGTGCAGTCAGCTGTCAGTCTCAAGAAAAAAGGACAAATAGCTAATTAAAATATTTAATTTACAACCAGTAAATTAAATACCACTTCAAAACAGTGACCAGTGTATATGGCCCCTTTCAATGCAGCCTGCTTACAAAGGCGGGAAAGACCAGCAATAAGCTGTTGCATAACGTTCCCCAAGGAAAGTGTTAGCTATTCACCAAACTTCCCCCTGCTTAGTTTAAAAAGGGGCTTCAGGCAACTAACTCCCACGTGGAATTTCCTATAGTAAGATGGCGGCCGCCTCAGAAGACCACATGGGCAGATAAGATGGCTGCTGGGATGATCCGGTTACCCAGCAACAGCACAGCTGTTTCTGACGCTTTTGAAAGCAGCCGGCAAAGCAAGCGTTGGAGCGCCGAAGCCACCTAACCCCCACAACTAGAATGCTGCGCATGTGACCAAATGGCGAGGACTTACTTTGCTAGAGACAAGCCCCGACACTACCACAAGCCTCCCTCTCTTCGCACCGCCCAGCCTCCCAAGAAAAAAACCCCACCTCAAACAGTCACAAAGCACAAATTCCACGCGACCGCAACTTGCTATGCCCAATAATCAATGCCCCAAAATGCCATAGAAAATTAATCAGGGCCCCAGTGTACCATAAATCATAATCAGTGGCTGATGTAAATAATAATTAATAATGAGGCATTCGTCATTATAAAAATACCTTTTTATTATTCATTTGTTTGACCCCTCAGAATTACTCCTCCTCATAGAAATAAAATTAACAAGTTACCTTTTTTTGAGTGTGTGTTCTTCACTCCCCTTCAAAACAGTGACCAGTGTATACGGCCCCTTTCAATGCAGCCTGCTTTCCCCAAGGAAAGAACAATTCACCAAACTTCCCCCTGCTTAAGTTTAAAAAGGGGCTTCAGGCAACTAACTCCTCCGCCTCCTCCCCTCGCCTCCTCCCCTCGCCTCGCCTCCTCCCCTCGCCTCCACTCCTCGCCTCCTCCCCTCGCCTCCTCCCCTCGCCTCCACTCCTCGCCTCCACTCCTCGCCTCCTCCCCTCGCCTCCACTCCTCGCCTCCTCCCCTCGCCTCCACTCCTCGCCTCCACTCCTCGCCTCCTCCCCTCGCCTCCACTCCTCGCCTCCTCCCCTCGCCTCCACTCCTCGCCTCCTCGCCTCGCCTCCTCCCCTCGCCTCCTCCCCTCGCCTCCTCCCCTCGCCTCCTCCCCTCGCCTCCTCCCCTCGCCTCCTCCCCTCGCCTCCACCCCTCGCCTCCTCCCCTCGCCTCCGCCCCTCGCCTCCTCCCCTCGCCTCCGCTCCTCGCCTCCTCCCATCGCCTCCTCCCCGGAGCCGCAGCAAAGGCTTTAAAGAGCCACATGCGGCTCTGGAGCTGCAGGTTGCCGACCCCCGCCCTAGCCACTCTGGGCGGCTTCCAACAAATTAAAACACAATACGACATGAAACATTAAAACTTTCCCTGAACAGGGCTGCCTTCAGATGTCTTCTAAAAGTCAGATAGTTGTTTATTTCCTTGACATCTGACAGAAAGGCGTTCCACAGGGTGGGCACAACTACCGAGAAAGAACAGGGACATTGTATCTTATCTACCAAATCCCTTACTTTGATGTGCTGCTGTTGAAGTATGATATTCCTGTATCCAGTCCCCACCTTCACTGGATCCTTGGTAATAACTATGAATTAGATAAATAACGGAGAGGGGGAAATAAATGCTGTTTTGTGCTTTGTAGGTTGAATGCAATTCACGGCTGGATCCAATGAATACAACACTCTTGAAGGTAACCATCAACTATGAGTGGCTGTCTTGGGGGCTGTCATTCCAGAGTTCATTGTGGTTCCTGGTTTGCCATTCTCCACTACATAAGAACAGTCTGCTGGATTGGACCAAAGGCCCCATCTAGTTCATAACTCTGTTCTCACAATGGCTGACCAGATGCTTATGGGACGCACGTAAGCAGATCCAGAGGGCAATAGCAATTGTGACATCCTGATAGCCTTATTCTCCATTGACTTGTGTGATACTCTTTTAAAGCCATCCAAGTTGATATCTTTCACTATCTCATGCGAGAGTGAATGCCATAGTTTAACAATGCCCTGCATGAAGAAGTATTTTCTTTTGCCTGCCTTGAGTCTTCCTTTGAGGTCCATGAGTTCTAGTATTATGACAGAGGAAGAAATCAGAGTTGTATACCAGCATTTAAGTGTACTCTGGAGGCTGCGCTGCAATGGCAGCAGGGAATGGGTTTGTTAACAGCTGTGCTTCCTCTTAGTCCAAATCCAGAAATGAGGGCTAACCTCAACCCTATTAAACATACTTCCCTTTCGCCGTCTTCCCCAGTGGCTAATGTCACTGAAGGTTCCCCGTCTCAGCATGCCATTCATTTTCTTTCCCTGAGGAAACTTCAATTTAAAGCTATGTTTGCTGGAAATAGATACTGTGTCTCAGCTTGATGCTATAATCCACCACTTGCTGGGCTAATTTAGGCTTCATTTGTTTGCTCAGCATTTTCAGCTGAATGTCATTTTATCTTGGTTTTGACTCTCTCCTTTCCCCATTTCTTCTTGCAGATGGCAGACTGTGGAGGGCTCCCTCAAGTCGTTCAGGTGAGCTCTCATTTTAGTGGGTCTCCTGCATCTTGTATGCTTTTAGGGGTATAAATAATGGCTATGTTTATGCTTATGCTTATGCTTATATTTATATTTATTTTTTCAGCCTGGGAAACTGACTGAAGCCTTCAAGTATTTCGTGCAGGGAATGGGCTACAGTAAGTTATAACAGCACTGTCTTATTTCACAGAGGGCAGGATTGGGAATTACCTGTCATTCAGACCCCACTAGGCGGCTGATAGGTCTATTTTTTTCCCCCATAGAGACTTAGTGTTTTTCACTATTGGCCAATATGGGCCATGCATATTGCTGGACTTGGAAGAAGCCCTTGTCTGAACTGTAGGCATATTTGTCCAGATTCCCAAATTCCTCAGTGAGTGGGTTAAATTGGGAGAGTTCCAGAAAGGAAAATGTTAATTGCCAAGGTCTATCCTGTGGTTACGGACATGGGTGGCGCTGTGGGTTAAACCACTGAGCCTAGGACTTGCCGATCAGAAGGTCGGCGGTTCGAATCCCGGCGACGGGGTGAGCTCCTATTCCTCGGTCCCTGCTCCTGCCAACCTAGCAGTTCGAAAGCACGTCAAAGTGCAAGTAGATAAATAGGTACCGCTCTGGCGGGAAGGTAAACGGCGTTTCTGTGCGCTGCTCTGGTTCACCAGAAGCGGCTTAGTCATGCTGGCCACATGACCTGGAAACAGTACGCTGGCTCCCTCGGCCAATAAAGCAAGATGAGCACCGCAACCCCAGAGTCGGCCACGACTGGACCTAACGGTCAGGGGTCCCTTTACCCTTTACTTTTACCTAATCCTGTGGTTAGATTGGCAGCCCTGTACTTGTATTCAAAACAGGATCAAGCCTTTTGCTACAGGTAACTTCATCGGGGGGGAAATTCCTACATCACCTGTCTTCCTGATCTGTGTGCCTGTAGCAAAAAGAAGGTACATTGAAAGAAATTAATTTTAGGGTTGGGGGGGGGGAATCACTTGACATTTAAAGGCCCAAGAAAGTAGAAACTATATTTGCAGGTCATCTAGTGTGGTGTTAAGCACATTGCCTGAAGTTCTACCATGTTGCAAATACTGAAAGACTGAGTGTTCAGGCTTGGTGCTCAAGCTGCGTACATTCTTCTAGGCATGTCATTTCTACACTAACCTGTATTTCCCATTCCCTCTCTTGTCTTTGCTTCCAGTCCCTTACGTGCAGCTCAGTCACCTGAGCACTGAGTCAGGTACCGACAAGTGTGTGGCTGGTTTGACTGAGTTACTTTTTTTTCTGACGCGTTACTCTGCTTCTAGCATGGCCTGGCGACATTTTGCATTCTTAGGCCATCCCACTGTACGCTTTTTGCGCTACAATTTTCTTAGTGGTTTCATTTGCTTTTGGCTGACTGTTGCATGGTTCTGCAGCTCAGTGATGATCCAGGAGTAAAATCTATGATTCCTGGCTTCTTCTTCTTCTTTTAAACTACTATGTGAGCATAGTAGTTTATGCACTCTTATGCACACACAGAGAGGTGACTGCATTGCAGTGAGTCTTCGGCAGTTATGCACATCAGGCCTTAAGCATCCTCAATCATACGCGTGCATTTCATTTTCATATCTGAGAATGGAATCATATGCTAAAAATAAAACGGAATTCTCAACCCCGGAATTTCCTCATACATAGGTTTGCCATATGTCTGGAATTTCCGGAAGACCGCTGTCTCTAGCAATGTCTGTCCAACAGCGTTGGGCAAAACTCAACAACTTTTCTGTCCGGGTTGTCACTGTTTGAAATACGGCAACCCTATCATACAGCAGATGTGGGGGGAGAGGGCACTTGCAAGTTGGAGGGGTACAAAATGAAAGCACAACTAGGGAATGTGGGGGTGGAGCAGCTGGCTGGGATTGTATCTGCAGGGGACATTGGAGGGATTAAGCACCTATTCCCACCCGCTGTTTCTCCTTTACAATGCCCCCCACATTTGTTTCACCATGGTAAACATGGGTTTGGGAAACTTGCATTTGCCAGTGTAACATTGCGCTATCGCCTTGGAGACAGCTCCGAAAAAGCGATGCGGTTTTTTTTTTGTTTTCCTGCAGCACCACTCCCCCCTCCTTCCACTTTACGCTTCTTTCATTTTGAAGGCATTTTCTAGTAAGGTAAAACAAAACTTGCTTATTTCTGGTCTTCACTGCCTCTCTCTTTCCAGTGCCATCTGCAAGTATGACCAGACTGATCCGCTCCCGGACCCAGTCGTCCTCCAGCGTTGGCTCTGGAGAGAGCAGCCAAACACGGTCTCAAGCCAGCAACCCAGGGGAGGCAGCGACTGGAATTCCTGGAGCAGCTGGTGCTCCTCAGACTATGGAAGTATCCTGCTAAGCAAGCAACCATCTTCTGTATCCAGACAATCCCTCTTCTCCCCTTCTGAACCCACCCAGAATCCAGTGTTCACCCAAACATGTGGCATTACTAAGTCCCCCTCCCCACCTTGTGCCTGCCCATCTTACTTGCCACCTTCTCAGCTATTTGTCTCTTTGGCATTATGTTCCGAATCTTTTCTTTTTTCCCTGCATTGGCTACAGAAACATAGGCTGTGTACAGACGTTCCTGAAAACAGGAGTGGGCTTGTGGGCCTTTGGGGTGGGGTGGGTTGGTTGTGCAGGGTGAGCAACACTTTCCCCCTACCTTTGCTCCTTTGCTGACACACAATCTAAAGCAGTCTCTCTCTCCTTTCTCACCACACGGCCGCCATGTTTCAGGTGAGCTGTCTGCTTTGCGTTTATTCCACGCCACCACTGCTCCCGGCCTTCATACGTAACCTGCTTCTTGTGATGTTTGGCATTTTGATAAAAAGGATTTTACTGTGCGGGTATTTGCTCAGTCTTGGTTGTTGTTTTTTTACTCTTTGGAACATGCTCTGAGAAAGTGGGGAGGTTTCATGACTCAACCATGGCTGTCAGCTAATCGGCGCTGCACAGAGCAATGCTTTGGGCAGGTGGGGAACATTTACGAGTGACTCAAGGGCTGGCCAATCAATGCTGTGCTAATCTAGCTTCTACTCAAACTGGAAAAGCAGAATCCTCCTGAGCTCAGACTGTGTGTGTGTGTGGCACAAGTGTGGCAAGTGAGCTTCCCCAGCACGCTCGTCACATCTGTACGCATCCATTGCGCTAACATTCCATTGGTGCTAATGGAGAGAGTTACTGTATTTGCCATTCCTCCCCCCCCCCCGGCCCCGATTCCTGTGATGTCAAACCATGTGAAAGTGGTGGGTCTCCTGTTTTGTTCTGAATCCAAATAATTTCTGTGGCTTGTGCACTTAGAACTGCTTTCTAGTCGTGCTTCTGCTGAAGGTTATTAGGGCTCTTGGCTGCAGTCTTTAAAATGTCTTTGGGGCGGGGGTGAAGATTCAGTGTTTTAAAACTTCAGGGGTGGGTGGGTCTTGAATCCTGCACTGTCTGAATTCTTGAGTACATCCCGGCATATATCCTGCATATTTTAACACTGTAGGGAAGTGTAAGTCTTTCATAGCTGAGGTGGGTGAAAGGCATGCAAAAGGATCTCCTACCAGGGCTGCTGGGACACCAATTAAAGAAAGAGCAAGGTTTCTCATGAGCTTAGCTCTCTCTGATGAAAGTGTCCTATTCAGCAGTGTACAAGGGATTTTATACGTTCTGCGATAGCCAGAGTGCTGGGTTGTAGAGGCTTTAGAAAGGGAGCTGGATTATATTTAGAATGACTGACTTCTGCTACCCTGGGGGTGGGCAGCAGGGGGGCCCGTGCTTTCCCAAGCTGGAGAAGAAGAAGAAAACAGTTGGCTTAAGATGTTCATACAAATATCTTCCCCTGACTGTTTCATGATAGTGACTTGCCCAATCAATGACACCTGTTAGACAGCCACTCTCCAAAAATGAAATGAATTTTCCAAAATATATTTAATGGTTGAGTAAAGTGAACTATATATTAACTGAAAAACCATAGAATTCTAAATCATTGATGGAGGATTGTTTTTTCAGCCTAGGTCCAAGTAGTCACACAGTATTCTCTGGTAATAATGTCAATTTTGATGTAGCAGCAATATTGATGTTCAACAACTGGGAAGTGTTTATTCTATATTTGCTAAACTTGAGGACACTGATGCATTACAATTGCAATGCCAGTTCTATTAAAGTGTATGTAGTCCAATCCCACCCCCATTTTCCTGGTTTAAAACTGGCATTCTGCAAACTTCCCTATTCACTGCTATAGCCTCCTCATGGGAAATCCCCAAGCCTTTCAATTATGAAACATGCTGTTTGCAATATGTGGGAGTAACTTAGCAAACTGGTCAGCGGAGACTTCAGATTATGGTTTTGGACATATGGAGGGACAGACAAGCCAATTTTATAGCCTTTCCCCAAGCAGTTATGTTGCTACAAAAACTTGGGGTGCGGGTGGGACTATATTGGGTCTATGATTTGTTCTGCTTGCATCATGCAGGCGTCTTGAGCTTGTATTGAGCTAAGGGAATGCATCTGTGTACTGTATAATGTAACAGTGTGCTCTGTTTAGGGCCTGTTTTTTTATATATTTTTCATAGGCTGATATTAAACTCTATTGTCTTGACAAATTCAGCAGTCTTGATAGAAGTGGGTAGGTTTGCCCTGGGAGCTAGATAGTTCCCAGATTATATTGATCTCCTGAATTTGAAAGGTTGCTGCTTTTCTGCTTCCCGTTGGGTCACAGAAGACCAGAAGTGTGTGATTTCTGATCTGATAAGAGGGTGAAATAATTGCTGATGTGCTGCTGACTTATTCATAATATGGTGGCAGAATATACTTGGCTCATGGGGCCAAGATCCTTGGAAAAACCAGGTTCAGCTCTGTTTCAAATAGGGAACCGGAAGATTCTGCTTGGGAGGGAAAATTCGTACCAATTAAATAAAGCTATAATCGAGTCTCATTGTTAATGTGGCTCTGTGTGTTTATTCCATGTTTGGGCTAGTCTCCATTGATTTCCAGAGCTCAGAACTATCAGGTTTTGTCATCAAATGACTTGGTCATCAAATGAAACAGTGAGTTTCTCCAATGTTCAAAAACACAAAACCCTGATGGACAGCATAGCTAGCGTCCTGTCAATGTCTCTATGCAGTGCATATATTTTTGAGTCGTTTTTGAGTGCCATGGTAGAGAAACTGAGGTGTAGATAATATAAAAATATCAAAGAGACACAAGTTGTGTAGTTATAACATGTAAATTTCATAAAGAATTTTGAGATTGGGGTGGTGGAGGGAAGAGTATGAACAATTGAAGGGTAACACGGTGCTGAAAGTCCCCTTACCCCACCGCGATTGACAGGTCAACCCCCAGATGATAGTGGTAGATTGCAGTCGATTGCTGTTGATCGCAGGGCCCCTCCCCTCCCCGGGGGAAAAAGAGCATCTGGCCCAGCCCCCTTGTTCTTCCCTTCAATGGTGCATGTTTGCAAAAACTAAAAAAAGTTCAACAACTTTGGCCTGCTCCCCCCAAAAAGCTTAACAACTTTGGGTTCGCCCCCAAAATGTGTAGATCACTGCTAGATTCCCCCTGCCCCCCGGAGTAGATAGCAGCCTCTTGGGGTTGGACGTCCCTGCCCTACGGGAACTGCTCTTTCCCAGCCTACTCATGACGTTTCATATTTTGTTCTGAGCTGGAACCTATGGTTATGAGGCAGATCAGTAGTCACAACACCAAAGATAATTCTAAGCCAGCATATTGTTCTTACTGAGGCCTTATGAGTCCACACACACATACACGCACCCCACTGTTCCCACCCTGTTGGCCTGAAGAATGTGGATCTTAAAGGGCTACATCTAGAAAATAAGTGTTAATCTCTTTCAGTGGCCTCCCACCTGATGCACTCCCCATGTTGTTGGGCAGGCACAGGGCAGGAGGCAGCTATTTAAGATTCCTTGCTTGGACTCCGTGAGCTCAAGGCCAGCACCAGTACAGCTGCTGCAGTCTTAGCCAGCTCACCTTTGGACTCATGCCCAAGGCTATGACACCATCTTAACCTAGTACAGTCCCCATTCATAAACTTTAGTATTTCAGTTTGGGCAAGTATCAGAAATGTGAAAGAAACAAGGCTCTGTTGGGTCCTTTAAGATGTGAAGAGATCCATGAGGTATGCAGGAAAGTCCATTAAAAAAGAAAAGCACACTGGTTTCTCCCCTCCGCAAAAAAAAAAAAATTGCACATGGACAACAGAAAGCAGCATGCATGCACTAGGAGTTATGCTGCCGCCGGGGGTTGGGGGTGGGCAAAGACCTTCAGGGGGAAATGTCCTCGGGTGCATGTGGTTTTCTCGGAGATCCCTGACTCTCCCCCACCTCCAGATCTTTTATATTGCACAAGAGAATTTCCCCAAAGAGTGGTTTCTGTAACTAAAAAGCAACAAATTGAACAAAAGGGTGAGCAAAAGTAATTCTCACATGAGAGTATGGCTCTCTGCTTGGGACAGCATTACCACAGAACTTCATAAGCATAGTAAATTCTTTGAGACGGAGTTAACAAAACCATTCCTGCTGCTTAAATGTGTACACTCCCTTGCTATTTACAATTCGAGTTGCTTGTCTCTTAACACACACCATTACAGAATTGATAGTACCAGAGGTCTTAACGCCTGGAATGATCCGCTAACGTACATACGGTGTATATACCATATGGAGAAGCACTGTGGAGGTTTCAGTTTTCTTTATCAAAATGATTTTGAGTGGCTGTTTTGAATATGTTATGAATATGTCTGACACCTTATCAACCCAGATTCCTCCATCTACTTCTCAATGTGCCCTTGTGACCTTTGGGTGCTGCCTACGCAAATGCAGCCTCACGTTATTCTGAGGGTAGCTTTGTGAGGTCTTTGCATACATAATACTTATGACTAATACTGCCAGAAAGCTCCTCTTGTCCATGGAATAATTTTTTTTAATATAAAAGAAATCTACATCAGACATCTAAACTTCCTGATGTAGCAATCTGGGGGCTGTGACTAGTTGAACAGGAACATCAGGGAACAAAGTGCTTCATCGGGATCTCTAAATACAGAGAAATACGAGTGCTCATGGAAAATGTTCATGATGTTCACTTCTCACGTTACTTTCCATGGGACTGAGGAAACTGCAGAGGTGTTATCAGAACTGCATCTCATGGTAAGAAAACAACTTGAAAATAGTTGGATAAAATGGTTATTATACCATCAAGTATTGCCCTGAAAGAGCAGAAAATAGGTTTATTCCACTTGCTCCACTTTTGTTTCACCCATTGTTTGTTTTCGTGAGGCGTTTGGCTGGTTGTGAGGTCTATACTCACCACCAGCAGGAGATGGTGGTGGTGATAGGAGTTTATTTTAGGCTGCTGTGAAAGATACAATCTCATAAATGGCAGGTAGGCAGGAACTTAATAGTACTGAGGCCTCCTGTCACATGAAAGTTTGTATAAGCTAACCAACCAACTGCATTGCTTAAGGACCAAAGTAAGGCTGTTGTCGTCATTATTTACTGAATTTATATCCAGTCCTCCCCTCCCCAAGGAGCCCAGGGAGGCAAACAGATGTACCACTTAAAAACAAAGCAAAAGCATTCTTAAAGCAATTGAAAACATTAATTCATCCAATGATCTTAACGCAGTATTCTTTGGCCACCAAATGCCTGAGCAGGTTGATGCTGGAAGATCCAGGTAGCTAAACCTGGACCTGCTGCCCCGTTTTAGGAGTAAACAGGGCAGGTTGTGAGGAGCGCAAAGCCCTCACATTCCCTGCTGCTTTCTCCATTGCAATCTCTCTCAGCATCCCTTTCCCTTCAGCCAGGCTCTGGTGCCTGGTGGGAGCCTGGCTGCAAAATAGATGCCGGAGAAAAGAGACTGCAGGGCAGGTATGCCACCTCCACATCTGTGCCCTTTGGTTCTCTAAACTGAACCACCTCCGCTACACGAGACACTTTCTGGATTTAAAACTTGCAATTCCATGTAGTGTGTACCTGGCTGTCTAGATTCTAGAACAATGGTGTTCCTTTGGGGGGACAAGAAAGGCCATTCTCCATAATTGGCCACCAGTCCACAGGTAGTATCTAGCCTGCTACAATTACCTGGCTCTACTTTGTGGTAAAATAAAGTCAAACAGTGTTGCAGAAGCATCTGTTTTCTGTGTGGTTTCCTCCCCCTTTTTTCTGTCACACCAACCATTTTTCCACTTGCGTCAAAAGGAAATTGAGCAGCTTGTGGGTTCTCGAGATTCAGCTCTTCTCAAGAACATGCAGTCAAACAACAAGAGCAGCACAAACTCACCGGCTGTTGGCTTAAGCTGTGCTTCAGGGAAGAAGGGCCAAGAGGATTCTGCTGCTTGGATTTTACTTGTGTACTTGTGTACAGAACAAGAGGACAGCCTGTTGCTTGGAAGACGCTGCAGCAAGAAATCCAAACTACTGAAGAGCACTGAATGCAGAGAATCTGGTCAGGTGCGTTTATCTTTGGACACTGTTCATTAAAGGAATAGGTCTGGATTTGTGTTGGTGCATCCCTATGTCTTGAGTGATGCGACCCAGTGTTCTGACTCCTATCCAGAAACTATTACAGCCAGGGGAACTGGGGTTGGGCTCCACCCTACCAACTGTCCTCAAGGGTCCTGTTTTGCAAGAGAGCTTCTTTCTTGTCGCATCACCATCTTGCTGTGATTTCTGAAAAGCCTGTGGCCATTTGGTGCTGGGATAGACAGGTGAGTGGTGCTCACAGTCACATCACTGGGAGCAGAAGGAACTGTTATGGAGCTAGAGACCATGATGCTTTTGAGAAATGGAACCAAGGGTTTGGCAGATTTTATGGTGATAGTAGTAGAAGACTGGTGGGGCAAAGAGGCCACTGTAGGTGAATAATGCTTTGCTGAAGTGTGCTTCATTGTAGGATTAAGATAAGTAGGAGAATAGTGAAAGAGGAGCCTTGAATGTCCCTGATACCAAGGTGGAAACCACAGAGGTGTGAAGAGTAACCCTGAGGCTTAGTCTACTAACAAAAAAACAGCACTACAGGTTAACTTTAGGAAAGCCTTTTTTAATTGTTGGGGCAGATAGCTATGTTACTGGCCACCAGGGCTGAGATCCAGAACTGATCTTTGTTGCCTGGTCATACTGAGTACGGACTTAAACTCTACTCAAAGATTATTTTATCAATAGGTAATCTGTTTAGCTTCCAAGCTGTGGGTGAGACATAAGTTTCAAAGATAGTGGAGCCATCACTTCCAAACACTATTAGCCAGTGTATATTGTAACCAGGTTAGAAATGGATGGTTTCTTAACACTGCCATCCTAGGCATGTGCTCTCAGCAGTACAGTCCAAACTGATTTGCAAAGTACTTGGGAGTACATCAAACTTATGGCTAAGGCAATAAGTTCTGTATTTTCAAATGAGTGTGACATGTCCTAACTTGGCTGTGTTTTGTACTGCAGAGATTCCTCATCTGTTCACCTCTACTGTAGGATAGTCTTCACTGAAGAGTGTTAATCACCCCCTACTGGGCAACTCAAGGCTGGATTAAAGTGGTTGGGGGTTCCTACAGCAGTTTCCCAAATATGACCCCACTTATCCAAAAAATGAATTTCACGAAGTAAGGAAATACATAGAATCATAGAATTGTGTAGAGTTGGAAGGGATTCCAAAGGTCACCTAGTCGAGTGTCATGCTCTACTGACTGAGCTATCAGATTCCTCAGATAAAGACTAAGCAATTTATTGTTGCATAAGCTTTCATGGACTACAAAAACACAACACTCTGAGCAAGTGTAGTTTCATTTTTAAACTCGCTTCTCATGGGTTTTGCTCACTTTTGCCCACCAACTTACTTCACATGGCTAAAGATACAAAAGAAGGCAAGGGAGGGCTCAGTGCTAGCATCCTAGACATCCAATTTTGTTTCCTTTAACCAGGATGGTGTACCTTTGTACTATAAAGATCCATATTTTTCTTGGTACTGCAGTCTTGCAGAGTAGTACAACTCCAAGGCTTCAGTCCTTAATCTAGCCTGACTATAATGCTTTACAGAGGCATAACTCCAGCTTGTTTTCACAGGCCAGGCCAGCTTACGTCCTCATGACCCCTCTGATTTTGAGTCTTTTTCCAGGGTTAACTAATTCTTGCTTGGGCTATTAATGTTAACTTTCCTTGCAGACTCAAACCAATAACCAAACCAATGATGAAGCCAGTAACATCTTAAAGAGGCAGCAAATGGCATTGCGGCTTCTTGCCTCTTTCCCTAACACAATGCAAGGACACTTCAAACACTTGGCAGATAACTGAGTTCAGAGCAAATGATGGATAATGGCTGATAGAAGAGGTGCCGAGCACAAGGTCCTTTGGAGCATGTGACTGAGTAGAGCCAAGGACAGAGGACTCCAAGCTGGGAACCTAGATCAGCATTTAGTTTTAGCATGTAGAAAAAGCTCTTATATCATTGGTGAGCAACTGAATGGAAGCTCAACGGGAGGCTGGATGCAACCTTGAAGTTGATGCTGATGACCCTCTGTTTTCTCTCTTGTTAAAAGGTCTTTCTCGATACTGTGATTTTAGACCACTATTACTTAAATCTACCAGCTGACGGCAGACTGTGATGGGAAGTTTGCCCAGCAGGAGGAAGCAGATTGCTACTCAGCCAAGCCCACAGTCCAACGTGCAGAACAGCCAGGCCCTTGGCCTCAGCCGTGGTGTCAGGCCACAAGGTGGGAGGTTGTTCTGTGCTACCGATCCCTGGACATAGAAAGCTTAGGGTTGCATCCAATGCTAGTCCTACTCGGGGTAGATCCACTGAAATGAATGTCCACTGCTAACTTGGGACCATCAGCACAGTGGAAGGTACCAGGTGGGGGAAGGATGATCCGGGACTAGGAGAATCAAAGTGGTGCCTTCTGGATAGTCTCGGACTACAACTCCTACCACTGCTGACCATTGGTGATGTGTTGGGTAGGACTGATGGGAATTGGAAGTCCCAACCCTATATGGAAGGCACCAAGTTGGCTGCCACTACTAGTTTAAACACTTCTCAGCTTTGCTAACTAACTAACTGGTGAAGCAGGAATGCCTTAATCAGGCAGGGGAAGGCAGCCAAGAGGGGGCAAAACAAACCTCCCTGGGGAGGGAGTCCCACAATCAATAAGCCTTTTGCGGTGCCCCAGCCACCAATGGGATGTCAAGAGAAGCCGCCTCTGTTGATTTGAAGGTTTGCACAGCTTCTGTATGGGAAGCCTTTTAGATCATTTGTTGCCAGCACAGTGGTACCTCAGGTTAAGAACTTAATTCCTTCTGGAGGCCCGTTCTTAACCTGAAACTGTTCTTAACCTGGGGTGCCACTTTAGCTAATAGGACCTCCTGCCACCGCCACCACACGATTTCTGTTCTCATCCTGAAGCAAAGTTCTTAACCAGAGGTACTATTTCTGGGTTAGCGGAGTCTGTAACCTGAAGTGTCTGTAACCCGAAGTACTACTGTACTTGGCTTATCATCAATGTTCTCTGGGCAGTTAACAAAGAAAGGCTAAAAACCCATAAAACCCAGTCAACTAGAGCTCTAAAAATTAACAGCAGCCCCTGTACCAGCTAAATAACCTAAGCCTAAGCTATTTAGGGCCTGAATTTAGGGCACTTTGAATTGTGTCTGGAAATGAACTAGAAGGCAGTGCAGCTGTTATACGTAATAAGAGTGCACCCTGCTCCTAAGACACCTGAAGTTTCCTGATACTCGTCAAGGAAGTTTCCTGATACTCGTCATAGATTACATCGGAGGGAAGCTCAAAGCATGGAAAGATTGTAAGTTGTTTGTTAACTATGTCTTTATTTATTAACTTGTAGGTGAGAGTACCCCTATAGCTGTTGCTGTGTGTAATTTCCCTTCTGGACATGCAGAGCCAATACTGTGGATGGGAGAGCAGCTGAATTTGCTATCTGAGTGAGTACTTGCACTGAGATGATGAATGACAGAATTGCCCCTACCCATCTTGAGACATACACGAAGGTCTGGAACAAGGGTGTCCTTGTGGAACTGGCCTGAACTCTGAGACTTTTTGAAGTGTGATAAAGGCTAAGCTGTCGTTTGTGCTTAAGGCCCAGTTCCTTTGGCTTCTACTTGAGTCTCCACAAAATATATAAAAGATAATTGAGAGCCAATGTGGTATAACAGTATTGGACTATGACCTGGGAGACCAGTGGTTGAATTCCCTGCTCATTGGGTGACCTTGGCCCAGTCAAAGTCCCTCAGCCTAGCTGATCTCACAGAGGTGTTGTAAGGAGGAAATGGAAAGGGGAGAACCATGTAGACCACCTTTAGCTCATTGGAGAAAAAGGTGGTATACAAATGTAAGAAACAAATCAGCCAGTCAAACTTAATTTTTAGAAACCATTTGTCACCACAGAAATACAAATAGTATATAAATACATTTTCACATAGATGGTCTCCAGCACATGAGACCTCATGTTATATGATGAAATTTTGTGTGATCCATCTGGGCTGCTAAGGAAACTGAGAAACATTGGGTACTATCCAACTAAGGAATCCCCTCATCTCAAGGATTTCTGCTTGTGTGATGGGACTTCCCCTCCACTCCTCTCCCAGCCACACCCTCCTCATATCTGCTCCAAAGGGTTGGGGGAACCCCTAGAACAGTTAAGGGGCACGGGGGGGAGGAGAGAGGGAGAACGTTCCATTGTATAAGCAGAAATCCTTATACTGACTGAACATTCTTCTAGTGTGATGTTGTATTTATCCCCATCTATCACAAACAGATTTTCTCCCAGTTATTTAAAAAGGAAAGCTGCTGGAAACAGTATAAGTATTTTTGTCATGGTAATGGCCAGCCCCTTTCCCTAGTTCTCAATTATGAATAGGGAAGATCTTCAAGGAAGAGGTCATTGGAAAGTCTTGATGCTCAATTTTACAATATGCTTTTCTTTTAACAGAGATGGTGAATGGTGGAAAGTGGAGTCAGTAACCACGGGCAAAGGCTGCTATGTTCCCAGCAACCATGTGGCCAAAATCTCTCACGGGTAGGGGTTTCTGCTTTCCTGTTTATGCTGCAGCAATATAAATGGTCTGGTTGGGAGTAATTTGGGCAGCAGTAGGGGAGTTCAGGATGTGTGCCCCCCCCAAGAGCTGCCTAAGAGTGGATATCCCTGGAGGATCCAGTCTTAGCCTGCATGGGACAAGGGTTCTGGGCAGTAACAGTGGCCTGCGCTTCTCTTCCAGGTGGCTTTATGAGGGCATCAGCCGGTCAAAGGCTGAGGAGCTGTTGCTGCTGCCTTCCAACAGTGAAGGTTATTTTCTGGTCAGAGAGAGCCAAATGAAGAAAGGTACTGAGTCTCTTCAGAAATCTTCTGACTCACTGGATTCTAGGGAACAAAGTGGGCTGAAGAGTGTGGCTCAGAAAGTTCAGAGGTGATGATTTTATACTACTTTGTGGCCTGATGGTGTTCTCTCTCACATGCAGGTTGCTACTCTTTGTCTATCAGACACGCAACTCGTGCTTCCTGGGATTGCGTGAAACACTATCGCATTAACTGCATGGAAAACGGCTGGCTGTACATCTCCCCTCGCCTCACCTTCTCGAGCTTGCAGGAGCTGGTGGAGTACTATTCTGGTAATTTTGTTTTTCCCTGCTTCCGGGTTGATAAAAGGGAGAGATTAAATTGTGTTTTGCTCCTGCTTGAGGCGGCCTCCAGTAGTTACAAAGCAGTCCTGGTGTCAGCACCTGGCATACTGGGCCGACACCTTGGGCCCTCTGGCGGCTGTATTCTCACAGCAGCCAGCCACTTCCTCCTGCACCTGCTCAGGCCGGATCGCGTGCGTGCCCGCAATTTTTGGCGTCTGCGCAGACTCGATTTTTGGCGCTACGAAAGCGAGTCCCTACACCGTGCTGGTTTGGTGCAGCACGTGGGTACTCGCCGAGCGGGTGGCTCGGGAGCCAGTTAAATAACCCCTGGGGGCCACTTGTGTCCCATGGGCCTTAGGTTGCCAACCCCTGCTGTAGTGCATAGGAGCCTGTAATGGGTTGGATACACTGGCTCCCTCGAGAAGGGAGGCTGCAGCAGGCGAGCCCAAATGCCAGAGGGCACTGGGAGGCTCTATGGAGAGCAGCCTGCCCAAGTCCTCTCCAAAACTGAAGTCAGGCCTTGATAAATCCTCTTGTGTAAAAAGATGAGAGCTGTGCTAAAGTTCAGTGGGTAAGTAGGTGGACCAGTCCATCTGTTATACCTGTGTAGGCTGTCATTTTGCACTAGCAAGTGAGGGATAGATGGGTGTAGAGAATGAGATGGACTCTTGATGAAAGAGGCATCTCTCATATCAGCAGGTTTGATCCAAGTGTAACATCTTTAGTTTCTGCCATAGAAGAGAATAGCTGCTGTGCACTCCTGTCAGAAAAAACAAGTGTGTGCTTAAGAGGCATCATCAGGGCTCTATAAGCGGCAGCTATCAATGCAGGAAAAAGCCTGCAGTATACGCTGCCATAAGACTACCTTAAAAGAATTACTGTAACAGACTCCAGTCCATGATAACAGACTGACTCTTGTTTGTGCACTTTGTACTGGAAATTACATTTCATGCACAAGAAACTCCGATTCTCTGGACGTTAACAGCCTACAAACTCTCATCATCCTTGACCATTAGCTATACTGCCTGGAGATGATGGGAGTTGGAAGTTCAAGCACTGGAGCAATACAAATTCCTCATCCATGACTTTTAACAGGTTGGATGGCTGCTCTTCACACATGCAATTGTACACACTGCCTGCTATTCCTCTGCTAAACTTCCTGGCTGGGCAGCAGATGGAAAAGAGGCTCACGTTGCTTCTGTAGAATAAGGAGCGGTAAAGCTGAGCTTCCCTGGCCATGAGAAATCACAGTTTGATACCCAACTTATTTTGTACTTTTTGCACCGCTCAACTTCATTCAGCACATGGGTTTCAATCCTATGCTTGGTGAAACTAGTTCTGGGTGGTGTGCAAGTGTGCTGCCACTCACACAAATTGCAGCCTGCTTCTTTGCCTTGGGGAACGCAACAGGATGCCTTTTCCTTGCTCATGCTAAAGTGGTGGTGGTGGGCCCTCCAGTCGCTTCTATTTGACTCACAAGCTTGCTCTGCATCCTTCCAAGTACTTTGGCTTGGCTAGGATGTATCCTTGAATTGTGATCATGCCTTGAATGCCTGTGTGTGTGTAGAAACCTCCACCTTCTTTACATGCAAGTTGTCTACTGCACAAAATTGGGAGCTGCATCTTTTGCTCTGGCATGCAACCTCCAAGATGCCCACAGGGGAATGTGGCCCTTGAGCTGGAAAAGGCTCCTCACCTCTTGTGCTGCCACCAACACGCTGGTTTAAAATAGCAAGGTTGAAACAAGTATGTGGTGATCAGTGCAGTTTAGCTTTGTTTACTACTTTGCGCTTGGTCTGGAATACCTAGTAGCTATGCATGGAAGGCCCAGATTAGGAGATTCTTTCCTCCTTTTGTTAACAGAAGTTGGAGATGGTTTATGTTGCTGCTTGAAGGAGCCGTGCTTCATCCAAGGCTCTACATTGTGGCAGAAGTCTAATCTTTCCCAACCAATGGTAGTAAAGAAGCCAGCTCTCAACTGGGAGGAGATCAGCAGGTATTTTATTATTATCCTCTTTTCTTCTAGCACAGAACTCAGCACAGAGTTCCTAAGCAGTCTCTTTATCTGGGCTCTGGCTTGTATGAATTCAGGTTGCTGCACTATCAGCCTTCAAAACCATGTTCTGGTCGGGCATCCTTCCTCTAAGGAGAAGACAGCCATCTTTGCAGACGGTCGCTGCTGTGATGATTCACTGGTTGCAGCAAGCATAAGACCATTTAATCTGTAGTGGGTAAATACTTCTGCTGCAAGAGAAGCATTTGGTTGCACTTGCTAATAGCAACAAGAGATAAAAGCAAGTTTCTGACAGTGGTATGATTGGGATAAGCAGTGGGGAAGTCTGCCTGCTTTTGTGTGGGAACAATCTACCAGAATGCTATAATGAGAACGTCTTTGCAAGAGAAGGATGTTTATCCTTCTGCTTCACAGCATATTTTAATCTTTCAATGTTTTCTCCTGTCTAGCTCAGACTTGTTGGCAGAAAATCCGCTAGCAGAAGACTCGCCAATTAGCTTGGGCCTGAGGGAAGCTGTCACTTCCTACCTGTTAATGACTGAAGAGCTGCCGCCAGAGAACACAATCAGTGAAAAGTGAAAAAGATGCAAATAAGGCTACTGTTGGGAAGCACTTCTGGAATGTGGAAGACGGGACTTCAGTACTGACCTCTTTCTACAGCTCTCTCACATTATCTACTTAATAATTATATTCTGCTGGTCTTCCATCATGTGGATCCCGTGCAACTACTGACCAAACCCAGACCTGCTCAGCTTCAGCAAGATGGCAGCCTCATTTAGTTACACATGGCCTTGATGGGCTTCATTTACGAGGACTATATATATGTATTTATAATAATATTTTTAAATAATAAAGCTTGGCTGTGTATTTATGACTACTCCTATAAAGCTCTGCATTTCAGCAAAGTTCACTTTAAGAGTTCACTTCGCTCAACATCTGTAAAGGATGTTTACATGGCAAAACAACAAGAACCGCAAACCACTCAAACATCAGCAGATCACCACAACTGTTAAATCACTCACCTTCATTATTCACAATGGGAAAGATATAAAGCTGGTGTTGGCTGCATAACTAAATATTGCTGTGAACACTCCCGTAATACAAGCACTATGCTACTTTGAAACAGGCAGGTGTCATTTAATGGTCACATAAGCTTTATTCCAAATTATTACAGCAAAATAAGTTTATATGCTGTACAGATGTTACACTCATATCAATAAGTGCCAATAAATTGGAGACAAATTATTCCCTGAAATTAGTCTTGGCACAAAAGCCTTCGTTTCAACTCAGAATAGTGTAATAATTCTTTCTGAAAAAATTAGCTGGTCAAAATGTTAACTGAAGTAATTGTTACTCCTATGACAAACATTGGCTAACTGAAATTTACATAATCAATTCTGCAGCATATAAACATTACAGATTTATATCCATAATTATCAATTTGTCACTTAACAGGTCTTCAACTCACAAATGTGCTTTAATTTTAAAACTTTGGTGGTGTCAAAAACAACTGATATCAAGGTAATAAAAAATCCAACATTCGGAACACCATCAATGAAAAATAGTCCATTCTTGTCCAGCTTGAAGTAACTTTTGTCCCAGGTGTTGTCCAACACAAAAATCAATTATGGAAATATGATCTGCAGGCAAACCTTTTTTAAAAACATAACGAATACTTACAATACACCAATGTTTCCAAAAGGTACTGTATAATGTAGCTTCAACATAAGCAGCATTTTCACTTTGATCTCACAAATAATACAAATAAGGAAACTAAATAAAAGTACAAAAAGGGATTCTGAAACATACTGTTTTAACATAATGCCCCCATGCTTTGGGGACAGTACCTCATGCATAGATCTTGAGGTTCCATTTACACAAATATAAAATAAACTGATTCCCAAAACCACACATTTACAAGTCTCTACAATGAGAAAGTTTATAATATTGAAAAAGACTACT
The DNA here is from genome assembly GCF_964106915.1 of Podarcis gaigeae. Classification (NCBI taxonomy): domain Eukaryota; kingdom Metazoa; phylum Chordata; class Lepidosauria; order Squamata; family Lacertidae; genus Podarcis; species Podarcis gaigeae. The sequence continues at coordinate 31,024,976 of NC_139682.1, forward strand.
TTTCAAACTATAACCGGAATGGCAATTATTAACAGTAGGGTAGAAAACTACACCGTGTCCATCACAGACAAATCTGAATCTGTAGTACACCTTATATCTCACCGACCGCCCTGTCCCCTGCCATGAGGGTGTCTCGTCAGCACTAGGTCATGAGAGGCACAGCATGGCCAGATTTAGAAATTCAAGAATGTACAGAAGTACAACAAAAAAGAGGGTTTCCCAGTACCTTAAGTCATGCTACAATGACATGATAAATACGGAAAACAATCATTTACTAAGAAAAGAAGTGCAACCAAGTTGTGACCTTCTACTACATCTATTCAAAATAGTAGACAAGTTTCAGGTCATAATCTGCAAACCTCTTGTAACAGTTTACAATTAAATTAGACATTCATACTTGCTAGGCTTGAAAATAACGTCTTCTCTATTGATTAAATACTGTGGTTATGCATAAACCATTAGAAATAAAGTATGACTGTCTGGTGCACTAGTTATTTAAATAAACTATGCAGAATGTAATTTACAGCCTTGGTCAACTAATCATTTTTGGCTCTTAGAACTTTGTTCTCCAGTGGCACAATTTTGTCAGTGTATGTATGCAAAGAACATGAATGTTGAATTCAACAACTTGATACAAGGAGTGAAAAGTCTTATTACCAGCCTGCTCCTAGCCTCTGAAGACAAGACTAAATCCCTTTCCATAATGTTAAAAATGCCTAGCAAAAGCCAAATGAACAAAAGGTAAGGGCAACCCCATCACTTTTCTGAAGAGTGACCCTTGTCCCTAAACAATTCCCTGAAGTCAGTTCTGCATCACATGCAACAAGCATGCTATTCCATTTAACAGAGAGTGATCAATTCATGTGATGCGCTCCAGCCATCACGTAGAAGTCTCCAGTATCATGTGGAACAGCAAAGTGCTATTTGTTGCACTTTGCCCAAGTCTGTGAGGAGTTGTTTTATACAATGTTTGAGTTGGGGGAGTCTAGCTAGTGGTTCTGGTGGCTCCAGCTCTCCAGTATAATCCAACCAGCTCTCCAAAACTGGAAGAAAAAAAGAATAATGTTTAAAAATGTGCACATATCAGTCACTGGTAACTAATTTGTACTAGAGGATTGGAAAATAGCCAACAAAATGTCAATTTTTAAAAAAGGCTCTGGGAAATCACAGGCCAGTTAGCTTAACGTTTGTACCAGGGTATTTGCTAGAAAAATGAAGTATATAAAAAGAACAAATCAGAATGGGTTCTACAAAGGGAAGAAAGTTCTGCCTCATCACATTTTGAAATTCTGCCAATAAGCACATGGATGTGGTGATCCAGTAGGATCATACGCTTGGACTTGCCAAAAGCTTTTGACAGGATGGTTCCCCAAAGGTTTGTAAGTAAAGTCATAGAGTAAGAAGGCAGGCAATGCTATGAATTAGTAAAAGGCTAAAAAGAAAACAGAGATCAGGAATAAGCTCCCACCACTTATCCACTGTGGAGTGATGGTGTTATCGGAACCAGTGCTATTTAACCTCTTCATCCATAGATCTGGATTAGGGATGAACATTGAAGTGGGCAAATTTGCAGAAACCAAATTATCTGGATTAATTATAGTGAAAATTCAGGTAGACTGTGACGGCTCCAAAAGACTCTCCTCATTCTAGATGAATGAGCAAGAAAATGGCAAATGGGGTTCAAAACTATAAAGTGGTGCACAATTAAGGCAAAATATTCGTAACTTCCCAAGTACACTCTTGGGATTTCAGGTGGCAATGGCTACACAGGAAAGGCATATATTGGGCTGTGGTGGATAGCTCAACGACGATATGAATTCTGAGCATGGCAGCTATGCCAAAGATTTATTAGGAAAGAGGTTGAAAGAAATTTGAATGTGTTTACACGTTACATAGAATTATAGAGTTGGAAGGAAGCACAAGGGCCATCTAGTCCAACCCCCTGCAATGCAGGAATCTCTTTGCCCAACATGGGGCTCAAACCCATGACCCCGAGATTAAGAGTCTCATGCTCCACCAGCTACTGGAAAGATAACTTTGTAAGCTGGCAAAGGTTGTAGAAAAGGGAAGAACAAATCATTACCATCCAGCTCCTTTTCAATTAAATCCATCCTATGAGTAACTTCATCTTGCAGAGACTCAACGTGGGCCAGAAGGTTAAGTTGCCACTGCAGCTGGGAGTTCACAACTCCTTCCTTGTCTTTCTCCAGCAGTTTTACTTCAATAGCTTCCTCCGATGTGACTTTTTCTCTTACCTATCAAAATACACAAATTAATGATGCTTATAGGCATTAAATCAGTCAATGTAATTTAAAAGAAAATCTGGCTCTACAAATGGGGCTACTTCTGGATCAAAAGACAAAGTATAAATAGATACAGTGGAACCTTGGTTCTCGAATGGCTTAGTTGACAAACAAATTGGCTCCCAAATGCTGAAAACCCAGAAGTGTTCTGGTTTTTGAACGCTTTTCGGAAGCTGAATGTCCAATGGCTGTCAGCTGTTTCTGGGGCGCCTGCACCAATTGGAAGCTGCTCCTTGGTTTTTGAACGTTTTGGGAGTCAAACGGACTTCTGGAACGGATTAAGTTCGAGAACCAAGGTTCTATTGAATATCAGTAAGTTCCTTTGTCAGATGCTGCAGAACTCTGGGTTTTATGACTACAAGCTGTTTTTCAGAGTACAGTTGAGAAAATAATATGGAGTATTAATAAAACATTAAAACAACACATATTAAAGCTTGTGTACTCTTATGGATATGTCTTAATATATGGTTCATATACAGTCATCACAGAAGTAAGGCCTAAGAGAATCACAGAGAAAAAATACTGTTGTATTATATAGAAAATACTTCCACTCTGAAAGCTAGTTAACTTTTCTTTTTTTTTAAAAAAAGGGGACACCCAAATTAGAACAGAATGTAACCTTTCTAAATAATAGATAGGCACGTTAATTCTATACAGCTCTCCTGACAAATAGTCTATACTCTGAAATTTCATCACAATTTTCCGATGTGAGGGGTTTTCGGTTGCACAGGTTGTATCAAATGGAGTCCCTTGTGCTGACAGAAGGCTTTTTGAATCAGCAGAGGATTTTGCCAGTGGAATAGGGAGGGAGATGATATTACTGATGCCCCCTCCTGGTGATGCCCTCTGCATGTGTCCAAAATCTACTTTAAGGAGTTAAGAGAACCTCCGGAACAGTCTAAGATGGGGGGGGGGGGGGGAATCACTTCCCTTCCAGTTTCCTCTACAAATGATCAAAGAGCCTTCTGTCAGTGCAAGGAGCAGCATTAGATACAGCCTGCAATTCTCACCTTTGCATTTTATTTTCTATTGTTGGCCAGCAATGCATTATATATATATTTCTATTTCCATTACCAACTACTCAGAATTTCCAAGTTGTATGGACAGGTATGCTGCCTCATCCTCCGTATACAAGCTCGACTCTTCCCTGTGCAGGGATTATGATATCTATTTGTGTTGGAGATAAGATTTTCCCTCTCCCAGCTGCGGAAACTCAGAAATACTTCAATGCAACATACCTTAGAGTAGTTATGTTTCGATTCATTTTCAAACTTGTGTATTTCTCTATCCAGCTCCCATCCTAATCTCTCTACTATAGTATCATCTCCATTCTCTCTTATCCTATTGACACCATCATCAATGTCTGAATTTCTGGTTTCCACGACAAGTCTCTGTTCTATAGCAGGATAGTAGGCTCGAGGTTTTTGGTAACAGTGTTCACTAGTGATATATGATTCCTCTACAGAAGGAATGGTTGAAGGTTTCTCAATGGTTCCATTAAAAGTTCTGTAACTTGTAGTCTCCTCTTTGCAACAGTTTTCATCAATATGAATGAGGCGCGTGCTGTGTGATTTTTCATCAACTTCAAGATGTTTCCAAGGCTGACACCAGAGCTTCAAGTCAGGATGTTCTTTGCTTCTGATGAAAAAAGTAAATAAGTGGGAGTCAGGACTAAAAACTTTTACAGACGATTCAGATGACCTACCCCTTTTCTCCAAGAACATCAGAAGTTTTCACTTCTGCTAAGATTAACCATGGTCAAGTGTGCAGTCAACTATAGTCAATAAACTATGGTCAGCTTAATAAAGTATGGTTTAAAGTTGGTTTATTTCAACTAACTATAGTTGAGATCAGCATGGCCAGCTGTGGTTAATTTAAGATGAAAGTGACAGTTTCTGAACTCTCCCGTTGCAGCTATACTAGAAGAGGGGAAAAGCACATGAGATGGAAGGTCACTGTGTCCAGTTCTCAAGATGAGTTAGCAGCAAGGCCACACTAGCCTATTACAAATTCAGGTCTACAGTACAGAACGCCATACACAACAGAGATCTGCAATGCTAACCACACTTGCTTCAAAAATCTAGCGGTATGATTCAAATGAGAACTTGCAAAAACAATGCTTACTGCAAAATGCTCATCTTCAGTTGAAGTCCATGCAGTACTTCTATCACTTTTTGCACATCGCCAAGAAGTTGGTGCGTAGCAACTATTTTCTTAGCATTCTGGTGGGAATAATTTTCTCCCAAAAATGTTAAGCCATGCATGTGACCACTGCATAACCACTCCTTCTCATACCAGTATTTCAAACTGGATCTCTTACCTGAAGCAGAATAATGAGAGGGTAAGATTACAAAAGTAAATATATGAAAACTCTTGATCAAAAAATTCTCATATTCTACTACTTAATCTTTATTCTCTTCCCCCACTCCCCAATAATAGTAACTTCTAAAAAGGAATAGTACAAAGTCAACTTTAAAGTGCGATTGCAAAAGAAAAAAATCTACTCCCCACCCATTTGCTTCAAACAAGGATGACATTTAGTAATACTCAAATTCTCTCTTGGCTTTTAAAAAAATAGTGAATTGGATATCGTTTAACTAAAGTAAAAACTAGCAAGTATCAAAATGCAAGTCCTATGATGCAGAATTTCATTTGAAGCCAGTCTAAGAAGGCTTGGAAGCTGGTAAAAGACACAAAGGATGTAATCAGATCTACACTAGCCCACTGAACATAGTGGAACTTTCTTCTGTATAAACACACACACAGAAATCTTTCTCTGAAACTTAGTTAACCACATCTTTGCACTTGAATATAAACACACAAAATCCTTGGCTCCAAGTGAGGAGAAAGCTACTGCCGCAACTGCACAAAAAAACCTGTTTCCTTATGGCAATGAAAAGGTAGGTGCTGCTGTGACAGTGAGTTTGTTTTTGGTTTCAGCAGCACCTTCCTTGTGAGGAGTGCGAGAGAAGGGAAAAGCCAGAATTGGGCTCGCCTGTTGCAGTGGTGTATTCTGGTCACCATCTCTACACAGCTGTATCCTAGAGGCACAAGAACAGTTTTTCCTTTTCAAAAGGTACAAATTATACTGACAGAAGTCATTTGGCTGAAAACAGGTCAGTTTAACCTCTTTTCCACATGCTATTATATACAACTGTCATTGCAGTGAGGGCCCCAAATTGCTTATTCTCCATTCTCCTTTAGTGGAGAAGTCACATCTCCCCTTGAATATGCAAACAGAATAGGTTCTGTCTGGCAGGGAGATGGAGATTTGGCCGATAATAATGCATTATGCATTTCCCATAAGGTGTCAAGCTATGTCCCTGAGGGATACGATTGACTTCTGACTGGCTGGATACAGCCACCTGTCAATCAAGACCCAGCTAGGTCAGAAACTCTTCAAAAGATGACTGTTGCCAAACAGTCTCTTGTTCCTCAACTGACCATCTGCTGCTATATGTGAGGAGACCAGAAGCCCTTAACAAAGTAGCTATACTGGAATAGATGAGACTTGAACTAAAATGTTCTTTTTGTTATTTCCTGCCTCTTCCATTTGCCCCCTTCCTTCCTTTTCTATTCTTAAGAGTCTTCATAAAATTTAGCTGTTGGGGTCCTGAATGCATTTGAACCCAAACTCTCAGGGTTATTCCAACCTCTCATGTTATAGTCACTTGATTCATGCTATGTGTGTGCTATGAGAGGGAGGAACAGTTAAACTGGATGCAATCTCTGCTTTCCTTTTGCAAGCATCTGCCTCGGATCCCTGGAAACCACGCCCATCCGGGGTTACAAGGAACATGCCTTGCAGCCTCTGGCACTACTGGTCTCCCCAGAATGGCAGTCATGGAACCAAGGGAGTAATAAGTTATTTACCTCACTTCCATTACAATCATTGTAAGTTGTTTCATTTGGAATGCCGCAAACAGTATGAATTAAATGACAAGAAAAACAAAGTTCCATCTAATGTATCTCTTCAGAAGTATAATAATGTAAACTTGCAAATTAACAGGAGATAAGTCAATAACAAAATCAAATAGGTTGTATTTAAAAGAGACAAGACAATAATAATAATAATTACTACATACTATTAGAAGACTCTGCAACCTTAGAAATCTTTGTACCTGGAGGATCTTGACAAATATAGCAGGTATATTTCTCAGGTACATTATCTTCTAATAGACCCATACAGACTCCATGCTGCCAACAGAGACATTCTTCACACTGTTGTAAATCAAATAAACAGAACTAGATCAATACAAAGTATGCATCACACAAACAAACAAACAAACAAACAAACAAACAAACAAACAAACACTTTAAAGGTATTTTAGAGGCCTAAATACATGACTGTATATTGCTGGTGCATATTTCTTTTACAAACAGAATAAATGAAAAAGAGAAGAGTTATTATGGGAAATTATTCTTTTTTCCCTTAAACTGGAAAATTACAAACTATGCAACATGGAAATCAGGGAGCAAGAAAATTAATCAGGAAATATCAGGTCAATATATCTATAGAGAAATTATGTCAGAAGCAAAAACTTAAGTTTTCCTATGTGAATGTAACACCTTTGGAAGGAAAATACGACATATAGTCTTGTGTATTAGAACTAGTGGAGGCCAAATTGGCCCCAACAACTGCTGTATCAAGCTAAGCATACCAAACTATTTCCCTCAATAAACTGAACTATTTCAAATCTAATCCCATTTTTTCCTGTGTTATTAATGGATCTTCTGTTTCCACCAGGATCTTCTGGTCTTTCCCTCTTATGAATCTCAAAACTCTCAGCCTGCATCTCCCTCACCTATTTATCTAAACTGCTGCTCTAGCAGCAGTTGAATGGCTGGAATGTGAGCCAGATACCAGGAGACTTAGATATGTCATCCTCAGGACTATGTTAAATGAGAAGACTACATCACTACCTGCTCCCAAGCCAGGCATCAGATGGGAGAAGTAGGCCATCCTCTATCGCTACCACCATTATAGTTAACAAGCCAGGTAAACTTGGATGGTAGGGAGGAGGGCTTATTTCTCCAGCTTCCTGAGTGAAAAATGCCTACCCCTTCTTTACACAAGCGAAGTACAGCCTTGAGTTACAGGGAGGGAGGACACAACATGTTTGTACAGTAATGGAATTTTGGGGGTTTTCTTAGGAAGATTAAAAGAGCTCTATGTCATTCTAAAATCTTAAGAATTTGTTCTAAGTGCTACTACATTAGCATTCACCTAAGCACGGAATGCACAAGCAAGTGTTACAGGTAAGAACAATTCAGAACATTCTTAGGGATAATATTTTCAACACAATAAAAGAAGTCAGAAAGTAATAGAAGAAGAGGCAAATGCAAACAATTAAAATTTTTCATATCTGACACCATCTACTCTATTATAAAGCAATTTCAGGTAACAGTTAAGCTCCATAGCATCACCATTTTGGGGTTTGGTAATGAGGATTCTCTGCTATCTATCTATCTATCTATCTATCTATCTATCTATGCACACACATTATTATAAAACATGCACAAATGAATCTTCCTAATTAAGTACTGTTTGGGCATGCAGGAGAGCACTGCAATATATTTATTTATTTATTTACAAATATGCAACCTAGACTTTCATGAAAATATAGCAAAGTAAAACCATACAAATCCATAAATATATCAATAAAACTTCAATTTGTACTTGATAATTACTTATGTGTTTCAATTTACTTCATTATGCTCACAATCTACAACCATGTACCTGAATCATAAAGTCATTTTCTTCCTCCACTTCACAAATGCACCGAACAATTTCAAAGTCATTATCGTCGTATTCAAGATCCTCATCAGGATTAGTTGTTACATCAATGTCCTGACTGCAGTCATCGTCGCTCCAAAGCAAACTATCTGCAGATGACTCACTCAAGGTATCATCCTCTGTGTGCAAAGAATTTAATAGGAATAAAATCTGTGTGAGTAATTCCAGAAAGCTGCCAAAGGAGGTGCTCATTCTAAACAATGTTAGCAAAAGAATATCCATTGATAAGACTTTCACACATTCCAGATTATGCTTAAAATTGTGTTTCTGTGCCAGACTCAGATGCTTTGTTAAATTTGTATCCATTACTAAACAAATGCGAGACATAAGGTGAAACCTAGCCAAACCCTCAATTTCTTGACTGAAAACTGGGCCACTTCCATCTACACAAAAGCTGGTTCCTAAGGGGACACTAAACCAAACAGATTCTAATGCTAGAGACCAGCATGTAGTGGTTAGTTGCTTCTGTTCTTGAGGACTACAAAACTAAGCAAATGGATGGCAATCTGGATTAAAAACTAACCCAGGCTCAAGGATCACCAGGGGCAGGAGAAAGGTCCAACCCCCAGATCAATAGTGCCCTTGGATGCTCTGACAATTACTCATTTGAGGAAAGTTAAAAGTGCTGCACTTGTAGTTAACTGTACCAAATCTACTCCAGAGTGTCCCGCAACCCTCAGGAGAATATTCTGTGAGCACATGGGGAGGAAAGGATGCCCACTCACACAACATTCAATTTCACAACTGCATGACTCTTTAAGATATCATCTATGTTTTCAAGAAACGATAAAGACCTGTTTATTTAAACTGGCTGTTTCTACTTTTCTACACTGAACAAAAATACTTATGAAAAACAGCTATTACAGCAGTGAGAACTTAGTAAGAGGAACAAAAAATGTAGTAAATATATTATCATATCCCTTATGACTATTACACCATTTTAGCGCACACAGAGAATAATGTGGGAAGCAACAGAAAAGTAGATTAAAGTAAGTAAGCTGAATAAATACAAAACTCCTATCCAATAACAGAGGTATGTGATTTTCATGTTACACACACTTAATTTGTCATTGAGGTTTGGCATCTCTTTAGGTGGTTTGCAACAAAAGTTCCAAGTTCCCTATGATTTCAATGAGTTTGCTCAGAAAATATTTAGATCTGGATCTAGAGATATAATTTCTCAATTTTTGTATCCAAAGTAATTTGCTGTGGAGAACTTATTTTCAAGTCTTCAGCTTTTTTAAAGATGTCATATAGTGATTGAAATGGAAAATGCATTTAACCTCAAATTCTAATTTGCTTTAGAGTAGCAGTGGACATTACCTCTTATAAGTAGGTAAAGGTTGGTTTAAGATTAGAAAAATGTAAGTCACCTTTAAGCAGAAACCAAATCTAGAAGATTTCAGCCTGAAGGTTGAGCATTCTGGAAAGATACAAATGATTTAAATGCAAGAATTTAGAATGGAAACTGGTGGAATCCAATTCATTTTAAAATAAGTATCAAGGACTTAATGTTCATAGATGAGTAGCTGATCTAGGAACAGTGAAGCACACAATTCTGAGCCATACTAGGTCACAGTGTGGTTCTATTAACAAGGACTCGAATACACAATAAATGTTATTCTTCACAGTTGTTGTAAGAATGCTTTCAGATATTATTAAATACTATGAGACAAATCCAAAAGAAAAAACAGGAACCGACTTCCATATGCAATTAGTTTACTTAAAGTGCTGCTCTCTTTACAAGATACACACCCTTCTTTCCACAATAGTCCACAAGTAATAAGGTGATCATTTTTCTTCTGAGCTCACACACAAACACACCTGTATACCCCATGCTCATAACACAATACTTTTGTAAGTCAAAGCTTTATATGGGAAACTAATGCAGAGGCAAGCGGTATTGTAGCACAAAGACTTTACCAGCTGATGCAGCTAGGGAGTAACTGGATCTTTTGTTAATACAACTGAATATTTTCTAATATATCTATAAACTATTAGTGTATAGAAGCGTCAGATATTACTTAACAATACTTCTTTAAATTAACAGAGTCATATATTGAACGACTTATCTGCAAATTGGAGGAAATTATCAAGATTAAAGATTTATGATTAGGATGCCTTCTCCTTCACTGAAATAACTACACATGGACACGTCTAGATGTGCAATGGGACCAGGAAAAGAATGTTGAGTGTCATTTTTAGCCATGTTCTTTCTGTATCAATGGTTGATGGTTCAAGGATGTTTATGGCAGCTACATAAAGTATAAACTATGCCTGTTTTTCAGTGCTGATCTTTCTTCTTCAGGGCTGATCATATGGTCTGCTTTTTACTAATTACCTCTTACCCAAACTTCATTTCAGCCTCAACAGTGTTTAACAGGTGCTAGCAGTTCTGTATTGACATCCATTGCTGCTATTTAAGACCCCCGGATATTATCAGCCCTTGCCATATTTAAGGCCCAGTTGAGTTGCTCCTCTCATTGCTTCTTAGGCTGCAAGGCAAGCTTTTGCTGTGCTAGGCAGAGAATTTATCCCTTCCAGATATTCACCTTTATTCTTCTTTATTCACCTCAATACTTCTTTCCTTAGTACTACACCTAAAAATCTGTATAACCTTCAGGTGCTTCTAAAACATTTGTTCAATATTCACTGGTGGTTTCCCCCTTTTCTACACTGTTGCTTAGTTCTGGCTATTCTAAGCCATCAACAAATACAGAGAATGGACACATAGTACCCAACTGTCTAAAACAATGGCTGCATTCTGACATGTTAAGCCAAGTTTATCTTAGTAAAGCCATACTATGCATGCGGCCCAATCACTCCTGCTTTTCTCCTCTTTTGGCACAGTAAACAATGAGGATAGCTTAGCTTTATGTGTAAACGCAGGATCATGGTTTGTTGGACTGTAACAAGCCACAATCAATAAATCAACAACAAACCACAGTTTAAGAGTAGCCAGTGATCGGGGCTTATTATGAAGCAACAGACCATAATTTCATATTTGGATGTAACACCAATCTATCACCTTCCTGCTTTGCTTATCAACTCATGCCAGGAGAGGAGCAGAACAGAAGCTTTTGCACAGCAGAACTAGGTTGCATGCACCAACATGAAGCTTTTGCACAGTAGTTATTAAATCAAACTTCTTGACTTACTATTATGTGCAAACACACCAAATTTAACACTTCTAAAGAATAGAAAACTGGAAGAAAGGGGAAAGTTACAAAAACAAGCCAGGCTCAAGCAAACCTGCTAAGGAAGAATAGCAAGAATCCCTTTAACTAAAACTGATAGTTAAAGAAGAGTTAAAGAATCCCTTTAACTAAAACTGATAAATCAGTCTTAGGTCTTTGAGCTGGCATGTCTCTGCAAGGCAAATACATCATGCTTTATGATAATGTGTTGTTGCAGTAGTCAATGTGCTCCATCCTAGGCAGCAAGTCTTTGCAAATTTTCAATTCCTTTACTAGCATTTCAAAGTTCTAAAGTGAAGACTATTGAGGTAGAAACTAAATCAATCTCACCATTCGTTTTTGATTTGTGTTTACGATGCCCAGAATCAGCACCCTGCAGTTGCGTACTCGAATGTGCACAAGGCCGATTTGCTGAATTGTATCTCGTTGCAATGGCAGATCTCGTAGGGGAAAGATCTTGGGGAAAGTCAACGTTTTCTTCACTCCCTGAATGCTCTGTAAAGATTAGGAAGTGTTAACACTTTAAAAATGAATATACCCAAGATTCCATGGTTAAAGAATTAACAGTACATGTTTGCACTGGTTCTACACCTCTAACAAACAAGTAGTTAGTGTAGACAGTGTCCATACTTGTAAGCCCCTCTGCTTACAAGGATAGACCCCCATCCACATTATTTGCCCATCACCAACAACCACTCCAGAATGCTAAGATGCTCTGCAATCCATTCAGTAGGAGGCAGGGTCTCTTCTTAGAACACGGGTGGGAAACCTGTGTCCTCCATATATTGTAGGACTAAAACTCTCCGTAACCAGATTACTGGCCATGCTGGCTGGAACTAATGGGAGTTGGAGTCCAACAACATTGTCACAGAATATAAGCTCAATCAGAGGCTGGACTGATCTGCCTCGTCCTCTGCTAGATGCCATCATCACCTGTCTCTGAAGCAAACAGTGACACTTCTCTGTTAAAAAGACAATTGCATATATATTTGTTTACACTGATGTCTCCAGTGTAACATTGTCTTAGTAGTGTTTTCTGCTAAGAAAATGACGTTGATCAAGAAAGGAAAGACAATTAAATGAAGCCATATCCCCCCATTATTACCTGATTTTGTTTTCTTTTTCTTCTTTTTCTTCTTCTTTGATTTTGATCTTACAATGTCTCTGGGTTTTTTCTCTTTGTTCTTCTCCTTTTCTTTATTAGCTTAAGAGAATTTTAAAAATCTATATTATTTCTTACAGGATAAAATAGTAAGCTTTTACTCAGGTATACTCAGTGTTTTTTTTCCTTAAAAAAATGTTTAGGAGTACTCTCATTTTCCTACACATATTGATATACTGCCCCTCAATGAGACCAAACTTAGATTCACAAAATGTTTAGGGGTATGCAAACCCATGCATCCCCCCAGAAAAAAGTACTGGATGTATTTATGCATGATTAGAGTGTTTCTAGATCAGTAGTCATGTAAAATTTAATTTTAGTCATCTCTGTGTGTTCCAGTACCAATCTCTACTCATTTGCTATAAATGTGCGTTTCCTCCTCCTCAAATTGCTGGCTCATTATATTGTGCCCCTAAAGGTTATACTTAATTTGCACAACTCCATGTTGTAAATTAAGTGATTAATAGAAAAATAACAAGCTGAATTTTAATGATTAAATGTAACTCAAGTGGTTCAGGCTCATAAATGTAACTAGAGTGTTAAAGGCCAATTCAAATTAGTTACGAGAAATAATACTTCTGGCAAAACACTCACATAAGCAACCAGATGTCGTCCGTCTTCTATTAGAACATTCTTGACTGGCCTTTTCAGAAGCTACAGAGCCTCTTGTTTGAATGCTTCTTGTTGCTGGACTCTGTTGTGGTTCTGGTGACTTCTCAATACCATGAAAATACTTCATATGATAATGCAGCAGTTTGGCTTTCCGAAAGGATTTGGAACAATCCAAGAATTTGCATCTAAACTTGGGTTCATGTTCTATTGCAGCTTTTGAAGCAGTAAAAACATCAGCTCTCTTTGAAGCAGTGGTTACTGTAAGAACACAAAATGTAAACTTAAGAAACACATGCATTTTAACTGTAACATACTAGCCTTGTGTAGACATGTAAAGCCTTTTGCACAGTGGGTAATCTGGACTACGCTGCCCAAAGCCCTTCAAACTAACTTTTATATAATTAGTATAAACTTTACCTGTAACAGATGCCCCTGAAATCTCCTGCAATTCAGGTGTAGAGGAAGGCTCTGCTGTATTTTCTTCCTTTAATCTGGTGTCATCTACTGAAATCTGAGGTACTGAAGTCTGAGATACTTCGGAAGATGGAGGCAACTCTTCATTAATCTTTTGGTCAGACTCAACACATGCTTCTAATGGACCTAAAAGTCAAAAGGGTGGGTAAGTGAAGAATAGAACACACAAATACAAAACACTTAGGGTTAACATAAAAGTCTTTAACCGCCAAATCTACATTTTAAGGTAAAACCCTAAGAGAACACAAGCAAGAAATAAACTAGAATGAGGGCCAACACTACATGTGACATTCAATGCAACTTTACAACTAATGTGCAGATTTAAAAAAAAAAAAAGTTCAAGGGGTGGCTTATAATTAAAGACAGGCTCTTATAAAATCAGCTTGTTTACCTTCTTCAACTTCTTTTGGGATAGATTCTGGCTCTTTTAAAGACCCAACTTCATCCAGCAGTGGTGCAATGAAGTCAGTATCTAAAGTTTCATGACTGCTACTGGTAGAATGTCTTGATCGTCTCTTTATAGAATCCTTTTCATTGTCCAGAGCATTTTTCAACTTTTCTTGCGCTAAAAATAATTTTAAGACCAATCAAATTCTAACATAATATTTTACCATAATATTTACATGTTTCATTCAAATGCAACCTATTACACCACCAAAGGTATTTCACCAAACAGTTACATACATTCATATACACATAAAATTATATACAATGTGTTGACCTTGTGGCAATTATCTTTCATCTTTATGACCACATCCATTCTTCTTCATGTAACACAATTCCTCTTCCCTTCTGGCTTCCCCAGAAGCATGGATGTAGGTTCTCAGCCTCCACACCTATTGACTAGCAATAGCTTATTATTATTGATGGGCATTTTAAAAAAGGTATTATATCCACTGCCAACAGTTAGTGAAAGGCATGTTCTTAGGGTCCAGTGAGAAGTCCAGTGAGAAGCAGTCTTTGAATTATTGGATCTTCTTGATAATGCTGGAGGTTGTTACAGATAAGACAGCTGTGCCGGTGCACACAACAGGGTTTCCACTTTATTTTCTCCTCTCCTCACCCCCTTTGCCCCACAATCTACTTCAGAGGGTTCCCTAAGCCGCCAGAGCAGAGTTGAGGGGTGGGGGAGAGAGGAAGGGGAAGCCCCATTTGTGTGAGTGGAAGGAAGTCTGCTGCACTATTGAGAAGACACTATTAGATATGTCCCATGTACTATTTTTTAAAAAGAAATTAAACAAATACTCAGGCAAATAGTGAACTACTCTTACTTTATATTTTATCCATAAATCTGCAACTTCCCCCCTGACCCCTTTTGTCACCGTCACTGGCTCCTTCTGTTAGTAGGTGTTCCTATCAAGCTTCTACACTATTAATCAATAAAGGTCATTAAAACGAACATGAGGGAAGTGACCAGCAGCTCTAAGCTACACGCCAAACTCAATATAGAAAGGGAAATGCCCAGTCCTTTCCCTTCATTATTGTTAAATTCTTTATTAAAGCATTTATCTCACTGTTCTAGTGTGAATACACACCACTTAGGGCAGGTTATAAGATATAAAATTACGATTTCATAAAAAGAATGTAAAACTATTGTAACAGAAAGTGGGTAAGATTGTCTGCTGTGTGGAATAAACCTGACTCAATGGACCAAATATGAACAAAGTCTGAATATTAGACTGCAATTCTTAGAGAATCAAATTCACTCACAGAACGTAAAGGCTAGTGCACTAGTCAGCTGAGAATATCCAGTCAGGAGAGCTGAATGCTGATGTACAATTATCAGCTTCTCCAGCTGAACCAAGTGCCATAAATCTGACCTCTCATGGTGTCTAAACAGTTAGACGGTGGTTCTCACAAATAAATAAATAAATTAAATGCTAGTACTTCATAATTTTATTTTATATATTTACACACAGTTTTTTGATCTAGCATTTCTAAGGTAGATCTCTAATAGATAATAAAATTCAATACAAGATGATGGTGTGACATGTAATCAGTTTTGAGAAAATGATATTCAAGGCTCCCCCTCAGTTGTGTGTTGCTCTTGATGCTACGTGCCTTAGAGGCCAATAGCAAACCCAAGCAAACTGCACCCCTTCGGGAAGATGTAACTGTCACTCAGGAGTGGAACTCTTCCTCATGCAGAGCAGATAGAAGGCTGGCTTCTGGCTCATAATTTGATGATGGGGCAGCTGAGATGCTGGGGGGGGGGGGAGCATGATATTAAAAGCCTCTCACCAGCTCTCTGGTGTCCCTGATGCTGCTGTGTTAGAGGTCTGCCCTCAAGTATCAATCCTGCCCTGTGCCATTTCCATAAACTGTATGCTACTGAAACAAAAGAGTTTCAGGAGAGGAAAAACAAACAAAACAAAAATGTTAAAGATTACACAATGCCTATCAAGCCAAATTATGCAGGAAACATGAGACTGAACCTCATCAAAACAGGTACATCTCAAGTGTTCTCTGGATTTTTGTTTTTTAAAAACTTATGTTTACTTTCTAAACTATTATTTATATAAACGGATGAAATGTATGCAAAAAAGCTAAAGTTACTCAAGCTATGCATCCTCATACAATTCAGTTATTACAAAAAATCAGAAAATGAGTCAAAATAAGGTCCAAGTATTCAGATAACCATGTACTTAAAAAGATCGGAGCATATTAAAAAAACAATTGAAGATTTGCAATGTAAGTTTAAGCATTTTTTGAGAGAGAGAGAGAGAGAGAGACCAGTAGAGCATAAAAAAAGTCCCATCTCTGCTTATTTAGCCATTACATACATCCCTATATTTTATATCTTGTCTTGGTTCATTGTTTAGCAAAGAGAACTGCAAGAAAAAGCAATGACTGTATAGTTTTTGTTTTTGCATTTGTAAAGAGTTTTGGAAAGGGATTAGCAGAACCAAAATCAGCTGATTTTCAGGGTTGCCACGTTCCTTACAAAGTGTTATTTTTCAGAATCTCTTGAAAGGGGTTCTGCAGGTTCATGGGGGGAAAGTGACCCAAAATCATTGTGATAGCTGGTGGGTGAAACTTGACCCATGAGGGCTGGCCAAGGTAACAATGTGGGCCATTGGCCAGATCCTGTTCCCCTTGTTCTAGGGAACTGACACAGAAAAGGAATTACCAGTACTTCGGCTTTCGTGGCAAGAGAGGATAGATTTGCACATCTCAAGTATTTTTGTCCTTTGGTTTCCCAATAAAACCAGAAAAGGAATCTACCACTGCTAGTAGAAATACATGAAAAAGCCTCCATATGCCTAAATTTAAAATGTAATGGGTGATAGTCAACTAAGCTTTACTTAAGAGTAGACCCACTGAAATTAATGAACATTTCAGTGTGTCTATTCTGGGTAAAACCTAGTTGAATGCCACCCGGTTTTGCTAAAATTTGTGCTCTCTTTCTCTCTAAGAATATTTCTTATTCCAGTTAAATGCAAAAAAAAAGCTTATTTAAGTAAATGAATAAAATACTCACACATGTTCTTCTGGAGTCGGGGACGTTTTGAAGGGATCTCTCCTCCTTTAGGTATTTTCCGCCTTCTCAGTTCTAAAGTTATTGGCTGCAATGTTTGAGAGCCTTGCTCTAAATATGTAAATAGAGCAAGGAAAAGGTTTCTAAACATACCAAGAGAAGAGGTAACCAGATTTCTTTCTTTCTTTTTAAAAGATAAATGACATTTTTCTACTGTTTTATAAAACTTTTATGGAGCTTGGGATCTGAATTCTCTAGTTTCACCTTCCTTTTGGGGGGGGGGAGGGAAGTATTCTATAACATGTAGTGGTACCAACTGAGGTAATAGTCATATATCATTAACATCACAAGCCCCTTAGGAACTGGGTGACAGATCTTGCACCCCAATCACTATTGTAACTCTTGGCTTTAACAAGTGTAGAAAACTTACACTAATTTGTGTGTGTTGATGATCAGTTCAAATTAAAGTAGCATAATAACTAGTTAAATCTGTTGTATCACCTAAATTGGGATATCTACACAAGGAGAAGGAAGAGATGGGGGATCCTGTGACCCTCCAGATGATGCTGAACTATAGCTCCTGTCATCCCTGGCAACTGGCCATGCTTATGAACTGCTGAGAATTAATGTTCAACATCTGGAGGGCCACAGATTCTCTACCCGTCATATATGAATGAGACACAGCCTTGACTGTTACCACTGACCTGCAGGAGGCACCACAGGTGGTCGACCACGTCGTCTTTTAGTTTCTTTGAGGTTTTCTGGTGGGCTATTCACATTATCATTTTCAGGTTTCTTTTCAATCTGGGTATCTATTGAGAATTCTCTGTCATTTTCAGATATGTTCTCTTTGTCTTCTTTGCCATCCTTTGGAAGAGCCTTTTCAGACACCTTGCTCTTTTCTGAAGGAACTATTAGTTTCCCTTCTTTATCAGGTTTAGACCTTCGTTCAGTCTTTAACGTCTTTTCATCCTTGTCTTTCTTACTATTCTCAGTTGCTTTCCTCGGTTCTTTAAACTTTTCCCATCTTTCAGGAGATGAAGGGATTTCATTACCTCTCTCCTTGGGTCTTGAATTACTCACAATAGACTAAAAGCAAGTTTAAAAATTGTGATTGCTTTCCATTGTAAATTAAACTTACTTACAGAACTGGGAAGGGGGAGGCACTGAAATAAGCCAATTAATAAGACATACAATATATAATTAAAAGAATCCTGTGACTGTACAGCTTTAATACTATTGTCTGGTTCCTTTTTCCTAATATGATTGCATGCACATATAAAAAAGTTAAAAGCTATATAGCAGTACATAAGGAAACAAGTACCATATGACAACACTCAGTGCTCATGGGAGATTACATGGGGGACAACTGGTTAGAGTGTCTGGAATTTCTACATTTATTAAGATTTATAATCTGTGTTTTAATCAAATTAGCAGGGTGGCATAGAATTAAATTTTAACACACAATAAAACAAATACATTAAAATAAACTTAGATTTATAAAAGCAGAAATAAGTAATACATAAGGCAGAATAAAGCTGATAATCAAAAGATTAAAAGCTTGGGAAAATGAAATAGTTTTTGCCTCTTGCTGAAAAGATACCCAAGTAGGTACCAGCTGAGACCTCGTTGCAGAGTGTGTTCTAAAAATGTCAGAGCTGAACTGAAAAGGTCCTTTGCCTGGTAAACATACACCAGATCTTGGTTCTGAATGGGAACCGAGAGAAGGACCTCTCAGAGCAACTTACAGTTTTTTAAAACTCCCCCCCCCCCACAAGTTGGCTCTGTGAGGGTTGGGAAGACCCCTGGAACACTGCATGGAAGAAGGAGAGGGCAGATCACTCCTTCAGGCAAGGAGATCCACTTAGTGAGTGATCTACTTAGCGCTATGTTGAATACGTCCTATGATATGTAAGGAATGCCCACAAACAAGACCTAAGTATAACAGCATTCACCTCACTTGTGGATTTCCAGCAACTGGTATTCAGAAGAATATGGCCTCCAACAGTAGCTATAGACCATATGGCTCACAGCCACTGATAGCCTCCATTAATTTGTCTAGTCCTCTCTCAATAACTGTCTCATTCCCTTACAAGGACATTGTATCGGGGGGAAATATGGCAGTTCTCATAGGTCATGAAGGCAGTCACCTTTTTATCCTTACAATTCCCCAGGCAGGAACCACATGTCTTAAGATACAGTTGCTTCCTGGGAACATTTAAAAAGACTATGCGGAAGGACACTGTAGGGAAAAGCTGCCCTTGGACAATCTTGTAAATACAGTGCAAACATATGCACAGATTCATGAAACAATCATGCTGTTTAATCTGAGATCCATGTTCTGATCTGTGCATGGGTTCTCAGTAGGCAAAATGTGTAGATTTTATCCAAGATGTTGTGTGAACCAGAATCCACTTCATCCCTACATCTTAGACTGTATGTCCTCTAATAAAACACATGAATTAACAACCCTGTAATTTATGTTCTGGCCTCAAATCAGTTTAACCAAATCAAAATATAAAAGTAAGTTTCATACCTGATCTTTGGAAAAAGCTTTGACGTGTATATTCTTGACTGTCTGAATTACACCATCATAAAATTTTACAGTGTAAGTACCTGAAATTTAAAACAAACTCCGCTTATAAACTGAAGCAGCAACTCTACAGTGTGCTAATTACTCAAAGCATAAACACAAAGTGATTCACACGTAAGAGTAGTCTTCCCCAACCTGGTGTCCTTCAGGTGTTTTGAATTACAACTCAATCCACCTCAGATATCATGGGCAATAGGCAAGAGTGGGGTAAAAGCAATCTTCAGAAGTTCCAGATCCCAAGTTTCCATCACTGTGAAAAACTGGGTTTGATTGCAATAAATTCTATTTTTACCAAGGAAAATGTTGAGATTTCAAATCTACTTAATAGCTTTTATTCCCATCGAGTGGAAATAAATACGAAAAGCTATTGCATTGCAGTGAAACTTAGCTTTCTATAAACAGAAAGGCTCCTTCATTCCATGGACACCTTTGATGCAGTGGTGAGATCTTGTTGGTAAAAGGTGGTAGGGGCAATTTTAACCCAAAACCTCTTTTTCTTGAGAGTTCACCAAATCTCCAGAGCAGGTTTTGAGAGAGCATAAGGAGCTGCAGGGGAGAATATGAGAAGTTGCCTCCACACCCTCTTCCACCAGAAGAAATGTATGGATCCAAGCAATGGAACTTACACATGCCCATACTACTAGAAATTAGTCCACAAAATTGTCTCACATTACCTTTTCACTCTCACATAATTCGTGTTCATACCAATTCAAATATTCATAACATTCATAAGCAGTGGTCATAAAAATTGGGAATAGCATGGAACATACACAGTAGCTACTCATTTTCAAGATAACTTCTGAAAGCAGTCATAAAGGATGTTTCTCTACAGTGTACTCTGAAATTAACAATTATGCCTTACCATCCTTGTTAACAGAAGTAACTTTGGCTGGATAAAAACGACAATCAGACCAGCAAGCCAACACTTGATCATTTATATGAAATCCCTAAAAAATTAAAACATAGAGAAGTGAGTGTTCAGGATACACTGCTGCATCATTGCAATAATAAAACAATCTATGCAGTAAACAAAACATTCCTGCAGCAGACTTCCCCACCAATTATTTTACAAACGATTTTAATAATTGTACTCAGCCTATGGGGCTGTCAAGGCAGGGTGATCATCATAAGCAGCAAGATTATTGAACACTTGGGTGCAGAAGAGTGTTATTTGTATAAAAAATGGGAAATTGCCATGAAAAACGACAATAATAAGGATACAATCCTATACCCACATATCTGGGAGTAAACTTCACATTTGAAGTCAGGTGTGGGGCATGTGGGTGTGGTTTGGAGGGGCGAAGCCTTGAGGGCTACATTGGCATCTGTGTTGGGCCCAAATAGGTCCATGGACTGCCCACCCATGCCTTACAGTGACAAACAACATGTCTATAAACAGCAATGTTGCCCAAGGTTACCATATTTATCATTTTTTCTATCCCACCCCAGCTAAGAAGAAATAGTATGCAAGTTTTTTTTTATTATACCAATAATATTTATAAAAAACAATTAAATCTGTATTCACAAGTTTGCAAAGAATTGGGTTGACGTCAAGCTTTAACTTAGGTTGCTTTTACTTACAGAAGATCCTTCGTCATCATGTAATCCTTCTTTCCTTAACTGTATTTTTTCTAAAGGACGCAAATAAGGACTGTCCCAACAAAACCATTCATCATAGCGGTGATTCCAGCGTTTGAAATGGATTAGCACTTTTCCTTCCTCATAATCAATTTCTTCAATGTGAGCTGGATACCTATGCAAAGAAAGTTAATTTAAAATATTCTTGCCAAAAAAATGGAAATAATGGTCTTGAAGAAGGAGTAACTATATTACAAAGCCATACATTTTGGTAAATATATGAATATGATATACAAATAGCTTTAATTTCCAACTTTTTGTGATTAATTTAATCTTGCTGCTTTTTTATTATTAAGTAAAACTGCTTTCTTTTTCTAGGAAATATGACAAACACCTGAAATCAACGTTAACAAAGAGCCGACAGTTTATGTGCTTATGGTTGAGCCTTTTGAATTCTTAAGTCATGGTTTCCAGTCACGGTTTTTATCCATGCTTTTGGTGTGCAGACCTTACACTTTTCGCCATAACTAATGTTCTAGCTAAACAACCATGCTGGTGCTATCAGCAGTATATGAAAGAAAGTTAAAAATCTTATGCCATCGGAGAACAACAAAAAGACCCCTAGGAATAGCTGCTTGGTATCCTAACGATGATGACAATAGGCAATGCTAATTTGTCAGCACCACGACCTGACACTGCTGTTATCGATGGGTGACATCCAATTGTTCCCAAGTGTTGGCAGACAGACTGCATACCCACCAAATCTGTCTTGGAAAGTTACAGGACCTTGTGGAAATATGGGGTGGGGAAGGGGCTGAAGGAGGACGAAGAAGAATAGGAAATCTACTTTTGTAATGTTTGATGTCACTCAGTAGTGTTAAGAATTAGTCTATTTTAAAAACTAAGCACAGATCCATACAACATGTACATCTCTACAATAGCTCAATCTACACTTTTGTTAAGGGTAACTCCAAAAGGAACAAACAAGAGCTTATCTGATATGACAAAGTAACTGGGGAATTTTCAAGCATGCAATAATCATGTGGGTACAGAAACTGAGAAGAACTCCTCAGACCTATATGCTTTTTCCTAGAGAATAATCAGTTCCTCCTGATTGGTCCTCAAACATTACGGAGCAAGATGCTTTTTAGCAAATCATATTGCCGTATTTTTCGCCCCATATGACGCACTTTTCCCCCTCCAAAAATGAAGGGGAAATGTGTGTGCGACATATGGGGCGAATGCAGGCTTTCGCTGAAGCCTGGAGAGCGAGAGGCATCGGTGCACACCGACCCCTCTCGCTCTCCACGCTTCAGGAAGCTATCAGCAAATCTTGCAAGCCCGGCGGGAGTTCCCGCGGGCTCACAAGGCTTGCGGGCAGCAGCCTGCAGCCCCGGCGAGTGTCCGCAAGCCTTGCATGCCCGGCGGGAGGTCCGGAGGGCTCCCCGTGCTTCAGGCGATTGTCTGCAAGCCTTGCGCGCCCGGCGGGAGGCTTGGGGCAGCCTGCAGCCCGAAGCACGCGGAGCCCTCCGGAGGGTGCCCCTTGCTTCGGGCAGGTGTGCGCAAGGCTTGGGGCAGCAGCCGCTGCTGGGGGAGGGAAATAATTTTTTTTATTCATCCCCCCCCCAAAAAAACCCCCGAGGTGCGTCCTATGGGCCGGTGCGCCCTATAGGACGAAAAATACGGTAATCAATCCCTCTTCAAGCAGAGAACATGATATCAGATGAGACGAGCAAAAACCACCTTAGCTTGGGAGATGGTTCTGGCAATTTTTTATCTCAAAGCAGAAGTTTGTTCAGAATAAATTATGAGGACAGACATAAAGGGGAGAAAGTTCACCAGTGGAAGCAAGATGGTGACCCTTCTAAAGCACATCTGATCTCTTGCTACTAGATCATGCTACTAGAATGTTAAATAAAATGCATGATGTTCATATCCTACATATTTAGATAGTTTAGTCTCAAAGTACAGAACAAAATGACATGTGAATATGTTCTTTCTTTGTATTATACAATTGCAATCACATCTATATTAAAATTTAGGACAAGTTCCCTTGTTTAAAACTTGTGAAATTGCCTAGAAGCCTATACTGTATATAACGGCAGCAAATTTTTTTTAAAAAAAATTCCTACAGTGAAGGGGGAAAGTATTTGATCCCCTGCTAAATTTGCCCTACTGTTTTCATGGTGACTATGGTCCCAGCTGCCCTGAGATCATTGACAAGTTCCCCCCGTGTAGTTCTGGGCTGCTTCATCACCGTTCTCATGATAATTGCAACTCCACGAGATGAGATCCTGCATGGAGCCCCAGACTGAGGGAGGTTGACAGTTATTTTGTGTTTCTTCCATTTGTGAATTATTGCACCAACTGTTGTCATCTTCTCACCAAGCTGCTTGGCAATAGTCTTGTAGCCCAGTCCAGCCTTGTACAGGTCTAAAATCTTGTCCCTGACTTCCTTGGACAGCTCTTTGGTCTTGGTCATGGTGGCTACTTTGGAATCTGCTAGATTGATCGCTTCTGTCAATAAGTTTCTTTTTGTACAGGTACTGTAACGAGCTGGGATTACAGGTAAGACCTCTCCCTTACAGCAGGTGCTTGTGGTTCGAGGACCCGATCCCCGCTTAGTGGAATGAAGACACACGGACACGTAATATAAGGTTAATGGGCAAGAAAAGGCCACTTTATTGAGTACAGCAAGTGAGTACAGTATTGGCTTAGGCATTGGATCACGTCACTTGACTCCACCCACTCGGAGAGGGGTAAGTCTAAAAGGAGGTTTATTCACCAGTAGGTGGAGCCTGTTGATGCTAATCCAACTATAAGCTCTCCCCTGATGTCACCGAGGGTCGTGCCATGGCCCCCCGCCACACAGGCATCGGACAGGATCCACGACCGCCGGATTCCCTTAACGGAATACCCAAAAATTGAAGGTGTAGGCGATGGCCACACCTAGCCCTTTCACATACCACAAACACATTCCAATGCCTAACTGCCAAAATAAGGAGGGGCGATAGCCCGGTTTAAAGGAGGAAGGTAACTGAAGCCGAGCGTGAGTGATAAGGGAATCTGCGCACCAAAAATATTCTAGAGACAAACAGGAGAATGGGACAAAGAAGCTGGGTATAGCAAAGAGGAAAAGAAGCAGGCACAAAAAGCCCTGAAGGAAAAGATATGGATAAAACCCAGAGGCCCTTCTCCAAACCTCGCTGTGAACTGCAGATGATTAAAGGGGTGATGATCGCTACTGAGCAGGAGCAGGAGGACGACCTGGAACGTGTTGACTCGCGACGGGAAGGTGGAAAATGAGGCAGAATGGCTGGCGCAGCAGTAAGTTAAACAGCAAACCATGCCCCTCCAAGCCGCCCGATTGGGTGCTTACTTGTGGGCGTGGTGCACCAGCCAGGTGAGTGGGTGGCAGGGGGCTAACGCCCCCTGCTTGAGGTGGGGATCGGATCCCGCCCACAACCCCTCCCCACTTGCAGGAGGAGAGTCTTTCTAATCTCAGCTCGTTACATACAGTGAAGATACCAGGTAGCCTGACATCTAGCTGGTTGATAGGGCATCAAATACTTATTTCACTGATTATAATGCACATCAATCTCTGACTTTTGTCTTCTGGGTTTCTGGGGGTTTTCCTGTTGTTATTCTGTCTCTCACAGCTACAATAAACCTACCACTAAAATTATGGACTGGTCTTTTCTTCGTCAGAGGGCAAACGAGCAAATTTAGCAGGGGATCAAATACTTTCCCCCGTCCTTGTATCTTTACTTTGATATACTGGCAGATCAGTTTCCTCTCAGAATTAGGAATTGAAAAAACAAGTTCTGAACATTACAAATCCTTGACTAAACATCAGTATCAGATACAGCAGCTTTCTCCAACCTGGTGTCCTCCAAATGCTTTGGATAACTGTTAACAATCTCAGCCAACTTGACCAATGGTTGGAGATGATGGAAGTTGTAGACCAACAATATCTGGAAGGCATCAGCTTGGGCTAACATACTTCCAGAGCATAGCCAAAAAACAAAAGAAAACCCTACTTATCAGTGGTTAGCAATCCTACGTCATTTATGTAATTTCTTCTCCTTCTACCACTCCTTGCTCACCATTAATTACCTGTCTTAGAAGTGCTATCTCTAAACTGGACCCAATAGCAAGAATACCCTAACAACCATAGAATTCTATACAATATCACATCGGCTATAACCACCAATCATTTTCAACTTCTTAAGGACTACAGTTCTTGTATACTTAATATAGTAATTTAAAACTAATTCTAATAATACAACTTCTCATCTAACACTTCTGAACTAATTTTATTTCATGCTCCAAACCTGTATTTTGCTATAGTAATACCTACATTCTTCTTCAAAAGCCTATAGGCTACATTAGACTCAAATGCCTAAAACCAGGAATAATCAATATGACACACCCCAACTGTCATTGGACTACAACTCCCATGAACCCTAGTCAATTAGCACTTATGGAAGTTGGGAGTCCAACAGAAATTGAGGACACTACATTGGTAATTGAGGGGGGGAGGAAATACCAGTGCAGAATGATACACACAGGTCCCACTTTCCCAATAAATCATTCTTTAGTCAAGTGTTTACTAAGTTTACAATTCTCAGAAAAGTTAATGCTGTTCTTTTCAAACCTAGAATCACAGTTTTGCATATAAACTCAAGTTCAATAAGGGGCAGACCAGGTTGCTTTATAACTTGACAACGGCAACCCACCTTCTGCCGCCAATTATCATGAAGTCTAATACAATTCTTGCTGTGTTGCTACTGCATCAAGAAAGCTTAGCTCCTGAAAACAACTAGGGTTATGTGAAATATACTGATTATACACACCCCCATCTATACTTGCAAGGAGAATGACATAACACCAGCATCTGCCTAACAAGCTACAATTTTCTCTCGCAACTCAGTATTGTTGTATTTTACTTGCACATTATGTGCAATGAAGTGTTTATTTAAAAGGTTTCTGTTTATAAGGCCTACTGTCAAGGAAACTATAATTAACTAGCTGTTCAGTATTATGTTTCTAGTTGTTCAGATATTTTAAATAACAAATGAAAAGGTAAGCAGAACATAGGCAGCAAGAATAGATAAAATCAACACACTCATACATTCATAGAAAAAGCTCATCTACAAGTAGGTTTGTATCGTTATGCAACAGTGACCCACTAGCTTATACATGCAGTCTCATATGCACATCAGAGCTCCCTAATGTATTAGGAGCCCTTGGTCTGAGCTGATTATTTTATTATTTACAGCTGGTATAGAATTCAATGGCCAGGTTGCTTAGGGCAAGAGACTCTAGGCAGTTAACCCTAATCCTGGCCAAACTGCACAGGTTACCAATTAGATTCCAGGTCCAATTCAAATGATGGTTTTGACCTATAAAGCTTTATGCAGCTAAGTACTTCAATGCATCAAGGACAACCTCTCCTCATATGAACCAACCTCGACCCTGCAACCATCATCTGAAGCCCTTCTTTGTGTGTGCCCCTCCTCAGGAGGTCTGAAGGATGGCAACATTAGAACAGTGCTTTTCAGTGGTGACTCCTTGTGCTCAGAATGCTCTCCTTGGGGGTGGCTCACCTGGCATCATTGTATAGATGTAGACACCAAATAAAATAAAATAAAATTTCACCAGGGCTTTGCTCTTAATTATCTGTGGTCCCCTTTAGTGGATGGGGAATTTTTAATCCTGCCTTTAAAAGAGGATTGTTTTTCTTGGTTTTTCTTTCATGCCTGGTTTAATGTATGTGTTTGTTTATACAATGTAAGTCACTTTGTGGTCCCTTGCTAAAAAACGTGATCAATAAATTTAACAAATAAATTTAAGACATTTGTATACCACTTAATTATTCAAATTTCTAAGTGGCGTACATTATCTTCAGTGACCAAACTAGTGACACTAGTTCATTCATTGAAACATTTCAAAAATAAACTCTATTTTTTTATAAACTTCCAATGCTAACAACCCTCATCTTCAGCAGACTGCAAACTGTCCAGAATGCATCGTTTTAGATACGTCATTTGCTATAGCCTTGATCTAGCCAAAACAAGTTCTCATGAAAGCATGTTTCCATAATACATTAACCCAAGAGAGACAGAATGATTTAAAATGAAATGTGTAGCTGTCCTTTCTATACAAATGTCTAGTATCAGTGTTCTGCAGTGTCAAGGTTCAGCTCAGTCTCTTAAAAAGGATTGGTTTTCAGTTTTCCTACACATGGTGGGTCCTCAAGAAGCAACATCAAAAAGCGAACTTTCCAGTATTCTCTATTCATATAACACAAAACAAAGTTCTACTTATCAATTCAGAACAGTACAAATAATAAATTATTATTATTGGTTTTTAATGTGTGACATTTTAATGTATTTTTAATTTTTGTTTGAAGCCGTCCAGATAATAATTACAATATCACATTCTACTTTCAACCTCCATAAAGTCAGAATGAAAAAGTAATGCGCTAGTTCACCCCCTTTTAAAGCATTCCTCATGATCAAAGTTTTTATTTCAGCCACTTGACAGGGGTCCTTCATTTCAAGGTGCAGGGTATTGAAGAGTAAGGACACTATACCTCAGGGGAATGGGATATACCCTACCCATATTGTTCTTTTTTATAATTTATTGATTAGAGTATGCTCCCTTCTAGAGTAAATACACCGTTCACGGCTGTTTACAACATATAAAACATAATGCTTCCATAAAAATAGCATAAAATAACAAAAAAAATCAGAATATATCCATATATGTGTCAGTGTGTCATAAAATAAAAGGTCACAATGAAATGGTCTTCAATAGCCTGCAAACAAAAAACATCAAGGGAGAGATCCAACCACATTTCACATGGCAAAGCATCCCATGATACCAGTTATTTAGAGGCCTCTTCTCTTGTCCCACTCGGTTGTGCTTCCACTCTAGGAAAGACACAGAGAAGAACCATTCCTTCTGATCTTAGAGAGCGACTAGGATGACATGGGAGAAGGCAATCCCCAAATGATCGACTTGTTGACTCAAATGTCTTTTTCAGAGCCTCTTCCTAGATCCCTTACACTTGGCACCTCAAAAACAGTAATACTGTAGTAACAAAATGGTGTAAAGCAGAAGGTCTCACTGTGGCTTAGGAAACAGCCTCACGCCAGATCGGGCTATTTCTCCATGTAGTCTAGTACTGTCTACTCTGAATAGTCATGGAGATTCCAGATCCTGAATCAGAGATTATTTTTCAAGAAAGTGCAGATGGGTGTTCTTTGTGCAGGAAACTCAGGCTGAACCCTGTACCAACTTCACAACAGATTTAACACAAAGGCTGCAATCCTATACCCACTTACCTGGGAGTAAGCACCATTAGGCTCAATGAGACTTACTTCTGAGTAGACATGTATAGGATTGCACTGTATTACAGATCAGCAGACATTAGGTGAGGGGAGCAAAATCAATAAATACTATATGAACATTTGCAATCAGAACAAAGTTAATGTCAGGGAGTCAAACCGAACCCTTTTTTTAAAAAACTGAAAACCCAGCATAATCAGAACCTACATAATCATTGGTAATGTTAGCTGTCTGCAAACTTTTATTATCCCCTAATTCAACTGTGATCCACTGTGATCCAATTTATAATTTCTGTTGTATTTATTAAACAAAATTATTTTAAAATGTCATTTTTATTTATTTATCATTTTTATTAAAGAATACAATACTAATATTATGTGCCAAATAAATATCTCATTTCCTAAACAGCCAAAAGTATCTGAACTGAAACGTTTGATGTTATATTCAAGTGAATGCAAAGCTGTACTATTTTTTAATGAAACACTTATCAATATTGACATTACAATTAGGTAACATATGCTTCCTCAGATTTTAAGGTGGACAATGAAGGCACTGAAAATGGTTAAAATGCTCAGTTTTAGCATACTCAGTGCTATATCTGCATGCACACTTTGAGGGGAACAATTCATTTGACTAGTTATTTTTATCCAGTCATTATTTTTACAAATTAATTTTATGAAACAATGCAGTTTTAGAAATGGGTCTTTTTTCATGTGGAAAAACATAGCAATGCAATTTTTTCCATTACCGAAAATATCCTGTCCCACATCACTGTTTAAAACAAGAATGAGAACACAATCAGAAAAAAGGGCAGGTTATTAGTTTGGAATAAGGGTTTGACTAAAAACTGAAAAGATAGCACTTACTGACTCCAAAAACAAAGAATTATAATAAACTACTAATGCATTCACAGAACTAATATTGAGAAGAATGCAATGCTAAAATCATGGTTTCCTGCTATAAGAACAAGCTGTAAAAGTATTGAGGAAAGCCTTAGGCTTGAGTGCTTCCCCACTGTCAATGCAGTCAGGACTTTTGCCAGCATTTGTAATAAACCAGATTGTGGAAAGTAAATGTCCTTTTCCTGGTCAATGAAGAAGAAATGAAGGAAGTGTGGGAGCATGAGCCTCTGCTCTGACTCACTCCAGCTAGTGCATATAGTACTGCTAAACAATATTTTAGCACTGTGTACAAATGCAGTCAATATGGTTTGCAGGCAGAGATTAAACTATTTTTCTGATTTAGATATCACATAAACTGTGAATTAACCAGGCAGTTTTTTCCCAAGCTGAGTGTGTAAACGATGGGAAGATAGGAATACTAAAGTTCAGTGCACAATACCATTACACCCAAACTAGGCCTTTAAGTTTTTGAAACTTTCTACTTTTACAATGTGACATAAAGATTGTCAGATAAATAGCTGCATCTGTACAATATATTTAAACATTTTGTATTACTGACATTAGGATAATTATCACGTTGATACTAATCACCTTATCATATATGTGAACCACCATTTATGTTTTCTCACATAAAGTAGAACAAGACAAGGTGGTTTGGATATTCTGAACCAGTTACTGAAATGCTTCTGGTCTGATTGCAGTTGAATCAGAACCAGACCTGAACTAGAACTTTTGTTGGTTTGACTCCCTGTTTGTAGCACAATGTGACAGCATCACAAAAATGTATCCAAGTTTTATCATGAAATAAGAAATACCAGTTTTTTAATCTGTCTCGGGCTTCCAACTGGGCTCCCACTTCAAAGCTGATACCTCTTCTGTTTGGTGGATGTTTTCTCATTTTGTTATAAGCCGCTGCTTTTATTCCCCTGAAAAATGCAATTAAATATCAATCACCAGAACCTGTGTCAATTGCTAATCTGTCTAATCAGTTAAAATAATTCATATTCCAAAGCTTCAATTATGTAAGTTTTCTTTGCATTCTTTATACTGTATGTTGAAAAGAGTGCCTTTAAATATATAGTCTCTTCATTACAAAGACTGGCTTTGTATACCCCAGATCTTACTAAAACTCATCTCTGGATGTCAAAGTTGAGCACCTGGGTGTACTGTGGAAACACTATCATTGTTGAGGGGCTCCCTCCGGTGTTCAGGTACCAACATATCTGTAATGCTTTGCAAATGAAATTCTTTGTGGTCAATCTTTTATTGATAATTCGGCACAGTTTTGTACATCACTGTTTGTTGTTTCCAGTGCTACCTGTCTACACTTTGATCCATGTGCTATGGCCACCACCTTTAGAGTTTACTGTGTTGTTGCCACGTAACATGTTGTTTCATGTAACTGCTTACCACCTGGATTGTCATCTCTAAATGTTTCTCTAATAGTATGTATTTTTTTTAAAAAAAAAACAACAACAATCCTTGCCATATGGACCAGGTATCATGCAGAACAAATTTTGAGTAACCACAAAGCTGATGCATTGTCTCAAGAGGTTCTTAATTTCAGTCCTGCAAGTTTACAGATATGATGCACTGAACAGTGCTAGCTTTTACACAGTACAGGAATCTTAGATTTAGTGCATGTAATGTATTACAGAGAACTGAACAGACGCTACTGGATTATCTGGGCTATCTGATATACACTGCTAAATATATATTATCTTTTCTGCAATGCCTTTGTTCTTGCACATTTTGCTTCAAGTTCATGCTAACAGCACTACAGGCTTTTACTGCTGCAATTTTGTTAAGGTTGCTTTGTGATTTATCAACTCCTTCATTAACACCGTAAGTCTCAAACTAATGAAGAGTGGCATATAAAAGCACTGTTCTGGAACAGTGATCTGGAACATGCACACCACTGATCTAGAACATGAAAATCATTTGCAAAATGAAACAGCCTCAACATGGTGGCTCTTAGTGACTTGTGTTTTAGACATTACAATAGAACTGCAGCGCCTTTTTCTAAAAGCTTTCACACATACACACACACCCTGGAAACTAGAACATTTGTTGACTCCTAAAGTTGCTTTTATTTTCAGTTCTAAGTTTGATGCACAGCTTAAAATCATAATTTTAAAATGCTATTGTGAAGTAAACTACAATTTTCTGCTGAAATTTGAGGCGCTATAAATGTGAGCTACCAAGAAGCAGTGGGCATTAACAATGTTTCAAATATTTAAAAAAAGGTTTTGCTGGTTTACATGGCTCTGTCAACAACATAACAATTGGACTACAATAACAAATCCTATACACAACGAGACAAGCCAGAATTTGATAGCCAAGCCAAAATTTGCAGTTGTCAGTAGCCTGCCAAACCCGTTGAATCCAATGAAGTCACTGTGTGGGTGGAAGACTGCTCATGTAACAGATTTTCCCCTGTGCTCCCCATACCGCCCAAATCTGCTTCAGAAGGTTGGGGGTGCAGGAGGAAGAAGATAGGGGACGTCCCATTGCACTAACAGAAGCCATTCTACTCATGCAGTGCCTTTGAAAGGCTTTAGAGGCACGCAGATCAGTAAGCCCAACACAGGTGTAGGGAACATCGCCACCCATCAAGCTCTGAACTAAAGGTGGTAGGCTCTGAACTAAAGGTGGTAGGCTTTTCTGGACAGCCCAGCACCAAGAATAGCAGCCCTAGCCTTCTCCAACCAGGAGCTGGTGTGACAGGGATCTTCCCCATAGCTGGGCTGTGCTTCCAGTACAGTCCAACATCAGGGACAATCCCTACTCACCATCCACGTCCAAGGCAGAGAGGAGGGCTGGGCTTTGTCTTGTCATGCATACCAGCAAGTGACACTGAGTAGAGTGTCTTAATACAACTGAAGAGTAGCGACACATCTCCCATCTTAAATGCAATGCAAACATGATCCTGCTTAGCCTTCTCTGCACATCTAAAAAAAAATTACTGAGACATATGGAACCATGAGCTGAAATATAACTTGAAGACCTCTACTAAGCATGTGAAAAAGAATGACACCCTCTTCTCCTAAATGGTTGCACAACCGAAAAGAGAATTGAGGCTTCCATAAGCTACTGAAACTGGACCCCTACTCAAGGCCTATATGGTGCAGTGATGCAACCAAATACATATTTATTGAATGTAATTTGTTCCCACTTTAGGCAGAAATAGAAGACTAACAGACAGACAGACAGACAGACAGACAGACAGACACAGACACACACACACACACACACACACACACACACACACACACACACACAGCTAAGGTTTCTCCTTCTGTAATGTGTTGCTGGTGAAAATCTGGTCTTGGTTAGCACAATTATTTGTGGTAACTGTATTTTGCCTACCAGATCACCACTTTGATGAACACTATGTTTTATCAGACAAAAAGGTATGAAAGATTCAAAACAAGATTCCATAATTTTACACGTCAGCTTATTTTATTGCTCTTGCAGTGCGCGTTCTCTCTCTCCCTCCCTCACACACGCACAAACACACAAGCTGCAAACTATCAAAAGAGGTCTATGTGGATAGCCAATCCTGCTACTGTCGAACACACTAGAATGGGACATTCATAACCATGTGCCTGCCTTCTCTGACTTAAAAGGCCAGTATGTAAAGCAAACCTTAAAGATAGGCATGCAGAACAAGATGCTGGCAACTAGCTCCAGTCAACAGCTGCAGAGTGTCCTACTGTTTCTTACCCAGAAAACCAACCTATTAGACACCTGTACAAGGTATAATTTCCCACACCTCTTTGTAAACCAGGCAGACAGGGTTTCTCCCTTAACACAATACTATGTATTCAATATATAACACAAAAGAAAGGAAGTCTTGTCCATCTGTGCCACTGGATTCTGGGCCCAGAAGGCATAGACAAAGATATGTGGCAACTTAGCTCAGCTCTGCATATGGGAAAAATGAATGAAGGGAGAGGAAAGCTTTGACAGAGCCGGGCAAGGAGCAGATTTCATGTGAGAGAAAAAGGGTGTGACTGATATTTCTATCTATCCTGTTCTCTTTTTGGTTCAGGGTCGGTTACTAAAAAATTTGTCTTTAGGCCAAAGAAATAACTGCCTAAATTTCTAAGCCTACTGAGCACTATTAGCAAGAACTACTGTACAGAAACTGTCAAGCAGGCCTCCAGTAGCGGCTATCAGGTACATAAGCAGCAAGTATTTTTTTAAAAAATAAGTTTAAGGTCTCCTAAGTCCCCTTTGCATGTAGTGCCTAGCCAAAGGCTGTAACCCAAAGCAACTAATCCAATAGTCACCAAAGGGACCATGACACCTCGCCAGTGGAATATAATTCCGAGATAAATCAAAAGCCTTCACGGGCTTTCAAACTGAATGGATGAAGGAGCCTGAATACATTTTAAACCATCTGTGTGAATTGAGTGTGTGCTGAATCCTCATGCACAGGGCATAATATGCTTAAAATGTGTGGCCTCCGCTTCCTAGGTGGTTCTCCCTCAAACAGAAACTACTTTTTCCCCAAAAGCTTTAAGACATTTAATATGTAGATGCAATTAAATGTATTACAGAATGCTGAGCTGCTCATATTAGTGACTTTCCCACCAGATAAGTGTTTTCCACCACCAACTTCTTAATAGCACTGAAAAGTAACCTAGTTTTCAAGAACACTGCATTTTATTTATTCTGTCATGTTGAGCTTGAACATACCACAGGCAGGTGAGTTCAGGACATGCACCAAGGCTAGCATTTGGCTATGGGCAGCTATGCTTTATTACTGGAGTCCAAAGGCTATTTCCTCCCACAATGGAACTGACTAGATCCAACTGACTTTGGTCAAGTCAGTTTATTATTGGACTATTATCATCCTGCATTATTCATTTTATTTATTCCTCCTTGCACTTTGTTCCTGGTCTCACCAAAGGCCTGTCTCTAGATTCCAATTCTGTTCTTCAACACCCTAAACCGATTCTATGATAATAATCATGCTTCCATACAACTGCATATTCTATTTCCTTTGCTGTATCCAGCCTGGAAAAGATTCAGCACTCATAACCTTTACGTTCCATTTCCACAATGCACAGAATGTCTGTAATACTATGTCTCTGTCTGAAGACCAATCCAAGAGAAAGGGATAGTACCTGCACATCAAGCTCTGTTCTTGACAAGCAGCCACGGACTCCAAGTGCCAGGTTAAAAAAGAATGGTTTTATACTGCAGTAATGATTTACAGATTTAAAGAAACCACAGATGATCACACTATTTTTCATATTAACTGCTCCTGCTAGTTTACTCATGTTAATGTGTGGTAGACATTATGGGGCCCAGTACAGATATAATGCTAGCTCCCTAAACTGCAGGTGGAAGTGACCCATGCTTGGGAATACACAAACTGCCCTCTTTCTCCTCCACTTTTTGGCACAGGTTTTCCTACTTTTTCTCTTGTTCACTTAACTGTAGGTTATTATTGCATCTGTACTGATATTTGCCATGATTAATGCTGACCAGGGTTTGGAAATACAGTCTTAAGTGCAGTTATGAAGGGACCTTTTTATATGATTAGCATTAACTGTGCTTAGTACCACTGTATGAAACTGGGTATTTTCAAGTTTGGCTGTAAAATTTCATGGTGGTTTATGAATTGGAGCATATCAATGTCCTACAATGTTTCTGCATGCCTTCATTCCCACTCACTCCACCATTTTGTCACTGAAGTAATTACATAATGTGCTTTTACTATACTACAGTGGAACCTCGTGTTACGTACCATCCTCCTTGCGAACGCTTCAGGTAACAAGCTCCGCTAACCCAGAAATAGTTGCTTCTGGTAGTGAACTTTGCCCCTGGGATGTGAGCGCATCCCGGTGGCACGCGTGCAGTGGGAGGCCCCATTAGCAAAAGCGCAGCTCAGGATAAGAATGGTTTCATGTTAAGAATGGACCTCCAAAACGAATTAAGTTCGTAACCAGAGGTACCACTGTATACTATACTTTTTTCTGATGAATGTGCTTATTGGTATATTGGTCCAATTTATATTTATATTAGTCATACACCTTATGTGCAAATTGCTTTGAGATGGTGGTTAACCAATTAATAAATCAGTGATAATACTTATTTCATGATGATTATGATTTCTGTTTTATTAGTATATCAGTGGTTCTCAAATTGGAGGGTGGAAGAGACAGAACACCTGAATGGGGTAAAACATTCAAAGGCAAGATAGTATCACTGAAGATATGGAATCTTTCTCCTTTCACTAGCCAAGGTTTGTGGGCTGAATGCCTTCTGGCAGACATCACTCACTGGATGCACACTGAGTTTGTAAGAGTGACTGCATCCCCACTATCTCATCATACCACCCTTATCAGAGAAGAAGGTTGCTAAGATAGATAGGGGGCCTTGTGTGGAACTTTAGGAAGCATATTCTTCTCTAATAGAAATATTTGATTAGTAGCAAACATATACTAATTAAGCAGCAGAATGAACACAACTGTTTACGAGATTCTCCACACAATCACATGTAGCACACATTACTGGAGTTGGTTTACAGAGCTACATGGCACAAAAAAATATAGAAGTTTGAGATACACTGAGATAAGTAATATAATCATAAATACTCAGTGGCGACATGTGTTGTGCATCACACCATAAGTAATGGCAAGAACAAATAAAATCTCACCCAGTTCACCCCCCGCAATTTGCATGCCCTCATCAGAATTGGTCAGTCCAAAGTAGGAGTGGTGAATGTCCATGATGCCTGACACAATTAGGATCCCTTGCAAGTGGATGGACACAGCCAGGCTGCGCTGAAAAACACACCTGCAGGTAAGAAAAGGCAATTGCTACATAAGGCTAAGACCATCACTACTATGGTTTTAACATTCCTATAAAAGCAGGCAGCATTCCTGGAGCAAAGATTTAGAAAATATCTTCCTTGACCCACACCCTGTCCCAAATGCTGAAATGTATTAACAATTCTAGGTATACACACTGATCTCAACCCGAAAGTGGAATTTCGAAGGCAAAAATAAAAGGATTCCCCTTGAATTGAATTTCCTTATCTTTAAATAATGCTGTGTAATGTAATGTAAACCTATCAAAGGATTAGGAATGAGAAAAGTATTCTTAACTACACAAAACATCAAAAACTAATGGGCTACATTCAAATGTTTATTTCTCCATTTAGCATGTAATTAAGCACATATGACCCTTTAAGTCTTTACTGACACATTAATGTATTTTTTAAAAAAGTTGTTGCCTGGTATATAACCCAAAATACTTCAATTATTTTCTTGAAATTCAAAGCTCTAAAAATGTAGATTTGTATTGATTACATTTAAGAAACTGTTAAATAAATACTTGTATGAAGAGAGCTGAGGCAGTGGCAGATGAGGCGATTACCTCATCCCCATTAGATAACTGGCACTAGCAGGCATGGAGACAGATGGAGGTTCTGCAGGTGACACTGCACCTATGGGCAACAAATTAACAGGTGGTGATCCCATTCCCACTATGGCTGGCTACTCTTTGTTCCTGTCCAGTTTCCGTATCTCTTCCCCCAGGATTCTGCTTCCACATTTCTTTTTATTACCTAGATCTGTTTATCCAGGACTGACTACTTACTGAGGATTCATGCACACTTTTAACTGTGCAGGGCAGACCCTCAATTTAGTTACTGCCTCCAAGTATGGGAAGTATAATCGGGAAGGGGGGGGGGGGGAGAGAGAGAGAGAGAGAGAGAGAGAGAGAGAGAGTTGAAATAATTAATTGGTCCAACCATTTCGTGAAATTTGGTCTTACAGCAGCAGCTGGCAGCTCTCCCCTGCAGGGGTAAGTAACCCATTAAGAATGTCTGCCTCCAGAGATTTCAAGAACGAAGCAGGTCAGATGACAGCTAGAGCACATATGGTGCAAGACTTGCCACAAATGCAATTGAGCGCATGCTAAAGGGCATGACTGTGCCTACTGTGAGGTGATAACGGGTGGCGGAGAAAGTATATTCTGCCACCTCCATCTCATCCTTAGGTAGCCATGGAACAGAGGTTAACATCCATCCCAATAAACAGGAGCATAGGAAGTCTGCTGTGGTAAGTTTACAAGACACTTCAATGATGAAATTTACTGAATCCATAATGATTTGGACAACACGGCTGTGAAAAGTCTAGATAAAGTGTAATCTCGTTTTGTGAGAGCAGTTTTAGCCTTTGAGGTCTGGGGATGTGGGGCAAGGTGCTTGTAGCTGTTTGACTGACCTGGCAACTTCTCAACCTTTTCTCATTGTGGCTGATCTGAACAAGCTTGTGATGGGTGTTGTGTTTTACTGGGTAAGTCCAAGGCATGGTAAATGCATATTTGTGTGCAGAAGCAGTGCCTGCCATCCTTAAAGAAGCAGTAGTGCAGCCACTCTTGAAGAAGAAGAAAAAACAACTTGGTCACAGGGGCTTATGATAACTACTTTTTAGGGAAGATGCTTAAGAAGGGTGGTGGTGGCAGCAGTTTGGCTCCAGGTGCTCCAAGAGCAAGGTGGGCCAATATTTTCATACCCAGTGGGCCACAAGAATACTTTGTTTGGGAACCCATGGGCCGCACACTGTCTTGTCATGCAGAGATGGGGAGGCCAAAATTTGATGCCGCTCCCCCCACCTCTCATGCTGCCTTCCAAAAGCCAAGTAAGTGAGGTGCTGACTCTAGGACCCTATCAGAGCCCTCATGCATCCTTTCCAAAGTCCAGTGCCTCACTTACCCAGCTCTGAGAAGGCAGTGTGAGGGCTGGGAGGGGTCAAGTGTTTCTGATGGCTGCCAAAAAAAGCCCTAGGCCTTGGGCCGTGTGTTGGATCATCCTGTCCTAGAGGAAACTGATTATATACACTCATTCCAGTCTGGGTTCAGAACTGATTTGGCCTTGGTTGCCTAATCATTTACTTTCACAGAGAGATTCAGGTAGGTAGCAGTGTTGGTCTGATGCAGTCAGTCTCTCTCTCCCCCTCTCTCTCTATACAGTGGTGCCCCGCAAGACGAACACCTCGCAAGACGGAAAACCCGCTAGACGAAAGGGTTTTCCGTTTTGGAGGTGCTTCGCAAAATGAATTTCCCTATGGGGTTGCTTCGCAAGACGAAAAAATCTTGCGAGTCCCCGCAGTTTTTTCCTGCTTTTTTCGCCCTTTTCCTAAGCTGCTAATCCGCTTAACAGCTGATCCGCTGATAAGCCGCTTAACAGCTGATCGCTAGAAGCCGCTTAACAGCTGTAGCGCTAATCCGCTAAGCTGTCAATGGGCTTGCTTCGCAAGACAAAAAAACCGCTAGACGAAGAGAATCGCGGAACGAATTCTTTTCGTCTTGCGAGGCACCACTGTATATGTGTGTGTGTGTGTGTGTGTGTATATATATATATATATATATATATATATATATATATATATATATATAAAAATGTCCAGTAGCACCTTAGAGACCAACTAAATTTGTTTTTGGTATAAGCTTTTGTGTGCATGCACACAATACACCAGTATCTGAAGAAGTGTGCATGCACACGAAAGCTTATACAGTAATTCCTCAGGTTGAATGTGCTTCAGGTTAAGCGCTTTCGGGTTGCGCTCCATGGCAACCCGGAAGTAACGGAGTGTGTTACTTCCAGGTTTCGCCGCTCACGCACGCGCAGACCCTCAAAATGATGTCACCCTCCCTCTTTTAATGGTAAACATGCAAATTGTATTGATGAAGCTAAATTGCTTGACAACAAAAAGTGGTAAATATTCTGCTGTTTCACAGGCAGTTTTCCATACTTGCAGGAACTAAGCCGGCAAGTTTTTTAATCTTGAGGAGGGGAATGCTTTGTCCTGTGGTATATGAAAGAGGTAGGCTGATCATATAGCTTATCCAAAAATAGTGGCTAAGTCTTCAGTAAACCACTGTATTATAGTGGTTCCATGCATACCTACAAGGCCTGTTTTACAGCATGGCATTGGGTGCCTGCATCTTGGCCTTGTGGGGGGTGAAGCAGGTAACTTCTTGTCTCTATTGCTGTTGAATATGAAACTATTCAAGGTAGTCATTAGGAAATTTGGGGTGTGATGTCATCAGTATGCAAATGACACCCAGCTCTACTTCTCTGTTACATCAGAGTCAGGAATAGATATGCAAGTCTCCCTGGACAAAGGGATTGATGAGCGTCAATAAGATAAATCTTGATAAAATAAAGGCCTTGTCAGTAGGAGGTTCCCGGGTCTGGGGAGTGGACACATTGCCTGTTCGGGGGGGGGGGCGCTGCACTCTCTCTGAAGAACAGGTGCAAAGTCTGAGGGCACACCTTCATCCACTATTGTTACTGGGGGCCCAAGTGGCCATGGTAGCCTTTTACCAACTTTGGCTAGTGCACCAGCTGTGACAGTTCCTGGACAACCTAGACACAGAGATTCATACATTGGTAACGTCAAGGCAGGATTTCTGTTAATACACTCTTTGTGGGGACGCGCTTAAGGTTGGTCTGGAAACTGCAGCTTGTGCAGATTGCTGCTGTTATGTTGCTGAGTGGAGCTACCTACCAATAGTATATGACAGCACTTTGGAAAGACCTGCCCTGGCATTTTTACCACTGCATAAAACCAGCATTCCCCCCATGTGATTATCACTAAGATATTGTTATATATTATTTTAAATTGCTCTGTCAATGCTTAAGAAATAAAATTGACAATATGTGAGCGCATGTAGCTTAATGCTCAAGACTGGCATGTCTGTGTACATTGTTTTTTGAGAATTGCTTGTTGTTTGAAGAAAAGATACAACCTGAATATTATACAACAGATAAACACAAAACTACTGGGAAAGGTTTTAATTCCCCAAGGCTGATTCTAGTAACAGTAAATGTTTGGCAGAGTCAGAGGGAATATTTTGTGATAATAAGAATTGTTGGGAAAAGAATATTTAAAGAAAATAATAAAAATTTATCTGGGGGAAAATGTTTAGCAGAAGTCATCAATATTTCTGTTTTTCCTCTATCCTTTCTGCTGCATTTGCAAAAGCTGTTCCTCATAAATCTATAGTAAATTTTATTTACCATTTCTGCATCTAAAAGACCTCTTCCCTATTTGGGTACCAATACCCAAGTACAAAATATATTCATATCATATTGTAACATACTGTATATAGTGTGTGATGAATTTATACATTGCCACCAATTGTATTTTCCTGTTCTAAAAGTGCATTAGTTCTGCACTCTATGATTGAGTCTATCAAGTATTTGTAGTGATTTAAATTAATTTAAATTCATGTTAACTGGAGACGATCAGTTATGCTCTGTAATGCCCACTGATACAATACTTTAAAAGAGAGTAACTACAATGCGGCGCTAAGGTTCGGCCTAGACAGCGTATTCAAAACAGTACCCACACTAGAGGAATAAATTTGCTGCTGTTGTAGAGCAAATTACAACTGTATTCAGGCACTGATTTCTGCTACCACCCCACTTGAAAAACTGAAACTTCCAGCTTACTAGAACCACCAGCTACTAATTCTTCCTCCTCTGCCCCTGCTCAGTTTGCATATCATAGCAACATATGAAGCTGCCTTACGAGTCAGACCACTGCTGGATCTAGTTCAGTACTGCCTACACTGACTGGCAATGACGCTCCAGGGTTTCAGGAAATGCCATTAATTGAACCTGGGATATTTTACATACAAACCAAGTGCTGTACCACTTTAATTACTTTCATTCCCTAAGTCTACATACATAGCAGTTTAAAGAACTGAGTGGGTAAATGAAGGTACTGCAAATACAGCTACTTTGATTTTTCTGATAATCACACAAAGCAACAATATTATATTTGTACAATTTCCTTGAAGGTATTTATCAGGCTGTGTGGTCAGTCTGCAGCATACACACCACAAGTTGCATAAACAGCAGGAGTTTGTGGCACATCTGAGCAGGGGCAAGAAGTACTGGGAGCCTGGCTACAGCAAAGTGTCATCGCCCCCATGCTCTGCTGGCCTCTCCTGTGCTGCATACTTCTAAGGTTAGTAGGGTCTGAGGCAAAACCAAACCATTGTAGAGAGGTTGCCTGTACTGTATAATAAATCTAGCATACACAAATTTAGCATACACAAATCTACCATACACCTTTTCATTCTTTGGGTTTGAAATACCTTGGCACATTTGCTTAAAAAGTTATCTATTGTTGCATTTAGAAAAATGAGGAGGGTCAGTAAAACTATTCAGCTAAATTTACTATTTATTTAAATATCATTATATTTTCCCTTCATTAAAAAAATAACATGGATGATGGCAGTATTCTGTTTGATTTACAGATCAGCTATGTCATCTTGCCACTGAAACAAACTGTGTGCTGATATCTTAGCTTCCAAGTAAAAGAGGATCTAATTATAATGCAGTAGCATTAACAAGAATGGAAAAGTAAATATAGTTTACAAGCAGGTGATATACTAAAGTTTTAGCAACTCTGGATAAAAGCTCTTCTGAGTATCTTGGTCCTGAATTTACTTTGATCCCAAAGGCAATGTTTATTATACAAGAAGTTAAAATACATCCTCCCCTGTGGTTTTCTGTGACAGACTGAATATTTTCAATTCTTTCGGAACAAAATATATCTAGGTTTCTAGGTAAAATACCCAAGAATATTTGCCACTGCAGCCTATTTTCCCATAGGCACAGAAAAGGTAAGCAAAGTGAATTTGAAACACGCAAAGTGAAACCACATTTCTCAAAAGGCCTTACAAACAAATACCCACAGCCAACATGAAGGGCACTGACCTATTCTAACAATATAAGCCCTAAGGGCAAGCAATTAGGAAAACATATGTTATGTAACTGCAACGCC
Source organism: Podarcis gaigeae (assembly GCF_964106915.1). Classification (NCBI taxonomy): domain Eukaryota; kingdom Metazoa; phylum Chordata; class Lepidosauria; order Squamata; family Lacertidae; genus Podarcis; species Podarcis gaigeae. The sequence continues at coordinate 31,067,252 of NC_139682.1, forward strand.
CATTATGACTGTCAAGAAAATAATACGGACTCCAGGTCCCAGCAATTCATCACCACCTTTAATTATTACAAGAGATAATCTCTGCCCAAGGAGAAGAGGGAACAATTATCAAGGGTGTCACTACGCCCTAAGTGGCAATTATTGCGGCCACTACTAGATCACTTTCCTTAAAAAAAACCCACTAATCGTGGGGCTCTCAATGAAGCCAAAGTAGCTAGTGAAACAAACCACGCGCGCCAGTCCTGTGGTACAAAAAGATGCGTAAGTTGGCGTGTTATTAAAGGGGGGGCGGGGAATGAAAGCGCAACTGCGCCTGGATCCAAACCGGACGCTGCGCCTTGAAAGGGATGAGCGGAGTCTTGGCTGATGCAGAACCTGCCACGATCAAGGTCACGTTACTGACATCCTAGAAACACAGCATCCCTTCTTGCCCAAGAGGAGGAGGAGAAGCTCGCCTGCCCTTTTGGCTTTCCTCCTCTGACGGGGGCCGAGCGGCGTCAGCAGCAGCCTCCGATCAACAAGAAGCATGGTGCCGGGAGGAAGCCGAGCGCTGCGAAGAGACACGCCGCCGACACCCGCCCGCCCCTTCGCAGGGCAAGAGGCGGCGCGGGAGACGTGACGGGCCCCTCCGGGAAGCCGAGCGCCGGTCCCACGCGGGCGCCGAAAGCCGCTCGGACGTCGCCGGAGGGACCGGCGAGCCAGCCAAGCACCTTCCCGGCTCCCGATGAAGGAGCCTCCGGGCACCCCGAGCCCGGAGGGAAGAGGCGCCGCCCGGGCCCCGGGACTCCCTCCTCTCCGCCACAGCCGCGGCTGGTCCCCGCCCCTCTCCGCCTTTGTGAGGCCGCGGCGGGAACTCTTCTGCGCTCGCTGCCGGGCTCCCTCCCTCCCCCCCGCCTCCCTCTCTCCGCGGGGCCGCCTAGGGAGCGCCATGTCCTTACCGGGGAGGGGGGGTTGCTTCTCGTACGTGCCAGGGGCTCGAGCCGCGGGGGCAGGGGCCGCCAATGATCCGCTCGCCGAGTCGAGCCCAGCGCCGCCGACTGAGCAGCGCCACAAAATGGCCGACGCGACTGCGGCGCCGCTAGCTCGCCCGCCCGCCCGCCCGCCTGCCGCGAGGGGAGGGGAGGGGAGGGGAGGGTCCTCCTGTGGGAGGGGCGAAAGGGCCAGGGGGCGTGGCTCCGGCGGAGAGGGCTCGGGGGCCCTCGCGCAAAATCCAGGCGTTGGCGGCCCGTCACGCGCGCATCCATCTCTCGGGACCCGGAAGGCGTCGCTGCTTTCCCGCTGTCCAGTGTGAGTTCGCCAGTGAGAGGAACTCACGACACGGGCAACGAGCGCGTGCTTTTTTTAAATACGCGCTGCTGCTGGGCTCAGGTGTATTAAATCCTTGGAGTGTATTAAATCCTTGGGCCATCAGCCGCAAATTATGGACCGCTTTTAAGGCCACGTTTAAGACATACCAAACCTTTTCCTCTTTCACGCGGGGAACAGGGCAGAGTTCAGTGGCTGGAGTACGTGCTTCGTATAGTGGTACCTCGGGTTAAGTACTTAATTCGTTCCGGAGGTCCGTTCTTAACCTGAAACTGTTCTTAACCTGAAGCACCACTTTAGCTAATGGGGCCTCCTGCTGCCGCCGCGCCGCCGGAGCACGATTTCTGTTCTCATCCTGAAGCAAAGTTCTTAACCCGAGGTACTATTTCTGGGTTAGCAGAGTCTGTAACCTGAAGCGTCTGTAACCCGAGGTACCACTGTACACAGCAAGTTCTCTCTGATCCCAACCACAGCCACTGGTGTAGTGGTCAACTCTGAACTGCAGGCACTCTTCAAAGATAGCGTTGCACCTTGGCTTGTGAGCTTATACAACAACAACAAAAGTACATAAATATGAATTTTTTGACCAATGCAGACATTACGGCTTCGGTATCAAGGCAATTTTCTGCTCACTCGCTCTTCCAACCAGGGGCGTACCTTGAGGTTGGCCATGTTGGCTCTTGGCCCCCTGGCATGGGTGGGTGTGCAAAATAAATTGCTTCTCTCCACTTTGGTTTGGAGTGGCTAGGAGCCATTTTGCTGGGAGGAGAAGCAAGTTGGTTTAGAATCTTGCTGATTATTTAGGGTGCTATTTTCTTTTAAAATGCAGGTTATCCTTGTTTGTTATTTTTCTGGTTTTTTAAAATGTTGTTTTAATGTTTATTTTAATGTTTCTTCTCAACATTTTCCAGGAGAAAATCAGGACCAGATTCTCCCCTTTCAGGTTTTGGAGGAAACAATTAAATAAGGTTATATAACATAACTCCTCCTCAGTCCGCTGCTCTGAACAGCAATCAGAATCTCTGATGTTGGCGACGGGATCACTGACCATAATCAGAATACAGCGTAAAGCGTGACGGAGCCGAGTTCCGCCGGCTTTAGAGACCTCTTCATATATAGTTAAGATTCTTACACTGGCCATAGGGTGGCAGTATTTCCCTAAACACATCCTTTGTTTTCATTCCATTAACTGAAGAAATCAGTTTGCAGATTATGGAGAATGAGCAGCTTAAACAAAATGTTTAGGGGTACTCTCTCCCTGCCAAGTTTTGATGGGCAGAATTTTACTTACTCTGCCTAAAAATATGGACAAGTTGTTGAAGATTGAGCCCAATCATATGCCCCCTTGATCCCTGCCCTGTTTGGCTGGTGGAAACTGCCCCAAGCAGCTTGTCTATTTGGGAGTATCAACACCTATTTATTAGATGATGTGGAACCATTGCTTTTGTGTGTTTTTACACATATGCAGTTTTTTTAAAAAGTTGCATCTCCCCTGAAGTACTGAGTACTTCCAGGTGGGGTGGGGTGGGGGGGCTAAATAGATGGTAGATTGAAGTGAAAATTTCATGTTCTCATGTCTACCATCACAATTTGTTCTCAGCTCTGATGTCCACAATGAGAAGCTAATATCCAGTTCTGCACAGAAACTGGAATGTGAACACCCAGTGTTAGCTTCTAGAGCTCGTTTTTGGCTGGAAACTACAGGCTTTAAGTTGAAAATTCTGCCCCTTGAACTCAAAGGTGAAAATAATAGGATACATCAGATCTATTAGCTGTGCAATCTTTTGAAATGTCAGGGTGCAGCAGTGGGAGCATTCACAGCCATGCATCATCTGAGAGCTATGGAATATTGCAACAGGGTCTGGCATATATCCACTTCTGCACAGATGAGAAACTTTGGGCCAAGTGTAGCCCTCTAGGAGTCTATGTGGCTCTCCCCACGTCACACCTCTCACCAGCCATGCTTCATGCCCTTGAGTGCTCTTGGCTAGCCAGAATGTGTCCTTGAACTGTGTTAATGCCTCTTGCTTGTTGCGATGGAGGGGTGTGTGACTTTTACCTATTGTTCCACCTATTTTTAAAATGGTTCTGCCTCGCCACAAACGTGTGGCCTCCAGATTGCCCATGAGGGAATGTGGACCTTGGGCTGAGAAGTGCTATCCACCCTTGACCATCCTGATTCACTGATGTCCTTAAATAATTGTGACCATGTAGGACTATTTGCAGTGTTGAGACAGCTCTTGCGATGAGGGAAGGGTGCTTCCCGCACGCTCAAGAACACATTCTATTATTTCACTTTTCTGGACTAAGCCAATGAGCTGAAATCACTACTGTTAGAAGACAAACAACAAATTGCAAGCAGGAATGGCTGGTAAACAGTCAGCTAACGGAATTGGAGGGGGGATAAAGCCTGTTTTCATACACTCCTCTAGATATTCCTAACCAGAAAACTTCAAGCTGCAGAGTTCACAAATATTGACCTGCAGTGTACAGTATCAACCTTTTGACTGAGATAACCTTGCTGTTATTTGCATTAGCACTAAGATTAGGAGCTAATATGCATTCCCTGGTACTGTAACCTGGAAAACGATCTGTGGAGGGTGAGGACCAATTTTTATACAAACCTATATAGTATTACTGTTTGCTTTGCATGTGCTTAACATTTATTATTATCATCATCATCATCATCATCTAACTTTTTATTGCCCAAGGCAACTCAAAGTGGCTTATAACCAAACAACAACTCCCCCTCAATACATACATTAAAACTGAGAAACAAAAATATATTAAAAACATCCACTCTAAAAGGCCACAGATAGTTAAGAAGCTAGAGGCCTGGTTAAAGAGGAAATATTTTGCTTGGCATTGAAAAATATAGAATGATGCTACCAGGTGATCCTCGGTGGGGAGAGCATTCCACAAACGGGGAGCAACCACTGAAAAGGCCAATTCTTGTGTTGTTACCCTCCAGACCTCCCATGGAGGGGGCATACTAAGAAGGGCCTCAGATGATGGTCCATATCGGTTCATATGGGAAGAGGTGGTACCTGAGGTTCTGGTAAAATGAGTACTCTGCTATGACCCAAAACCACAAAAGAGACACCACCACAAAGAACTCAAAAGTAGGAGGGTAACAACTGTCATTAACAATGTAAATAAGTTATAGTCACTATTCAGCCAGGAGAAAAGGTGGGGAGAAAGCAGATATTATGAAAGGTAGTTTAAATTCATGCCCTTAGTCAAGGCACAGTTTGTCTATATCTAAATCGGTGTTTAAAAACACATAGAAAACAATGATGAACCACAGATGTTTAATTATTTTTTAACAACAGTAAGGGACAGTATGTTTTGCTGATTCACATTTACAAACATGTTGGCAAAAAGAAAACAATATCCAGTGTAATTTTTAGCCTATTTTACAGCCCTTGAGGGGGAAAAGCATTAATATAACAGCCTGTCTATGCTTCTGTTATACTTAAGTGCCAGGGAGAATTTTAATCATTACCCACCCCGTAATTGGCTGCAGTGTTTAAATCTGGGAAACCTGTGCGCCCAGAGGACATCCCGAAACAATTTTTAAAAGCCTTTTTTAAAGGAGCGGGGGTGTATGGCATACTAAAAATTGGTCAACACTTCCCATTTTTCAAAAAAATTATTTGTGTAAAATGTAGTTGCTCTATGGTATGGCCACAAACAGAGTCAAGTCCTTAGTATGCTGCATGGATATGAGCTCTGTGTGAAACAGAGAAAATAACTTTATATCAAGATTTGTAATAGAAGCAGGCCCAAGGTACTCTGTTTGGGAATAAGTTTGAGTTTGATGAGACTTGCTTCCAAATAAGTGTTTGTAGGATTCCAGTTCTAACAACCTGGCACAAAGAGTGAACAGCACTGGCCAAATTCTGAAAAAGGAGCCTTTTTGAATAGCACCCAGCTCCTCGGAAGACTCAGGCTAATCTACTTCATCAAGTGCAGCTCAGTAAGAGATAGCAAGGAGCATTCTGCACATGTCACAGTGATTGCCTGAATTATGGATTCAGCTCAGACAACATGTTATGGGCAGTTGTGTGGATATAACCCACATGTGTCTCCCTGGCAATGCAAGGGGCGGAAAAGACATGTGACATGCTGCAATGCAGTTTCTGTAGCCACCTGCCTTATGTAAAGTAGGGAAACATGAATGCAAATTGCATCACCTATTCCTCACATTACTAGTGAGATGTGCATGTTCAAATAACATGTAGTTTGGGTCCCAGAGAATGGCTCTGTTCAGATACAAGAAATCAGAATCCCCAAGTTTCTCGATAATTTAATTGAAAAGAAGCTAACTCTCAAAAGATAGCTAGAAAAAGGCACACTATAAAGGTGAATGGGAACTTTGGCATTACCAAATAAACCAAGCTAAAGGATCTTTTACAGCAGAACTGGCTCAAATAGGGAAACAGTAGCATACTTTGGTTCCACATAATGAGATGGAATAATCTAGTAAGAGTCACAGTGTCTGGAGATCAAAGGATAATGTGCATTCCTCTATCCATTAAGATCACATCAACCACTATCTGAGAAGTACTAATTCGTTCTGAAGACTCATCACACTGGCACAGGAAAGACTCAAAGCACTGACTGTAAAAGAATATTCAACCTGACTCAATTTTCCAAGATTCTGTCCTTGTCATTTCCATCAACTGGCCTCTTCTCAAGGAACCCAAGCCTGCAAGTCTGTTCAAGGGCTTTCTGAAGGAGCGACACCCACTTCCAAAATGACGGAGAGGCAAGGACATGGAAGGCTCCTGTTTCAGGTATGTGTCAGGAAAGTGGCAAGAGAAAGGTGTAGAAGTACTGAGGCAGCAGTCCTACTCCTACCCCTTCCCCTTAATCAGCAAGGACTCCCTGACTAGTGGAAGGGCAAAGTGGTCAGAAGACTTCAGCCTCGGTGAGAAAAATCCAACTTTCTGTGAAAGGGTGAAATGAAGTTCAGAGTATTATGGCATCAAACTGCTCTTCTTGCTTAGCATAATTGTTCTCTTCTACCTCAAGACTACAACCTGTGTTTTTCAAACCAGAAGTACTGACTGAGGTCCTAACTAATATGGATGAAGGAAATCCATGATCAGATCTCCCAATGTCTTTTTCTTTCATTTAAAAAGCAGTCACTGGCGGGGACTTACTCCTCTCACTATTTGCCCAATTTAAAGTTCAGAGATGAAGTAAGAGACAGGTATTATACGGATACTGATTTTCCTACCGCACTGGATCATGCTTCTCAGCTAACAGCAGCCTTGGAAGGGCAATGTAAGTCTGGAAAGTGCAATGGACATGAAGGGTTCAGCTCCAAACCAGTTCAGCCTCCCTACAGCTTCTTTTAACCAAAGAAATAGATATCAGGAGATCTGATCAAGGAGTTCTCGTGTTGTGTCTAGTTTGGCTTTGTAAGCCTGAGTGGGAAGCAGAACACAAAAGGCTTATCTTGAGCTCAGTAAAAGCCTTCATGCTGATCATGTTTGCTCATAACATCTTCACAACAACGTGATACCCGATTTTAGTCTATGTTGAAGTAAGGAGGAGAAAGGCAGCAGGAGTCATAACTGACTGCAGTTTTTAACATATAGAGAAAGTTCCATTCTGGAGAAATAATCTGTAAGCTATTTACATTGCTGTGACCTAGCTTAAACTCAAGGGGACAAGGATCATTGCCATTTGAGACATCTAACCCAAACAATGAAAAAGTATATTTGGGCTAAAAAAAAAAAAGCTTGAAATTTAATCAGCCTCTTTCTAAGGTACTATACAGCAGGAGAAGAAAACAACAGGCAGTCTCCCAAACTCCAGTCCATGACTGCTTTTCACTGTGGGAAAAGGTTGCAGTCAAATAGCTTGACCTTGTTTCCAACAATGCCTTCCACTTGGTCCTTCTAATATGAATTGAGTAGTAAAAGTACTCCAGGCATGAGGAGAGTCAACCTGGATCGGAAGCCACAGCTCATCCAGTGCTGCCAAACTGAACCTTTGGTAAGAGTGGTGTGTTTTAAGGTAGCAAAGACAGGTAGAAGAGTTGGAGAAGGATGCAGCCAGCAATTTGAATGGCAGTACTGGCTGCAGCAGGTTTGCTCCAAGGCAGGATATGTGCTATAGTAGCCTGAGACAACAACCCTTTTCCTTCTGGGGGTGAAGCTTGATTAGCGAAGTTTCCAATCTTCAGGTGGTAGAAGCAAAATCCCAGTATCTGAGAGCAGTTGGTTCCCAATGAACACTTTGAATGTGCAGTGGATTCCCAGTGTAATGCAAAGCGGTTCCGACTTTTGTGCTTTGACAATGCACTGGCTGCTGCCTCTGGCATCTTGACTTCCTAGGAATCAACTGCTGCAGGTTCTTAGGAGTGCCCTAACAGCATGGTCTGAGAGTTGGCTCCCTGATGCCTCAAAACCCTTTCTAGTATGATGACTTCATTATTATAGGGTTTCCTTGGAGACATTAGCGGTGTTGCTGGGGCGAGGAAACAGCTGTCGAAGCAACAGAAGCAACCCGAGGAGTCTGGAGCCTGCAGAGGGGAAGATCCATGGCTCAAAGAAGGTAATACTGGCAAGAGATCCTTACTCTCTTCACATGGTGTTGCCTGAAGCCAACCCTTCACACCACTCCTTTGATAAAGCTGGTGTCCAAGTGCACAATTAGCATGCGCAAGAAAGACATCTCTTTGCGGGTGTTTTCAAAGATCACTCTGGGATCATCAGATTGGCATCGCAGACAGTTTGGGGCCATCACCATGGCCAAGTTGTTTACGTCCATCTTGGTTTTGCCCACATTGGTTGGCTGAGCAAAAATCTGTGAAATAAAGAAGGTGCAGCTCAAATAAACTCAAAGATATATAGATGTAAAATTCTGGAAAATAGCCCAGAAGATTTAGTTGTCCCACAAAGAATCACTTACTCCTGCTAGTATTTATATGCTGTCAACTTTAAGAAAGAATTTCATATAGGAGATCTAATTATATTATTATTGTGGGTGCTAAGACCTGCAGCCAAGACTGCCTCTGATACACATTAGAAGAAATGAAGATTGAATCTTCAGAGGGTTTTATTCAATTGTCATTCTTCCCCTAGTGGAAGGTTCTTTGAATTAGCAATGCCTTTTCTCAGTGGAGCAGAGATAGAAACATTCATCGGGTACTTCCCTTTTTTTCGGCAGCCCCCACCCCACCTCAAATCTGCTCTGGGGAGTTGGCAAGCCCTTCAGAACAGCATGGGAGGTGGCAACATGCAGAGAGGAAATACTTCAAGAGGTTCTTAATCCCTGTTCCACTGATGGAAGGCTGTGCTGGATTAAAGAGCCTTCCATCAGCGGAAGTATATCAACTGGATATAATCCAGAATATTTGCAATGCAGAGTAAAGTGAGACGTTCCAGAGTGCAGCTATCGTATGCTGCTTCAGAATGCCTGTGGCCTGTCTGCTGCTTCAGAATGATTTCTAGTCTCAGAAATGCAGTTTCCTACATACCTGTAAGAAGTGGATGAGGTAACACAAAACCAATTTGTTGAGCTCAGGCAGGAGTTCCACTACTGCTACAGCAGCATCAGGGTTCTCATAGTTGCTGATACACTCCTTGTAGAATTGCTGTGGGATGACAGGCTCCTCCAGCTCCCGGTACCACAGTTTCAGCAAAGAAGCTGCAAGGGCAAGAAGGGGAAAAAACAGGCACTTTCAACAACAACAGCTTAACAAATAAGGTATTTGGGTCAGAGACATCTGTCCTGAAGCAGATGTTTAACTGAATAAGGGCCCAACACTCCTGCTCCTCCATCTTATGCTAAGTAAGACTCTGTTCTTCCCCAGAGGAAAGATAGCATCACCCAATTCATTGAGATTTATGGTTTCAGACCTTTGAAATCACAGGACACAAATCCTAAAGGGGCTAGGGTAGCAATGGCCCGTGGCTTCAGAAGTAGGTATTAAAAGCTTTGGTTTAGATAGGAGGGAAGAAACATAAGAACACAAGATGGATTTATCTCAGTGTACTGTGATTTGGAGTGTGACTGAAATGTTAAGGCAAGAGGGAATCTACTGGAGGGCAGAATGCTGGAAATGGAGCAGTTGGGATTTGGCACTTAAAGAAGGAAGTGGGTATGGAACGAGGGTGGGTGGGGAGGGAATGAGTTTCTTGGGTTAGGAAAAGGTCCCAAATCAAAGATCTCCTGTTTTGAAGGCTTCTGAATAAAAGTTAAGTTCCTGCTATTTATGTGATTCCCATTCTCTCATGAATGAAAACAGTTACCGTATTTTTCGCTCTATAACACGCACCCGACCATAACACGACGTAGTTTTTAGAGGAGGAAAATCCGTAGGCATGCCACCTGTAGGCATTCCCTCCATAACACGCACAGACATTTCCCCCTACTTTCTAGGAGGAAAAAAGTGAGTGTTATGGTGCAAAAAATACGGTATATTGTCAATCTGGGTCTATTTTCCACGGAATTGAAGGATTTGAGCACCTCCCCCAAAAAGTAATGTATTAATGGTGAGGCTGTGATAGGGGACAGGATCACAAAAGGATCTTCCTCCTGCTGGTTGGAATGTTCTCCCAGATGATTGAGTAATACTTTTTCTTGCAACAGTTGGCAAATGTGGGGGCTGGGGTGGTGCTGCTGTTCTGCAGAGGTCAGGGGATGGTGGGACCATTTTATGGTGTGGTTGTACTTTTAATCTGTAAGTTGTTGCGAGACCTTTTCATAAAGTAATCAAGAACCAAACAAACAAACAAATCTGAGTGAGAATACAGCAGCTGCGTTGTTTATCCATACCTGGTATATTGGGATCACCAACGTTGTTAGGAATTTTCCACTGATCAACCTGTAGCTTGAGTGCATTGACTTCATCAATGTCACCAGGAATTCTGAAAGCAGACACAGAGATTCATCAACAGAGGAAGCGAATCCCACAGATCCAGGAACCAGAGGAACAAACGAGACTACATATTTCAGAAAGCCATGTACAGAGTTGTTTGACAAGAATGCCATAGTTAGTGTTAAATAAATAGGACACAAACAAAAATATTGCAGTTTAGAGTGCATCTGTTTGATATTTCCCCTTAAATGGGGGTGGGTTGGGGTAGAGAGGGGGGTACTCCTACAGGCGTCTTTACCTGCTCTGCTTAAGGACCAGGAACCTTGGCTCTTTCTCTCCTTGAGTCTTTCGATTCCAGCTGGTCATTACAAGAACTCTATTAACTAAGAAATAGTGCCAGAGTTTGCTTTTACCCCCTTATTTCCCCAACTCTTTTCCTTTCAGGTCATGACTTTTACAAACTTTTAGACTAAGCCTCAAGGCATCATTATCATCAACATTTGTAAACTGTTCTGGGAGCCTTTTATGGCAGAAGAATGTGATTTTAAAATGCTATAAACAAACAAACAGACCAAGCCGCAATATTTGGGGGGTCTCATTAATCTACTAATTCCTCTCTCTTGAGCATTGCGGCTGTGGCTAAATGAAGAGTCATGTTTTGAGAATGAGTATTTAATTAATATAGAGGATTCATTTTTAAACAGTTTTTGCCAAAACAATGGCCTTATTGGCATGGTAGACATGTTTGGGGCATGTTATATTTCTAAAAATGCCTTTATCAGCAGCAGCCCTAGTATGAGGATACAAACTACCACAATGAGACTTCCTTCCTTCAACTATGATGCAGATGTCAAGCACTGCCATAAATCAAGTTCTGGCTCTGAATGGTTTAAACAAGCTAAGCAGCTAAAAACGCACCCCCTTCCCCATGTTATACAAGAGAAATTTCTTTACAACTTTTCAACTTGTGGTCTATGGGGCCTGTCCAGTTTTTTTGTAGTGGCTTCTTCATTCTATAAATATTTTTATTTTTATTAGTTGTTTCCAGATGCAATTCCTTGCCCTTGATTTTCAGAACAGAGTGCAAAAACAATGTAAGTTCCCCACTCTCAAGGCCCTAGATTAGGTAGTATCTATACTGTGTGTGTGGGGGGGGGGGGTGAACAGTGGCAATTCCTCTTCCCATCCTAGCTAACTCTGACAAAGCTAGCAATGGCTAAATGGCCTTCGCATACACAGTGATATTCTAGGAAAGGAGGAGATTAAATCACAGAAAACATGCACAGCTGATGTGCATGTACCACAGTTCTCTCCCCACCCCCAATCCAAAATATGCAGATGGGTAGATTAGAGATTTTAGCCTGAGGTTTTAGGAGCAAGTTCATATGTACAGTACTAGCATAAGCCTATTTGTTTGGAAGCGACTGAGAAGGTGGCATGAGTCCCTGGAGACCTCATAAATCTTTTGCTGTGGTTTGAAAGCTGCTTCCTCTCCTAAAACTGTTTGTAAAAATGAGGCTTGAGAGGATGCAGTTCCACTAGGGCAAGGAGCAGAAATGCCATGCATCTCCAACTATCCGGTCAGCTATACAGTAATCAATCCTTTATGTAGCTCCGGTCAGCCAGCCTCACCTGAATATTCCCTCAGTCTGTTCTCCCCCCAGTTCCAAAACTTGCTGAGACAGCTGTGTTTGTACCCAAGGTAGCTTGTTATCAGGATACATGTCCTGCTGCCGTAACATGATTTCCTCCAGAGAACTGCCAAACAGCGAAGGTGTTACAATAGCATTCTTGGCATGTATTATCTCTTCAATTGTAGGCTTCCGGAGACCCTATAAGCAAAAAAGGAAAAGGAAAAGAAAGGATGGGAAACAACGATGAACAGATTTGCATAAGGAACAATCACATGCATCCTAGGAAAGCATTTTATGTTTGCTCTGAATTTTTTAAAATAATTACCGGTATCTATGTCAGAACCTGTGTGGATGAGCATGTTAGCTGTGGCCTGTTTGTGCTGTATGCAGCACCCATGGAGGGGGGGATGCATATTCACAATTAAGCCATGGGTAGTTTATGCAGTGCCCTCCAGATTTTGGATTCCGATGCCCATCAGCTCTAGCAAGCATGAGCAATGGAAGTTTTAGTTCAGCAACATCTGGAGGGTACCATGTTGCTCTCCCTTGGCTTAGTGTGACATGCTAACCAGCCTACCCACTTCTCCACTGGGGGAAAAAGCTGCAGTGGGGGCATAGAGACTCAATATGATGACTGTGTCACACACTGGAAGCTGCCTTACACGAAATCAGACCATTGATCCATTGAGCTCATTATTTCTACACTGAGTTGGCAGCAGTTCTCCGTAGCTTCAGACAGGAGTCTTTCTCAACCCTGCCTAGAGATGCCAGCAGAGATAAGCTTGGGAGTGTCTCCATGCATCTGCCACTGAGCTAATGCACTTTCCCAAGAAAAGTACTGCTAAAATGATACACATTTTTAAATGGTCATAGCAGAAAAAATGTGTGTCCATGGAACTGTCATCCTAGTACTATTCCTCTGTAAATGTAATTCTGGCCTTCAATTGCTGCTGATAAGTTAGTGGAGCGTGCACTCATATTAGCTATTTATTCATCGTTTTTGCAAACGTAAGGTAATGGAACATTTCCAATGCAGACAAGAACTTGTATAATTCCTCTATGGTACTTTGATGTCATGCGTAACAGGAAGAATTCAGCCTCAGTGTGCACATGACTCAGTCAGATGATCACATCTATGCCAGGCAAGAGTACGCCATTTTTCCAGTAATGATAAATATGCTGAAAATGTCTGCATCGTAATGAAATTGATCTCAAAAACCGTGAGTGCTAGAAATTCATTCTTCACTTTGGAAAAAATAAGATTTCCAGAACTCACATAAGTGTTTTACTATATGTGACCTTGCTCACCCAATTCTGCAGCATGTGTTTTATAAGTACAATTCCAAGGCCCCCTATCTTAATTCTGATTACCAGGGCATCTTCCCACCCATTTGTTGTATGAATAGTCAAGACCTACGAAAATGAAGATTTCATGTTATTTTGTCTTTCCACTGAATTTTTCTGTCTTAAAAAAGGAAAAGTAGAAGATTTCAGGCATATCATTCCCACATCTACCACTGACTTTTCCATTAATGTCTGCAGCTTTCCAATCTATGCTTCTGATCACCATCAAAATAATGCCAAAGGGGCAAGAGAACAGTTGACTTAAACTACTAGAAGAGAATATGACACTGACTCACCTTTTTGCCTCCAGTGACTGCAACTTTTTGCAGCTTCCGGTAGCAGTATCTGGCATAAGTGCTGATAGGCAGACCTAACAAATGGAAATAAATAAAATGGGAGTTTTAGAATAGTTGTGGAGAACTTCAGAGGAGAAAATGGCCCCAGAGCACAAATGTTTGTATTCTCCCTAACTGACCCTCAAGCTTATCCTTCTGAGCAAGTGATAAAATAAGTGCTATAAAGGCCTTATTACTGTTTTACTGTGCAATAAATGTGCACTTGTTGTGGCAGATCTAGATATCCTTTCTCAAGACAGCACTTCTGCCGCAGGGTTATTTCATTAGCCTGGCACTCAAAATAGTCTTCCCCTCCAACTATCACATCCATTGCAATTTGGAGTGCTGTGAGAAATGTAATTGAATTGGGGTCAAGTGGTACAACTCCTTAAAGTCCATGGCATTTTGTGAATTTTTATTTTTTTAAAAGAGGGATTTTTTCCAGTGCAGGAAAACACATACAGTATTCTAGAAGGGAAAAAAGTTCTGATGAACATCAGAAAGGCAATATTTCCCCCATAGCAATGTTATACATTTTGTGAACCTTTACCCATCAAAAACACACATAATACTAAACTGTATGTGCTTTTTCTCCAGCGCTAGTGCTTAGACTTCCCCTGCTTAAAACAAAAACAAAGCAATGAACAGATCACTTTCTCCCGCACTTTGTAGGGCTAATATTAGTTTCTGACAGACTTTAGTATAAAATGTCATTTGGCCACTGACTGGAAAAGCACTCAGAGGGAGCTGCTAGACTGAGGTGTCTGTGAGAAATGAGTTGAACAGGTCTTACAAACTGCATGTGCAGTTCTGCCTCCTAACATGAGATAAAATAGATGTGCATTATTTCACTTTTGCATACATGCTTCAGTCTCATATAGGCACATAAAGCTGGAAATGGCAACCCTCTGATTTCTTTGGATTATTATCCCACCTCCTGCTGCTATGCAAAATGACATACAAAAGCCCTCCAGTGCTGCAGTCCTGAACGTAACAAAGTACAGATACATTCTCTTTCCTGAAATGCCCTCACTTAATCATGTTTTCTGACAAGTCTGGGGTCCAGGTGACGAAGAATGCTCTTCTGGGAATACAGAAAAGGGCACGGTGAATGGGCAAATTACTCTGGGCATCTTCTGGCTTCAGATAATGGAACCAGCCGGGTTCTGTCGTCACATATATTGAGGAGCACCTCCTAGTGCATTCTTAATCCTTGATGGAAATCAAAGCTCCAGACCCCTAAATTACTTTGCCAGATCAAGTCCAATTAATTTCAGTGAGACTTGAGCTTGGGCTGACATAGTGTTTTGTGGATAAGTGCTGAGGGAGCACCAGTAGAATTCTGGAGCAGGTAAGCAGCTCCATGTGTGAGAGGCCTTCTTACTGCCCTGTGCTTCCAGAAACAGGGTCATCCTAAACTAGCCAAAATGAGGTACCCTGGGCAATATTAAAGCAAATCACTGAAGGTCAACACTGAATTATTTGGGAATGGGAAATCATAAATGAATTGTGAAGAGCTCCAAAAGGACCTCTCCAAACTGAGTAATTTGAGTAATTTGGAAGCAATAAAATGACAAAAGTACTGTAGTTCAACATAAGAAAGAATCAAATGCACAGTTTCAGATAATGTAACTCCTATGAGGTGAAACGTTTTAGTTTAGTTGAGGGCTTTTTAATTTAGAGAAAAGACACGTAAGGGAAGGGGGGACACATAGAGAGATATAAAACTGCATGGTGTGAGGAAAGAGAATAGGGTATTTCTTCCTCTCTCATAACTAGTAGCCAAGAACATTAAGTGAAGCTGAACATTCAAAACAAACAGAAGTACTTATTCACACAGTGCATAGGTAATCTATGGAGTTCCCTATCACAAGATGTGGTGATGGCCACCACCTTAAAAGAAGATTAAACAAATTCATGGACGATAAGGCTGCCAATGACTAGTCATGATGGTTGTGTGCTACCTTGAGGATCAGAGGCAACATGTCTCTGAATACCAAAGGAACACAGAACACAGGAAGCTAACTCATAGCGAGGGCGCCATTGCTCCATCTACCTCAGTATTGTCCTAATTTCAGACAGGAGGCTTATCCAGCCCTCTCTAAATTCAAAAGGAACTCTTTAGCTGCTAGATAAGATGGGAATGCAGTGCTGCCTGTCTACACTGAATCCAATGAATCCATCTCAGGACTTTTGCTATCAAAGTTCTCAGACTAGAAAAGAAGGGAAGGAAGCCCACCCATCTACCATAAATGTAGGGTACAAATATAGCTAAATAAAGGTTTCTCCTAAACCCTGCAGTTGAAAGGCAATTATTAACTAATCCCACCTGAATGGAGAGATCCAGTTTGCTCTGTGAAAGTAAGATGGCAACACATCTTTATTTGGAAACGCGTTCTACTGAAATCAATTGGACTTAAAGTGTGGTTAAGATGTGCTGTTAATCATTAAATACTGCTCTATCAAGTGTTGCATACAATTTTTTATCAGTAGCCATTTTGCAATTTCCTCCATTCCCAAAATGTTGAAGCTTGTACAACTCCTAGGTCTTATCTTTCTACAATAAAGCCCGTACAACTATATCTGAGGTCAATGACACACAAACACAGACATGTGTTGTTGTGTCTCCTCTATTATTAGCCCTCCTCATAATTCAGTTATTTTTACCTTCATCCTCTGTATTTTGCTTCCTCTTTTTCCTGGATTTTGAGTTCTTTTTGTTTTTCATATCCAGAAGCTCCTTAATGCGCTGGGTAACTGAAAATCCAAAGCATCGTTGATTGAGTGATGGCAAAAACATTAAATGCTCACTGCCCAGTTTTACTCAGCCATGGCAGAAGAGGGGCCTGTATTTACTGAATTCACACATCACAAAATCAGCTCTATCCATCTCCTTTTCATTACATGTCAAGATCAGTTTTCATTACAAACATCAAAATCAGTTTAACAATGAATGTAAGAAGAAGGAAGTTCAGATTCTAAAAAAATCTTTTTCGGTTTATTAATTTGATTAAAAATCAGCCGGAATGTTTACCATTCATGGACGGAAACTTTTCAGGATTATGGCTGCTGAAGGGGTTATATTTGATGCCAGGGACAAAAAAAAAGGGTCTCATTTCTTACCAATGAAGTCTCCTAACCAATTATTTTCTTTCAGCAACCTTCAGAATAGTGTACTTGGAATAAAACCATTGCACTGAATGCTTTCTCTTCACTTTCTAAAGCATTTAACATGATATAGAGCAAAAGTTCTTGTACCGGGTTAACCCAATTCCCCAAATGTATATCTTGACAAACAGAGCAACATGAAAGACATTTGGCCATTTACTCTGAGCTTGCCAGCTGTGATCTAAAAAATAATGTGATACATCTGATGCAATTATTTATGTCACTGTTTTTTCCCATCTACTTAATTATGTCAGCCTTCCCTTAGAATTCTTATAATAGCTTATCACCAAGTTCTAAAGGAACATTCCAAATTGCTGCCCCCCCAAAAGAAGCTAGATATTTTCACTCAAAGAAACTCAAAGAAACAAACTCAATGGGAGCAGATCAACACCTTAAAATAGCAGAAATGTTTTTCTTCTTAGTTGTTTTCCAAGACTGGTGTGGAGAGAGAAAACTGCTTTGTAATTGTTATTGTTAAAATTTGGCTATTATTGGGGTTCATTGGAAAACTAATAAAAAATGTATTAAAAGAAGAAGTCTGCTTTGTGGAAAAAGCCAGGTAAACTTTTTGTTGTAACACCAGATCTATTTCACTTTCTAGCAAAGAAATAGCTGTTGCTTTTAATCCTGCTGCATTCTTTTGAGCTCCTTTACTATCAGAATGTACTGAGCTTTGTTATTACTTTTCACTTACAGTACCTAATATATTACAGTAAGAATTAAATATATTAAAAATTACATAGTGTCCTATAGATAATAATTATAAAACTTCCTTTTCCCTAAATCTGGAAATGAAACGGTTGCCTACTCCTGCTGAACAGGATCTTTACTTCATTTTATTTGCTATTGTGCTGCAATGTATTTCACCCTTATTAGATAAGGCACTTACTATTTTCATCATTGACCTGGTTGAGATGACGATAGATATAGCCTTCTAGATAAGACTGGAACTTGGGTGATGGGGAGAAAAAGGCCAGACTGATGGCCATGAGTTCCCAGCCCCATGCCAGGCTTCGGTAGCACATATTGTCTGTTGTTTGTCTAATCAGTTGTATGTACAGCTCATCCCGTAAACCTTGAATGCTCCAGCACTTGGCAACAGTGATCAAAGCCACATGATCCCTGTCCATCCGAGCCTGGCGGTCACCCATGTAGATTTGCACCAGTTTAAATATTTCACAAGCTTCCTTTTTAATGGTGTGGTTGCTGGTGATGAGCATTGGCTTTTTGATGGAGCCACCGTTCCAGGAGAGCATGTTGGCAATGGAGAGCCTTCGGCGAAAGATGCCCTGAGTGTGCATATTTAGGTTTTTCGAGGCCCAGTCGGCCATGCTGCTTTGAGAGATAGGCTTTCGTATGGTGTGGAAGGGAAACTGGTACCCCATGTTGGTGCCAGGCTGGTCATTATTTTCTTGCTGGGAATCAGACCTTATTGTTCCAGGCTGCAATGGAGAACAGAAAGAAAATGGTTAAAAAAAAAAAAGCTGAGCTACTCATATTTCCTTGAGCAGAACAGCTAACTATAGTCACTTCCAAAAGAGGGGGCAGTCTTTTTATAAGTCCCAGTGTCTACTGACAACTTGAGAAGCTCTCTGTCTCCCTTTCCCCCTCCCTCTCCACTATCTCCTTGTGTCAATGTCTGAAACTTCAAGTCAAACCCACCCTTTCACACCCTTCTAACTTGGTTCCTGTTTTTGTAATATGAGGCCTTTCTTTGTATGTCCCCTCAGCGGGAAGTGGCAAAATAAGAACAGGCCTTTTCAATGGTGGCTCCCCAATAATGGAATGCTCTCTTCAGAAATATGCAATTTAGGCCATCCTTATCAATGTTTAGATGCTAGGCAAGGATGTTTACTCAGGCATTTGGCTCTTAATTGGAGTCATAGGGTATGGTACTCCTTTAATAGGGTTAATAGGAATCTTCCTATTTATGTTATTGCAGAATGAGCACCTTTACTCAATTCATATTCATTTATCTTTCCTGGTGCATTCTAAATGTTGTGTACACATGCTTTTATATAATTGTACTTTGCTTTGACACATTTTTGTAGTAAGCAACAAATAAATGCAGTAATAATAGTTATTGTTACTGTTACTACAGAAGCTCCAGTTTTCATTGAACAACATCTTGCTTACATATTTGTCTCTGTAAGAAGGCAGGGAAAAACATGGAGCCCTATTACTGACTGGTAACTTTGTTTATTTTGTTCCTTATGAGGTGCAATGATCTCTGTTCTCTGTCACAAAAGAACAGCTGGGGAGATCTGGGTGCTCACAGATGATCAACAGCCTCAGGGATGGGTCCTGGTGTTGTCACAAGGAGGACAGCTGTCCCTTGTGCTAGTGACAGGTTTGTCATGCTGGATTCTCTTAGTTGTTGCCTCAGTGCATTAGGCTGTAGGGGAAACCCGTAAGGAGTCCTCCAGAAGTAGAATTTTTCAATAGTGTCAGCTCATTCTAAAAATGAACTTTTTTTTTTTACTTTTCAAATTTGAATTTTGGATTTTTTAATTTGCTTTTTAGCTCAGAGCATTTAACATTTCAAAGAATTGCTGTAGAAGGACAAAATACCATAGCTTTATTTTGTTTTGTTTTTTAAACTACCCTGCATTGAATTGTTTTAATTCATAGAGCTTGTTAAAAAGCACCAACTAAATATATTATGTGTTATAAAGCACGACAGTTGCAAAGTAGCCTCCACAAAGAGCTGAAATGGGCTTGTGGAAAAGCAGGGAGGTGTCTTCACAGCTTGTTTGCATGGTGACAACAGCTAGAGGGAAAATGGAGGGGAGGAAGCTCCAGTTCAGACTTTGGAAGTAGCTAGCAAAAGCTTTGAATGTCTTCCAGAAGCTAAGTGTCAGTTGACTGCTCTGCAGTGAAGGGCATGCTACAGAATGGGAGAAAACCTGTCTGGGGGATTGGAGGGGTCAGGATCTACAGATTCACTAGTCACAGGTTCTAATCCTTTAGGTTTAGCAAACTAGGTAATATAAGAATGATTCCAGGTTTGTCCAAACATATAAATAAAACTTTCCAAAAATTCTCTAAAGATGACAATGTTGTCCTAATTGTTAAGTTTTTAGAGGATATGACAAATACAATACAGACATCGTATAATGTACAGACACACACACACACACACACACACACACACACGATAGAATTAGAGAGTCTGGGAAAGATCTAAAGGTTATCCAGTTCATCCCCCTGCTGATGCGTTCCTGCAGGTGACCATCCAGTCTTTGCTTAAACTCCCCTAACAAAGTCTACCTCCTTCTGAGGCAGTCTGTTCCACTGTTGAATGAGTGGCATGAGGCATGGAGTCAAGAGGGCCTTTCAGGTCCCACTAACTGCTTCAGAAGTGGAGCAAGGAGAAGTGGCTCGTGGCTCCTTTAGGAATGTAGACTTTCTGTTGGCTATCCTGACAGATTTATATAGATTTATATTTATATCTCTTCTAAAGCAATTTTAAGAGGGCCCAAACGATTTGATAATTAGTGACACCCTTTTAAACGTAACCCCACCACAGGTGCCCCAAAACTCTCCAACCCACTGCCACTTGGCCAACTGCATCCAAAGGCTTCATCAACTCCACTTCCACAAAATGCCTTGCTGCCTGATAAGAGAAGATTGTTAATAAAAGAATACCTGGGATGGGATCTGTGCTGATTCAGACGAAGACATATTTATCTGACTGGACGCATTCTTTTCTAAAGAATCTATTTTTTCGTAGGTTCTCTTCTGTCTCACAGTGTCTTGCTGTACTGCTGGATCATTTGAGAGGCTCCCTCTACTGTCCATTCGAGGTCTGTATAATGACCTGTTACTAGAAGTCACATCATCTCTTGAGCTCCTGCTATTACATTTTTTCAAGCGCTCCGACTGAAACTTAATTTTGTTACCCTCTGGCAAGCTAGCATTTTCCAGCATTTCTGCATCTAAGCTACCTTTACTTCCTCTGCAGGCTGCTGATCGATTCACCACAGCACGCATTTCTGCAATCAGCTTGTCATTCAGAGCACTGAGTTCACTGTTGCTGCCCACAGAGCCAGGTCTTCCCTGGCCAGGAGCCTGTCGCCTTCCTTTTCTCTTTCTCAGGCTTGGAGAAGGTCCTGTCGAATAGCCAGAGTCTTGCTGACTTATAACTGTAGGATACTCTTGAACCTGAAGACTGTTTTGCCGACTGTGGTGGGCCTCCATATTTTTGAGAACGTTTGCCTCCAAGATTTTCCAAGAGTGTTTGAAGCTGTCCCTGGAACTAAGCTGCCCTAGCTGTGGTTTAGCAACGCCATCAACGATCACACCTGTAGCGTTAGGATTTCTGGATGATTGGTCAACATTGACCATATGTTTAATATACTCTCTTCCAACAGGGCTGTACTCTGTTGCTGATGGGTTTCTCACATGCTTTTTTCCAGCTTGGTGCTGCTGCATACTTGGATGCTGTAATAATTTAACTGGTTGGGGTTTCTTATTTAAGCTGTTGCTTGGCGACATTTGTGGAGTTGTCCCATTCACATTTACACTCCCAGTGTCCATATCTACAGGGGGCTCATCATAAATCGGGGAATCAATTGATGGCTCATCATATATTGGTGCTGGAGAAGCATACTTGGGAGAGGAAGGCTGTGATGTTTGCGTCTGACTTCCTGAAGGACTACTGAGCCCATTAGTTAACACTAGACAAAACCCTCCATTCTCTGTCTTCTTAATCTGCATTGACTGTTTTGTTTCTGCTGAAGCTGCTGGTTTCTGCATTGCTGTATTTGGGGCTATAGCCTGAGGTTGGGCATATATAACTTGTTTTGCATGCAGAGATTTCTGGCTGCTGGTTTCCGCGCTGTTCTGCATCTGAAGCGAATTGCTCGAGGTGGAATTAACTTGTCTCAGGCTGTTGACTTTGACCAGCATGGCTGCTTTAGTCCCTGGTAAAGGCTGCCACCGGGTAGGGGTGTCTCTGTATGGGGAAAATAAAGCATTTAGGAAAATAAAGCCAAAAATGCAGTACTACCTTCAAGTGTAAAATACAGTCAAAAGGTTTATCTAAATATCCAACTGGACCTCCAGTGAAGAGGAGCTTAGGTTGGGTATGCATGCATCAGCCATGGAGGAGGATGGTATGTCCATGGAATGATATGTGGGCAGAGATCTACTGCTGGTGGTGCTTCTGTCAGGAGTAGGCCCCCAAACAGTGCATTTCTGAGATGTTTTGGTGAGTGGCCTTGAACCAAATGGCTTCAAAGATTCTTATTTGCTCTGAGAAGCCCTAGGATTGAGAGCCCCATCATCTATGCCAGCCTGGAGGTTAATCCTGCTCCCCAGGATACAACACACTTAGTATTGTTCTGTCCACAATTATTGTCTTAGGAACAACTTCCATATCAAACCATTGTGCAGGCATTTCCTTTGTTTCTATCGGAGCTTTTCAAGTTAGTAATGGAAAAATAATAAATCATACCTGCAACAGGAAAATGCTGCTCTCAGGGAGTCTGTCCCCTATCCCTTGGACAAGCCCTCCCCTGTTTAACTCCATAGGACACCAGGCATTTATTTTTCAACATCCAAATACTGCATATGGTCTCTACAGTGCTACTTTTCAGTTGTGAGTAAAGATCATATTTTTGTTGTCTGCTGATTTCTGTTGAGTCTTGAGGGAAAGGAAGACTTTGTCCCATTCAGAAAAAACCTGTGGGCTTAATTTTTAAGCAGTGTCCTCCCTTGCTCTTCTAATGAATTCTGAGGAATCTAGAAGTTCAACACCTGTTTGTTTCCCCTTGTATGCATTTTACTTCTACACTGTAACAGCAGTCATTTCTTTTCTTCTTATGTCATCTAGGAACTACAATAAACGATGGGCTCTAATGAGCAAACCTTTAAGAATAAGAGTTTGCTTATTTTTCCTTTTCCTTCCCCATCTCTATTAGATTCTACAGCTTGTGAGCAGGGCAGGTTTTCCTTAAAAAAACTAAAAACTTTATTTAACACCTAGTAAACCTCAGGTCCTTTAGAAATATTATATAAGTGAATTTGATTTTAAACATGCACATCTTACTAATGTCAGTAGGCTGGATTCAACTACCCCTTTTCCACTAGCAGAAGCCAGTATAAAGATTCCCACTAGCATAACTGGGCTTTCCTCCCCAAATCCACTCTGGAGGATAGGGAAAACCCACAGAACAGTGCATTTGGTGGGGTGGAGAAGGGCAAACAGAAATGCATGTGCTGACATAATGATTGGCTTAGCGGCACTCCATTGATTTCCACCCACATAATTTGCATATATTCAGAGTTTGCTACAGAGTTTGCTCATTGCTACAGAGGATCTGGCTGCTTTCTCATATTGTAGGATTATTCTTGCTTATGAGAAGGTTTTTTTATGCTGCTCCTCCCAGCATAGTAAATAAATGAGTTCTCTTTCAAATGAGTCTTGGGATTCGATCCAGGTCCATATGCAGTTCCACACTACTAGTATGAACTCCAGAAAATCATGTGTTGTAACAGTCATGCAACTCACCACCAATTTATTTGCCCAGGCAATTAGCACTTGCCCATCTTCTCACCAAATCCAGAGAATTGCATTAAAACCCCCAAATTCCTAAATTGTAGGGATGGCTGTCAACTTGGATGGCTTAAAAGAGGATTAGAAAAATTCATGGTGAATAAGGCTACCATGAAGGATAATGGCTACTGATATGTTTTACCTCCACAGTTGGGGGCAACATGAATACTAGCTTATAGTAATCAAAAGTGACACCAGTGGTGTTGTATGCAGGTTTCTGCTTGAAGGCATCTGGTTAGACATTGTGAAAACAGGATGCTGGACTAGATGTTGCCTTTGTTTTGATCCAACGGCACTCTTATGTTCTTATGAGACAGAAAGAGTAAGAGGAGGACAAAGACTGGCATCTGGATAGATACTTCTGCTGTTATTTTCCAAGTGGAGGAAACAAAACAGCAGTCTCTCTATCTTGTTAAGAATACAGAGTCCAGAGTGACAAGACTAGCATTTCAGGGAAATACAGTGGTACCTTGGGTTAAGTACTTAATTCGTTCCAGAGGTCCGTTCTTAACCTGAAACTGTTCTTAACATGAAGCACCACTTTAGCTAATGGGGCCTCCCGCTGCCGCTGCGCCACCGGAGCATGATTTCTGTTCTCATCCTCAAGCAAAGTTCTTAACCTGAGGTAGTATTTCTGGGTTAGCAGAGTCTGTAACCTGAAGCGTATGTAACCCAAGGTACCACTGTACAATGGAACCTCGTGTTACGTACTGTCCTCTTTGGGAACACTTCGGGTTATGAGCACCCAGTTGTGAACTTTCCCTGGGGATGCGAGTAGATGGGAGGCGCCATTAGCGAAAGCGCACCTTGGGTTATGAACGGTTTGGGCTTAAGAACGGACCTCCGGAATTAATTAAGTTCATAACTGGAGGTACCACTGTACAGCACTGTTGTATGACAGCTGGGGTGGGGACATAATCTGGGCAGGTGAGCAGAGCAGGTTACAGGCAGAACACTTGTTTGCAAATATCAGACGGCATCAACTGAAGCTAATGAACAGTTTCCTTCTATTTCCTATTACCAAACAGTTGCCAATACAAGAACCAGCACGACCAGGAAATGTTTTGCCTATGTGAAAGCTTTATTCCGAATTCATCGGTCCGCAGCATGAAATGCAGTCTGGTTAACCTACAGAATGTTTTCATTTCTGTTTCCAGTTAATTATAGCTTTTGTGTGGTTGCTTAGGCCTCATGGTTCTAGTCTTGAGTTAAGCTACCTGCAATAAGACTCACCACAGATTAACCAAACTATATCATATATACTAGGAGTGAACTCAATTATCCGAGTGCCGTTCCATGGCACCACCCACCCACAAAATATTCCAAAACAGTCCAACAAGGGCGTAGCATGCTCAGTGGTGATGGAATGCTGGCTGGCTGTTGTGGGGGGAGGGAATAGAGTAGTTGGGCAACACTTCACACTGCAACATCTTATTGCAGATTGTACTTGTAAATATGTAACACTAACCCACCCCTAAATCAGTTTTTTTGCCCAACCAAGCAGGGGTCGCTCATACAAAGTTTACTGGAACTTATGCCAGACTCAAAGTGGGTCAAATCTATCTGCATGAAGACTGAGTAATTTAATGAATTAATTGCATCAGTTAGTTAACCAAGTGGTCTTTTGATGAAGCAGCAGAGTTTAAATTTGGTTGAATACCTGGTACATTTTATTATATATTGCTTTTTGTATAAAGTACTGAGGGAACAATTCTTGGAACAAATTTTTGGGAGGTATGTAGAGAGGTCCTTCCATGAGGCTATAAACTTTCCGCTCTGTAGCCAAGACAGACACATTACTGTAAAGACTGCATGTTTTTTAACCCTAGAAAGTGATGATAGGAGAAATTTTTAAAAGGAGAATACTGCGTCTTGCCAGAGGTATTCAGAATTTTAAGTTTGTTACTGTTTTTATTTTATTCAGATTTGTGTAACTTTGATTTATTTGAACATGTTTTAAAATAGGGGACACTTTTTCATGGTAAACACTGATTTGCCTGTGAATTTTAGAATCTTACATTTGTTTATGTTGTACAATATATATATTTTATTTGGAACTCTCTCAGTTTTGTTTACCTTGACTTGTGTTACTTCCATATTGCTATGTACTTCTCTTTGTTAAACCCTCTTGCTTTGTGATGGTCTGATGGCAAATGAATCGAAGTGGCAGTGGCAGAGAGAGTTGGGTAGTTAGAACAAATGGTCAGGAAACCCAAGGAATTTAATCCCCAGTTCTGCTCTTCAGAAGAATTAGTAGCAATCACAACAGAGAACAGTTAATTTGATGACTCCCCAAAATTATTTTTAGCTTGTCTTCAGAAAAGGAAATATTTTTAAATTAACAACAAAGAAACAAAGGGAAACACACAGGGCTGCATCCTGCATATGATAGGATACAAGTGAGCAAAATATCCTTAGTATAAACTGGCATGGAAAATACGACTACACCAAGTTTGCTCAGGAAAAGCTTATGGAGAGGCAAGAGTCACTGTTTCCACAAAAAAACCCAAAGTTGTAACTCAAAAGCATATTTACCAATGGCTCAAAATACATTTGAAGAACACAAAGTTGAGAAAGATCTAGTATAATCACACTTATAATCTAACTAGACTTGACACATCTCTCCCCACTTCCCTCAACAAAGATTTATGACTGAATTTTATTAGCATTTAGAACAGCCATGCTGGATGCCATCTTGAATTTTCAGCAGAATCTCACCATGCTCAAGATTTGCACAGAGAAATAGTAAAACCTAAAAGGTGGGTGAACCATTGCTGGGTGAGAGAGATTCTGTCACAACATCTCCACAAACTGTCACCTGAATACTCTCATTGCACAAACAGGCGCTGTTCACTTAATACACAAACTAGTCCTCAGGAAAAAACCTTGAATGTGGATTAAGTCCAGTCATTTTGGATACTGATGGTGAAGCGCAATATAAACTACTACAGCAAATAAGTATAAAACAAACTGGGCTGTATCAAGTGAAGGCATTGCACTCACAAAACTTCTGCACATGCAATCAAACTTTCCCTTCCTCTCCTCCGCTTCCCTAAATCTGCTCTTGGGGTCCTTCTAACCCTCCAGAGCAGATCTGAGGGGCACACAGGGAAAGGAGAAGTAGGGAAAGTTTAATCGGAAGTCATTTTTCAAGTGCAATATTTCATTGGCTTCAACCCATTACATCTGACACAGCCATACTGTTGATTATGATTTTTTAAAAACAACTTTAGAGTGTATATTTTACAGTGGTACCTCAGGTTACAGATGCTTCAGGTTACAGACACTTCAGTTACAGGTTACAGACTCCGCTAACCCAGAAATAGTACCTCGGGTTAAGAACTTTGCTTCAGGATGAGAACAGAAATCGTGCAGCAGTGGCGCAGCGACAGCAGCAGGAGGCCCCATGAGCTAAAGTGGTGCTTCAGGTTAAGAACAGCTTCAGGTTAAGAACAGACCTCCAGAACAAATTAAGTTCTTAACCCGAGGTACCACTGTACACAGCTGGAACATTTGAGGACTGGGAGCCTCCTAACATTTCTGCTCCCACAGTTCCTCCTTCATCTACCATCAAAGCCTAAGGCTGTGAGGAAAGATAGCAATATAGCAGTAGCAGCAGCCACCGCCCAATGAGGAGGCCTTGGCCTGTGAGGGACTAATTAATACCTGGTTGCTTCAACAGTCAGTTCTAGGCCAGGAGTTGCAGCTGCAGAGTGCCACGTTGCAACAACAGAAAACTGGTGGGGGAGGGAGGGAGATTTCTATACACCTTTGCTCAGCTCTAGAAAACACTGTTCCATTGCCCTTTTTATTGTGTTTTAAATATATTCTAAGCTGCCTCGAGAACTTCAGCTATCCGCCTTGGTAGCTCAGTTGGTAGAGCAAAAGACTCTAAGGAGCAGTAGAAGTACTTCAGAAGGCAGGCAATGTCAGGATTCCCCCCACCCCACCCCGACATCTTCGGACAAGGGCATTTCCCAAGTGCAACCCTGTGAATTAACATACTACTTTGTAATGGCAAAGCTACAGCACTGTTGGTGCAAAAGACTGGCCTTAAAAAAATTAAAAAAACACCGCACAAGTGTGCAAAAGTCAAGATTACGCCCTAAGAAATGAATGCAGCTTGTGCAAAGCCTGCTATTTCACCTCTCTATTTTAAGCACCACTTTCTTCCTCCTCTATGAAAGCTGGTCTCAAGGCAAGCTCTTCCACCTGCCACGTTGTTGAAACCTGAGAACTCTTCATGTAAGAGACTGATAGGTTAGAACAGATGCGTCTCAATACCACCAGGGGGAAAGGCTGCCAGCTTGCATAATTCTTTTAGGCTTTGCCAGCTTTCGTTTAGAAAAATAGCCTCATAGGTGCCAACTCTATACGTGTGTCAAAAATGCAAAAGGGCTTGCATTCTGCACAGTTTTCAACAGGTGTTATATCCTTTTTGTGCAGTTGTCTTTGTCTATATCAGACGATTAAAAAAGTCATAGGCAGCTGTTCATATGGGATTATGTGAACTTATGGCTTTATAATATTTTGTCTGCACTTCTGTCTCAGTTCTGCCTCACTGAAATTCTGTGTCATCAGATTTGTTTTATTTTTCTTCAAGCAGCAGACCCTAGTATTCTCTGGCTCATGCAATAGCTGGGAGATTTAAGAGGGGCCCTGCTAACTAATCCAAATCTGCCATGGAGCAGGGAAGAAGATTTTTAAAGAGACAGAAATCTATTGGGAAAGAAGGTGAGAAATGGAGTTTAGCTGTTAGGTTTGGGATCCAAAGACAAAGGGGGAATAAGAGAAGTGCTCTCACTACCTGAAAAACTCTCAGCTTCATACACAAAAGATACACAAATTAACAGTTGGAAGAAGAGCAATCAGTAGCAAAAGCTCACCTTATTGCTCCGAAACACCCGCTCAGAACATGGGAGAAATATCACCATGGAAATGATTAACCTTGTAGACTTAGTTTTAGCAAACAAACCCTTTTTTCAAATACAATCATATGTCTGACTTCAACTGGGTTGCCAGTCAGTGAATGTAATACCCTTTTTATGAGGACCAGCCAAGGTTTCAAAATGCAGCTTGCAAAGCCTTCTTTTTGTGTGTGTGTCTATCATGTGCATCTTTATTGGAACTGTTTATTTTAAAGTCAGTGTACAGTTTTCACCCCCATTGTATTCCCGTATACATACTGGCACCAAATTTGGGTAAGGACTCCCCCAGCTCTGGGAGGGGGAAGCGGGGTACACTGTAAGCCTTCACATCTAGAGATTAGGAAGAAGATAAACCTACACAGCCCATTTCTATTTCATTGTTGGTTTTTTGCATGGCCAAAAGTAAACAAAAACCGGAAGAAGACAAAGTTTTTTGTTTTGTTTTAAGGCGCAAGATACAGAAAAGACACTTGTTGGATTATATTTGGGAAGGGGGAGGTTTCTAAGCTTGCAAAGCTTTTGATTTTCATAGAGATATTTATCAGGCTGAGGTTAATGTTGTATTTAGATTTGAGCATAATGAATGTCAGGGACAGACACAGACTGGTTTTTGTATTTTCAAAAGGAGCCATGTCCATTTCTGCTTAGTCCCAGTGGGCTTTGTGCGACTTTAGCAGACGGACTAGTCTTAACTTAATCATATCTGTGAATACTTCCACCATTCTAAATATGGCGTTTCTTCCCAATTATCTTCCATAGTAGCATTTTAAGTGATTACATAACTATATGATCATCTTTTTTAAGGTAGGGAGAGTATTTACTTTGCCACTGTCCCTTGGAAAAAATCATACAAATGCCTATGTGCTCAGTAGATGTGATCCCAAGGCTGAAAACATGGTTTTAAAGGTGTCAATTTCTTTCCGAAAACAGTGTTTTCGGGTGAGTGTGCTTTGAAAAAGCCCAGTTCCCACTGAGCTCCCCATAGGTGTGGATGGAATCAACTTTTTTTCAAGCACAATCTACACTTCATTTTGCACAGTTCCATGTTCAAAGAGCAGGCAGGGCTGGACTATTAGGCTAATAAGGCCATTATATCTTGTAATTCCTCAATTTTCCATTTGAGACCTTGGGCCTGTCACTCTTAGGGAAATCCACGTATGCCATCTTGGACCCAGGGAAGAATAAATAAGGCATTTTTTAAAAATTGAAGACTCAGTAAGCATTTTAAAGTGTTATGTGTGGAAATGGGCTATAGTAGTCTAATCTTCAAAGTCTAACACACATAGCAGAAGTATCATGTGTTGTGGATTGATATCCTGAAGCAGTTTCATTTGGGAGATTTGCCTCTCTCTCCCCCCCCCCCCCAATATACCAAACACATGCATAATGCTCAAATCCCTTTTTTGGGGACATGTTGATTTGCTGAAGTACCAGCAGTGAAGAAAGTCTATTTGGCTGGACCCTCTTATTATAGAATCCAATGTGAGAGAATGGTATAATCCTCTTAGCAAAACATTCACAAAGGTGAGTGGGGTTGAAGGTGTGGTGCAGTCCAAACAAACCAGGGTTAAGCCAGGAAAACTCACTTTAGGTTCGAAACATGATCTAAAAGCAAGGTTAGGCAATAGTCCAAGGTCATTGCCACAGGGATCCCAGGCAAGGTGCAGCTCGGCAAGGAGGGGAGAATGGGTTTGGGACCAAAGAGCCAGAAATCTCCATTGTTTCCAGCAACTGAAAGGCAACTCAAGAGGATTCTCGGGACTGGTTCCAGGGGACCTTGTCTGATCCTCTAAGTCCTTGACCTGCAAGGTGGCTAGGTTGTCCTCTGACGATTCTGTTTGACGCCATGTCAGAGCTAAGCATGACAGAACGTTTCCCAAATGTCACAACTGCTTTTGGGTACTAACGGTAAAATGTTCCTTCTCTTTTATAAAATGGGTAAAGAATGTCTTCTGATCCGTCATGAAAAGCCTTTCACAGCTTTGTCCCTCTTGGTCACCGGCAGTGAATTTATCAGATTTCTGAACTATTATTACATCACTCGTGATTTTGTCATAGCCAAGGCCAGGAGAAACACCTGGCAATTGGTATTCAGTTGCATATTGTCTCTGAACATGGAGGTTCTGGTTAGCTAGCAGGGCTAACTGTCCTTGATAGAACTATATAACTTTGATTAAAATCACTGGGTGGCATTCAAATAATAGTCACACCAGCACAAAGATTAGTGCTAATGCAATGGGATTCCCCTGCTTTCCTTTCCCCCATGTGAGCTCTGTGCTGTCCCCAGATCTGCTCCCATGCATTGGGTGAAGTCCCAGAACATATTTTAGGGAGCACATGGGGGCAGTACATTCCATTGCACAAGGAGAAATCCTTGCACTGACAGAACATTTTGCTCAGTGCTATGTTGAACAGAACCTATTGTCCCCTTGTGTTGGTCTGTACTCGGGACAAATTCCTTCATTGTTGCCTTACGTGATCCCCTCTCTTGCCTGCATAAAACAACAAATTTCATTTCAGGAGGCACAGAGAAAGGAATAAATCCTGATTGACCTTTAGCAAGGCCTTTAGATTAAGGATGCAAGGTCTGTAGCTTTCTTTACATGTAAAACTTCAGAACAAATAGGATTCACATACTGTGAATATTATCTTACTGGTAACAGAAAAACTAATCATCAATAAAATACTCTTTATATATAATTAACCTGAGCTCTACATTATAAACATTAAAGTGCATGCTGGTTGTGCAATGATACTTGTAATAAAGATTTTTTGTCTATATATGCCCTATAGTAGAGTTAAAAATTGTGACAACGGGGGAAGGTTTAAATATTGCTTAAAACTGGAGTAGATAGTGCTAGGGAAACACCCTTGGTTAGAAGCAACAAACTTGTTTTCTTACAATGCAGTGTAACTTGCTACCAAAACGCACACAGGCAGCTGGCCAAGTCTGCGCAAGAAATGAATTCCATGATTTTTGGGCTGACTTATTGGGGGACAGAAAACTGTGAGCTACCTAAACAAATGAAATGCCACTTTTGAGTTTCTTCAGCAAGTTGTTGACAAGTTTAAGCACTACAACTTCAAGCACGGCTCTCAGTGCCTCCAGCACAACACTCCAGCAAGGCTTAGCCAGCAAAAGAAAGAATGGGCTGACAGCTGCAGCCTGAAGAAAGGATTTTGCCATTCCAAGTCCTGGCCAAAATCTGGAAACTCTGCTTACGGAATGTGATCTCACTTTTCAGAGAGTTACAGCTTTGTCAATCCACCAGAATGGAGGACAGAATAGGTTCAGATTAGAAACCATATACTTAGGGTGTGGGGACAAGACAACAGGGATGTCTGCTGCCTTTATGCCCTGCTTATGAATCATTGAGCTGGATTCACCTGGAAACAAAATACTGGACTCTACATTTTTGGGGGACTTTCCATAGGGGCAGTAGCTAAAAAAATTACTTGCTGAGTCCATTCTAAACACCTCACAAGGGCTTCAGGTACCAGTGTTCACAGGAAGAATAAAGGGAAGTTAATTATTCAATTTTTTGGCCTCATAATTAGCACTCAGGAAATAAGATCTGTCTGGGTAAAACCTGGACTGGGGCGTCTTATCCACAGAGGCTAGTGGCGCAGGGCACCAAGTTCTGAAGGGTGCCAAGGAAGAGGCGGAGGCTGGATGTGGTGCCTCCCGACATCAGCTCGCTGCCCTCACCTGCCTCCGCCATGCCGCGCCAAAGCAGTGCCGCGCCCAGAGCCTCCACCTGCCATGGCCAGCACAGCACATATCAGCCAGCTGAGCTGGGAGCCACTGCGTCCAGCCTCTGCCTCTTCCCCGCCGGAGGAGCTCCAGGTGCTGCCCGCCTCCTCCAGCCCCGCAAAGCTGGGCGCGTTGCCGGCAGCGCTGTCCTCCCTATAAAAGGTCAGCAACTCTGGGAAATGGGGGGGGGGCGTGGAGGGATCTTTGCACCACGGGGCCCCATATGCTTAAGACGGCCCTGTTTGAGTAAAATAGCACATGGCATATTTTCACATTTCTGGCCGTTCTGCACATGTGCCTAGTGCTCTGTTCTCCATCAAATGATTTAGTGGACTTTGAAGGCAATGAATGCAATTGTCATAGGCAGTTGGAAAGAGGCTTGGATTGCATTCCAGGACATGATACTACCAAAATACTAGTGCCAGTTTATTATGTCTGAACTGACTGTAAGCCAAATGAGTTCATCTAATCCTTATCCAGAAAGTAAGATGACTAAAAAGCTTTCAATATCAGCAAAATCAAAAATAACTTCCAAGTTGCTTTTGTGTTCACAGAAATCTTACAAAATAGAGAAGAGAGGACAAATGAAACACAAACAACAATCAATAACAACACACAACAGACTAGAAATATTTTGAAAACATTTCATGACGATTTCTGCAACTGCCCCAAGTTTTTCTAGACATAATTATTTTTACAAAATGATATTATTAAGTTTATTCTCTGCTCTGAATCACAATCCTTCACAGATATATTAACTTGTAAAAGCATAGATCACCCACTCTCAGTTTAAAGCTGCAATCCTACACACGTAACTGTAACCAAGCCCTGTCAAACACAATGGGGTTTACCTCGGAGCAAACCTGAGTAAAATTCCTTTACCATGCAAAGGAATGTGTTACATATCTCATGCCAACCTACAGCCTTTACCCGTTCTTCACACAACCATGCTAATCTCATGAAGAACAGAACGGGGGGGGGGGGGGAACGCTCATTAATGTTAATGCATAAGAGATTACGGTATTTCAAGTCCTTTCTCTCAAATTCAAAAACAAAAGCCTAGTTAAGCAACTGAACTTCAACCTTTGCAGTTGCTCTCCAACTCTGTCTTTCCCATGCAAGCTACGTTCAGCAAAATTTCCTTCAAGTAATGGTTTACTGACTATTGCTTATTACATTCGTATTTTACCACTTCCCCAAGGAGACCATTTCATGTCCCAATATCACCCTGACTGGGTGATTTTTTATAATAATAATAATAATAATAATAATAATAATAATAATAATAATAATAATATATTTATACTCCACCCATCTGGCTGGGTTTCCCCAGCCACTCTGGGCAGCTTCCATCACAATATTAAAATACAGTAATGCCTCAAACATTAAAAGCTTCCCTAAACAGGGCTGCCTTCAGAAAGGCTGGTAGTTGTTGTTCTCTTTGACCTCTGGTGGGAGGGCGTTCCACAGGGCGGGCGCCACTACCGAGAAGGCCCTTTGCCTGGTTCCCTGTAACTTGGCTTCTCGTAGTGAGGGAACTACCAGAAGGCTCTTGGCACTGGACCTCAGTGTCCGGGTAGAACAAATGGGGTGGAGACGCTCCTTCAGATATACTGGACTGAGGTCTCCTTAGTCCAGCTCAAACACCCTGATTCACACAGCATTCAAAAGTTCTTACAATGAGATTTACTGAGATTGTTTTATATACCCTTGAGTCCAGTTACTTTTTCTCAAAAATCTTTCTCAAGGGGCACTTCCTGAGTAGGACAGATAACTTCAACTTGCCTTTTTTCCATAGTCAGCAACCAGATCACCTTAGGGCTATCTCTGTCCTATGACTTTTTCTAGAAGCTGGAATGTGGATGAGCCCCTTTAATTAGTTATACAAAAGAGAATACTGTTACCTTCCAGTCTCTGGTCTCTTCTCCAGGCTGTTGTCCTCTTTACCCTTCTCCATCTCCTGCAAGAGAGCCATCTGAACAGGAGTGCTTCGCCCATCACTACTTGTGCTGCCCCTGTGCTGGGATGTCCTGAAGTCAGACTTGGAATTGCGTTTCATGGCTTGGAGCTGAGCCAGTGGCACAATGTCACAACCCTGTGGCCTATGCCACACTGTCTGCTGTGTGATGGCATTGTAGTAGTAGAAACGGTTGTTGTTTTGGTCAAAGAGCTCCCACCACTGGTTCTCATCTGACTGACGAACTCTGAGGTTGGACGGTGGCTCCCAGCCACACTCGCCGGTTGTCAAGTTGACATACATTCTCTCTCGAGAACGGGGCTCGATGATCTCCACCCAATCTGAGCTGAAATAGCAAAAGAAAAAGGCAATGTTGGTTGGAGCCAAGACACAATATAATCTTGTCCAGCGAGGCAAATGGCTGCTTAGGCGGTCTTACGGGCTCATGGCCACAGCGTAATAACCAATTGATTGTAGAGCCTGAGTCAAACCTACATCTAACAATGATTACACAGACAACCTACCATGTTTAAAACATGGATTTGCCAGCCTTGTGCAAAACATAGTTTAGCCGCATCAGATTCCTGGTAAAATATTTGTTAATATGTCCAATCCCAACCTGCAAATTGCATATTTGTAGCCACATGAAGTACAACAGACAGAATTTCACACGATAAGCAATTTGTATGAAGTGGCTTCCCATGTGGTTTAGAACATGATGGCAAGTTACATACAAAGTAATTTAAACAAAGTGCTTGCCACATAGGGAGTTTCTACCACATGGCTATATTTTAGACGCAACCCCCCCCACCGCTACAATCTGCGAGCATGACAGAAAAAGCACATTGTTCTACCTTATAGGGGTTTTTCTTTTGTAAGAAGAAATAAAGGATAGCAACACATTTTGTACTCCAAAATGTTTTAAAGTATTAATAACTTGCAAGCTCAACTATTAAATCTAATTCAAAAAAGCAATGCAAACTTATTATTCTCCACCATGGACTCCTTTAAGCTCAACATTTAGACAGAATAAACTGTATTTGTTGAGATGATGGGGGCTCAGGCAGAGTTAGCAGTAAATTGTACCAGTCCCTCACCCTGGGGAAGGGGGCAATGCTATGGGAATTAATGCCTGGGAGCCTTTAAATACCAAAGCATTGTTCTCACAAGTGTAAACAACAGTGGCTCCAACTTTGTCTGATCTGAATGCTACTGCTTTGTCAGGGAAATTCTTAGTACGCTCAGATTCCACTTTGTAATATTCAGCATGCCACAGAAAAATGTCCCCATTGAAAATCTGTATGCAGGGCCTCTGTAATGAAAGCAACTTTACAACAGACCAAGAAATCGCTACAAAAATGTGCTGCATAATTACGCACACAGCTGTGGAAGTCATTAACAAACGTTCTGTCTGCATTAAGCCATTTGCAGCTTCTCACATTTCCTTAATCTTTTCATTTATGTAAATGGGGAACCTCTGGCCCACCGGTTCCCTCAATCTAGCAAGCCAGGCCCATGTCAGTGGCCCTTACCCACCTGTCAGTCATCCCACATCATCTCTTAAACAGGCATAGGGATCTCAGTGCTGTGAATTCAGCACTCCCTCTGGGAGTGAATGTTTGAGTGTGTGTGCCTGCATGGCTTGGTCTGTGAGAGGATATGTAATAATGTGTCTACTGCATGTGTGCTTATGACAAGGGAAGGGGCAGAGGTATATGATATGATATATTTATTTATGCATGCTTTGCTTCATTCAGAAGATCAGTCAAATCAAATTTCATTTTTCTTTACGTTTTGTCTATCTTCCTCTGACCAACTCTCCATTCTAAGGCAATATCCTAACCCTTGGATCTTAACATCAGACTTCAAAATACATAATAAAACCTGAATGCACATTGTTGTATTTTCTGAAATGTCAGCAGGAACTTCAAGACTTGTGCTTTTGAGAACCTATATGGTGTCCCATTTGGCTTCTAGGCTTAATTCTTCACATCCTACAAATGTGCCCATTTCACTATGTCTACCAGTAACTTGTATGCAATTCTAATCTTTGAGCAGGATCCCTATGCCAGGATCTCAGTGTGGATTAGGGGGCCTGCACCTGCAATTTACTTTGGAGAGCAGTGAGTGGCATTTCCACCTTCAACACAAATTGCAGGCTTATGTGTATGTGAATGGGTGGGTGGGTGGTGTGCAAGTGAGTGAGTAAGAAAGAAATGGAGTGGGGTTGCCCCATTCACTTTTGGCTGCAGCCCTCCCCACCACTGGCATGGGGGGGGGGCAGAAACATTTCTCACCCCAGCTCTAGGGCTGCTAAAGCTATGTATGTTTTAAAGGGCGCCCTCAACTGCAGAGGGGTGAACTATTCTACACAAACAGAACTTAAATAAACATAGTTCAGGAGTTTATGCCAATTGTTTTCAAATCTCAATGTTCAAACAAAATCAAAATGTTTAGGCTGAACGCACAAACCATGATTGTTCATGATTTCTAAACCCAGTCTTTTAGCCTGAAATTTTGCTTTTAAGCATGTATGGAATACTGTTGTCCTTCACAACCATGAAGGATATAAAACTTCTTCAAAAAGGTTTGTAAGGGTTGAGAGCTACTAAAATTACAAGAACTGGCAATCATGGTTGAGTTTGCCTGTGGAATGTGTTTAACAATATGCCTGCAGTTATAAAATCCGCACACTAGGTGTCCTTGGAATAAAAGGGAGTTGTTTTTGGTCAAGAGTTTCCCTTTCATTGGTGGAAACCTTTGTTTTTCAGTAAGTACCTGATATTATACAGACAACAAATGCCCTACAAATCAACAAGAGAAGTCAGATACAGCCTAGAAATAAAATATCCTATACAAAATTAGGAATTCCTATAGCATAGATCACCCAAAGATTTAGAGTCAGGCAAACAAGGAACTGGGAGCTGGAGACATAGCTCAGGCTCACTCTTAGATGATATTTTATTTCCTATACAGTAATCGACAGTGCCATGCATCCTTCCACCATTTTTGTGAATAGAAACTTAACAACCTTTTCTGACAACCAGAGCTAACCACAAGCTATTCTGTTGCAAGTGCAACTCAGCAGATGTTCCACCTCAAATAAGCAGTGATGGTCTCTCTGACCAAGTCCCCTAGTGATTTGCTACCATGTGAAAGCGCTAGCAGCACTATTGCTGAATGCCCATGAACTGAAACAACATTGAAGTAAACAAAACAAAAAAAATTCCTTCCAGTAGCACCTTAAAGACCAACTGACTTAGTTGGTCTTTAAGGTGCTACTGGAAGGAATTTTTTTTGTTTTGACTATGGCAGACCAACACGGCTACCTATCTGTAATTGAAGTAAACAGAACACCAGTGGCTCTGTGGAGTACTGCCTCCTTTATAATGTCAGAGAGAAAGCAGTAGATCAATGCCGGCATCATTCAAATACTGTTGAGAGTTAAATTCAGGATTAAGCACCGTTTGCGTATACTACATCTTGAGGAGGCCAGCTGAATCCAGTGGGCAACTGAAGTTCCAGGGACAATCATGCACACTTCTTTTCTATTTGCTGAGGCTGGAACCAGACGTCATTTGGGCAAATGCATGGTTTCAACCACCTCCCAAATTGGATGAGACCATTTAAAATGTGGAGATGATTGGCAGGTGGGAGGAGCAAATGCTTTATGCCTCCTATGCCAATGCTTGCAAACCCCACCCACCCCACCTCAGGTGCCATTTTGCTAGCTGAATTAACTTACAATTTTGGAGCTTGGCTGGGGGGGGGGGGCGACCAAACTTTTAAGTATTGTGAGTGGGGGAAGAGTTAAATACTCCCTTCCATTCACCAATTTTCTGTTCTGCAAATGCCATATCCAACTCTCACATTAACTGCAGGGGCAAATCCAGTGTTGGGAACCAGTGATTTCCTCTGTAACGTCTAATTACTGTAGTTCCAACTCGAGCATGATTCTTTACCATCCTTTCCCTTGTCTCAACTACTCTTTCCCCTCACTGCTATGCTATCTTTCTTATTTCTTTCCATAGGAGTCCATTTTTTATTCAACAAAGTAGATCAGGTAAGTGACTAACTACAAAAGCCTGAACTAGACTGTGATTTAGTAAAGGTGCTCAAGTTACATGGGTAAAGAGCAACATGCATGCATCACTCCAAAAACCCAAGGCAGGCATGATAATTTTGGATATTAGGACAAAGCAAGTTATATCAAGAACCATTCAAAGCTGCCTCTTTTATTGAAAATATCTGCTAGCTTTGCAGAAGGATGCAAATGCAACATGCTGGCTAATAAAAGGTAAAGGTACCCCTGCCCGTACGGGCCAGTCGTGTCCGACTCTAGGGTTGTGCGCCCATCTCACTTAAGAGGCCGGGGGCCAGCGCTGTCCAGAGACACTTCCGGGTCACGTGGCCAGCGTGACGAAGCTGCTCTGGCGAGCCGGCACCAGCGCAGCACACGGAAACGCCGTTTACCTTCCTGCTATAAAGTGGTACCTATTTATCTACTTGCACTTAGGGGTGCTTTCGAACTGCTAGGTGGGCAGGAGCTGGGACCGAAAGACGGGAGCTCACCCCGCCACGGGGATTCGAACCGCTGACCATACGATCGGCAAGTCCTAGGCACTGAGGTTAGTAAATATATAATTGGTATGATGTCATTCAAAATGTACGAATAAGGCACTTCAAAACAATATATATATCATACAACACATCTCACAAAATATACAAGTAACTGCAAGTTATTATATGTATCAGAGTCAAACAAAGATTCAACCAACCAATGAATAGCAAGGAACGCCAAACTGTCTCTCAGAGGAAGACGTCTCACAAAATTCTCAAAGGAAGACGTCTCTCCAAAGTCTCAAAAGGACAGTGCATCCGGAATAGTTCAACTGTTTCGGAATAAAGTCTTCATCAGCGAATAATTATCAATGAAATATACATAATTATTCAGTGAGCACTGATCCACCAGTATGATCTTCACTAGTATGTATATATTCGTATATTTTGAATGATATCATACCGATTATATATTTACCAAAAGTTATTAGCCAGCGTGTTGCGTTTGCATTTTTGTAGATTGTCACATTTTGCAACACAGGGTTTGGGTTTGTTCAGCTTTGCAGAAGGAGGCAGAAAAGGAACCAAATTCAATTTCAGTAAACAGAAAGTCACAAATCTGAGGTACAGACATTGGGAGCAAACAGTTAACATTATAGTCCACCAGTTGCTTGAAGCACCCTTACTGCCAGGAAGAGCTAGTAGCCTCAGTCTATGCAGCTGCCCCAAAAGGAGGTGACCCAGTCCCGGGGTCAAAAATATCTAGTGCTACCTGGCCTTGGTTGCTGGGTAGTTCACTTCCAATGGGGACAAACACTATTTCCCCATCTAGCTACTACAGAACTTTTAAAGAGCGGCAGATGGAGCACAGTCACTTCTGCCTTCTTATTTAAACAAAAATCTTATATTTAATGTAAATTGCTCAGGAGGCCAACCCTTGGGCAGAAAGGTGGGATAGAAATATTGTTAATAAATGCATACTATCATGTCAATAAAACTATTCCGAATAAAGATTTGTTCTCCTGCTAGAAACAATTTGCATATTATGTTCATGAACCTGTATCATTTAAAGTGACCTTATCTATGGTCTTCTCCCCCCCCCCCCCCCGCTTAATTTATAATCTTCTAAAACCTTATTTGGTGAAAACTATGGATACATAGTCTGATTGATACAAGAA
The DNA here is from genome assembly GCF_964106915.1 of Podarcis gaigeae. Taxonomy (NCBI): domain Eukaryota; kingdom Metazoa; phylum Chordata; class Lepidosauria; order Squamata; family Lacertidae; genus Podarcis; species Podarcis gaigeae. The sequence continues at coordinate 31,106,813 of NC_139682.1, forward strand.
GCCTGGAGAATGAGTAACTTTGCAAAGAGAAAGTGCAATCGTTTGACTGAGTGTAGTGACTCAGAAAGGGGAAGCCTTAATGTACGGAATAACCCAGATGTGCTTAAAAGAAAACCAACTGATCTAAGGGCTATTAATATCCTTGCAATGAGCTCTCTTCTCTCCCCCTCCCCCACCTGCTCCAGGACTAGAGCCTGTATGAACAAGAAATAAATCAGCCAAGTTCTCTGTGGGATAGATAATCACATCATGTAGCAATGACCAGGCACCAGGTCTAATGCTTTGCCTATAAAGTGGTTAGTGAGTCTGTGAGTGTTATTTCCTGCACTGTCATCTCCAGCTTTCTTTGTCACACTTTTGGCATTTAACATCATTCTGAAGATGCTAGAATGGTCCACAAAAAAGGAATGAGAGAACTGGAACAGACACTGCCCTACTTAAAAGATTCCTAGCAGATGCCTATCCAACCTTTTATTGCTGGCTTGTAGATTTTACAGTTTCCGCAACCCATTTATTTACAGGTCTCAAATTGCAATGCACAGCTGGATTAAGAATAAATATTGGGCAATTTGCTATTCTCCTGCATTGTTGTTGTTTATTTGTTGCCTGTCCTTCACCCTAAGGTCCCAGGATGGATGGGTTACAACATTAAAACACAATTTTAGAAACGGTTTTAAACAACTTACAATCACAAAAATAAGGTGGGTCCGAAAAATAAGTGTCAAAAAGCCAGGGCAAAGAGGTGAATAACTATGGTGAGCCCTTGACTGGTGAACTCCACATATTCCTCTCCCACCAGGGAGACAGTATATGAATATCCTGCCACAGCTGCTGCAAGCTCAACGCACACCCTCTTCTAGACTTCATACACTGCTGAGGTTGGGAGGAGCTACAGCCTCACCACCTCCACAGTAAAGCAAAGCAGGCAGTGAGCTGGTTCACACATAAGGCTGAACAATAGTTTGAAATAAATTATGGTTTAATAAGCATTTGCTTCATCCTTACTCCTGACTGTGCTGCATGGCAGAGGAAACACACCGGGAGCAAGTCAGCGTCTGTCTTGCCTGTTCTGTCTGAAACCGGACTCATGGTTTGTTTCTCTCCAAACAAACCACAAGAAGCCACAATTTCTCATTGGTTTATTTGGAGGAAACAAATCACGAACCTGCAAAGACCTGGGTTCACATTTAATGCAAACTGAATGCCAAGTCAGACTGTGGCTTGCTCCGGTCCAGCGGCTTGTGTGAACCAGGCGAGGGGCATGTGCACCGGATGGGGGGACCTCTGCCCAGCCCTTGCCACTGATGCTGCCGGAGCAACTCTACCCCAACCAGAGGAAAGCATGGCCGCACTGAACTGCCTGCCCACCCATGCATTGGGGAACCTGACTGGCCGACGAGACCCTTGGCGGATGGAGGAGCACCCAGGTGAGGGCGCCTGGTTCATGCCCTCAGAAATTTGTGCACCCAGGGCCCTCTGGCACACACACCTCCACATGACACCCCCTCCAGTCTTCTTCCCTCCCTGCACGGCACAGTCAAGAGCAAGGAAGGCACAAAGCACTTGTGTTCATTAAACCATACTGCATTTTAAAGTATAGTTTAATGCTGCCTGTGAGAGGCTGCCCCCTAAATAACTATGTGCAAGGCTGTTCTATCTACTATTAATCCTCCTCAGATGGTTTAGTGAATAATTGGTTCTCACTCCAGCCTGAGGATGTCACACTTTTCAATGAAGGTGGACTTTACAATTGGGACAGAGCCGCTGTTCCTTCACAGGGCTCAGTTTAAGTTTGACTGTTGCTGTATCCACATCAGAGCTCTGCTCTCCTTTAGCATTCAACCTGAGTCCAAGAAGTACAGGGGAGAGCAAAATCCTGCCTAATATAGGACTTGCTTTCTTCTGACAATTTTTGTGCTTCTGCTTCTGTACTAAAAATATAAAACCAGGAGCACAAAATGCTCCAGTGAATATATGCCCCTATAATTATGCTATAAACGCCATTTGTTCCAAGATCTATACGAAAAGACACTTTGTTCAGGAGTAACCTTTTCAGCCATACCCCCAGTTTCAACTGAGCGCTTTGACATGTTTTCCAGAAACCCCAAAGCCAACAAATGTCTGCTCAGCTAGTCAGACTACACACTCAAGTTATACCCACCAAACCAGAGAGAGACTTGAAAAGAGAGCAGCCTGGGAACCTTGAATACCACTTAGGAAAACAAATTCCAGTCAGTGGTCCTCCAGAGAATGATCTGGTGCCAGGACTCACTGCCAGAAAAATTGGTTTGCATGGCAGCAAATGGGATGGTGGACAAGAGGTCAGTACCTTGTACGGCTTTTAACTCCTTTTAACTCCTTGACTTCGCTTAGTTAGTATGATTCATAATCCTTTGCATGTCATCACAAGGTATTTGCAGGAGCTTGCTGTGATGATATACCCCCTTTCAAATGAAGCCCGAGTACTTTTTCCACTCAGCTGGCCTTAGAATGAAGAGGATTTTATGAATTCTCATAGTTTAAATATCAGACTGCAAAGCGCAGCAACATAATCTCCGCACTGGCATGAATGTGGACCATGAATCATGCCTAGCAGCAAACAGGAATCTACTCTGTTTGTATAACGTGCTATTTAAGGTCCAATAAGCAGCTTTAGTTTTTGACTGGTTCTCTTGCATCATCCAGCGTTAAGCTTTCCAACATGCTAATTGCAAGGCGCTGTTATCTGTGGCAAGATAAAATGAAGAACTGGTTGCAAGCATCACACTACATAAAAGAAATTGGGGGAAAAAATCTGTATTTAACAGTAGCCAGAATTATTATTTTTTAAATCTCATTAGGTACAAACAACATTGGTATCACTAATTTGTAGAGAATACTTTGTGTAAAAACTTCCCCATATCTACCTGCACCACTTCCCCTTTAGACAGTCATAAGGCGCAGAGTGTTCATACACTTTTTTGACCCAGCAGATCATGAGGCCCAATCTTATGGCTGAGACACAGCACTGCATATGACTGCTTCTCAACCAATCTACCCAATCTTGTGACACATGGAGTACGGATGCAGGGATACCAGATGTCTGTGTGGGAGAGGAAACAGATCCGTATGGAAGCAGGTTGGCACACTAAACAGCACACAGTATATACATGGCACTGTGCCCATATGTTTCTTTCCTCACAGCTGTATAATATGGAGCAGGTGGCTAGCTGACCATTGGTGTTCATGATAGCTGTGGGAAGTTCCATCCAATGGCCACAATCTGAAGTACTGTAAAACTAGTTCTGTGAACATGAAGTAAGGCAAGCAATGTTAGTATTGATATTTCTGAATAGTAGTGATTCCCCCACCCCCCGACTAAAGACAATTTCAAAAAGCATATGTGGGACAAATCTTTAAAAGGGGAAAAAAGATTTTGCATAATCCTAAACAGATCTTTGGATCTTAGCTACTGCAGCAGAAGATTTATAGCCTAGTGAATGATTCCAGTCAAGTCAGTTGAGAAGAGCATCTTAGGTGAACCCCAGAATTGCTGGTGGTGAATATTGTTTATTAAGACCATCCTCTGCCCCAAACCAAGTTCTGAGGGCAATTTCATCTATATTAAAGAAAACATGAGGCAGCCAAAGGAGGAAATGTAATAATGGATGACTCCTTCTCACATTGACTAGGGGTTATAGCTTAGCCTTCTGTCTCTTAGGTTAGCTTTCTATCTGCGGATGATTTCTAGATAGATTAGATAGATAGATAGATAGATAGATAGATAGATAGATAGATGATAGTTTCTAATAAGAACATTACATGATACAGCAACATCACAATGTAGATACAAGTAGATGTACATTTGTAAACTAAACAGTTAATTTTATTCAGTCTATCATGCAGGGAATTATTTTGTTTGAATAAACATTCAGTCCTGTTAGTCCTCAACTGGCGGCTAAAGCAGTACAGTCTAGGACACAGGTTTACCTCTTTATCGTTAGTTTGTGAGAACTAGGCCAAAGATTTTCCAAGTTACAAGTACAAACTCGCAGTGCTGGAAAGGAACCAAAGCACAATGAGAACTCACAGAGGATTCAGTAATATCTCAAAATGACCTCATCATTTCTCCCTTTTCTGACCTCCTTCAAGTCTTGCCAATTGGAAAAATGTGAAAAGACGAATGTCAGAAATCATGAGGAGAAAAAGAAAACAAAATATAAGCACCTAATTTAGTTTTACTGTCCTTGCTCTTTGATTTTTTTTTTAAAAAAAAGAAAGCAGCACAGAGTCTGCTACTTATGCCTGTGGTGCTGGTTTTCCAACTCGGAAGAGTTACAAAGAATCAGACGATTATAAAAGAGCACAAGAACAATTTGTCTCACATTCTGTGAAGCCTTTTAAGAGTAAGCAAAGCAGGATAGCCATTTCCAACTTTCCTCTGATTTTTAGAATATTTCTCGTTTATTTTAGTTGCTCAACAATAGCAAAGGATGCCTATATTCTAATCTACCAACAACAAAAGCAGTGAAAAGAAGGGGGATAAAAAACTTTGATGGGAGTACCCAGAGACACACCATTGACGAATTACTATCCATTACCACCTCGCCAAGTCAGTGCACTGCTGCACAGTACTGTGTTGTGACAGGTCAAACTATAGTTTGAATTACGCTTTTGCAAAATAATCATACAAAACACTAGTATTTTAAGGGGATGTTAACAACCTAGGATTCAAATTTATCATGTTTATGGCGTTTACAACCTATCAAGAGAGCCAAGCACACCAGGGCAGGAGAGGTAATCGATGGAAAACCGTCTTCACAGATGTAAAATTCCAACAATCACGCTGAGAAGTGCGACATAAGTCCCCTACTAGACCATCTGCATAGGCCAAAAATGCACGGTCAATTCCCAGGTGAAATCTAACCCCATACAATTAACTGTATCTGCTATTTAATATATTGTCCAAAACAGTATTCTATTTGCTGCACTAATCTCTTGTTTTTCTAAGCCAAGCATTGAAAATCTCATACACTATATGAATAAAAAATGGTTAGAAGAAAAATGGTATCACATTTCATTAGTTCATCTCAGAGAAGGGCTGTAATCAGCCTCTAACATCTTGGGGGAAATGGCCTGGTTTTTTCCTCGAGTCCATTTGTAAAGTATAACTTTAAAGACATTCATTTCAGTTAGTTATCATGTATTTCTACCTATTATTTAAAATGAATAAATAAAAGTGTAGCTTGGACAGATTTTGATGGGAAAGGAGAACTAGTCAGCGATGAGAAATAATCTGGTAATGCCAGTCCATCTAGATGCAGCAGAGAGAGGGAGGAAACAGGACAAAGACCAACTGCGTTTTGTTTATTCTCCCTCTGGATTATTTGTGTTCAAACTGGCTCTTAGAATAATTTTGTAAATTTAATAACTGGTGGCTAAGTTTGCTTTTTTCCTCTTCCCTCCAAATGTCTTCCTTTTGTGTTGAGTCATTTTGACTGTAAGCCTAAACTGTCTTGTTTACTGAACTTATATATGTAAGCTGTTCTGAAGAGCAGAGTAAAAAAATCTTAAAAGCAACAGCTTTGGAATATAAAACCCAGAGAATGCTTATATACACAAAAATGAAGAGATAAAAAACAAAACCTGAGGTGTTGGGACTGAGGTCAAGCAGGGGAAGCAATGTAAATAGATTCCTAAACTTTGTCAGGAAACATATGTTTTGATTCTCCATACCTATAACTAAGCTAGAACAAGGTGCGTGTCATGTCCTAAAATGAAAATAATTGTAGAGTGTAAGATCTGGAGCTATAAAATTTAACAGGATATTTTGGATTAAAATATATATTTCAAAAAAAAATAGTGGATTGCTCAATTCATCCCCATCACTATTCAACAGATGTGTGGCAGCCCCACACCTACCTGTGTTACTGCAATTAAGACTGAGGAAAACAAAAGGTTAATGCTGTTCAAACTCTTGGTTGAGGACCTGACAAAAGCATGCACCTTGACTGAATAGCAAAAACTTGTGCTTTCAGAGGGAGATCTACTTCAAAGGTTTTAAACAAAATGTTCACAATTAAAGAGTAATGTGCAGAAAGGACAAAAAAAAATTAAACTACCTCTACCTAAAAATGAAAAAATGGCAAGCATATAATGGTTATGTGATGAAACAATTTGAGACACAACATTGTGCTCTGGCCAGGAGCAAAACTGGCAAGAATTTGGTTCTAAAAACAAAACCTGTCATTTGAAGCATTGTTATTTCCTGGGAAAGAGGGAGGATGGAATATTTGCAGCTAGGGGGGTATGCTATAGAAAGCAACTTCAAAAACTATTCCAATGGCATTCATCCATAAGTTTGTTTGCATTGTTGCTAACTATAGCTTGTTTTCCTCTCCTGGCTGCATTAACCTTTGACCGCAGAGGCAGTTCTAACACAAGGGTTTAGTTGGTGGCCAACATTCACTTCCGTGTCCACAGGTTAAAAACAATGAAACATTTAACAAGGGTCATGACAAACCATATTTTATTTTTGTGTGTGCATGTGTGTGTATACATACACAAAACCTTACATATAATAAAAAGGGATGGCTGTCATCACACAGTTTGCTTGGCTACCAATAGCTGGCTCAGCAAACAACAGCGTTATAACAGCCTTCTGAGAGCTGCTGGGTCATCAAAGCAGCATCGGAGGGCAAGGAGAAGTTTAGTGGAGAAGGGAGACTGAGGCAGATAGGTGGCAAGCTCTATGGGTAGCTTATTTGGCGAGCTCCAAAGGGAGGGGGCTGCTGATTTTGTCAGCAGGGAAGGGGTGGGGCTAGGTATCGTGGGCGAGCATATATCTTATGTATTCTTTCTTTCCCCCCCTCCAGGTGTATGTACAGTCATACCTCGAGTTGAATGAGCTTCGGGTTGAGAGCGTTCGAGTTGCGCTCCTCGGCAACCCGGAAGTAATGGAGTGGGTTACTTCCGGGTTTCGCCGCTTGCGCATGTGCAGACGTGCAAAATGACATCACGCGCATGCGTGGAAGCGGCAAAACGCGACCCACACACGCACAGATGCGACGTCGCGTCTTGCGTTCCGTTCGGGATGCAAACGGGGCTCCGGAACAGATCCCGTTCACATCCTGAGGTCCACTGTATGTGTAAAGAAGAACATAAGGAATAGGAAACCTGCACTGGAATCTAACAATCTAAGGTAACAATCCTACTTCCCTGTGAGTTAGCCCTATTGAATTCAATATGACTTCCTTCTGAAAAGATATGGTTAGGTTTGTGCTCTAAGTTTGAAAAGATGACAAACTGAAAAGCTATGAACTCCAATCCTATACATGTTTCCTTGCCAGTAATTCCACTGTACTTAGTGAAGCTTACTCCCAAGTGTGCACACTGGATTATAGCCTTAGACAATGTACTGCAATTGCTCACAAAAACACACAATTCCACTACCATTAAAGACAAAACAAAGAAAATTGCTGGCAAGAGTCTGAGAGAATGAGAAATAAGCACCTAAACTGTAAAGAAATCTATAGGCTTTCAGATAGCGTGCCCGAGCGATGAAGTTGCAATCTAAATCCCAACCCTGTCAAAAGATAGTACAGTATGATGTAATATAAAGAAATCTATGGATTTATCAGAACTGTTTCAAGAACGTTCATTGGAAAGAAATTTGCATGTTCCTCATTCTAACTCATGCAGCTTAACACAGAAGAGAGAGGAAACAAAAGAGGAGCTTTCAATTTAAGTAATAGTATTCAGAAATAGTACTGCACCAGGTCACTCCCATGGTTAAAATGTATTGCAGGGAAGTCTTCTACAATTCTTCTTGCTAGTTTTGTTCAAAATAGTACTCATATGTTAATAACCTTGACTGATCATATACAAAGATGACTCGTATGACTGGAACTGATCTTCTGGGCTGGTACAGACAATCACATAAACCATGGTTTATATGATTTGGGAGCAAGTTGCAATGAGCCTCAGTATCACTCAGCTTTCTTCCACTCTCCCCCTTTCATGCTTTCACTTTAAAAACAAATCACAGTTCCATCTTACAGCTGAACGTTGGAGAGTTGTGATTTGTTCTTAGAGAAGATAGTTTCAGAATCTGAAACCAGTTTGATCCTAGCTTATTAAAGCAAACTTTGAAGACATATTCAGGGCAAGGAACCACATCTGGAAACTAAGGACTCAAGTTACACAGCTGCAAATAAAACGTTTTAAATGGGTTGTAAAGTGCAATATATAAATGCAACACTAGATGGCGAAAGTGAGCTATGCAAAATTCAACATATTTTCCAAAATGTTTTTTTTTAAAAAAATTCACAGCATTTTTTATGCATGTGTAGATTCCACCCAAGTAATAAAAATGTGAATATTTATAGAAGACAGCCACTACTTTATAAAATGGACATGGTCATGGGCCACAAGTTACAAAGTCGTAAAGCAACTTCTGCCAAACATCTGGGTGTAAGAAAAGTGTTTTAGGCCACATAAATTTTATTTAATGATCTAAACTGTGCTTAACTTACCTTCAGGATTTAGGTTTTCCTTCCCATCATTAAAAAACCAAGAGAACAATAAAATATTATTGTGACTCTCTGTACTTCCCTAAATTTCCCTAAAGTGCCGCTGCTCCTTACTCTTTCAAAGCCCTGACTTTGCTGTGTGAGGAAGGGGAAGGGGAATTTGTAGGATGAGCATGAATGGCGGCAACTCTTCTTCCTCATCCCAGCTATTTCTGATAAAGCTAGAAATGGCTAAAAGACCTTCATAAACAAGGTCATGTATGAGGAAAGAAAGGAAAGGAAATCACAGAAAGCATTTCATACATTCTAAAGATTAAACATGTTTAGATCAGAAAATAAGTTCAGGGAAAATGCTTAATACAACATAATTCAGGGCCAGCTGTTCTCTGCAGTTTCCGCCTAAGCATTCTTTGCACACCAATATATAATTACTCTAGCTGAGAAACAAACATTTATCTTGGTACACCCAAAGGCAGTTACCATTGCATTAGTAACAACAGAAATTGAAACGAAGGCAAAATCATGACAAAATATGTAACCTGTCCCTAAATGCATAAGGCACTATGAACGTTAGTGCATTAAGACTTCCTTTTAAAATAAAATATAGGAATACTAAATAAATTAGAATAAAATCTTTCTTTATCCAGTGCTCAGTATTTTATGGGGCAAACTGTCAAATTCCCCTCTCATTCAGTAACTTAGTAACAAGCTTGTCTATTAATTGAAGGAGTTGGGTTATTGATTAATTTGGTTCCTGAATCAAACTTCTGTTACATCACAAGCCAAACAGCCATTTGTACTGTCTCTTTTCTCTGTGTTGTTTTATAGATCTCAGGCATTTCCTCTGCATTCATAAATATAAAAATTCTTTCCACTAAGCTACAGCCTGTCAAAATAAACCACAGCTCTGGACAGTTTGCTACTGGGGAACTTCCTGAGCAAGACAAAAACAAAATATAACACCCAATGGCACTCAGGCATTTGATCAAAGCATGCCAACTTTGTATGATCCAGGTTTGATGAGAGCCGGAGGTTATTTGAAGAGTGAGACCCAATTCAGATTGGGGCCACCTTCTTCTGCACTTGTGAATGTCCACCTGGCATTTTAATTTGCACAAGTTGCGTAATGTGAGCAAGGCGTCTCAGTAAGTATTCTCAGAGCCTCAGAGAACAGTAATGTTGTGGGCCAAGATCCACAAGCTCCTGGATTACAAATCACATTGTTCAAGCACGTTGAACTGCCAGATGAACTGCAAAGAGGGAGTGCAAAAGAACTTCTCAACCAGCTTTGAATATTTCTCCACTTTACAACTAGGATTTAGGTAGCTCTATAAGCAGAACAAAAGAGTGATGTGGTTACTCAAAGGCAGGTCTCTTTAACTCATTTTAGTTGAGAATGTGCTCCACACTTTTAATAGATCCAGAAAGCAATGTGCTCGTCACTTTCTAGGCAATTCACACATTCATGTTAATTATTCTTAAAATCAAAAATATTAACATCTGGATATGCCCCCTACACACCACACCAAACCAAGTGCTTCCAATTTAGTAATTATTCTTGTTCTTGTTCCAATTATGTCCTCCTTTTAGTAAATGAAAAAGCTTTTCCTTTACTTAAATATACTCTTGATTGAGAGCCTGCAGATGGTATATGAAAAAGCTAGATACAACATGATACGTCACCTAGCAAACATAAGCATTCCTTGTTAATGACTTACCACACCAGTGGGGCAATATGTGTGCTAAATGCAAACATTTGGAAAATAAAGAGCAGTTCAAACAAAGCCTGGCTTAGAAGGATAAAAATGAAGGCTTTGTCACTTAAGTTTTGCAGATGAGACAGTGACTTAATTAAGATTCACATTTACTTATTTGTGTCTTAACAGAGATTGGTAGAGTGGGAATACTCATTAAAGTACCTTGAAGTGCCTCTCATGGATGAAGCTGTCTCCCACCTTAAGAGATCCTTTAAGGTGAATATATTGCTTTAGAAGTTATTTTGCAGAAGAGAAATAAAAAGGTGAGCCTATTGTTTTCAATTCTCCAGCTAATCTAAATACCGGATTTAGCTTACAGCTGCAAGCTTCTCGTTGCTCATGAGAAAAAACAGGACAATTTGGAAACAAAGCCTGCTAAGCCATGCGTTGCAAACTTATCAGCTTCTCCCTTCATCACTGTACATCATTCCTGTGGGATAACCAGCCTCATATAACAAACATGCTTAAGTCTAATTAATGCATGAACAGGTTAAAGCCATACAGGAGTAAGCTGTCCTGTGAGGCTGAGCTCACCCTGGAAGGTACTATAATCAAGCCTTTGTTCCCTTTTAGTCTACCTGAGAAGCTCAACATGCGAGGAGGTCTGAGCTGGTTGTTCCAAGCTCAGGCTGCATGGCTCTCTCACCACTGAAACCAAGTCAAGTTTTCCTGCCTGTGCAACTTATTCTGATTCTGTATAGAAAAGCACATGAATCTGACCTTTGGGGAGTTTGTAAGTTTATCATTTTTAACTTACCATATGGTCTTTTGCTGGGGAAAATCAAAACTTTGGAAGGATATTGGAAGGGCGTATTTTAAAGGTCTAACAACCTATACTTCCATGCTTTACTTTGCTGCATATTTTGTGATTTTTAATCTCTGTTGGGGTTCTCTCACCAAAGAGTACTTGCCCCAAACTTTGCTTTTGGCATCCAGGAATTTTCTTTTTATACCTATTTTTTACTTGCAACCAAGAATTCCAAGGTTTCAGCAGCTGTGTTTGTAACCCTTCAGAATGCTTATGGATTTGCTTTTGTAGGTGAACTCTGTACAGACAACTGATTATAAGAAGGAAACATTCTGCTTTGTCCCTTGCAAATAAGGTAAAATAACACGTGCAATACACCAGTACCTGTAATTCTTAAACAGTAATCCAAGGACCATGAATGGTGTGCTCAAGATGGACTGCTCTAAAATCACAAGGGAAATTAAATAAAAATGCTGATATGCCAGAGGTTTATTTGCTGTTTCTACAATAGCTGCTTGTACAGTATTTATGAAATGGAATGTTTCAGAAACGCATACCCAGTAGGTTAGTTCTGACACACTTTTGCTACAAATTAAAAAATTGTCCTTTGCACTGCCATGCCAACAGCAAGTTGCAATCTATGGATTAACAAAGGGTAACCAGTGACTTGAAGCCTTGCTTGCAAGGTTCAAGAAGCATTTGGATGGTTGCTTTGGAAACAGAATGCAGACTAGGAATGTGCTCTGCATGAGGCCACTTTGGACACTGTCTGGAAAGTGCAGCTGGCCCAAACCAAACTGTGAGATTGTTAACTGGGCCTGGGCTATGTGATCATATGACGCCAGTGCTTCACTAACTGCTCTAGATTAAAGTGCTGGTTTCCGCCTTAAAAGCCCTTAAGAATTTGGGACTAGGATACCTGAAATACCATTTTTTTAATCCACATCATGAGATCCTCTTTAGGTTCTGTTCCAGAAGCACTTCCCAAGTGAAGTAAAAATGAGCGAGTACTGAGATGAGGGCCTTCTTGGTGGTGGTGCCCTGGTGCTGAAATTGTCACCTCCCCCCTCAAACACAAAAGCCTTATTGTTATGAATCATGCTTGGTGTTCTGTGTCTTTTTTGTCAGCTGTCTTTACGCTTCTTTCTGATGGAAGTATTTTATGCTGCTAATTGTATTTTTATAAGATAGTGTTGTTTTTTAATATTGTGTGCAGTCCAGAGAGCCAGTATTATATAAATATAGAAAATGATGGTAATAACAACAGACAAATCTCCCATTTGATGCAGCAGGGCAATTGTTATTCTTACGAGAAACCTCAATGGCATTTGTGGCTTTTCAGTGTATCCTACGTATTTTGAAAATGTTTCGGTGATATCGAGGATGTGCAAACCTAGCTATACTTCTCCATTCTCTTCATCTCACACTCAGTTGTTTTGGTTTAAATACACAATATAGTCCCATCAGAGAAGCACAGTAGACTTCTATTTCAGAAGTATTTTAAGCAGATACCCACATGGCAGCAGAAATGTAAGAAGATCTGCAAACAAAATTTACTACAAACAGTGCTATACAATATAGCTTCTACAACATCCTCAAGTAAGTAACAAGCAGTATAGTGGGTTGGGAAGTAAAAAGGGTGCACACATACATCCAGATTTGCTTTTTTGGGAACAGGCTGTTGTAAAACAAATGAAGAGCTACAGATGGATTAACATCTAAAGATGGGTTCCTAAATTAGACATCTAACCTTTGCAGTCAACCCAAGTTCCTAAAAAACCCAACCCTATAATGAAGGGGAAATCAGGACTAACGTAAGAAAAACATTTAAAATGAGAGAACCTAGAAATCTAGATAGTACTATTTTGGAGACATAGTCTTGCCTAGGAAGAAGCTAATGAAGGTTCTTTTGTGTTTTATTGCCAGAGATAATAGGGTTTTTTTTTACATGAAAATGTCTTTTAAAATACACAGGCATAAAAAAAACCACTGGTTCAAAGATTACAGTAGTCAAATTAACAGATTGGAAGGGGGGTGAGCAGAATCTTATAATGCTTCACTAAGTGATAAAGCTCCCAAAGAATGTGGCTGAGACTCCAAGGCTATACAGTACAGTGGTACCTCTGGTTATGAACGCCTCGAGTTATGTTTTTTCAGGTCTCGGAGGCCTCGCCGCTGCCTGGAGCCAAGCCCAGACATCCGCAGGACCTATGGAGGCTCTGCGATCAGCCTCCAGCCATGGAGCTCTTGGAGGCCTCCACGAATGCCAAGAACCAGGCCCCGACATCTGCAGGATGCCCAGTAGGTCGCATCCCAACCCCAAAGTTAGGTAAGGAACAATTATCTAACGAAGACCAAGAGCAGTGAAGCTGTTAAGAAAACAAAGATGAGCCTGAGCCGAAAAGCCCTTCGCCAGCCCTTGCCCCCCCACCATCTGTAGCAAGATGGGTGGCACCTAGCCAGCTAAGCCCACCTACACTGGGGGGAGGTGGAAAATTTTGGGATTCTGCAAGGGATTCTGGGATGTGTTTATGTGAGTCTGCCCTGTGCCTTTGTCTCTGCTTTGCTCCTTCGTTTGGGGGACTTCTGGGGGACTCTGCCTTCTGCCATTGTTTTGGGGATCGTGTGGAGCCCAGTTCAGCTACTGGTTGATTGTGTGACTGCAGAAATGGATAAAAGCCCCTCATCCAAACAATGATTATCATCAGTGCACGTAAGGGGGGGAAATGTTAATTTTTTCATCTACAATACTGTCTTATTTATTTTATGGTACAGAACATTGTTTATTCCCTTCATTTTATAGATCAATGGTCTCGTTAGACAGTAAAATTTGTGTTAAACTGCTGTTTTAGGGGGTGTTTGTCATCATCTGGAACGGATCAATCCACTTTTCCATTACTTTCAATGGGAAAGTGCACTTCAGCTTAAGAACGGACTTCCGGAGCCAATTAAGTACTTAACCTGAGGTACCATAATGTTTCAAACTGGTGGAACTAGTGAACACCTGTCTTTCAGTTTCTAGCATTTATCCTTTACTGTGATCCAACGCTGGTGCTTATTCTCTTAGTAAGAGACAAGATGTAAGGGCACAATTCTCTCGTCCAGTATATTAGCAGTGTTCTAAATATGCTGCCATATAATATAGCAAAACATCTAACCTGCATCTGCTTTCATTTGGATCCCCTGGTCAGGTCTTGTCCCTTTCGCGGAACAATAAATATATGAACACTGAGATTTAAGAAAGGCTGCTCCAAGAAAGTCTTCAAATTCGTGCTCTCTCTGAAGACTTTATTTCGCCATACAACTTTACCAGCTGCTATGGTCAGTTCCTAGAGGAAAACAAATTCTATTTCCAACATCATGATACTCTCTGTCTGGATTTTCTGCCAAAACAAGGAAAAGCTATAATTTGAAACCCCTAAAGCAAGCAATTATATCTATGCCCACACTTATCATGCATATTGTCAGGAAAATTACAGAGAAACCATGGTAAATATAACTGCAGCCAGTTTCACAAAGTGTCTGTTGCCTTTGTAAATAGGTATCATCAAAATACACCAGAGTCTGTTTAGTTAGGCATATATATATTCCTGTTCTGCAAAAATATAGAATAAATACTGTTAACTAGAACAAGGGTAGCCAACCTTTCTTCAGCCAGCCCTACAAGAGCCTCATGGCATGGCAGACCCACGAACCCAGACATACTGAGGACCTGCCCAAATAGGGATACGGCACATATTATTTCTGTCTATGATATATATTCAGGCATGAAAAAGTAGTGTTGAAGGCCTCCCCCTCTGGCCCCAGCTTATTTGTAGCTGCAGCTCAGGAGAAGGACTCTCTCTCTCTCTCTCTCTGGGAATGGAGAGATTTACATTCCCATTGTTGTTCTGGACTGCGCAGAGAGACTGAAATCTCTATGCTGGGGCAGGGAACCTATGGCCCTCCAGATACTGTACTCCATTTCCTTGACCACTGGGCATGAGGATCATGGTTGATGGGAACTGGAGTCCAACAACTTCTGGAGAACCACAGGTTCCCCATCCTAGTTCTGTGATCACAATAGCACAATGATGGGCCTTGACAATGCCAACTTCTGCTCAGTAAAATATATATGCTAAGTTGTTGGGGGGCTGCCCTAAATAATTTAGCTAGACACAGGCTGCCATTTAGCAGCCCCACCTCAGAGCTTCCTGTCATCTCCAATACTAAATGTCTGTAGAGTGAACACACATACAGATCTGAGACATGTGCCTGCAAAGACACTACATACAAGTACAGCCTGGTGATATCATAATTAATAATAAATTTATAATCAATACCCAGCTATCTAAGGCAATTGTAAGGCAAAATAGTCCTATTTCACATAAGGAGAAAATATGTATGAAGGAGAACTGTGTCCTTGATCCCACGAAGCAAACCGATACAGAAGCTTATTCCTATGAAACTCTACATCTCTGAATAACCAATACAGTCCAACCTCTGTTTATGTAACCCTCTGGTTATGTACACTTTGGGATGTGCACATGACAAACCCAGAAGTATTTTAACGGGTTTCGCCGCACGCGCATATACGCAGAAGCGGTCCTCAGGTTGCAGAAACCTCGAGATCCAACCAGACCTCTGGAACGGATCCCATCTACAACCAGAGGTACCACTGTACAACTTATCTGCAGCACTGATTACAGAATAACTGAATGAAGTGCACTAAGGGGTATATTTGCAGTAAGATATCCACATACTGTGTCCAATAGGCATAAATTAATTAAACACAACTACTTTGTCCTACCGCTGTGGGTTAAACCATAGAGCCTAGGACTTGCCGATCAGAAGGTTGGCGGTTTGAATCCCCGCGATGGGGGTGAGCTCCTGTTGCTCGGTCCCTGCTCCTGCCAACCTAGCAGTTCGAAAACACGTCAAAGTGCAAGTAGATAAATAGGTACCGCTTTGGCGGGAAGGTAAATGGTGTTTCCATGCGCTGCTCTGGTTCGCCAGAAGCGGCTTAGTCATGCTGGCCACATGACCTGGAAGCTGTACGCCGGCTCCCTTGGCCAGTAAAGCGAGATGAGCGCCGCAACCCCAGAGTCGGTCACGACTGGACCTAATGGTTAGGGGTCCCTTTACCTTTACTTTGTCCTACACTGCAAAAAGACATAAGTGCAGAAAACAAGTGTATATTTTCTGTGGGGTCTGTGAGTACTATGCAGAGTAAGCACTGAAAATATACACTGATTTCTGTCCTTGTCTCCTTTAATCAACTTCTGAACTGAAAGCTCTTGGGCGGAGTGGGGTTTTCTACAAGGTAAGGCACACAGCATACTGCCTCACACGCACCTCTCCTTCAACTTTTGAAGACCAGGATTCACACAAGAGCCTAAGTAATAAGAAAAACAGAGGGAAATGCAGCCAGATTCACAAACAACCAATCCTTAGTTTAATTGCATGTTGTTATGAGCACAAGCTCTAGAAGCCCCAGGGTATGTCTCTGGGCTGACGGCTTCAAAAAGCCTGGGACCTGCTCCAGAGCTGGATTTTTGAAATGCTGTACTCTCATTGAAATGTAAAAGTTAATATCCTGGGCCTTTCTTGCTTAACACAGGGAAGATTAGAATAGAAAATATACAGCATATGCTACAATACCTCAAAGAGACATTTATAGGAAAATACTTTCCAGCCTGGATCACAAGAAAACTTTGGGAAATGACCATTGGTTTCATATACATAATATATAGTACTTTTGGTTGTGTGAACATTTTTAATAATATGCTAGTCACTTTTACTTGCACGAGGTATTTAATGCAAACATTAAGAAATGGTTTCTACTATCAGCAAGTGGTACAATGCACTCTACCACTCTGCTTCAGAGTGCAATCTTATGTGTAGCTACTTGGAAATAAATCCTATTGGGTTCAGTGAGGCTTATCCCAAGTGTGAATAGGATTTCAGGCTGTGTCCCTTTAACGTGGTCAGCATAGGCTAATGTAATCAGCTTCCTAGGGGGCGGGGGATAGAATCAGAATCTTTATACTTGGACATATTTCACTAGTTCTAATGATTTCAGAATGCTTCATTCCTCAACTGCTGGGCCTTGTTCTACCTGCCTAACTAAACTGTAGCTGATTATTTGGGACACTGAAAAGGGTTCCCAGAAAACTGTGGATTTCACAGAATTATAGATTTGTAGAGTTGGAAGGTACCACAAGGGTTATCCAACCCCCTGCAATTCAGGAATCTTTTTGCCCAACATTATTTTATTTAATTACTGATTCTAGATTCTCCTGCCTTATATTGGATCTGCCTCACTTTGATGTCACTGAATGTCTCCAAAGTAGTATGTGTACCAGTGCTTATTACAGAATTCCATTTAAACATCAGTTTGTTCTTCATTATCCTGATATATTTATATTTGTACATTTTGATACATAGGTGCTTCCCTGTCTTCAGAGTTCTGGGCTCCGACCTTCAACATTTCTTCTAAAATAAAAGTTGAATTTTCACAATGGCACCTCTGAACACCAACAACTACGATGCTGCATGGTGATGAAAGAGATAAGAGAGAAAGGTCTTGTTGCCTTTTGTCCTGGCTCTTTTGGCCTGATTTCCTTTCCTGGCTTATGAACCCTGCAGCCTGCCTAACCCTCAAATTAGTGTCTGATCATCCTTGTCATACAAATGTGCTGCTGAATAGGACCAGGGTCTCTGAGTTTGATTTCCTATATAAAGTGGTGAACATGCACACATCCACAAACCCACTAAAAACAAACAAATCTAAAATGCAGGCCACAGTGTTATGCCCAAAGAATAGGTGCAATGCCAAATAGTGTCTGCAGGGAAAATAGATCACTTAAAGCAAAGCTTGCCAGCCTGACCATCTTTGTCTGCCTCCCCTTTTGAAGCCAGAACTGGGACAGGGAGCCTACTAAAGGAATTTCATCTGCCGATTAAAACCTTGAGCTGATGCAATACTAAAGTTTTTTCAGATTACTGTTATTGTCTGAGGCCTTAGCATGTGTTTTGTATGACTATGATTCTTCAGGTAGGTGTTACTAGAAGGTTTAACAGAAACACCAGTAGCAAATTTTGGAATAAGCAGGATTTACACTGAAGGAATTATTTGAGCATCAAGTTTTCCGCACATTATAGACATAGGGACATGTACAGAGAAGCTTACCTTCCTAGCAAATGAAATTTCTACCATTCGCTAATTTCCAAACAAGGGGGCAAAAGCTCTACAGAAAAGGAAACATGCTGCCAGAAGGGATTAGGCAAAGAACAAAACCACTATCATCAAACTGCAGAATGTCTCCTTTCTCTCCCCTCCCACCACCTCTGTGGGAGATGATTTGGGGGGGGGGGGGATCAGCGAAACTCAACAGAACACACACACACACACACACACACACACACACACACGTAAATGAACTGACCTTTGTGTCTCCTGACCTTGGCTCCAACTCCCTTTTGCTTCTTATCTTGAAAGGATTGCCCTTGTGGTTCCTGATCCTGCCTCCCACTGACCACACCTTCCCACACCCCTCCAGTTTCTGGTCCTAGTCTATTCATCCAGAATCTCCTAAGGGTTTTTGTGGATCTTACTCTCTCACTCTTACTCCTGCACATTAAATATAAATATCACGCTGGCCCTGGCAAAGCTCATTTCCCTGGCCCAGTTCTGAGGAATGTGTCCAGAGTCCTAGTTCAACTGGAACAGAGAAGGTATGCTTAGAACTCTTCCCCCCCCCCCCAACAGCAGCAAGCGAGACTCAGCACTGAATGGAAAGGTAACAGGCCAGAGTCTGACTGAAGCAAATAAAGTTCCATCAGAATTCCTGGAATACTGGATAGTGGCCAGGGGCTTGATGTCCTTCCACTGCTGTCACGCTCCTCTGAACTGCTGGAAGGTGAACAGCTGCTAAATGCTACTCATCATGCACAAACAATATCCTTATTTTGAGAACACAGATGTGCCCATAATTCTTTAGTAGCATTCAGGAGACTCTGATCAAGGCAGGTTGCTGTTATTTGAATCTAGACAATCTGGGTCTTTGTCATTTGGAGCTGCTGTTTTAAATAATTTCCCTCTTAACTCTCCTCTCTTCAGTGCTGCTGGCTGATGTTTCAAGTGTTTGTATGGAGGGCAGCATCTAGTGACCATTGCCTGCTTTTTTGGAATCCTAGCCAAGCAGGTTAGGAACCATCCAGACATAACCTCAGAAACTGCTCAGGTGATTTGGCATCAGGCCCTGTCACTCAGCTGCAATGTGAATGAGACTGTAAGGGATACAACTGAATTTTATAAATAGATTTTCTGTGCTGGACAAGCTGCTTGTGTAATTAGTTAAACCTTCCAAGTCTCTACACAGCTGCAAACTATTTTGACCATCACAGATTGTATTACAGTGCAGCGTGTGCTCTGAACAACAACAAGGAGTGTGAACACAGGACCCATTGCCATCTCCGTTGGGAACAAAAGTAGGGACGTTATAGGAAACAACCGTCAGCATTTTATCCATCATTACAAAACCTGTTATGCACCTTGCATAAATGCAACACTGTACACTAAAAATATGACTTAACAACACCATACATAATGCAACACACATTTAAATGTCAAGGCAAGCTACCACTAGGCTACACACAAGCTATTAGCTGCAGAGACAAAATGAGGGTACACAGCTGAGAGTGCATGCTTTTCAGGCAAGTCATAGACAACAGAAAGCTGCCATATATTAAATTGGACTGTTGGTCCACCTAGCTCAGTATTGTCTGCACTGATTGGCTGGATCTCTCCCGAGTTTCAGAGACAGGGCTTTTCTAACCTACTAGGAGATACCAGGCCTGAATTTGGCTTCTTTTGCCGGCAAAGCATGCACTCAACTCACTGAGATATATATGTGGCTTTTGTAAGTCACTTTGAGACCTTTGTGGTATAAAGCAATTAATAAATAAAATAATGATAATAATAAACCTGGTAACTTTTGTAAAAAGCATTATGTAAGTTGCTGTGATATCACTGTGAAATAAAATCCACCCCCTTTTTCCCAGTGTTTTCAGGAGGGAGTTTGATTGGAAAAAATGGGGAACTTGACCAGTAAAAAATAGGCAAAGGTACGTGGTGTGTGCACATGGGCAAGAGATGCTGTGCTATGACTGCCCAAGATAAGAGAAGGCCAGACAGATTTAGCACCCCTGAATATTCAAGCCAAAGCTCACTCACTTTCAAATAATGAAGGAAGAGTTCTCTGGATGGAAACAGGGGGACTTAAAAAGTGATACGTCTCCTGGGTGGAGGACCAGATCACGGACAAATATTTCCTGAACTATTGGCAGGGCTGGATAAAGTCATTATAGGTGAAAAACAACTTTCAAATGGTTAGAGTATTAGGCCAGGACTGAAAGACCCAGGCTGAAATTCCCTCCTAAGCACGCAGCTCACTTGGTGACCTTGAGACAGCACTGGCAGAGGAAGGGGTGTGTGGTGGGTGCAACCCGCCCTAGGTGTAATCCCTGAGGGGGGGTGACATTGCCGCCACGCCCCCAGTACACTCGCCGTGGGAGGCGCCCCCTGGGATGCTCGCCACGCCCCCGGGTGCACAGCATGTGTGCCACTCCGGGTGCCAGAGCAGCTAGCTCCGCCTCTGTGAGACAGTACTACTTCCTAAGCTACGTTACAGGTTTTTTGTGAGGAAAAACCAGAGGGGGAAAACTATATACGCTGCCTTCGAATCCTTGGAGGAAATGTGGGGTTTAAGTGTGGTAAATAAATTTAAAATGAGCAGTAAACCTGATTTTACGGCCATCTTATATCAACGATAAACATTACAAACTGGGCTGCTTATGTTCTAAAATGCCATACACAGTTTGATGCAGGATTTTAATTATTGACAGTGTCAGCTTTTGTTTTTTAAACCTACCTTTAAATTTATGGAAGTAAACCTGGGAAAAAAGCCTCCGGTGTTTAGAAGACACAGCTTTTATTTCCAGCTTGCCATCCTTTGTATATTCTAATAGTGATTCCCAATATAAAGTCTGGAGTTTCTTTTAATGCAGAGTATGAACTAGGCATGGGTTATTTACTGTAGCATGGCTCTGTCTAATTTGCAGTTGCTCTGCAAGGGACACTATTGTAGCTTTTTTCCCCTCCTGATCACCCCACACATTATCCAAATGCCAAAGAGTCAGTTGTTTGCTTCCCTGCCAAAGCCCTCTATTTACCAAACAGATCTTCAAACAAAACAACCACTTTGCATATGCTCCATGCAAAGGCCTGGGACTGCAGGAAATGTACTTTCCATTCTGGAAGACTTAACTTCAACAGAGTAAAAATCTGCAGCAAGCCAGTTAAAGGACTATGACTCTGAAGTTACATATTCAAGTCCCAGAACAAACCAAAATGTTGTGTGACATTCCTCAGCATCTGCTATCAGCAAATAATAGCCTTCTGTCTTTTTTCTTTCTTTCTGGGATTTTGAAGTTGCCAGTCTTTTATGAGCCAAAAGAGAGAACTCATTGAAAACCTGCAAATACTTGTGTACTTTGGGAAGGATTTGGCTATTTTTCAGGTAGCAAAGTCCACAAGAGACTAGTCATTAAACCTATCAAACAAAGATAAATGTTGTTTTCATTGCAACTTATGTAGTTTCATTTTTCGGGAACTCTCTCAGATTGCAGCTGTCCCTATCCACAGTTGTTTCCCTCTGTCTCTCAAAGCCGAGCACTCTTGAACATATTAGCTGTCCAAGCTTGTTAAGTGTGACTCAACTAAATCACTACAACTCTGGGATAGTGTAGGATTTTGGCGATAAGCCAAACAACAAGGAGAAAACTGCTTAGTCCACAAGGATCCAAAATTACACGTTTCCTTCAACTTCCAATTACTTTGTAAATCCAAATAGAGGCACATTGTGACTTTTGAACAGGGGGAAGAACAACCATTTTCCTGATGCTGCTAACCTACAGAAAGGAAGCCAAACGGCCAACCAAATGAAAAAGTAAAGATCTGTTTACAAAGCTGCACTGAATAATGTGACATAAATGTTTGTTCCATAAACAGAGAGAGGTTAATAAATCGGCAAATGAAAGGCACAAGGTGTAGGTCTAGCAAAGCATTTTCAAACTATGGGCTTCTTCAGCATTTGCCGTAAACAAACCAATCTAAACATAGTCGGTCATTGTTTATATTGCAGGACACAAACACATAAGTAAAACTGCTACTTTAAAGGCTCGGGTGGAATACCTTGGGGTTTAATTCTGCATCCAGTTTTCAGATATTTTTATTGTGAAAAACAGATCTATTTTCAAACAAGAGCACATTTGATAACTGAGGAGGAGAAGGATAAGAAAAAACATGTGTTGGGGTGAGCAATACTTTTTATCCCACAGCAGGCAAGCACAACACAGCTTGATTGTTGAACAGAGTTAACCGGCAACACAAAGCACCACAGATCAAATTGAAAGTGCCAAGGACATTTGGAGAGGGACTGTAAACAAGTGTTTATATGCTAATGCTAGAAGCCTCTGAGCCAAGATGGGTGAACCAGAGTGCTTGGTCTTAGAGGATGGCATTGATATAGTGTGAATAACAGGAACCTGGTGGAACAGAGAGAAGCAAAAAAAAACCTGCCAATATCATAATGTCATCATACAAATCTATGGCGTGACTGTATTTGGAATACTGTGTATAGTTCTGATCGCCCTACCTCAAAAGGGATAATGCAGAGTTGGAAAAGGTTCAGAAAAGGGCAACCAAAATTATCAAGGGGGTGGAGTTACTCCCCTATGAAAAAGATCATAGCATTTTGGGACTTTTTGGTTTAGGGAGAAGACAAGCAAGAAATGACCTCATAGAAATTTATAAAGTAATGCAGTGTGAAGAAAGTGGATAGAAAAAAGTTTTTCTCCCTCTCTTCTAAGACTAGAACTTGTGGACACCCAATGAAGATAAATGTTGGAAGATTTGGGACAGATAAAATAAAGTATTTATTCATGCAGTGCATAGCTAAACTACAGATCATGATCCCGCATGAAACAGCGATGGCCATCAACTTGGATGGTTTTAAAAGAGGATTAGACAAACTTATGGAGGATAAAGCTGTCAGAGAGTTGGAAGGGACCTTGAGAATCATCTAGACCCCAAACAATGCAAGAATATGCAGTTGTCCCATACAGGGATCAAACCTGCAACTTGGCATTATCAGCACCACAATCTAACCAACTGAGCTATCTAGGCTATCAAAGGCTACGAGCCATTATGGCTATATTCTATCTCCACTGTCAGAGGCAGGGTGCCTCTGAATACAAGTTACTGGGAATCCCAAGTCTGAGAGCTGTTGTGTTCAAGTCCTGCTTGCAGTTCTCCCATTGCAGGTTTGGCCACTGTAAGAACAGGATGCTGGACTAGATGGGCCATTGGCAGGCTCTTTTTGTGTTCTTTTGAATTAAAACCTATAATGGGAAAGCTTCCCTTTCTATTATAGAATATGCCGCTTCCATTGACGTTCTCTCAACAACTCACATGACAGAAATATCAAGGCAACAGTGATCAGGAGACTGGATAACATTTACAATTATCACGTGAAGGACAACACAGATCAATTCCTCCCAGCTTTCTTAAAGGCATTTCTAACCAGAAGATTTCCTTGGTGTCAGCCGTGCCTATTCAGCAAACCCAATATCAATGATGTGCCAACAGGGACTGTGCCAAATCTTGCTGTGCTGATCCTTATTAGTCTAAACTGCAGACCAGGAGATTAGCTGGAACAGCACAGGTGTTCACAGTCCAAAACAACATTTCCCTGCAGATCATGCAAACCCCCACATATCTGTTCACCTTCATTTTTTTGGACACTGCTTCTAGTTTAAAACTTAAATTATGCAGTACTAGAAGATGTGGCTTATACACAGCCTAAATTTCATATGTATTATTCCCACTAGGCAACACAACAGTTCCAAGTGAAAGCTATCAAAACTCTTTCTATGGGTTGCTGCATCACGAAATGAAGAGATAGTAAAGTATGGTCATATTCTCTCTTACAGATTCAAAGCTCCACTCACTGCATAGTGCTGGGCCAATAAATTCATTGCCAGTCTCTGCTCCCCTTCCAGCCATTCTCCCTACCCCTGGCACTTAGTTTAAGTTCAGACAGAACCAAGCACAAGTGTGTTTAAGTAATGTCTTCATATTTCAGTGCCAGGCTGGAAAACAAACACATTCCATTTGTTTCTATTAAGTCACACATATAATCTGCTTATTAAATATTTACTGGGAATTGTCCCGGGTATGGATGCCTAGGGTCCAATTCAGCACTTTATGCAGTCCAAAACTCAGCTGCAAAGGACAGCATCTGAAATATAACTTCTCTCTTGACTGGTTTTCAAACAAGTCTATCCCAGAAGGAATGGAAATGCATTGTGTAAAAAGAAAGTGAGTGGCAACAAAGTGTTAGCAGCTGAGGTTATGCTGCATCCGTTAGAATTTCCTGACTGTGTCTTGAATGGCCACTTGCCAAGACAGTTACTGTTCTATTCAGTTGCAGCCATAGCTAGCCAGCTCTGATTCTGAGGAAATGAAATATGGCCCTTTTCAGTTACTGTATTTTTCGCCCCATAGGGCGCACCGGCCCATAAGGCGCACCTAGTTTTTTGGGGGGGAAATAAAGAAAAACAATTTTATTTCCCCCTCCCCAAGGCACGAGGCTGGGGCGGGGGAAGCCCGAGCTTCTCCCGACCCCAGCCCCCAGCCCCCAGAACAGGCTGCTCTCTGCAAGCCCTCCCGCGGCTTGCGCAGAGCTACCCGAAGCCCCGGCGTGACTGCTGAGCGCGCCCGGGCTTCGGGATAAGAGGCAGCACTGCGCAAGCAGGGGGAGCCCTCCCACGGCTTGCGCAGAGCTACCCGAAGTGCCGGCACGACTGCTCAGCTCACCGTGGCTTCGGGATAAGAGGCAGCGCTGCGCAAGCCAGGGGAGGGCTCCTGCGGCTTGCGCAGAGCTACCCGAAGCCCCGGCACGACTGCTGAGCGCAAGCCGGGGCTTCGGGATAAGAGGCAGCGCTGCGCAAGCCGGGGGAGCTCAGCGGGAACTCCCGCAGGCTCCCAAGGCTTGTGGATAGCTTCCTGAAGCCTGGAGAGCGAGAGGGGTCGGTGCGCACCAACCCCTCTCACTCTCCAGGCTTCAGCGAAAGCCTGCATTTGCCCCATAGGACGCACACACATTTCCCCTTCATTTTTGGAGGGGGGAAAGTGTGTCCTATAAGGCGAAAAATATGGTACCTCTGAACAGGGGAGAGTGCACTCTTTTAAATGTTCAGCTATCACTTTAGCAGGCATCACCATTTCACCCAACCTTCTTACAGATCACTGGCTCATCCAACTCTGATAGTTGCTGTACAACAATGAACTCTGGAGAATAAAAACTATGCAGCATCAACCTACACCAGGCTTCCTCAACCTCAGCCCCCCAGATGTTTTGAGACTACAATTCCCATCATCCCTGACCACTGGTCCTGCTAGCTAGGTTTCATGGGAGTTGTAGGCCAAAAACATCTGGAGGGCCGAGGTTGAGGAAGCCTGACCTACACTTTGTCAAGAAAGGCTTGGATTCCGCAAACCACCACAAATTATGACAAAACTCTGGTAATATGAGATTCTGAGATCATAAAGGTTTGGAGGCAGCAAGGGTCTGTGATGGTACTTTTAACACATCTCCTGTCCACAAGGACTGTAGGGAAAGCCTATGAGGGCAGATTTCCCCTTCATTTTTGGAGCGGAAAAAGTGCGTCCTATAGGGCGAAAAATACGGTATACTTCGTGGTAATTACAGAGGCCACTAACAAATGATAAGGGGTTTCTCTTGTGGGGGTTGGTTAGTCAGCAAATTACTCACTTTTATAATCCTTCCAAACAGCCAATAGTAACCTGCTCTAACATTCAATAGCAGTTTCATAGATGTACATAATATAAAATGGGTAACAACAGGGAGGATAATAGTAGTATTTAGGATGTTAAGGAGGAGAGGAGAATTTGGCAGATCTCAAATGAATAGGTATCAAAAAAAGAGCAAGAATATATACTATGAGAAGTACTAGAATATATTTTACTAGAATCATGTTTACAGGGTTCTTTCATGCTAACCATCTGCTGATTTAAGAAGCTACTGTAGGACTCTGAATCTTCCAAACTAACTTGGAATATGAAAAAGATGCCAAGAACCCGAAATTAGTTTGATATCGGAAGCAGTTATGCTGTTAATTCCATGCATACACTACATCATCATCATTTATTTATACCCCTCTGGGCGGCTTCCAACAAAATATTAAAATACAATAGTCCTTCAGATATGAAAAGCTTCCCTAAACAGAGCTGCCTTCAGATGTCCACTGTGCAAGTGGTACATTCCATGCCACTGCTTCTCTTCTACAGCACCCATAATTCCTTGTTCCTATCTCATCATATAGGGGAATAAAATTAAAAGAGGCCAGCTCACACTTAGGGTACCTAAATGTTAACTAAAGCACATTCTACTTTGTCTCCCGAGACAGGCAGATGCCAACAAGTTTGCTAGCTATGGTGGCTGTCTGATGTAGTTGTCCCTAGCCACTCATCATAATTCAGCATACCACCTTTCTCTGAATCATCAAAGAAAGTCTGGTGTGGGCACATCAAATGTAAAGGAACGGAAGTCCCCCCAAAATAGGCACATGGAACTTTTATATTCACAGGTGCTATAGATTCCAAGCCTGACTTCGCTTATAAACAAAAAGCTATTTTTGGTGACCTTTTAAGGGACTGTATTGAGGCAGCATAACTGCTTATTCCTCACATAGATCCTTCACTTAGCCAACCCTTTCTTCCATTCAATTGCTCAACTCTAAATTTCAGACAAAAGACTTCTACATTTTCAAACATGCAAATCAATCAGCTTTAAGCAAACAGGATATTGTAAGACTCCGTAAAGCACCTTTAAAAGAATTCTGGGAAATGTAGTTTACTCTTCACAAAGCTACAATTCCTAGCACCCTTAACACGCTGCCATTTCTAGCATTCTATGGGATAAGTCGTGTGCTTTAGTGTGTACATAGCCTTACATTATATCTATCTTACTTGGAACATTAGTGTGATTTTTCTTTGGCACAGTATAGATTCATCTTGGAGGGAAGGCAACATGGAGAAAGAAAACGTCCATAATAGCTGAGGTCAAAGAAAAAAGCTAAGATTGCAGAAGGCAACAACCAATCTTAAACATTATGGAAACCTTTAACATTATGGAAAGGGCAGATGGGCAAAAGAACAAGATTCTTCCATCGAGGCAACAAAACAGGACCCTTCAATTAAGCTAGATTAGCATTAAGAATGGTTTAATCTGTCTCAAAGAATGAGACAGATAACCCAATACCCTTACAAGCCCTTTTACTCTATAAATAATCTACAGAAATATAACTAGATCCCAAGGTGTTGTTGCATGCTGTTCTGGAAATAGTGTTTAGCACCACAGGGCTGCCTGTGAAGAACAAACGAAAACCTTTGCACTTGGAGTTCAAACAAAGTATTTCTATACATAGCAGCAAGATGAAATTAGCCCTTATGCACACCTGGCACAAGAGACAGTCCTGCCAACACGGCTGCAATCACAGCCTAATTTTCATATTTATAAGGAATCTTATTTCTTGTGGTGCATCCATAGACTAGGAAGAACTGGTTTGCCCAAGGTCCACAAAAATAGGCTGACAAACAGCTGTAGAGCAGATTTAATTATGAACCTACACATACCCAGAGCAACAGTAATTTAAGCAAAGAGTATAAAGTAGAGGACTTCCTGGTGCACTCTCTATCTATACCTGTACACTCAGAAATAATTAAGAAAAATAATTTATTAGTCTAGTAAGTTGGGTTCCTCCGTGATTTTGCATTGTATTAGTCTTCTGTTATTCCATTAAGTAGTCAAATTCTAAACAGAAGAGATGACTTCAGACTGTACGGATTGTGGGATTCCAACACATTCAGAATACTTCCCCTGAACTGTGATAGCTGCAGGAGGAATGTAATAGCAAGCTTACAAGACACTCTAGGCCCTTTTACCTTGTTTTGAATGGTGCTGCCCTTAATTTAGCATTTCAGCTGGAAAATCTAGATCAGTGGCTGTCGAACTTTCTTCCCTTTGGACCATTTAAAAACTTCTGAGCATCTTGGTGGACTACTTAATTATTGGTCTTTGTGCTGTAGCAACTGTGTTGTGCACTGTGCTGGATGCTGCATGATTGATTACACAGAATTACATAGAATTTAAATTTTAATACCATAAAATACAACATAATAAAAGAAACAATAAAAATCAATATAAATATTAATGGATGAACCACAACCACAAATTCAGAGTCACCCTGAACCACCTGAAAGAAACTTGCAAACCACAGTTTGGGAATCCCTGATCTAGACGACCCTCTACACTGTGACATCTGTGTTTGCATCTTTTCCTGGACATAAATCTAGTCATTTGAGACTGATGCCCCAGTAAAACTTTGCTTCTTTCCCTAAACTTTCATCTACTACATTTAAGAAAACAGTGTCCAAAATCCATAAACAAGGCAAAAGGAACGTAAGTTATTTTTTACTTACTTAAAAAAAGAGCTTTGAGCTCTTTGTGTGTGCTTTTTGGAGTGGGTTGCACCTCTGGGGTGGCATACTGCCCTAAATTTACATTTTCCCTGCTGTGTTAAGCCAAAATAAACCTTTGCTGGCTATTGTGAAATCTCTGGCAAGCTGTTAAAGAGCCCTACACCTCATCCAAAGGGCCTTGGTGCCAACTGCCATGTATTTCAGATATCTTGATGTATGATCAGACCACCATTTCACTAAATAAACATTCACTGCTATTGTTTCATTGTTGTGGGGTGCAGCCCCACATACAACATTTTACCCACAGCAGTTTCCTAGCAGATACTACACATTCCCTTTTATAGCTTCGGCTTCCTTGCGCAGAGAGATTAATTGCAGTTGCTAAGTTTCAGTGGAGTCTGATGGGTATGACCAAATAGGTCTTTGCTGGCAGGTTTGTCCCTGGCTTAATAAGATTATGTCTTCTAGCACGGACCACTGCTCCTAATTAAACAACCATATAACCCTGTCAAACTAACAGCTTTAGTTATCCCTTTCTTTTTCTTTTCTTTCTTTTCAAACCTGCTCTAAGAATACAACTTAGCCCTTTCCGAGGGCTAACAAACTTATGCAAACAAGCACTTTTTTTTCCAATCCCCCTTTCGGGTTTCACAAATGCACAGTCCGTTTAAGGATGCTTCCAGCTCGAAGTAACATTGTGAGATTATGCTGGAAAACTCAGCAACATAGTGAAAACCACTTTTATTTAAAGCACAATGGCAACATGTCTTTCACTCTAACCATGTGGATAAAGCAAGTGTGGGAACCTTTAGCCCTCCAGATGTTGCTGAACTACAACTCCCATCTGCCCCAGCAAGCATGGCCAATGGCCAGGGATGGCTGGGACTGTAGTTCAGCAATAACTGGAGGGTCAACGGTTCCCCATGCCTGGGATGCATCCTGAATTCTTTGACCCCAACTGCCAGGATCACATACTAAATTTTGTGTAGGCTGCTCTAGGAAGGTGGCTTTCGACAGGATTCCTGTAAGTGTCCACTGGCAACAACATCCACCTGCCCTATTCTTATGCTGTGCTGTTTTTCCTTATTGAAGGTGAGAGAAGCACAGAATCTTTGCAGGTGACCAAGAGCCTTTAAAAAGTTTTTGATTTGTTGAGAAGACCTGGTAATTCTAAATTGTGCTATAGTGATATATCCGTAGTTCCAAGCTACCTTTCAGCCAAAGGAGACCTTAAAAGTGACTCAGTTACCATGGCTTAGCACAAATGCACAAGTGTGGAGATTGGCTGCTGCACTCCTCTCCTTCCCCAGGTCTCCTGCTGCTGTGCTCCCATTAGATAAGCCCTGGTTCACTTCGTGTGTCATCTCCTTCAGATCTTGCCTGAAGGAAGCTGTAAAGTCCATGCTTTGTTTGGAGCAAGACAAACCACAAGCCTGTGTTTGGCTTAGCTCTAGGCAACTCTCCAAAGGAGGAGCACAGCAGTCACTACATCCTCTCTGACAGCAGTGGGAAAGCTCTAGCCTTTAGTCAGGCCTGGCAGGGCCCTAATTTCAAAGAATCATAGGACTGTAGAGTTGGAAGAGACCTTGAGGATCATCTAGTTCAACCCCCTGCAATGAGTGGCTGTCCCACATGGGAATTGAACCTGTAACCTTGCTGTTATCAGCATCATGCTCTAATCAACTGAGCTATCCACTATAGACCACAATGCCTCTTTTGCCAAGCCATGCCCCACATGGACATGGGGCACAGGAGTATCTTATCAAAGATGACACCTTGATCCCAGCAAAACAGGATGCTAAATCTCCACTGGTGCATGGACTTGTCAAGATCACTGATAATGCAGCTCTTGATGAGCCTGTCTTGAAGACTTGGGTACTGTACACACTTTTATTTCAACTTAACCTTAAAAAACCCATGTGCTTTTAACTAACTGATTAAAACTTTGCTATCATGGATTACAAAATAAAAGCTTTAATTGATTAAACCCTGGAGCCACCTAAAAATACATAGTTAAAAAAAGGTATAAGCGGGTGCACAGTTAATGTGCTTAAATCACCATCGAGTTAAAGGCACTTAACCACACTTAACAATGCTCCCTGTTGTGCCACAGAAGAAAAATGAAGCCTGCAGGAGATTCTTCACTTAGCATTAGTGGCATCCCACAAAACTACACGACACATTCTCCTGTGTCCGTGCTATTATATTATTTCCATGTTTTTCTCAGAAACTCAAACTAGATTTCTACATTCCATAAAACCAGAACGATGCACCTACACAAAGTTGTGTGATGCATAGAAACACATGGGACTTCATTCATATATATATATGCTGATTTTATTACAATCGCAGAATTTGGGTTCTGAGGTTGAAGGAAATGGTGGATTTTGTTACTGAAGGATTTTAGGGCCCCTGGCTTTCAGCAACATGTAAAATTTTGTTGTTTTGCAAATGGAAACTCTGACTTCACACTCTGCTTTTATGAGAAAGCAATGATGGGAAACAGAACTCAAGAGAAAGCCAGCTTCCTTCAAAAACCATATTCCAGTCAACTGCTTTTTAAGAAAATAAGTCACTCTGAATTAGTTCTTTCAGGATTTTCTCTCAGTTGCAGTGTGAAGTCCCAAGTGGCACTGCTTCCCAGACTATGGCTCTAAATCCAAGCTGTAGTACGTCTGAAAGAGATAGAATCTTACTGAAAAGTTTCTAAAAGGAACTATCAGAAACATTTAAAAAGGGGCCCCAAATAAAATGTGATATTAGCAGCCACATATTTCAATAGAGGCCTGCCTCAACCACATATAAAGCAGGAGTAGGGTTCCATTTAAAATGCAAAGGTGGGACATGGCAGAGGGTGTTGATAGCATTCTCCTGCTTTTGTCACAGCCCATCCATCTGGGACTTTTCCTCAAGCCAGGATCTGATATTGGAAATAGTAACTTGATGGTGAAAAAAGTAGCTGAGCAGAAGAGTTGTGGACAGACAAGTAGCAGGCCAAATTGGTGCATAAGCCCCTTTTACTCTTTAACTAGGGCCCCTGCCTCTCCAGCCCTACTCTTGATGTGATCTTGCCTGCATCTCTCACACTGATCAATTTCTATTAACTGCTTTTGTGTTCAAAGCAACAATCTTTCCTTTACAACATTCTGGATTGTGCAAAAAAGAACACAGCTTCTCAAATATGAATCCATGGGAAGCATTTGTACTGTACACTATCATCAATCTTGCTGTTCATTTTTAGTTGTACCTTAGTGCACTAATGACACAGCAGACTGTGGAAAACATCTACCTACATCTGAGAGGATGGCAGATAGTAGCTGCCTTGAATACCCAGAATAAGTCTGAGAATAGGACTGAACCACATAGATGCAATGCTTCTAAACTGCTTCAACTGGCACCAGATGAAGCATTTTACAAATATCAGATCTACAGATTCTATATCTATAACCGGACACCACATGTGGGTTGTGCCAATCTTCATACTAATGACTACTAGCCACAAAGACAGGATCGGTGTAGATGGAAAAGGCTAAAAGAGGTATTGTGGTTGAAAAAATCTGCCCTAGTTGATATCTCTGCTAAAGAATGCTTCCACCTCATGTACACTTTCAGTTTAGCTTGCAATACTTTTAAATAACTGACCAGTTAATTGGGTCAATAAGGTACCTTTAAAACAACTTTAGTTTCATAGCAAAACATCTAATGCAGGTAAACTTAAAACCCCTCAGTGTGATGAAACGGGAAGTCCTTTCCATCCTTGCTTATGGGTTGCCTTGAGGTTCTAATCTGCATTAGTGTTTGTACGTACAGAAGGGGAAAGGAGCAATTTTAGATGAATTAATATATAAAATGAGGGACAGCTGGATCAATGCAAGGGGGAAGGAGAAAGAAAGCACAGTGGGGGAAGGGAAAAGAGAGTACAGTAAGTTAGAGGTGTTCCCCCTCCAAATCATTTCCTACAGAGACTGAGAAATTGTACAGATATTTGCCTACTTTTACATAGAAGTGAATGGGCAATTATGCCTAATGATACTTAAGTTACAAATAATTTCCAGAGGGGTTAGCCATGTTCGTCAGTTGGAGCAAAACCAACAAAGGGTCTTGTGGCACCCTGAAGATTAACAAATGTATTATGCTATAGCTCGATGCATTTTTACCTGAAAGTTAAGTCCTAATGTCTTCCAAGTTGCTTACACTCAGGAAAGTTTTTTTCAGATTGCAGCCTAGCAATAATAGTTGACACCTACAAATGCACTGCGTGTAGGCTTCTGCTCTTAAATTAAATGCAAAGATAATTTTATATTCCTGCTGAAAAAGCCAATTTTAGCATATAAGGTTAATTTACACATGAGAGTTTAATGAGGCATTAGAAACCTCCAGGTAGACCATCCTAAAAAAAAAATTACCCACAGAAACCTTTCATAAATGCAGATTAAACCAGATCATCATGTTTACCCTAGTTTAAATTTATATTATAAAGGATGACATTACTGGCTGTTTTGACTACCTAAGGCCCTAAGGGGATTTTCATGTAGTATGCATGTTAGAACAAGACACTATTCCAGTGAGGCAACACAGACTTAAGACTAAATAAAGCATTAGGAAAATGTATGTATTCTAATGACAGCTAATTGTGAACCAGGAAAAAGGCAAAAGTTGGGGGAGTACTAAGGGATATGTGAAAGAGTCAACAGAGGAATACATATTTTTTTTAAATGTGTGTTTATTTTTCAAATATTCAACTGCATTTCAGGAAAACACACACACAATTTGATTAGTTTTGCATCAACTCACATTATGAGGTTGATGGTGGAAATATTCTAGATACTCGGTGTCTGTCTACAAAGGATTCTATTTTTTAAAATTTCAGAGGTTGTGAAACTAAGTATGCATTATACAGCTGTCTGTTCCACCATGAGCTTGTCCAAGCCTACAGTAATTGCATCAGCTTGGGCACCCAGATTCAACAAGTCTTAGTGGTACTGTACCTTTGATACCTGCACAGAAGACTTGAGCTGCTCCTTACATAATCCCTCATCTATGTAATTATTAAAAGCACAGGAAACCAATTCTATACCAACTCTGATAAATTTGTTCATTAACGTAAGTTACCGTCAATATGAATCTTTTTTACCTGCCATTTTATGATCTGTAGGACTTGCAACATTCTACTTTGCATTCTCCACATCATCACTTTGTTATAAAGCTTATATACTGTTCCATAGGTAAAGGTAAAGGTACCCCTGCCCGTACGGGCCAGTCTTGACAGACTCTGGGGTTGTGCGCCCATCTCACTCAAGAGGCCAGGGGCCAGCGCTGTCCGGAGACACTTCCGGGTCACGTGGCCAGCGTGACATCGCTGCTCTGGCGAGCCAGAGCCGCACACGGAAACGCCGTTTACCTTCCCGCTGGTAAGCGGTCCCTATTTATCTACTTGCACCCGGAGGTGCTTTCGAACTGCTAGGTTGGCAGGCGCTGGGACCGAGCAGCGGGAGCGCACCCCGCCGCAGGGATTCAAACCGCCGACCTTTTGATCGGCAAGTCCTAGGCGCTGAGGCTTTAACCCACAGCGCCACCTGCGTCCCACATACCAGGAGGCAAATAGGGAGTTGGTTCTAGAATAAGTTTGTGGGCTACATGTCCAATATACAACTGAACGCTTACAAGCTGGAAGCATTTCCAGTTTTGGCAGAGGGAGTTTTCCTACTTATCAAGAGTAGATGTGGGGTAGCCAGATAATACACTAACAGATAAAGAATTCTTTTTATCTACAGGACAGTTAAGCTCCCTGCATGAAGGTTCTTTCAGCATCAAAAGGACTGAAGAGTTCTTGTATTGGGTGGATACAAGAATATTACCCACCTCCGCTGTAACTTCTGAACAGCTAGAACTGACTGTTCTTTTCAACAAAGGTTTTGAGACTGCACCCACAAGGTGCTATCTAATGATGTAAATGCAGAGGTTTAATTTCTCACAACAGCCACTGACTTCAAAATTCAAATTCTCCATTCCCTTCTGTGTTCAAGCATCCTAGGTGAAAGCATAGCAGATGCTCAGTGAGGCCAGAGCCGCTACACCAAAGGCAGCTGGGAGGGTGATGCAGGGCCAGATATCTGATTCACTTGCAAGATGACCACATGATAATCAGAGCAGATCAGTGGCGTAGTGTGGGGGGTGCAGGGGGGGCCGGCCGCACCGGGCGCAACATCTGGGGGTTAGGGTTAGGGGGCGCAAATCCACGGGTTAGGGGGCGCAAATTACTTGCCTTGCCCCGGGTGCTGACAACCCACGCTACGCCACTGGAGCAGATTGTTTCTCTTGATGTTGTTGCCAAAGAAGGTTAAAATATTTTTTTTTAAATTGAGTCCCAAGATGACATTATGTAAGTGATTTAATTACTTCAAAGCAAATTATGCTAAGGATTGGGACATACATTAATTCAAATCAAGTTTAAGGAGAAAGCAGGTCTACCAGGAAGGTAATGATGAGAATAATGATAATTGTAGAATACAGTCCATCATACCAGCCCTTAGCGAATATTCAGTCAATAGAAGTTCAGTAGAATGAAGGAGCTTATGGCAGCACCTGGTTCTGGATTTAGAAGAATCTTTTAAGTAAAGAAATGCACTTATTAATTTATGCTGCAACATGAACACATTTATTTGGAAATACATCTCACTGATTTCAAAGGGACACTCCCAAACAAACAAGTCTAATCATACTTGGGAATAAGTGCCACTGAAATTGATTTACATGCAAATGTGTTTATGACCAGGCTGTAAATTTTACTTGGTTTTATATTTTTTATACTAGGTAATCAGTGTTGGCTCTTTTTTTCTTTTGGGGGGCTGCTGGTTTTCAAGGACCTATGTTTATATAATTTTATCTACTTTTAAACTAGTGTAAAATTATAACATTAAGAACTACTAAACTTAACCAAACTAAGCATTTGAAGGTTTTTGATATTAAAATTATGCTATTATGGGAAAAAATCACTGAAATAAAGGTCAACACAATGGGAAGGGAATGTAGTTCAGTGGTAGATAATATTTGTTGTATCTGGAAGATATTTAATTAAACTCTCAGCATTTTCAATTAAAAGAAAGTAAGTAATCTCAGGTAGCAAAACTGAAAAAGATAGTTCTGACCAAGACCCTGGAGATCCACTTCAAGTCACAGAGTAAAATCATACTGACCAATGTCACAGTGACTAATGACAAAGTATGTTGCTTTGTATGCCATGCTAAACCCATAGCTTGTTTTAAACTGTGGCTTAACTGTGAATGCACCTTTTGTGCCTTCCTATCATGGGTGCCATGCATGGCACAAACAAAACTTAGTATGGTTTGCCACACTGCACAATCCTGGAACATGACTGCTTATTTCAAAACTACAAGCGGTAAGCTAGAAGTACCGTAAGTTGTATTTCTGGCTTATTTCTGGCATACCGCGCATTGGTTTGTTGCGGGGGGGACACCCCAATCCAGGACTGTGCAACACGACAAGCCATACCATGGCTTTTTGGTGCCAAGGATGAGACCCACAGGATAAATCCCTGCAAGGGGTAGAAACCACATTCATAGTGGGTCAAGTCATGGGGGGGGGGGAGTAAATGCTTTGTTTCTGTTTTTAAACTGTGGATCTGTTTTCACTGTAGTTTCCTTTGGGAGGAGGGGAG
Organism: Podarcis gaigeae; assembly: GCF_964106915.1. Lineage (NCBI taxonomy): Eukaryota > Metazoa > Chordata > Lepidosauria > Squamata > Lacertidae > Podarcis > Podarcis gaigeae. The sequence goes on from NC_139682.1 coordinate 31,143,114, forward strand.
CTTACAAATTCAATAAATAAATAGTTGAAAACGAATCATTGCTAAGCGTGAATTGTGAACTAGCTTGGTATAGCAAAGCTTTATATGTTCAGCAGCTATGTGTCTCACCTCAAATAAGGCCCCAAGCCTATTTAGATACATAGCATATTCAGTATTTTCACAACCAAGGCTGAAATATCAGCACTATTTAACTCACTCTCTAGGTAATGTGGATTATTAACTTTCCTCCAGGGTGAAATCTAATGTCAGGTTCTTCTTAGAGGTGCGCACTGCTTTGTTAAACCAGTGGTTACAGGGCTCCTAAAGCACTTCTTTAATAAAATTAATGTTAAATACAAGAGTTGTCAGATGGACACCACACACGTCATACCAGCAAGAGACACTCAGTGCCCTCTATTGCCTAACACCCCTACTATGACTTACCTAAACTGCTTTTTAAACACTACAGGACTAAAACCCAGAGAGGACAAAGTTATCAGAAGGTAGTTTTGATCACTCTGCACCTGAAAACTGACACATATTCTAAACTAGAAAGTCATTTTGCCTGACAACATTACCCTGGGCATTATTCAGCTGTAAAGCAGGAAGGAGAGGAAGCAACCAAATCTTAATTTCTTTATTTTAAAACTTTTTAAATATACAAAGCTTGGGCTGCAATCCTATATACACTTACCTGGCTTTTGCATCATTGAATTCAGTGGGACTTATTTCTGAGTAGCCACGCATGTATAGAATTGTACTGGCTAACACGTGACTTGTTAGTCTTCACTCTGTAATACGGATTTTCCTGTTGCACTAAAGTTGTTCAGAAAGATTTACGATACAGGCCATTTGTTCCCTTTTGTTGGACAAGAGGCTCTAATCCTACAATTTGCTGATCTGCACAGGTGGGGAGGCTGTAGGCTAAACACAGACCAGATTAAAGAACGAGCAATATTTAGAAAACATGTAAAGAACTACTTCAAACAGAAAGATTAGGAAAACTTGCATTAGTACAGACTCATGCCGTTTTTAAAATACATATATTTATTAGGTAACAAACACTACATAGAAATAAACATTTAAAAAGCAGAGAGATACAAGTCACTGCTGAGAGGCTTACACAGCTATTACTTGGTTATTATCTAGCTAGCTAGCTATTATTAGCTGTAATAGTAATAGTACTAGTAGTAGCAGTATTTCAACAATACATATACTGCTTAATTACAGTCATCTCTAAGGAATGTACAGGAGACGCAATAAAATAGTCTACAAATGAATTAAAACTATAAAATAACAACTTAATTAAAAAGCCTGCTGGAATGCAAAGTCTTCAGTAAATGAACTACAACAGGGAGAGGGCCTTTCTGACCTCACCTGGAAGGGAATGCCACAAAATTGGGCCCATAATACTGAAGACATAGCTCTTTGTGGATATGGGCTCTAAATCTGAGCCATGGGGGACCACTAACAGTGACTCCTGCAAAGACCTCAGTGATTAAGCAGGGATATAACAAATCAGGTGGTTCCTGAGGTATCCTGGATCCAAGTTATTAAGGGCTCTGTAAGTTAATACAATAACAAGTTATAGCTGGCCTAGTAGTGTATGGGCAGCCAGTGGAAGCTTTTTAGCACTGGAGTTATGTGCTGGTGATAGCCTGTTCCCATCAACAGTCTAGTTGCAACATTTTGCACCAGCAGGAGCCTCCAGACCAGGTCCAAGGGTAGCTCAACTTAGGGCACATTGCAACAACCAAGTCTTGAGGTTACCAATGCATGAATCACTGTGGCCAGACTATCCCTGCCCAATAAGGGCTGTAGTTGGTGTACCAGCCATAGTTGCAAAAAGGCATTCATAGCCACTGAGGCTTCCAGTGACAAAAATAGTCTCAAGAACACAGCACAACTCCAAACTTGTTCATTCAGAGAGAGGACAACCCCATCCAGACAGGCAACTGGACAATTCCCCGGACACAGGAACTACCAACCCACAGTGTCTTTGTCTTCGCAGGATTCATCCTCAACTTTCTGGTCAACTCCACTACTGTGCCCACACAACAGTCCAGATCATGTGCAGCCTCTCGTGACTCAGATGTTACAGAGAAGTAGAACTTTGTGTCACCATTGTTCTGGTGACACTTTGCCCCCAAACTCCAAATGATCACACCCAATGGCTTCACGCAGATGTTGAGCAGACTGTACCCTGTGGGACACCATAGTGCAATGAGCATGGGGCTAAAACACAGTCTCCCAATGCTGCTCTCTGAATATGACCCTGTAAGTAGTAGCAGAACTACTACAGAACAGCAAGCCCAATTTCTATCCCAGAAAGGATACCAGAAAGATACCATGGTGAATGGTATTAAAAGATCAAGAAGCAAGAGTTGCATTCCTCCTGTCCTGCTCTCAATATAGGTCATTCACCAGAGCAACGAAGGATGATTCAGTCCCAAAACTGCACCTGACCGAAACGGATCTAATTGAGTCATATTCTCCAGGAAATGCTGTGGCCTTCTCAGCCACCACTATTTCCACCACCATATGAAAAAAGGGGGGACTTGCAACCAGATGGTAGTTGTTATAATAAACCATAGATTCTGAAGTGGGCGTCTTCAGGAGTGTTTAACAGCAGCAGGCAGCTTTCCACTGTGTAAAGTTGTGCTCACCACACCCTGGATCTATCCCGTTAACACTCCCCACCAACTGGCTTTCACCAGCCAGGATGGACAGAGGTCAAGAGTGCAAGAAGCCAACTGCATCACTGCATGAAACCTGTGCACATCACTGGGCTGCATAATCCAAAATTGATCCCACAGAGCATGGGAACACACTGCATTGGATACCTCAGCTGCAACAACAATATTTAAGACACTATGGGGCTGAGCAACTTTATCCTCAAGTGTCATGAAATTGGTCACAGCATGCTGCCAAGTGCTCCAGAGGCCTATCCACTACTTCTAGTACAACCAGAATACAGAACAAGAACAGGAGAACAACTTGCTTTTTATCTAAAATCCCTGCTCTTTTTGTTTGGAGCAAGCAAGACCTCTATCTCAATCTTAATAAAGCTAAAATATCTCATATGTCAACTGACTTGATGTGTCATCTTACTGGCACATGGTACCTACCTATAGAAATCTGAATCCAACAATCTATGGCCCAAAGCTGATTCTTTTAATAACAGGAAGCACCAGCAAACTCTAGATCAGTGTTTCCCAACCTTGTGCCTCCAGATGTTTTTGGCCTACAACTCCCATCATCCCTGACCACTGGTCTTGCTAGCTAGGGATGATGGGAGTTGTAGGCCAAAAACATCTGGAGGCACAAGGTTGGGAAACACTGCTCTAGATGACCCTCGGGGCCTCTTCCAACTCTACAATTCTATGATTCTATAAAATCTCAAATGTACTTTCTTTAACATATACTTACAGGTATGTCCGCATATTTTCCAATTAGTTAAACCCATTCTGAAACCTGAACATGGCCCAAATCCCCACATTCCAATAATCCACTGACATCTCAGCTCACATCACCATTTTCAGACTATCTGGATCCAAAGAATTAGACTACATTTCCCACAAGTACACAGCTCAGTGACTAATAAACTAGATTAAAAGAACAGTTACCAAAGGTGCACACCACATCACCTCCTGTTATTAGGATAGCTGCAGCTTACTAGAAGAGAGGGACAAGGTGGCAGGGAAGTCAGTGCCGTGTGGACACACTGCTGGGAACGTACACTGGTCCTGGTTGTGCTTCTGCAGTGCCACCATTCCTGCTGCCTTGTTCCTCCCAGTAAGCCACTCTTGATTGTAACTAAACTTGAGCTGCAATACAGGAAGCGTTTTACAGACTTATAACCTTATTAACCTCTTAGGTTCTGAAACAGATTGTATCCAGGAGTACTTGGGACAAAAACGGACGAAAGAGATAACTACCATATTGTAGTAAATGTGTGTGTGTGTGTGTGTTGATCTGATCAAAGTTTTTAGAAATTCATGTATTCAGTAAAATCTAGATAGTGATTAAGATTTTATTTTTTTACTTTTTAAAAGTATGAGGAATCACCATTTTTGTTTCTTCTTCTTTTGTCCCGATAAGCCTTTACATACTGTGAAGTAATAAAAGCAGTTGCTGTGATATTTACTTTGGTCTTGCTTTTAAGAACATGTCTTCCTTTTTCCTCACACAAAGCAAGTGAATCCCATGGTAGTCAGGGAGGATTCTTTTCAAGGATCATAAACAACTTTGATGTAGACAGGTCACAACATATTTAAACATTGTAGCAATTTCAAAAAACACACGTACAAAGCATTTCATTATCTACACTGTTTTACACATGGAGAGGCTCACTCTACAACACTGATCTCTGACTTTTCTATATTTATGGTACACCTTCTGGAAGCTTCACTTTTAACCTTTTTAATAATAATAATAATAATAATAATAATAATAATAATAATAATAATATGACCCCTTCAAACATAACTGTTGGCCCACAACCAGCACCTCAAACATTTCAATGAAGACATAATTTTCAAAATGTCAAATGGTGAAACCAATCTAGACATACAAATCACAGCAGTTTATCCTGAATTTAAGAGCTGTAAATATATGACATTGCTGAATCCCTCTGAAGAATGCACATGTCTCCAAGCAGAGTAAAAACAGTACATATTTGGTTTTCAATGTTTCCAAGAAAATGCTCCTATTCAAGTACACATGACCTTCACTTTTATCTTGGAAGTAATAGTTCTACATGGGAGTGGGTTACAAAAGAAACAAAAGCACACTAGCATAAAAGGTAAAAAAAAGTACAAAAAGATAAAAGGGTATATCCAAAAGAAGTGCACAAAGACCTTTCTAGTACAAACAGCTTGGATCAACATGTTTACATTGAGGTTTCAATCTTGTGCACACTTACTAAGGAGCAAGTCACATGGAAGTAAGTCCCAAAGCCTATATGCCCAGAAATAAACTGCACTTCTGCACTAAACAGCAGTCCCCCATGTCACACTGGGAAACCAGTTTGAGACACACACTATTGATTGCCATATACCGTATTTCCTCTGTGTGAGTGTGGTGACTGTTCTTCAGAGAAAAATGCCAAAGGCATATTGGGCATGAACTCTTTAATTTGGGCAGTTCTTTGGATCATAGCCCTATGTTGTAGAACAGTGGTTCCCAAACATTTCCTCCATGGACCAGTGGAGAACTGCCAACAATCTTGGCAGACCACTTAATTTTTCTACCCAAGGTAGAATGCTGTATGGTTTTAAATTTGTTTTTATTACTTCCATTGCATTTTACTATATCACAATTTTAATTCCATAAAATAAAATTTAAAATATAACAAGATTCCTGCATTGCAGGCGGTTGGACTAGACAACCCTTGTGGTCCCTTCCAATTAGACAATTCTATGCATAAATAATAAAATACAATGCAAGAAAAAGAAACAATAAAAATAAATTTAAAAATCAACAAGAATATTTACTGCGGACCACAGTTTGGGAACCCTTGTTGTAAAACAATTTACTTCTCCATGTTTTCTAAAAAGTTGTGTTCTGTAAGAGTACATTATCAAGTAAGGATATACTAATGATAAAAAAATGAGTATTGGTATATCTTTTATTGGTCCAGCAACTTCTGTTAATATAAGAGTATGTGCACACATACAAGCTATATTTTTGTGTATCTATACTACTCAGAAAGTACAACTACAAACACATGCACACTTATAAAAATAGAATCCATTCCATTAAAAAGTATCAGGTTGCCTATTTTGCATTCCATATTCTGGCACCAACAGCGCAAAGCTGCCAACATCACAGAAGAGAGGCTCGGAAGGTCAGTGGCTGATCAGCCAAATAAAATAGCCTCCTGACTAGAACTGCTAGATCTGTATACTAACCTATTCATGGATCCCAGCATAGGACAAAAGAACCAAATGGGTGCCTGTCCCAGTCAATACATAAGATACGACTTTTCCAAGTGCATGATCAGTCCCTATAGAAGCAACACTACTGTTCATAAACATGTGCATGGATTGCATGCATCTATACTATGTTCCACTGCAGTTTAGAACCCAAGACCCTGTACATACATCCCCGCATGCCAAGTTGGGATGGGATGGGAAATGGAGTCCCAGTAATAAGAAGGGACTTGGTGACATCCTACTGCATATGTCAGCCACTGCATACTTGGGCTCTGTAGTAGCCCTAAACACATGTGATTTCTAAAAGTGCCCACTCAAGATCACAATGCAGATCCGTTGACCTTTAGCTACCTTTGTCACGCTCACAACCAGCGTGGTTAACTTAACTCAGTTATGCAAAGGTGATCTTTCCAGCGCTTTTCCGGTCACGGTTCTGGATGAAGCAGGAATTGCAATCCTTGTTAACTACTGGAAGTATGGCTGGCACCCGGAGGCGAGAGTCATTACAGTATTTGCAAGTGTGCAAGGCTGCAGTCTCAAGCATGATGCACCAGCGCATCATCATCCATTCTTCGCCTGTAAGACTATATGCCCCCACCGGAGCAACCACCGACATAGCGCGGTAATCCGCCGCCGCCTAAAGCCACTCACTCCCACGATAAGTCGACCAAAAACCAGAACATGTGAAAATGCACCATGCCACCTTCGTGGGGGGACACTTAGCCGGTCTGTACCGAGGCGGGGGGCGGATTAAACTTCATTTCCAACAGGGTCGCGCAACTATTCTTTCACCACAATCCCAATACTTTCCCCTCCGCCGCCGCCTCCCGCCCATTGTCCCGCTCCCCTTCCCCCAGTTTTAGGAAATTCCCTCAGAAGACCAAAGCCGACTAAGAGGAGCTCCCGAAGAGCGCCAAGTGCCCTTTCGCCGTTCATACCCCCCCAAACGGGACGCCCAAAAGTTCCCGCACACTTTTCTTTCCTCCCCTCAGCCGCGCGCTCGCCGGGGAAAGGAGCACGGAATGGCGGCGGAGGCTTCTCCATACTTTTCCCTGCGTCTGGGGCCCAGCCCTGCGCCCCACCCAGCTCAACAGGTAGGGAGGCGAGCGGTCGGACAGGCGATCCCCTCCGTCCCGAAGTTGCTGGCTGGGATCCGACGGCTGCACTCACCTTTCCGCCATGTCCTCCGCTCGGGCCGCGCCGCCCGGGCTTCCCTCCTTGTACCCCTCCGGCTGAGCGAAGGCTGCTGCTGCTCCTGAGCGAGTCGGGATCAGGATGTGAAACCCGATCCCGCCTGCTGCCGCCGCCGCCGCCGCCGCCGATGCTGCCCCTCCCGGCTTCCCGTGGAGCGGAGGGACCCCGCTCTCCAGTCCCTCTGGTGGGGAAAGCCAGCTCAGGCCTGGTAGTGAAATCTGGAAAGAAAAGCGGACCTGGGATTAAACATTAGCGAGGGGCCGCGGGAGTTTAGTGTGCTAAAAGCGCTTGTTGCTCCTTTCCCGAGTCGGCGAAGCTTTATAGACGCGGCAGCAGACGGTCGGTTCTCCTTCCCCGTCAATCGAAGGTCACGCTTTTCAGTACTACATGCCCAAATCAAAACCACCTCAACTTGTAAACCGTTGTAATAACCACTTTTCCCCCTAAGAGGTAGTTGAAGAGGAAATATTTCATTTCTTTTTGCTCTTTCAGAGCATGTTTATTTTATTTTATCCGTTTTAATGATTGCCTAGACAAGCAGGCGGTAATGGTTATTCTGGATTAATAAGAAGCAAAGTGTCTTTACACACAGGCATTCTACTGCGCGCATTAGTAAAGAAGAGGTATTCATGGTTCGGTGATCACAAACAAGGATTAGGCATGAACTAAATTTGGAAAATGTGTGGAAATGTAACTTTGGGGATATCTTTATAACTTGGTTCAGTATTGCCTCCTTTTTACTTCAGATTATCCAAACCACTTGGTTCTGTTCTTGCAGTCCCCACATAGAGGGTGGGTGGGATTCTCAACATTCTTATCCCTATAAATAGAATAAATATAAAAGGATAGTTGAAGTAATTTTGGGGATACAGAATCTATATTAAATGACCCACAGTAAAATTATCCTAACTTCTCAGGTATACACTGCACTATCAACATTACAGTTCCCATATGAGGAATATGGAAAGCTATTTCACTTTACTGTTTTGAACATTACGATTCATGTCAGAAAATATATGCACAAAATAATGTGTATGTGATGGTATAAAAAAGGTAAGTACCAGTTTGATGGCAATATATTGTCACACTTAAGGAAAACATCTAATAAGAATATATATATGAGACATACCTTTGCTTTATATAGTATGGAACTTTCTTTATAGAAACTTAATAGAACTATGTCACTGTGAAATTAGGATATTTCATACAGTTTATTGGGAACTCTGAACATAAAAGAATTTTCTTCCTTAGAATTATGCTGTATTATTTCCTTATGAACAGCCTAATAAGGAGGATGTGTTCCCCAATTAGTTTTCTGCCAGAACACTGCTCATCAAGCAACAGGGCTGTCATGCTTGGAAACAGGTGAAATAAAGTATTTATTGTGTTCTATGGTTTATGGGATATAGAGCACCATATACTGTGTTCTATTGCAATAAAGCATATCTGCATCACTGATATGAAAGGAGAGTGCTGTGTGTGGAAACCCCAATGGGACATTTATTGAGACTCATTAAACCACAATAATTCAGGCCAGCATCCTATTCTCACTAACAAGGTCTAATGGCCTTGAACAAGTCACTTGACAGCCAACTTTCTTCCTTAGGAAAGCATGCCAATTATTGTGGACTTCTTTCAAATATAATGCAATTGCAGCCCCTGGTGGCAGCTCTTTCCAATTAAATTACAACTCTCATCTAGTTAGCCTGGCATTATTTTTTTTCGTGTCAGTAAAAACTTGAAACTAACTTTGGCATATTCTGCATAAGAAACTTTGAGATCCATATACTTTGATAAACTGAACCCCTCAAATATTTATTCCCATTTTGGGAGACTCACTAGAATTGTTTTTCAGGGGCTTTGAAATAGAATGCTATAAATAATATATTTGTTCAAGCATCCAGGTAACAGTATCTCAAACAGCATAGATCACAATCCTGAAGATTGACAAATAAAAATATTTAAGCTCCAATATTACAGTTGTACCATATACACTGGTGGGGGACATGCCGTGCTCCTTCTGTGGTAGTTTGTCCACCTTTGGTTCCCACCCTGCACTCAGCTCTCACCTGTAGCTCCTACAAGCTGCCAGCATGCAACAGCGGCCCACCCCCAGGTAATGGTTTAACTGGCTGGCTAAACCAGGTGAGAGTAGTCAACGGGTCTCAAACCCTCAGTGAGTTAGGGACCTCCCTGCATGCAAAGACAAGCTGCAGCAGATTGCAGTGGACTTGACCAATAGTGGGTTCAACTGTCAATAACATGGATTCTACTTGTGCTGTAGAGGGGAGGGGTAGATGGGGCCCAGAAAGGTAGCCCATTTAGGGCAAGGAAACACTGATCCTAAACCTCTGCTGCCTTGTGGGATATCTTCAGGAGAAGAAAAGGCTAAGGAGTAAACCTTACACAAATCTGGACCGGAGTCCCTAAGACAGTTGGATGGTGTTTTGTACACTGCCTTTTGTCAACTCCTGCAGCCAAGCTGGTGACAGACACATTGCTCTGCCTTCCTTTGCACATCAGCAAGGCTGAGAGGGTGGGTGTTATCATCTGAGCAGGCCAGGACCTCCATACACACTGCCTAGGCTTGTGTCCCAAGGAGCTCATGTTGGTGCTGCTAATGCAGCTGTTTGACTTCTTTCTTAGAGGAACATTCCACTGTCTCTCTAGACAGATTGATGCCAACAATTATTCTCTGACTAGCAGCTTCTGAGAGAAAGCAATCCCAGATGAGCTTGCATTTGGTGCCAAATTTAAAAGATGACAACTTGCAGAGGAACAATCGGGTGTGCTTTCTAAGGACCAACAAAGGTCCTTGTTGGTCCTTTGAAATTGCAGCTTTACCTGTCCAACCTGACCTGATATCAGATGTGGTGACAGATGTAGGAAAGGTTGGTATGACTGGGGAAACATGGTATTGTGGGCCAAATTAAGATTTCTGGTGGGATTAATATTGTCTTCAGGCCAGAAATTCACCATGCCTGTAAGAGGATAAGGTGTACATGTACCAACATGTAGCATTGTTACCAGACCCATCAAGTGTCCCTATTTTCCAGGGACATCCCTGATTTAGAGAAGCTGTCCTGGTTTCTGATTTGATCCCAGAATGTCCCACTTTTCCTTAGGATGTCCCTAATTTCACCAGAGAAATATTGGAGAGTATGGAGTTATTTGACCCCCAAACCGTCTGAAGGCAATCCTGTAGGGAAGTTTTTTTTAATGTTTAATGTTTTATTTATGCTTTTATATTTGTTGGAAGTTGCTCAGAGTGCTGAGGCAACCCAATAAGATGTGTGGTGTATAAAAAATAAAATTAGCATTATGGAATGGGACGTCCTTATTTACATCAGAGAAATGTTGGAGAGTATGTGTTACTGGAAGAGCTCCAGTACTTAGTTGCTTTTGAAAAATGAAATAGCTAGTTTATAAACTTTGTTGAGGTACTCAGTTCTGCTGTGCTTTTTTTGGTTATCATGTGTATTCTTTGCTTTTTAGTGGTACACTTTGTGTTTTGGTAAATTATTTATCAGGACTTAGAGTCATATTGTGAAATCCTTTGGAATCATTGGGTACTATCTTATGTGCAACGAACTGTAAACAGCTCAATCAGGACATTCTTTAAACTATGTCTGCCTAGATTTGGTTAATAATTTTAAACTGTTTCCCCTCTGTGTGAGAGGTTTTGTTTTTTAAACCCTCTGGAATAGGCAAGGAAGGAGAAAAAAGGATTGCCTCAAGAGCTGGAAAGCTATGGTTTATTTTAAAGAGAAGATAGAATTGTGTTACACAGTTCTGTATGTTAAATAATTCAGGTTTTTCCCTAAATGCCTCTTAAAAGCCCACAAAGGGGAAAACAGCTTATTAGGGTAGTTATCATACAGAAGAGTACAAGCCGTCCAAATGAAAATGACATATTCTTATAGCTGCCAAAGCTCCACCCCACCCTATGCTTTGGCTCTTAATTCATAAATCTCTTCCTCTGGATAACTTGTGCATACACCAACACAGGATAAAATAAAACTGCTTAAAGCAGCTTTGCTTCAGACAGATCCTTGTTGTGTCTCCTGTTCCCCTACAGCTTACCCTGTTTAATTAAAAACCTCCACAATCTGTCCAGGGATGCTACCCTCCCAGGGATAGAGTCATTTCTTAGAGATGAGCTTGTCCAGCTGCTACCTGGCCTATGTTCAAGTCAAGAGCCAAGAGACTGGTTAACTTAAAAAACAACAACTAAGGCTGTAGTCCTCAGCTTTTTTTTTTTAAGTGCATCCCACTGAATGTAAAAATAACCAGTCAGCTTAAATAAAAATAAACATCCAATGTTTTAATTTTAAACATATATTATTACTTCATTAATATAACACCATAATCAGGAAACAATATTTTCCCTAACTTAACTTGTATTAAAACAGATTATATGTAAAATTGTATTAATTTTCTTAACATAATAACATCTTTGTTTCTGTGCTCATCTGTATGAATGTGTTTAGTTCAAATTCTAATTATGTGTTTTGTATCTGGCTTTACACCAGTAAACCATGAAGAGGTGATTTTGGCACTTAATCAGCATATTAATTAATAAGTAATTTATTTATTAATTTTTTTAAAAAAATCACAGGGTTGTATCCAATGTTGCATGCACTGAGTTCCACTCACAAAACTGGACTTAGCCTTCCTCACCTCCCTTTGTGCCCCCTGCCTATTTTGCTTTGGAGGACCCTCCACCTTCTGCATTTTGAGTGTGTGCTGGGGGCTGCAGGGAAAAAGAAATAAGGGTGATGTTCTGTTGAGTAAGTGGAAGTCTGTTTTGCAAGTAGAAAAACAGCTTCAAAGACAACTGTAATAAACAAAAATCTGCCCTTATTCCCATATGGGGGACACAAGAGCCCTTACAGAGCCCTTTGTAGGTTCTCCATTGGTCGGATAAAATAACAGAGGCCAACCAGAGAATATTGAGAAGCAAAGCAGCTAGTAACCCTCATCTTTATTGACTGTTGCAACAGGGTGCTCCCCCTCACACACAGGAAAGGAGGAGGACCCAGAACCAAGGTGTGCCTGCCCTTATATAGACATTTTAAATTCCCTGCCCTGGAGCTCAAGACCACGCCCCAGATACATCATACCTACATCACAGAAATCTGAGTGCGTTATCTTCTGTCTGGCAGGTTACTTGTTAATGGTCACTTGATTGGATTGCCTGGGGAGCCTGGCCAGTCTTTTGTAATGATAAATATTTAGTTCCTGAGCCAGGTCGCCCTATTCATACACAGACATACCCTTAAGACAGGATTTGTGAACAAAAAGACAATGGGGAGGCTTTTCCATTTTCCTTCGACCTTGCAGAGAAATATTTGAGGTCAACTGGGAGGCATAAAATGGTTTCAGGACTTTTTCTGTGGGGTTATGAACATTTATTTATATATATATATATCTCAATATCACAACCTTCCATCTTCATTCATAAGCATAAGCACAGGAATATATTAAGTATATACTTGATTCCTTTTCTACTGTTTTATCTTTAGCTAAAGAGTTTCCTTTTAATTCTCTTGTTTGTTTTCAACCATTTGTGTACTCATTGGTTGAAACAAGCAGGTTTTATTATCTATGGTTTGAAGCTGTCTCATTTCAAATAGTAATTAAGATTAATCACTTTAAAGTTTGGATGTAACACAAAACTGTGGTTTATTGAAAATAAAAGCCAAAGCTTATAAATTCCACTTCATGGTTGCGCCAGAGGAGAAGAGGGGAAGATGGAGGTTGTGAACCTGAGGCTCACCTAGGCACATTCTTGACACAATTAACCATAGTTCAGTGTCATGTCTACAGTCAGACAGTTAAATTCCCACAATGGAAGCTAATCATTAGGATATCTCCCACCCCACCATCTAAAGGCAATCTACTTGCATAGCCTGACATGGCTGGACAAATACATTTTAATGCTTTAAACAAAAATGGTTGTGTGAAGGAAAGAGACCCGCAGCCCTGCAGATTTAAGAATGAGCAAACTGGAGTTTTCTGTCTGAAGTTAACTGAAACTAGGACTACAGCCTGGGGAAAGTGGTATATGTAGACACAAGTTGCTCTTTGCTGTTATATTTGTGGTGATGCTATTTGCTGAAGCTGTGTTTTTACCTCCACGGTGCTTGTGTATTTGTAAATAAAGCAAATATTACAAAGGTGCTATATGTCTCCAGTACTCCCTAATAAAAGGAAACTATAACCTATAATTCTACTCCTAGAACTTCTGACTAGTTGTGAAGGTGGGTCAATCAAATCACAGTAGCAGCATACAAATGTCACATTCTTTGATCTTCCAAACAATGATTTTGGAGGATTGGGAAGAAGCCATGTGCACCAAAGTGTTTTAGTATTGAAATATTTCCAAATATATACAGTGGTACCTCGGGTTACATATGCTTCAGGTTACATACGCTTCAGGTTACAGACTCCGCTAAACCAGAAATAGTGCTTCAGGTTAAGAACTTTGCTTCAGGATAAGAACAGAAATCATGCTCCGGTGGCGCAGCGGCAGCAGGAGGCCCCATTAGCTAAAGTGGTGCTTCAGGTTAAGAACAGTTTCAGGTTAAGAACGGACCTCTGGAATGAATTAAGTACTTAACCTGAGGTACCACTGTAAACGAAAACAGCTTCTTGTCTCCAAGAATAGCTGATATTCAAGTTATGAATACATTTGAACAAATAAAGTACCAATGATACTGTTTCCCCACACCAAATACTCGTTTAGCCTTGATTATGTTATATTTCCCAGTTATTCCAAACCCATTTCCATCTTTCCTCTGAAATAGAAGTGATCAGTTTTTATTCCATTTATTTTAGAAGGTATTCACTGTATTATTTAAAGAAATCAACATATCAATGCTACCTGGAAGGCCTTTTATTTTTTATTTAAAAAAAATAGTTTATTGCTTTTTCTTAAAAGAGAAAAACATATTGGAATAAAACATCAACCACCCATACGTGAATTGCAGAGCGAACAACAAAAGGAAAAGGGAAAATAATTTGCAGCCACTAAAATTTGTCAGTCTTATTAAATACGTGTGTCATACAAGAGACTTCCATGTGTTCTTGGTGGTTTGCAACCATGTTCAGTGGATGTTGCATACACAATAAAGTCGTACCATATTATGTAGTCGGTAGTGAGTCTTTACTAATTCATATCTCCTTTAAATGTGTCATTAATATGTCCTTGATGATTAGATCCCATGTCTGTGCAAGCCATACTTCAATTAAATCCACATTAAGTGTCCCCCAGTGCGGTGACTATAGTGGCTGTTAGTAAGTTCATGATACACTTTTTATCTGAGAGGTCCCTGAAAGGCCTTTAGTCCTCTATTTAACAAGAGATTTTTTAAAGGGCAAAGTTTTCTCAATGGGCCAGAATTTCTCAACAATGTTCTTACTGAATGCCTGGTTTGTTAATACTGAAACAAAGGAGCCTTAGTGATGTGGTTCCCTTTTTACCGTAATTTGCCATATCCTCATACTCTAAGTTTCTGTGGTCAACTGTTTCTTGGCTTCACTCTTATACAGTGCTACCTTGGGTTAAGAACTTAATTTGTTCTGGAGGTCCGTTCTTAACTTGAAACTGTTCTTAACCTGAGGTACCACTTTAGCTAATGGGGCCTCCCGCTGCTGCCGCACCACCAGCATGCAATTTCTGTTCTCATCCTGAAGCAAAGTTCTTAACCTGAGTTACTATTTCTGGGTTAGCAGAGTCTGTAACTTGAAGCGTCTGTAACCCAAGGTACCACTGTATATGTAATTGTAATACTGTAAGCCTGCCACTTGCATGCATTTAACATTTTTTTGCCATGTGCATTCAGCTTTACGCACATGGCAAAAAAATTAAGATATTAAAAGGGGGTGGAAAGTGGGTGGGGTTCTGGGGAAAAGACTTTGGCAAGCCTATCTGCTATTGAACCCAATGGATTTTGACAATACACAATTTTGCCTTTAGACGCAATTCCTGGAATGTAACCTCTGTATAAATTGTGGGCCTACTGTAATTCTTGTTCTATGTCTCAATGGTTCTTCTCCCCTTTTCATCAGATCTTGAAGGTCCTTAGCTTTTTACTTGGTCTTTTCCCACTTGTAGCTGTCATCTAGTCTTGTAATAATAGTAATAATTCCCATGCCAATAATCTGCAGCTTTGCTTATATTCTCCTAATTTATCACTCTGTTTAAACTCTCTTCCTGCTTGCAACTGTTTCTCTTGCATGATTTTACATCAACTTAATCCTTCTAAAGCTGAACTTTAGTTTTACTGTGTTTTTATATGTGCTGTAAGCTGCCCAGAGTGGCTGAGGAAACCCAGCCAGATGTGTAGGGTATTATTATTAGTAGTAGTATTATATCCTAGATCTTATAAACTTCTGAGTATCTGTAGCCTTTTCTCATTTCACTCCACCATTATGCTGTTTTTTTATTTTCTAATTTATTCCTACATTTTCATTAAGTGTTCCTGGACTGCTATAATTACCTAAATTAATGACTTTGATGATATTAATCAATATGTTGTATTTGAGAGACTGATAAAGCTTCTGCCACATATGTCTAATTAATCTTGCTAAAAAATGGAAACACAAAATACAGAATTTAGATTTATGAAGTAAAATGATTCACCAGCCATTATTGGGCATGCTA
This sequence comes from Podarcis gaigeae, assembly GCF_964106915.1. Classification (NCBI taxonomy): domain Eukaryota; kingdom Metazoa; phylum Chordata; class Lepidosauria; order Squamata; family Lacertidae; genus Podarcis; species Podarcis gaigeae. The sequence continues at coordinate 31,158,891 of NC_139682.1, forward strand.
CCAGGTTTACTAAACTAATTATGTGACTCATACCTCCAAGTAAGAATTATTATGGCATCAATGCTAATCCTACTTACCTGGGTGTGAGCCTTATTAATTCTAAGTAAACAAGGTTAGGATTGTGGTGTAAAAGAGAATGTCTAGCATTTGAATTTCAGGAAGTTTGTGAATGCTAAATATAATTTTGATTTTCAGTTAACTTCCATTGTCTTTTGTTTGGGATTTCAATACAGAACATTAAATACAGTTGAGTAGGTATATCAGGCAATAACGGAAATATTTATATAGAATTACATTTTTACATATACTATGTGTAAACCACTTTTAAGATGGTTTAAGTGCAATGTATGGTGTGGACGTGACATTTGTTTCATATTTTCCTATATAGAGTTACTTCACATCTCCTAATGAACTGTTGATCGTGTGTTGGCATTTAGTTGTGGCAGCTGTTTGTAACAGAACACATCTCTGGCAGAATCCAGAACAGATGTCCCAACAAATGCCCACTCCTCTTTATTCCTCTCCCCATCTTCACGTTTATTGCTATGCTTTTTAATTTTCCTCTAATGAGTCTGTCCCCATTCTTCATTAGTTCTTAGCCATACTCTTTATGGAGTCTGCTCTGGAAAATACACAAATTCTGTGAAAAGCAGGTGATCCAAGATGACCATTTGGTGGACTATCTCTGTTTCCCCCCTATCCCCCCATCATGGCATCATGCCTGAACATTTACCCAGGATGTGCAGGAAGAGCAGTGCCAGTGGTGGCAAGCTAAAATCCATATAAGTTTAATTCTGGATACATATATATGTCCAAAGCAAAACTTCTTAAGTAGTAAACAAAATAAACAAAAACTGTTCTGTTTGGTCTTTGCCTTTTGGTGTCATTTTTGTAGCATCTCAGAAAAAAGCATCAATTTTTAAATCAATCAGTTGATTATAATCATTATACGTGGTCTGCTGTAAAAAAGATTTATCAAGTGCTACTAGCAGATTAACTCCTCTTTAAACAGAAGATAATATACACAAGTCAAGTAAACATGGGATTTATTGGATGATATTGATTGCACTGAAGGGAGGTGAAGACACCTAGGCCTGAAGTCACCCCCCCACCAAAGCAGGCTCAAAGCTTCTCAAAGCTTTTCAAAATCATTTTCTCAGCAGCGAAGCATCAGAAACATTCCGCTCTGCTGTAACAAAGGTAGAGAACAGTCCATTGTTTCTCAGGCCTTTCTCATGCCTTCTGGCCTTGCTAAAGAACCACATTGCAACTTGCTTTCTGTCCGGAAACCATGCCAGAACAAGAGATTGAAACATATCTGAACACTTTGAAATTCCCCCCCTTTCCTGGGAAGGGCACCAAGAGTCCCAAGACAGCTTTCTGTTCATGCTCAGAGGAACTCATGGGGCAGGACTCTGGAAGGAGAAGGAGGGATCTGGAAGGGGTATATATGCTTGTGCACATGATTGTGAACTCGTGCATGCTTTTTGTGACTTATCACACTTGCTCCTTCTACCAGTTCATGGATGGTAGAAATAAAAGCCTTTTCTCTGAAACTATGCCTTGAGTGTCTGTTGACTCCCACTTCCCTTTCCCAGGCGCAATATTTTTCCCACCAGAGAGCAAAGCCTCATAAGGCTACAGCACAAACCAAATGAACAAGGCACTTTTATGGGAGTTGCCAACATGGCCTACCAAAACATTCCCTTTTTAAAATGCTATTATAACTTTACCTTTAGCTCAGCATGAACATTATCACGTTTAACTTATAATACAGTATTTATAATATATAAGTATGTGTACTTTCATAATTATATTGCATTTCACTGTCCAAATAAGTAATAACATGTTGGACTTCAAGGACTTAATCCTGATACGTAAATATAGTTGTTAATCAGTATAGGTCTCTTTCAAAGGTACTAGCAGCCCATACGTATAATGAAATGTCAGGGAAAATTAAATTTGCAGTTAAATTATTGAGCTTACGATAATATGCCCACTTACCTGGGGGTAAGCCCCATTGAACTCACTGATACTTACTTCTGAATAAACATGCCTAGAATTGCACTGCAAAAGAATTATGCCTGGAATGAGATTATTTTTTGACCCATAGGCTCAGCACTTAACCTTTGAACCTTTTATTGTGACGCTCGCAGAGCCTTCTGTTCTCGCGAGAGTCTTAGGCCCCTGAGGGAGACGGTGGTTCTGAATGAGGCTACACAAACAACACGTTACTCTCGCGAGTTACTAGGCGCGTTTGTGCCTTTCCTCGCGAGATGTGCTTGGCAGACACCCGCCATTTGCACAGCATCCAGCCCTCTTGTGCCGAGATCTCGCGAGAGCCCGTGCGGAGAGCACTGGGTGTCCCCATATCTCCAGCACGGACCCTCCTCCAAGCAGCAGGACGCGGCGGGCGCCATTTCAGGGAGCAGTCATTTCTGCTAGAGCCGAGTCCGAATCTCCTCGTTGAGGAACTTGCTCGGCTTTGGCCTTATCCGTAAAATATCTTTTGAGGCCTAGATTTTCCCCATCTCTCTTTCCCGTCGTTGACGGGGTAATTTTGCCGTTGGGGGGCCTACTTCCCCACCGCCCGAAACATCCGGAGCCTGAGGTAGTTGCAGCAGCCGCCCTCCTCACAGACACCTGAGCTAGAAGCGGGACCCCCAGCAGCGCAGGTAACTGCCTCCGTCTCTTTGAAGGCCTCCTTTTTGAGGGGCGACTCGAGGGGCCGCGCGCTTTCCGTAAGGCCCGGACGAGGCCCTGCTTTTGCGTTGGGCCTTCTAAGTGGCGGGCCAGTCTCGTTTCGCTTCCCCCTGGAAGCGTGCGAGCCCGGCCCGACAGACTCGGTGTTCGGTTTTTTGAGGCACAGTATTCGCCTCTTGTTTCGCAACGCGTTGCCAGTGGCAGCGGGGTAGGGGGAGGGTAGGAAGGGGAAGTCGACTGGGACTTGGTTATAGGGAATTGGCTTGTAGTCTTAACACGTCAGTTTTCATGGACCCGATCGACTTTCCTCAGCTTCACGGCGATCGGACCACTTTCCAAAACACAAGATTTCTAGCCACTTTTTAGTTCATATGTTTTCGTGCCAAGCGCCATAAAACTTTGTGTTGTGTGTTTACGAAAGGTTGATGCCGAGAGCTAATAAGGGCAGTTAATAAAAAGCCTACGTAATACATGCTGGAAGGAAAGTAGGAAGACTTGTTTTCTTTGTGTTTCCCCCCTCCCCAGGCATATTGGGAGGAGGAATGAACTCCCCCTTTTCTGCAGAGTTTGCAGTTTGTTTAATTACAAATGCATGAAAAGCGTGCAAGTTTAAGAGTTAGAATCCTATCAGGATAAATGGATTCATTTTAAGTAAAGTTTTCCATTTTTTCATTCTTAAATTATTAAACCATCAGTTGGCAACCAAACAGAACCTTTATATTGAATAAGATCATAATTCAAATTTTTTGTTATGTAGTTTATGCCTCTTCAAACCATATCTGAAATTTCATATGCCAACACTTCCTTAACATTGGTCTACTCAGAGTAGACCCACTGAAATAATGAGACTTATTTGAGAATGATTAACATATATTCTCCATAGGCATGTCCTGGACTGGACCCATTGCATTGGGCTTGAGCAGTTATTTGGATTCTGGTCTGAAAGTCCACACTTCACACAAGCAAGGGATGAAGCAGATTGTTTCTAATGTTCAGTGAAAAGTAAATAGCTATGCTATTGTTAGGATAGCCACACTTACTCATAATTTTCCATAAGCGTGTAAAGTCATTATTGTGACACATTTATAATGTTTGACATCATCGTTCACTCTTCTACAAAGAAAGAAAACAGACATTTGACTGGTTTTTTGATAAAGGGTCTTGGATTCAGTTTTAAGGGACTGAAACCATTGACTAACAAGTTTATATTATGTTTCCATTTTCAATAGGATTATTTGTTTTGAAAAAGTTATGCTTAATGTAGCAAATTTTAGACAGTGTCAAAATGTGTCTCAAAAAAAATGTGAAATGCTAGAAAATAGCAGTGTTCTTTAAAAGTTGAATATCTTGAATTACTTGTGTAATCAGTTTCTTAACCCTTAATTATACAACTATTTTGGCATACCTGCCCTAAGTTAATATGGATACCTGTATGTCCAACTTGTACAATCGGACAGTAATATTTTGCATCTTGTGGCTATCCAAAATCTCTTTAGCAAATTTAAATTATTTTATATCATATTTCAGTCTTCCAAAAGGGCCCCCAAGAACAGCTATGTTTGAACAATGAGCTATACTCACTAGCAATCATTAACTTTGCCTAACCTTTGGGCAGTATTATTCCTGTACTGTATTGGTGTTAATGTAATGGGAGGCAGAGAGAGAATGTAAGTTCTTGGCTTAATTAAGATTTCACCAGGTATTTTCAGCTCCTGTTCTTAGTTACCTGCCTCCACTATTTTAGGTTTGTCTAATGATTTAGTTTGTGGTTTGGCTTTGTTAAATTATAGTAAAAGTTCGGTCAGAGTTAGGTTTTTGAGTTTCGTGCATTTTTCAAATTTAAACTGGGATAGAATAAATTTTGGCCAAACCTGTTTTTTGCGTACAATAATTTCCCTTGTGCCAGCATGTTTTTTGCTTCTGGGGATTTTCTCATGTTTCTGAGTTTGCTTTACAGAGAAGAAATTGGTGTACAGTATCTTAAAATTTATGTTATTTGTTCTACATTGGGTATTTCTGGCATGGCATTACCATTTTACTTACTGGCACATCTTCTTTAATAAATGCAAACTTGAAAGACACTTTTCCCAAATGCATCCAACTCGACACATGCTAAGCAAAATACATACCTGTTGGAAATCAGAAGTAATGCAAAGCAGATAAGCTTGCACTAACTACACATTAGTTAGTACTCTCCACTATCTTTAACTTCACTAGTTATCAACACAGTGTTGTATTCTCTGAACTCTCACACTTAAGCAGTGGAACTTCCTCTCCCTTTCTTTCTCACGTTCCCTTCACATTTGCTCTGAGGGCTCCCCAACAGTGTTTGAAATACCCCTGGCACGTTTTGCGACTGGCATGGGTCCAATTGTGACCATATGGAGATCTCTGGATGCCAGGCTGGCGACTGACATCTCCATCTGGCTGGCCCCTCCAGCTTTCTTTACTAGGTATGCAGAAGAGCTTTTTGCATTTATATCTCACCCTTTTCTCCAAGGAGTACATGGTTCACCCCTCTTTAGTTAATCCTTACAACAACCCTGTAAGGTAGGTTAAGAGGCTGTGATTTGCCCAAGGTCACCCAGTGAGCTTCATGACGAGTGGGGATTTGAACCCTCATTTCCCGGATCCTAGTCCAAGTACCCAACACTGGCTTCCTAGAGTGCTTCTGCTTTGGGGCAGCTATATAAATTAAGTAGGTAAATAAATATGGGGAAAGCAAAATATCCCTTAGGGAAGCATCTGAAATACTTTACTTGAAGCTTCAGTTTTATTCTGGACTATTTTATTTGATGTTTTAATGTGCTGTAAACCACTTTGAGATTTTTTTCTTTAAAATATAAAGCAGTACAGAAGGGAAATGAATAAAAAGTAACAAAAATAATAAAATTCACTGCAGGAAAAAAGGTACCTAGACATTCCTATGTGGCAACCATAACCCAGGTTTAAGATGGCATTTGGTGATTAGTTTCTAATGCTCCCCCCCCCACCTTCTGAAGGAGATTTGGGGGTCTGCATGTGTGAACAGGAGAGGGAGCAGTTTTGTTGCACAAGTGGGAGTAATTACGTGAGTGCAATTATTATGTTGCTTTCAACACTCTTTGAAACCCCTAAAACAATATTACTGTGCTGTATAAAAGCAGTCATAAAAAAGTTCAGTGTTAGAAATTGAGATATGAAAGCTAGGAGCTAAATGCCACGTTAAACCTAGGTTGAATCTCACTTTTTTAATAACAAGAATACAAAGCTGAAAATGAACTGCAGCTAAAATATTATGTTCATTTTTCACATGGTCTAGTCCTTCCCCTGCCCACCCCCTAATATTCTTAAGAGGGTCTTTTCTCCATTCTTCAGAGAGTAGCTGAGAGTAGTCTACCCATAATGCTTATTATAACAAGCTCAGGATTGCTGATACCTTGCAATTGGGGAATCTGCAACAGCTGATTCCATATGAAATATTTTCTGGGATAGTTTAATCTGTTTCGAATTTTTGACCCAAGGAGTCAATGATTCATGGCAGATTTCAGGTGATGGGAAATCATCAGATTCATGAGGAACTTCTAATCTGAAGCTCTATTGAGCTTTTTTTCACCGCAGGGATGTTTCTCCCACACCCTGGAGGTAAGGCAACAACACAAAATGGCTTCCCTTTTATAATTCTGCATAGCTGTATCCACTGTTGATTTTAGGGAAATGTTTTCCATCAGTCAATTTTCAACCTTGAGCAAACAGCATTTACAGTAACAAAATGCTCAACCAAAAATGTTAGAGTATTCCAGGAACAGTTTTATGGGAGGGTATATGCATATATGCATTTTCAAGAGTTCATTTTTCAAAATGTGGTTAAACAATTGGAATTTCTTGATTATTGTTATTTGTTACATTGAATTGATAATTGAATTGGTTCCAAAAGTTTGATATTAGTGCATATCTGGTTTAACAAGAGTATGAAATGCTCTTGCTTGTTTTGCTTTCAGCAGTTGCTTGGAGCCTGCAGCATCTGTGTTCTTGCCCACTGACAAAGTCTGGGCTCTCCATGATAGAGAAATTGAGAGAGAGAAACTGTAACCTGAGCTGAATATCATATTTATTTTAAGAAATCTTTACCTCTGTTAGTCAGAAAGCCAACAGAGAATTATAATAGTTTGTTGTTTTTGAAAGTCAAATGACTTGGTGAGGGGTTTTCAGCAAATTATTATCTTAATTACACAGGTATTACTAGAGCAATAAAACTTATTATGGCTATTTGGAGAAGGGATATTTTAGTATGTTTTATTAGCAAATATGCTTCTGTTTATGTATGTTGGGTAGGTATTTACAAAAGTAATTTACAAACATGGGAACCGGGTTTACTTTTTCTCTGGATAATAGGAAAACTGCGTAGTTTTGTGTTTGGCTGAATGTGTTACATGCTTCCAGAGACGGTGACTTTTTGCAGGCATAATGCTGAAGCTGTGCTTTAGTGTTACAGGATTAAGCCTAGCCTCTCTTTGAGCTCACACACTTCCCTCTCCTCGAGCATAGCTACACCTAGGAGATTATAAGTTATCACTTGGAATTTTAGCTGAACTACAGTTTAGCATGTTTGAACCCTAAGCTCTGGTAAATCTTATCTATAGTTAATGAAAGCCAGCCTGCTATGGTTTGAGGTTGGCTTGTTTCCATCAGCCATAGTTAAAATTAATCACAGTCAGTCCAGAGTTCGGTAAAACAAAAGCTAATGTTAATCAAAAATGGAAATGAACGCTTGTGGACACTGGTACCTTTCATTTGCACTAGAGGAAGAAGAAAGGGTGTAAAAAGTAGGAAGAAGCTTGGTTCATTCACTTTAACAGTGTTATGTCAAAACTGACCTAGAGTTTCAAGAATGTTCAGAATATAAATCTATGAATCATTTGGAAGTGTGGACTGATGCAACTTTTGACACCATCAGAATCACCAAGCTCTTAATTTTTGAACTAGTCTGGATTAGTACATGCTTGACTAAAGGAACTTTTTCCTCTTTCTAGGTGTCGTGAAAAATGGCTGATGATATTGATATTGAAGCAATGCTTGAAGCTCCTTATAAGAAGGTGAGAAAATATGCTAATAAGGGCTTTATCACTATTCATTTAGCATTATTCATGAAACTACTGCTGAACTGTAAACTAACATCCCCGGAGCCCTCATGATTTATCTTATTGGACGTGCGTTACGTGTATCTTACGAGTAACTATATGCTGTTAATGTAATTATATTGTGCAGTAGTTTCACTTCAGCGTGATGAATAAATGCCCATCTATCTCTCTTTGTAGACTTGCCTAACGATATCTCACCTCTACTCCCATGAATTCACCTTTGATTCCAGTGTGAACTGTCAATCATAAGGTAGTAATTGAGTGACGTATCGCTGTACCGTGGTCCCCCTAGGTAAAAACAAAAAAACAAACAAACGGAAAACACTCCTAAAAACTACCAGCTCAATTTTGGATTAGCAACAAGGTGAATGCAGTGGTTTGGGCAAATAGCAGGGTTCCAAGAATAATCTCTTCCCCAAGTTCATGGCAAGCAAATACTTAGACTGCTTAATGGAAGAAGAGTGACCTCTTTTTTAAAAAAAAGATAGACGGGTGATTAATCTTTAACAGGACAGGAGGCAGTTAACTGTTGTGCGAAAGACCTTTCCAAAAATTCTTGGATCCCTGAATAGTTCACATTTTAGTATTAGTAAAACAAAATATTGTTGCAGTCTACCATTCGTTGTGACAGAGTACTCTTCTATTTATTTAATTTAGCAACTTTGATATAATTTTCTACATTTCTGAATATTTAATACCTAGCGTCTAGATCTAAACAGGCAGCAAATGTATTTAGTTTTTCACTGGATATTGGTGAAACTATTAAATTATGCATGCAGTAGCACTGGCTTCACAAATCTATATATACAAAAAATTAGGTAATGTAGCAGTTGAACTCATGGTGTAACTGGTGTGATAACTACAATAAACATAACAGCAACTATTAGTTCATTTTGAAGTATGTTTAGTACAGCTATGCGGTATGAGTTTTGAACAAGTGTTTGTAACCTTTTAAATTTTCATGTTTAGTTTTATGTAATATTTATTAGCTATGTAACATTTTGAAACAAATCATAATTTGTAATGTTAAGAATCTTGTGTGCTAGTTTAACATGGATATTTTCCATGTAAACAGGTATGGAAATAGGGAATATTTAGGCTGGACTGGTTGGATTATTGATGACTGACTTGGGAGTCGACGTTACTAAAGCAGTGTGAATCCCTGTTTGCTTCAGGGCGAGATGTGTGACAGAGGTGGCATCAAGCTCTTACAGTCCCAACCCTCCAACGAAAATGGGCGAAGATCTCAGGACTGGCATCGGTCACAGGAAATCGATAGTGGCTGGCTGCTAGCATGGCCACTTGGGGCTTAGGCAGAGATATAGCCTTGGTACTGGTCAAAGGGATTATAGTACATGAAAATGTTTTAAACGTGAAATTTCTTTTTACATTTTATTTATTTAACCACTTGAGTGCTGAAAACTTCAGGATAACTTTAAAGTCACGTAAGGAAGCTTGTACGATTTAAATATATTTTTAATAGTAATTCTTGTATTTGTAATTGTATGACTTAACTATAAGCAACAAAGTGGTTAAACAAGTCTACATTAACTAGTAGCACTCCATATTAAATGTAAAATAATTTTAGTATTAAAATTTTTGTTTTGTATTTTCTTATCCCTATTCCCATTACCCTTTTGACCACTTGAAATGTTTCCACTTCGTCCTCACGATGTTCTTCTATCAACCCTGCTTAGGATGAGAACAAATTGAGCAGTGCCAATGGCCATGAAGAGCGCAGCAAGAAGTAAGTATCCGTTGGTATTACTGAATTTGTCGTTATTCCTAGGAAACATTCTTGGCAGCCAGGCCCTCTTCCCTCAGTAATATTAGTGTTCTTCAGTTTTTAAGCAAATAGAATATTTTACTCCCAACGTAAACTTTTGAAAGAGACAACTAGAATCCTTGTTCAATTCCAAAAATTTCCGCCGGGTCATCTTTCAAAAGAAATTAAATACAGCTAAATATATAGTCTATGACAGATACATAATTTTAGATTTTTGTAACAGTTTACCTAACTTTTAAAAAAAACAGTTAAAAGGTACATTAAAAGACTGATGGCATAATATGTCTGCTCAGAAGTAAGTTCCATTGCGTTCATTGGTGCTTATTTCCAGATAAGTGGACATGGGATTGTAGCCCAAGTGAATCTGGTATGAACTTTTTAAGGTAAATTTCCAAATGGAATAAATTTGACTGTGGAATCTTGGGTCACAAGAACTTGTATTGTTGAAGCACCTTGGAACTACTTTAGGCTAGCATACTTATCTTTCTGGAATGTTGAGAAGTATGTGTGGGTTGGTTTAAGGTGACTTTTAAGCTAATTCTGTAAGGTTGGAGTCACCAAAGAACAGTCTTTGCCTCGAGTTCCAGCCAGTCATGCCTCATAGTGGCAGGACAAAAGAATAGTGTTTGGCAGTATCTTGATAAGCTATTTGGAAACACAGTGAGAGTTGCTGGTTTCCACTAGTTTCTTTCCTCTTCTAGAAAATGAAAGCAAAATATTTTAATATAACAGAGAGGGCTAATGAAACAGAACTGGAATAGTTCTAAAAACTAAATTAAATAGTTTTCCAGTGAGATGATCTGCTTCTTTTAAATAAAAGGGAATCTTGGGGTCAACTTGCATATCCTTTCTTTAAATATCTCCAGGGGAAAAGCAGTCAATTTCTGAGGCATCAGTTCCTTTGTTTAGCAATGGTTAGCTGAGAAAACAAACAAACAAAATACCACTTTAAGCAAAACTGCCTTTGCATAGGACTGTGCTTTTCTAAGCAATAAAAACTCAAATGCTAGTCTTTTACTGTGGTGGAAAACAGAATCATTTCCCCACTCCCTGCTGAACAGATCCTTTTTGGATAGTGGTTTGTTTCATTAATATCAACAGTGACTAAACGTTTACTTAAACTTACTGCTAAGAGACGAGAGAGCACAAGAGACTGAACTTTGTTCTTAAAAAGAATAATATGTTTCTTCCCAGAGCTATCCCATCAAAAAACCACTACTGGAAAAGTACAGTCTACTCTTGCCTTCTGAGAGCATGTCTTTGCTACCTGTGCAGAATGTGGTCCTTCTTGTGGAAATGAGAGGAGTAAATTAATGTTTAAAAATGTGCACAATATAGAAATAAGACTCATTTTCCTAAATTGCACTTGGGGAGTATCTGAGGTAGATTGCCTTGTTCATGTAAAGACAGCTTGTATTGGGAAGGTAGATAGCTCCTTTCTCTTTGCAGTATTTGATAGTGGAAGTAACTGGAAACTTCTAATTTCCTTTCCCTGGTGGTTTTACTTTTATAAAGTGGAACACAGTACATAGAAGAAGGAGTCATGCTTTATTCTCTCTTATCCAAATGTAATGGTGTTAGAAGGAAACCAGCTTCTCTACCAGCCTTGTTGGCCATTTTTTTCAGTGGATGGTGTCCCGTGGTGACTATCAGCTGTTGAAAGGTTATTTTTAATTATTTCTGCTCCCCCAACCTTCTGGAGCAGATTTAGATAGTGTGTGGGGTACCTTAGGGGGAATGGGAGATTAATAAAACTTTTCTCTCCCTTCCATTGACAGATTCCCTTTTGTCTGCTGACAGTCTCCACTGGATACCACCCAAAGTGAAAATTTAAATACCCTGAATAATACTATTGTGGGCTTCCTGGCTTGCTTTTATTAGAGAAAAACCCCTGTTTGTTCATATCTTAAGACTGCAAGCCACAATAATAGGTTGACGGTGTTGTATGAAAAGTTAATAATGTCATAGGTCAGTGGGATAAGAAAGAGGATTTACTCTCAAAAAGGATGTGTGCTTTTTTACAAAAGCTCACAGTAAGTTACTTTTCAGAACCTTTTTAATTCCTTTGTAGTAGTTTACTTGAGGAAATATGCATTAATATTTCATTAAAGCCTTTTGGACCCTTTGCTGTACTAACCTAACTGCAAGGCAGCCAGAAACTCATGGTCTTACAACCACAGCAGGCAACAAAAAACTGGCTGGACAGTCTCCTTTTTATTAAATGTTATCTTGGTGGGAAGATGTTAACTTAGCTTTTTGTTGCTTGTCCTAGGTGTTGAGGAATGTTCTGCCGTCTCCTGTCACCCTCAAGAATTTACAAGAGACTTTGTTCTGTCAGCCATTGGGTGAACAGGGAAAAAGTGCTAAACGTTTTTGTTTTTTTAATGTAGTTTTATGTAGCCTCACTGATCTCATGGGCTAAATCTGGGATGGGGAACCTGTGGCCCTTCAGATGTTGCTGGACTACACCTTCCATCCCTGACAATAGGCCATGCCAAGAGGGTAAGAGGTTCCCCATCCCTGAGCTAAACATTTATGGACATGGACAATTTCATGAAGGTTTTTTCCTGTCTGGGTGCATTAAAAGGTGTAGACTTCATACCCTGTTGGTTTGTTCAGGGCTTTAAAATCCTGACCTCTTGCTTAATTCATAGCTAAAAAGGCCCAAAATGATGGGAAATGATCTACAATATAACAAAGTGATTAGTGAAAGATTATGCCAAAAAAAGTTTATTTACATTAATTTAAGAGAATTTCTTGCCCACCTAGCAGTTCGAAAGCATGCAGTGCAAGTAGATAAATAGGTAACGCACCAGCGGGAAGGTAAACGCCATTTCCGTGTGCTGCTCTGGTTCACCCAAACTGGCTTAGTCATGCTGGCCACATGACCCGGAAGCTGTCTGTGGACAAACGCCGGCTCCCTCGGCCTATAGAGCGAGATGAGCGCACAACCCAAGAGTTGTCTGCGACTGGACCTAACAGTCATGGGTAACTTTACCTAACATACAACATTAAAATCCTCTATTAAAAACATGTTATTTAAACATTCAGAGATTATTAAAGCTACAGTAGCCAAAAGACAGAAATCTCATGTAGATTCTACATTTATGGATAGAGTTGTCTAAACAGAAATGCTTTAAGCAGGCACAGAGGAATACAACGAAGGAACCTGTCAGGCCTGGAGTTCCAAACTGTAGGTGCTGCCACTAAAAGATTGATTACTACAAGTGTGGAATGAGTATTACGTGGCACCTGTAACAGTGCCAGTTCTGCAGATTGAAGCAATTGAGTGGGTATATGTGGGGTAAGATCCTAAAAGTGAAGAATGGATGGTGCAAAACATTCAATATGCATAAAACAACACATATTTTGTTTATACCAAAACCTCAGTTGCCTATAATGTTCTGATGAACAGTTAGCCATTTACCATATGCAAAAATGATACATTTTAGTATAAACTAAGCAAAAACTAACTGCAACAAATACAATTTGGATTAAGGTTAATTTTCTGGGCGGGTGACTAATAAACATGTTATTTACCTATTGATGCCAGTCTTTTCAGTTTCTTGCAGATGTGTGCTGTAATTTAACTTAAAGCAAAATAGAATCGTAGCAAATGCACAAGCTTTTACAGTCATGATGACTGCATGTATTTTATTAGGAAAACAGCATTATTTGGTTTTATGTAGAGTGGAAAAAGTTCCAGAGCTTTTCTGTCATTATGGATTTCAATTGCAAATACAATATTAGGCATGCTTGGCAGTTTCAGAATTTTTGCCTTTTGTTTACTAAATACAAGTAAAATAAACATGATTAGATGACTCTAGGGCAGGTGTTGAGGAACCTTTTTGGCTCCGTGAGCTAGATTTTTATCAGAAGCCACCAAGCCATCAACCACCTGATGTCACAATGATGCAAAGTGCTTTAAAGTCCCAAAGGTGCAGCTAAAATTAAAAAGTATTATCCTACATTCTGGGAAGGCTAAACCCCAGGAAGCGGTTTCTGCTAAAACAAATCCCCCGCTCTGTTTTATCAGGGAGTTCCATGCAAAACCCAGAATCAGGAATGCGCCCCCCCCCCAATTTTCGGCTCACAAGTGGGGGTTAAATCTTGCTGCTTTGGCTATAGACTCATTCCTTGCTGGGAACAGGAATGTGTTAAATCAACCCCATCCTCAAGCCCATTAGATGACATCACAACTATTGTCAGCTGATAGGCAGGCAGTGTGGTTTCAGGAAAATGACCTCATGGACCAACTTCAACCTCCTGACAGGACAAGATCGGCCCACAGGCTAGATTGTCCACCACCCATGCTCCTGGGCATAAAAAAATTTTCTGGTGCAAATGGAAAATTAACCTATGCATATTACCCTAGTTTTCCTGAAAACCTTTGTCACTGTGTGCACTACTGCTTACGTTAAATACATTAATCATTTGTTGCAATTTAGAACACCTTATTCGCTAAGGAGCTCAAGATGGTGTACATAGCTCTCTCCCACCTCATTTATTCCCCACAACAACCCTGTGAGGTAGGTTGGGCTAAGAGGCAGTGACCGGCCTATGGTCACCCAGTAAGCTTCATAGCCAAGTGGGCATTCAAGTTTCAGGTCCTAGTCTGATACTCTTAACAATTACACCACACTAACTCTCAAGCTTACAAGTCCAATGGAAAGTGTGTAATTTGATACACACACACACACTCCTGCAGAAATAATAAAAAAGCAAATCCTCCAAAGTGGTATCATACTCATAGAATCAAAGATTTGTAGAAGGGACCCTGAGTCATCTAGTCCAACCCTCTGCAATGCAGGAATTTCAACAGGTGGTCCTCCATCTAATTTGAAACCATATTGGACCCAGCTTAGCTTTGCAAATGTGCTAGCAGTTTTATTGCTGCACCAGCCTGGTTAGGAACTGTTGATTAGAAGGAACATACCTTTTTACCAGTTTGTCTGCTTCATTATAGTAGCCTGATTACGTATGTATGTACAGATGTACTGTGTTGTGGAGCATTTTGTATTACTGGCATGCTGTTAAGAAATGAAGATGATTTGAAGCCTGTATTAGGCATGACTGGTCCCATTTATTACATTTTTCTTTATATTCAGTTTGGGGCAGCATGCTGCACATGAAGTGGTTTTATTTTATTACATTCTTCATAGTTAATCTTTAGGATGCACTATCACTGACCTCCCATGCACAGCATGAAAGTGATTTTTTGTCTAGTTCCAAGCATTAATTTTTTCTCATATAGTGTATAAGGTTTTCTGAAGTGCTTCTTCATTCTCATGATTCGAAAGAAGCTCTTCCACTTAATTGGTCTTTGCTGTTCCCAAGCTATTAAAATATTTGGAAATGAGCAATCTGCTCAGTAATACTTTCTTATTCAACTTGTACACGCACAACAGCGGTTTAGTTTTACATGTATGAATTGAAATGAGCCTGAGTAAAGCTTTGAGATCTCTTGTTCCTCTGCTTCCATGCAGTTGGGAGAAAGATTTCCTCAGTGTTTTGGTTCACTTTCCATAATTTCTGACTTCTCGGAGCAAGCTAATTTCAAACCATGGGTTCTGAAGCTGGCTTATTTTAAATCACTGTTAACTAGAACGGGAGTCTGTGAACCTGAAGCTTTTTTCATTCTTATCCCATGTAGCACTAAGCTGTATTTTAGTGCTGCATACAAACCAGACCACTTTTAATGCTATTGCTAGTATACCAGTCTCTCAAAGTTCAAACAGGTCATTTGACACAGGTAGAGTTATTGCCATCAACATAAAAAGCGGGTTGGTTTGCACATTTGCTGCAACCATAAGCCTATCTATATACCCAACAAATTGTTTGTTGGATGAAAATCATGTTCTTGAGCTGCAACTTGTAACTGTGTGTTGCGTTCGCAATGTGCTGCCACAAGGAAGAAGGACAATTTAAGAAAGCCCTTATCTTTTCTTTACAGAAGTTCATTCCTGTAGTGTAGGCAGTACTGGGATGAAATCTTTTGTTATGAGAGTAAACTGCAGCTTTCTCCTGATGGCATATGCAAGCATGCATTATGCATACTTGATGTGACAGATTTATTAGAAATTTAAATTATTTGACTTGTGGTAGAAAGGAGTTGAAACCCTAATTTTCAACTTGGGTAAATTTCACATGCTATGTTTTATATTTTAATGGAGAAACAATTGGTCACACTTGTTATTTAATAATGATGATAGGAACATTAATTGTAGGTCCAAGTTTGAACTTCAGTATCTTCTCAGAGTTTCTTTTTATTCCTGCAGTAGGAAAATTCTTGTAGTTCCCATAAATGTTTTACTTGCCATATTCATGTTTGGTATATAACTGATACAAGAGTCTTACCGCTTAAAAGAAAAGGCGAACCAGAAAAAAACCCCACATATCATAACTAGCAGGCAGCCTTAAGTTACTGGGCTTGTAGGTTCCAGGTATATGAAAATGTACATGTTGCAATAATTCCTTACCTAGGTATTAGGTCTCAAATCTATACATTTTCCTTGGGAAGGGGGATATTGGCAATATTTCATCTGGTTATTCCTGTATTGACAGTTTTTGTCATCTGGGAATCAAAGAAGAATTGCTTTCTATAAGGATGTTTCTTGAGGATATCTGACTGCAAAGAGGAATACCATCCATAATATCTCACTAATATCATGCTAGGTAAACTCCTTAGGTTTGAGTTGATTATTTAGCCTATGGATTTCTTGAATTTTAATTAACAAATCACAGTAGAAACAAATGGTCCTCCTTGTGATTACAAACCAAGGCCCTGGTTTTTGCTCACTGAAGCTATCTGATTCATAACCTACTTGTCTTCCTATGTACGGGGTAGAAACATAACTGATTCAAATAGTACTATGAATTCGTTCAGTCTCTTTGTTTAGAATAGAATCTGAGTGAGATCTTAACTCTTGAATTAATTCCAGTTGTCCAGTTTAGCTAGTGACCTTACTCCTGGACAAGGTTGAATACTCTGGATGTAATAAACCATGTGAAATGAAAAGTGCAAATTATAGGCAGGTGGTGTTAGCTTAAACAACTTTTAAGAAATTCAGTACTCTTGTTAAGATATTACAGCAAAGGAAAAAATAAATGCACCACTCTAATAAACCAGGGTCAACAAATAGAGTTTCGTGAACACTTATGCTCTAAATCCTTTAAAGCAGAGGCACAGGAGGGAGTACCTCTAGATTTTTTGCAATAGAACTGCAACAGTTTCTGACTGTTTACCAGCAAACTAACCAAAAGGGCTCCCCATATTATGCTACTGAAAAAGGTAATTAAGGGGAATTAAGGATGAATTTTCATGTGAAAGAATTGTGAGCTCAGTTCTGCTACTAAAAATATCTTCCTGTTCTGAGACGTGTACTTAGAGGCAACCAGTTCCTTAGTTCTTGGTACATGTCTGCCTCTTTACAGTGGAAACATTATTTGTCCCTGCTTTTAAGCATGGAGAAACCCTAATATAGACTAATTATGTCTTTTGGGGTAATGCAGTATGTATATGTTCTTACATTTGAACCTGTCTTTGGGTCCCTATGTTACTTCTGTAGGTTTTTCCCCTCTTAAAAATACTTTGCATTTCTGTTATAAGCAGCAAATGGTTTAGAATATATAACTCTTAAGGGGCTAAATCATTGACTTGGATCCAGATAAATGAGGGGAAGAAGACAAGGTATTAGTGCTGTTTGAATTTTCTTGCAAGTGATGGTAAAATATTTCTCACAAGCCAGCAGCACAAGGTAGCATACTGTGTCTACAGTATGAGAGAAAGAGTGAATAAGGAAGCTGTAGGATAAACTAGTGGGCCGTAATAATGTCTTGAAAATAGCTTATGCAAACAGAAGCAATTCTTTGAATTTGGGGTTGCTTTTCTCATGCAATGCTCTTCCGCTAGGTCGGAAACAGCCCTTCTGTGAGTGGAAGAGGCTTTCCGCTAGCAGAAGGGCACCTGGGATCCAAGCTACTTGCTCCAATGGGACCTTCTCCATTTGGAACATATCTAGCGTGAGCAGGCAGTAGAGTGGAAAGAGAGTCTCATTAAATGAACAGTTCAGAATCAACCATGAACCTGACATTTCTGCAAAGGAACTTGGTAGGTATAGTTATCTGCAGTTTAAACATTTTTGTGTCTTCTGTTTGATAAAATATTCCTCCTCCTAGGAGGGAGGTAGATATTTTAAAGAGTGAGGTACCTGTATGTTTATCCTGGTTGAGGGTATGCTTGTGAATGTGTGCTGTCACCTTGAAGGCTTGTACATACCCAGTGCATTGCTTTTAACTATTGTATAAATGGTTTAGAGAGAATTAAAATAAATTATGTAATTTGATTAAAGAATGATTGCATTATTTTAAAAATAATGTACATTATAAAGAAAATTTGCATTCATGCTGCAGTTGCCATAACTTACTTGATGGGGATTTTTTAAACTTGCCTACCTACTCAATTCATAGTCTAACTTTTAAGTGGATCTTATTATTTGCTGCTTTTGAAAAAAAAAGACACCTAAACTTGTGTTGTTTGTCCTGTTCAGGAGAAAAAAGAGCAAGAGCAGAAGCCGTAGCCATGACAGGAAGAGGAGTAGAAGTAAGGAGCGCAAAAGAAGTCGTGATCGTGAGAGGAAGAAGAGCAAAAGTCGGGAGAGGAAGCGCAGTAGAAGTAAAGAACGGAGACGCAGCCGTTCAAGAAGTAGAGAACGGCGATTCAGAGGCCGTTACAGAAGCCCCTAGTATGTTGCGCAAAAATGTCGTTTTAGTTCTAATATTTATTGCTCAATAAGCAGGAAATGTTATAAAAGTATAAGTTTTATTTTTTTTAAAAAGGCAAACTAACCTTTTAATCTAGCTGCATAAGCCTCAATTTTAAGATGTATACATTTCTGTACCTTGGCTTAGGTTTTTCAAAATACTTTTAAGCAGACAACTTAAGAGAAATCTGTTTCCAGTATCATGTGGGATCTGAAATCACAGTATGACTGTAGCAGTGACACCATTTTCTTTTGCAGTATCAGAGTGGGTAATCACTGTAATGGTGGAATAACAATATTTGGTTCATACATAATGCCAAGTCCATGAAACTAAAAGTCCTTGCCATACAGGGGGAGGATAAGACAGACCAAGCAAGCCTGAGACTTTGCTTGCGCACCTTCTTGTTCATATATGTCACACTAAATCATCTGAGAACTAGCCCAGACTTTCTCATAATGTCAAAATGATATCTCAGGTTAATTTTGGATATGCTTCACATATCTGCCTTACTGCATCCCACTTGCTTTCAAATATACTTGTAAAGTGAACACCAGTTAGCATTTAGTTTCTTTCAAGATTGTTCCTGCCAATAATGAACTTGCTTAGTAATGTATTGTCTTTTTTTTTTATCTAGTTCTGGTCCAAAATTTAACAGTGCCATCAGAGGAAAGATTGGCTTGCCTCACAACATTAAAATAAGGTTTCCTTCTCTTATTTTATGGTGACTATTTAATTATCTATTTTGATGTATTTAATACCTTCATAATTGGTTGTATCCTTTTTTCCACAGTAGACGACGATCCAGGAGCAAAAGTCCATTTAGAAAAGACAAGAGTCCTGTGAGGTAGGCAGTTGAATACTACTATTTAAATTGACTGTGCAGTGTTGAATATTATATGAGGTGTCTCAGTTGCTTTCTGTGCAAATCTCATTTTCACCTTTCAGCTTCCAGAACGTGCTCTCTGTGCATGTTTAGTGTGCTGCCTCTGCAAGCCAAGGTTATTGTTAGTATTTTAATTTGGCATGAGTAGCATAGAATGCACCTATTTTGATTGATTGTGGCAGTTCTGAAGTGTTGTGGATGTTGGTAGCACTACAGAATTTGATGTTCTTTTATTACTGGTAGTACGACCTTTTGCTTTCTCTGGCCATTAATAGGAATGTCCTTTGAAAGGCACCTGTGATACACCTCTGTGTGAAGGTGACTTATGCATTTGACATTAATGAGCTATAAGTAAAGGTAAAGGGACCCATGACCATTAGGTCCAGTCGTGGCCGACTCTGGGCTTGCGGCGCTCATCTCGCTTTATTGGCTGAGGGAGCCAGCGTACAGCTTCTGGGTCATGTGGCCAGCATGACTAAGCCGCTTCTGGCGAACCAGAGCAGCGCACGGAAATTCCATTTACCTTCCCGCCGGAGCGGTACCTATTTTAATGTGCTTTCGGACTGCTAGGTTGGCAGGAGCAGGGACCGAGCAATGGGAGCTCACCCCGTCATGGGGATTCGAACCACCAACCTTCTGATCGGCAAGTCCTAGGCTCTGTGGTTTAACCCACAGCACCACCCGTATCCCGAGCTATAAGTAGATTATTGTAAAATTTTCACAGATGGAGCAGCAAGAGATATTGTGCTCTTTTCAGCTGTTCTCCATACCACACTGATGTGTCTCAGGTCTGTGGGAACAACCTCTGCTGAAGGAAGCAACTATCTGGTCTGAGTAGAGGCGCTGGAATGTCTCCCTAAGTTAGGCCTATGGAACCATTGAGTAAGATGACCCAAATGGCAGCTAAGCTGCAGGAGCTTGGGGTGCAGTTATGGCCTACAGAGATTATTGTTAACTCGCAGTTTCATGCACCCAATGGGCAAATGTCATGTTAGCCTCAGCTGCCTGCTCCTCCATTTTTTGAAAAGCCATCCTTCACTGCTTAATTCAGTACTTGCGGCAGGCAATTAGGGTCATTCCCCATCAGGCCAGGCTGAAAGAAAAAAAGCATTGGGCTGTTTTCTTGCATTCATCCTAGCTACTATCTTTGGGCTCCTGTGAGCTTAAGCTTGTTAATTCATCTCTCCTGCCAAAATTTGCTAGCGGCACCCATGTATAGATCTCGGCCCCTGTGTGTTCTTGTCTGGCCTATCCACATATAGGGGACTTGCTTTGAAAATAGGGGGATTGACTGAATTAAAGAGTGATCACAATGTCAGGCATAGATTAGCAGTCTTGTAACTGGAGTCATGGTCACTTTGTGAACAGAGTGCTGTTAGGTTTAGACCTTACTCCCATTCTTGCCATAGTCCGCAAAATGTGGACATTTTGCAAGGGTAAGGTGTAAATAATGTTTGGAGGGAGATTGAAACTTTTTGTAATATTGCCTTTCAGTTGCAAAGTATATGATAATGCATTTTTGTGTGTAAAAAGTGCTATTCTGCTTAAGCTTGATAAATACAGTGATATGCCTTCATTTTTTCTATGCATCATTGCATTTCTCTTGCTGCCCAGTGCTATACTGATTACTGCCTTTGTATGGATAGAATATCGAAAGACATAAATTTGTAAAATGGCTGAATACGTTCTTTCATTTCAGACATACACAACTATTAAAGTACGTTGAGGTTAAAAGCATTTCCTTTCTAATGCTGGGATTAGGTAAGGTGTACGTACTTAGAAGTATGTCCATTAAATTAACAGATTTTTCCAGGCATACTTGTAGAATCGGGGTGCAAGACCTCTAAAACATCCTTTGTTAACCCCGAGCACCTTCTCCCAACCCTATTTTGTCTTTTTCATCTGCGTTACACATTCTTGTATATTGGGGTAGGAATATACATTACACAGGAAAGAGCCCTTTTCTGAGGGCAATACCTTTTTTGCACTATAAATAATGAATTCTGAGATAGTGAGACATTGACACATCTCATTAAAGGGGACTGTAGATATCTGGTGCAGTTGAAAAACGGGTACTTACTTGAAGCATGTGCTATTTGAATGTTAAACCTCCATCTGTGTCTGAGGGTAAATGGATTTAATGAATATCAGAACAAATTTGTTCAAATTATCTTTTAAAATTGAAAATTACTGACCATGGTTTATCTATTATTTTCAGAGAGCCTATTGATAATCTAACTCCAGAGGAGAGAGATGCTCGAACAGTATTCTGTATGCAGCTTGCTGCAAGAATTAGGCCAAGAGATTTGGAAGAGTTTTTCTCTACTGTAGGAAAGGTGAGGCGTCAATAACTCAAATTTCTTCTGGTGTCATCCTAATATTTTTAAAGCAGAATAACTGAGCAGAATTTTTTCAAACTTTCTGTATATTAAATTCCATTTAAGATTCAGTGGTGTATTTGGGATGATTTGCAAGATTGAGCTGCTGAATTTTTAGCCTAAATCTAAAGAAGCTTCCACATGAGGACTTGCTAGCTAAAATAACATAGACCAGGCACGACCAACTCACAAGAGACTGCGATCTATTCCCAGTTTAAAATGCAGGCAGTGATCTACCCATTGTCTTTGGAGGGACGAGGTACATGTGTGGGGTGCGTGTGTGGAAGGAGGTAGCTAAGTGGATGTGGGAGAGGGGAGTTTAAGTGGGGGTGGGAAGGAAAGGGAGGCAAAAGTTCTCTCTGAGGAGCCAGCTGGCTTCTCTTCCTACCCCCAGCCAGCCCCTCTCCCTCTCCCTCCACTTATCCAGCTCTCCACCACCACCCCCCGCAGCCCTTTCCCCCCCATCAAAGGTGCATAGCTGATGTGCATCCCGATCATGCCTGCCCCCCCCTTTTTACCCCCACATCCGGGAAGACTGGACCAGGCGACATTCCTTGTTCTTTCCACCTGTCCTGGTCTTCCCTGCGGCAGCAGGGGGACCCAGTGCCAGGGCCACCACTACAGCAGTGACGGCTAGGCTGGGGTGACATTCCTTGCACTTGCTGCCCGGCCTGGCCTTCCCGGCGGCAGTGGAGGGACCCAGGGCCGCTGCTGCAGCAGTGAAGGCCGGGCAGCAAGCGCAAGGAATTTCACCCAACCCTGCCTTCCCAGCGGTGGAGGGACCCATGGGGCCGCCACTGCAACCGGGCTGGACAGCAAGTGAGCAGGCAAGGAATGTCCCTCCCCCTGGCGCTGGGTCCTGCTGCTGGCGGGAAGGTTGAGCTGGGCAACATTCCTTGTGCTTGCCTTCCCTGCGGCTGCGGCAGGAGCCAGGGGAAGCGGCGGCGACATTCCTTGCCCACTTTATTTAATCCCACGATCGACTAGGATCACTCCTGTGATCTATTGGTCGATTGTGGTTGACTGATTGGACATGTCTGACATACACAAAACCAAGTTACAGTAGGATTGTCCTGTTCCATTATTTTTGCAACACTTTGGAAACAGGAGAAAGTAAGTAACTTGTGCGTGTTTGGCAAAAAATGTGATTGGATCCTAAGGTGCCATTCTGTGCAGCCTCTATCTAATGTCAGGGGGAAAGGCAGTTTTGTTGATTTCCCTCTCTTCCCCTCTGGAGTAGACTTTCAGGGGTGTGGGGAGAGGGGATTTGGCAAAAACAGAATCTCAGGATCCATCCATAATTTGCTTGTTTTTCTGATGGTGTAAGATGCTGACACTTTTGACTCTGAAAGTTTCACAGTTGTTACTACACCAGATTGTCTAGAACAGGCATGTCCAACCTCAAGTAGGTTGCAATCTACCAACAAGTATCAAAAACTGGCGGCGATCTACTACCCTCCAAAGTCGTTTAAGATAGGGAGAGTGATAAAGGGATCTTTATTTCACAGATACAGTAGTTATGTTTGGATATCATCATGATAGATTCAATTAGTTACTAGATGAACAAGTAACTAAGCAAGTGAGAAAAGTCAAACTACATTTTTATATTAGTTTGCACAGATCTGAGAAGCCAGCTTCTTCTCTCTCTCTCTCTCTCTCTCTCTCTCTCTCTCTGTGTTAACTCTTCTGAGTTGCTTCTTCCTTGCTCTGCAATTCTCCTTCCCTGCCTCCCTTCCCCCCCCTCACACACACACACACGGCATCCTCACTCTTTCCCTCCACCTCAGTCTTTCTCCTTCTGCATCTTTTCATTTCGAGTCCAGTCATGCCCCATCCCTAAGTTAGTGCCCTGCGGGAACACCCCCCCACACACACACAGACACCAGCCCTCCCTCAGGGCACCGTGTCTCCCCCCCCCCCCCCGGTGCTCTAACACACACCCTGAGCGCAGTGCAGAGCGGGTGTCGGGAATGAAAGCAAGCTGGCTTCCTCAGTATGTCCCTGTTTTGTGTCTTGCTTTCAAAATAACGTAGCAAAATTTGGAAAATACTTGGCTAATTATTTGAAGAAATAATTGAAAGTCTTTGAGGGGCAGTAGAGGGTACCTGTTAGGGCACTGAAGCACCATTCCTTGAATACTGAAAAATGGCACTGCTTGTATGTTTTCACAAGTTTATCTGCAGGCATGAGAGAGGATTGAAAAATGATTCAATTTTGTTTCAAACATAATTTTTAATTTGAAGGCACCTAGGAAATGCAGATTAAACTTTTCAACAAGTTTTAACTGTTCCCATCTTTCTAGGTCCGTGATGTACGCATGATTTCAGACAGAAACTCCAGACGTTCCAAGGGAATTGCTTATGTGGAATTTGTTGACGTTAGTTCAGTACCTTTGGCAATTGGATTAACAGGACAACGAGTTTTGGGGGTACCAATTATTGTACAAGCATCTCAAGTAAGTTGATACTAATTTTCTGTTCTAGCTCCATTATGATCAGTAAATCTTACTTCATGTGCACTTTATTCTTGCATTGCAGGGGGTGGAGTAGATGACCCTCTGGGTCCCTTGCAACTCTACAATTCTATGAGTCACTTGTGAATCGAGTCCTTACATTCCGTTCTCAACTCTGGATAGATCTGAAGTGTCACTTAGGGTTATACAAGGCGCTTGAATATGTCCAGTATATTTTTTACTTCAGTTGTTTGAGTTTGTCAACCTGTGCCATACCTCAAAGTGCTGTTGAAGATTAGGGGACTTTTCAAAAGTAGTTTGACCAAACAATGATTGATAACAGCTAAGAGACAGAGATGGCAGATAAAAAAGTTTATTAGAATAAACTAGCATGCCTATTTGCAAATTTAAATGCCATCTACTTGAATATTATTGTTAATAATAATAGTAGTATATTTCTTAACGCTTGTGCCTAGTTACTTACGATAAACAGTACTTGATAGTAGACCAAAAGGTGGAAATCACTTCTAATTTATCAACAGTTGGATTTTTAAGATGGTGAATGCTTAGTTAAAACTTGTTTGGCACTAAAAATACTGGTGATGACAGCAAACTCCTAATCTTGAATAATTGGAAGCCCCCCCTTTTTTAAGTATTTATTTTTGAGTGCACTAAACATACAGTGAGTTGTGGGCTTCTGCTAATATGCATGCTTTTTTTCTTTTTTTTCTTTTTTTTTTCTTAATGTAAGAATACAATTTTTGAACTTGACCTACTCTGTAGTGTACTTCTCTCCCTCTCCCTCTCCCTCCCACACCCACACCCACACCCACACCCACCCTGTTTTGAATACAGTTTGAAGCATTCCTCAGTTAAATGTAGTTACTTTATTTAGTAATGTGTATTGTTTCTATTTGGGATAACTTTTACAGGCAGAGAAAAACAGAGCAGCAGCAATGGCTAATAACCTACAAAAAGGAAGCGCAGGCCCCATGAGACTGTATGTGGGATCATTACACTTCAATATAACTGAAGATATGCTTCGTGGAATCTTTGAACCTTTTGGGCGGGTAAGTTTTTTAGTTCATTGGGGACAACTGCACCTAGTAGTAGTGACAGAATTATGAATTCCTGAAAGGCTTAATTGGCTAACTTCCTTTCTCTGATTTTAAAAAATGTTAGTTCAAGTAGAAATAAAAACTACATGTATTCATTTGATCCTAAAGACCAGTCTTGGATTGAGTAACTTACAGTTGCACTTCTATAGTAGTGGATGCCAAGATGCGTAGACTGCTTTCATAGCAGATTGTAAAAAATAAAATAATATTTCATCTATCTAACTGCAATATTATTCTGGTTTGTGCTTTCAACAACACTGTGATAACATCAAACCGTGGTATTGCACCATGGGATCACATCTTGTGCTCCCTTTCCTCCTCACACTCTCCAGTTTACAGTCCCAGTTTTCAGGCAATATCACAATTGGAATGTTTGGTTGTAACTGCAGTTGATGGTCTGAGAACGGAGCACTTAGGCATAGCACCAAAGTATGATTTAGTATTATGTGTGACACATCTATTCTTTAGGATTTCACAATCCAAATCTTGAGGATTTCAAACATCCAGGGGAGCTACTAGAACATTCTGTGCATATTCCAATTTGCATTATGGTCCTGGACAAACAGACTTTGTTTTCTTCTACATCCTCTTCTATAAAATAAAAATTGATGACAGTAGGTCTTATATACTAATTAGTACTGGTCTTTGCAGATTGAAAGCATTCAGCTGATGATGGACAGTGAAACTGGACGTTCCAAAGGATACGGATTTATTACTGTAAGTTTATAAAGTTTATTGTGGCAAACAGGTTCTACTGATGTCAATTGAATATATTGTTTCCAAGTAAAAATTCTTAGATCTTAAGATGTTCTGATTTTTTTAGACTTGTGATCCTTAACTTAGTTTTAGTTTACATGTGTAAAATTACAATATGTACCACACCTCTTATAATGTGCCCTGAAAGAAGTTGAAGATAAAATATTTTAAGTCATAAACATGAATAATTCTGAAAGTTAGGTACTAAGCCCCAAGTTTTGGCCATGTTCACAATGGTAGAATAATTCCAGTTTTTATTAAACATGAGCAACCACTGCTATTGTACTGGACTTCAAGTTGGAGTGTGCTAAATGAAGATGGCTGCTTCACTACCAGATAATAGCATTCAGTAGAGTACAGTCATATCATGGATCCTGAATGCCTTGGTACTTGGACGTTTTGGCTCCCAAATGCTGCAAACCCGGAAGTGAGTATTCCGGTTTGCAAATATTCTTTGAAACCCGAATGCCCAACGGGGCTTCTGCAGCTTTGGTTTCCGAACATTTTGGAAGTGGAACAGATTTCGTTCGACTTCCAAGGTACGACTGTATGTTGCTGTGTTGATAAAAGCAAATTGAAAATGAAAGGATGAAGGCAAAATTGTCCATAGACAAGTGTGCAACTTCTCAAGTTACATAAAATTACTAAATGCAAACATCAAGTTGACAAACTCTACAACCCCTTAAACCCGGTGGAAGTATGCCATGGTTTGCATTGCCTGGCAGTTAGTTTGGGCTCCCATGTAAATGTCTGTACCTATCGGTTTTATAGCAAAAAAAATCAAATACATTGTGGCTTCTGTCACACTAAACCAGTTATTTGAAGGTTTCTAGTATTAGCTTGATGACTGAAACTTAATAGTTTTATTTTTTAAAAAATAAATAAATGCTGAAATAAAAGTCTGCTAACAACTGTATTTTAAATGACCATAAATTAATTTGTTTAGTTTTCAGACTCTGAGTGTGCTAAAAAGGCCTTGGAACAACTAAATGGGTTTGAACTAGCTGGCAGGCCAATGAAAGTAGGTCATGTAACTGAACGTACAGATGCATCCAGTGCTAGCTCGTTTTTGGACAGTGATGAACTGGAAAGGACTGGAATTGACTTGGGAACAACTGGCCGTCTTCAGTTGATGGCAAGACTTGCTGAGGGTAAGTACATTTGTAAAAAGCATAGTACATATGGTATTTTCTTCTAACGTATTTTTTTAGCATACTACTATATGATTTCAGTCTAAAGGAAAGCTCACTGCCAAGTTTTTCTAGCTAAGTGGGACATAGTCATCTCCATGTTGTAGACCTTCTAGTTTGGCTACATTGATTCCCAAGACTTTAAGCTGGTTTGCATACAGTGCTAAAACCATGATTTAGTACTATGGGCATGAGGTGAACAAACCTAAAGCTGCACTTCCTATTTCTCTTTCCTCCTCCTGTGCAGCTGGGAAATAAATGCCTGCTGCATTTTCTTTGAGTTTTGTGAATCCTAGCTTGTCACGAGGTGCTAAACTTTAAACCATGGGTAATGACACTGGCTTTAACTAATCAGAGTTTGTTATTAAACTGTGCTGTCTGGAAATTAAACACAGCAGAAGTCTTCCCAAACCTTGTGGAAGTGGGAAGGGATAACTGTAAAGCTAGTAACTTTGATTGGGCTCATTCTGGTTTGTACTTGTAGCACAAAACAATTTTTCATAATTTTAGTATCCTAGTTAAATGTAGAGCACAAGATAGATTAATGGCTTTCTATTCCAGGTACTGGCTTGCAAATTCCTCCAGCTGCACAGCAAGCTCTACAGATGAGTGGATCATTAGCATTTAGCGCTGTAGCAGGTAAAATTGTTTTTTCTAAATACTGTATTCTGGAAGTTATTCTTAAGGAAGATAACTTACCTGTTGATTATGATAAGTTAGCTGATTTGCACAACCACAGCAATTTTCTGTATCACTTTATTTAATTTATTTCAATTATATACCACTTAGTCACAGAAATTGCTAAGCGGGGTACAAACAGATTACAAAAGTAACAGTGAATAAAATTTTATGCAGGAAATAAAATTAATCATAAAAACAGAATGTATTTAAATGCTTGCTGAAATAGAAAGGTTTTCAGGCACCTGAAGTTCAACTATCAGAGGGCCCTGTATAATATCAGTTGTGAGTGAGTTCTACAGAGTCAGGCACACAGTACTGAATGTGCAGCTCCAGGGGGATATGAACTGCGTATCTGAGCCACAAGAGACCACTAAAACAGATTACTCTGAAGATTTCAGAGATCAAGCAGGGATATAAGGTATCCTGGGCTCAGAATGTTAAGGGCTTTGTAAATTATACAAGAACCTTGAACTTGGCCTAGTAACATGGACAGCCAGTGTGAGATTTATGTGCTGATGATAATCTGTCCCTACTAGCATTCTAGCCACAGGATTTAGCACCTGCTGGAGCTTCTAGACTGATGATGATGATGATGATGATAATTAATAATAATAATTAATAATAATTTATTTATACATACATACATACCCTGCCCAATTATAGCCCCACATAGAGCACATTGTAGTAATGAGTTTTGAGGCTACTAGTGACCAGGCTATCCCTGTCCAAGAACAGCCATAGTTGACAACCATAACTTGTAAAAGGCACTCCTAGTCACTGAGTCTACCTGAGCCTAAAGTGACAGAGAACCCCTGAATTATGAACTTGTTCTTTCAGAGAGAGTACATATAATCGTGTCCAGAATAGGCAGGATATACAGGACACATTTCGCATAACCAGTCTTGAATTGCTTGTGAAATTTTCATATGACCTCTTTCTTTTATTGCTTCTTGTCTGCTAGCTTATGCAATACACAGTGACAAATTTTCTTAGAGGAATGGTTGGTACTCTTTAGAGCATTAAGGGGTGTGAGAGAGAAATTTGCATTCCAAATATTATATTGAAATATTATATTGAAATGTTCTCTGCAATATTTTTCTTTAGATTTACAGACACGACTTTCACAGCAGAGTGAAGGTGAGACTGATTTTGAATAGAGTTGTGTATTGCTAGAAAGACAGGCATTTACAATTCCACCTGCCTGAGAGCAAGGACAAGTGCTCCTTACTACTTGCGAGAGGAACTCTCAGAAGATTTAGACAGTTCCCAACAGTTTGGATAAGAAAAAATACAGCATGAATTTATCCTGTTTCTTTCCCTGTCCAAGCCTTGGACACAGGAGAAAGCTTCCACTGCATTCAGCCTATCATACTTGGCTACAGAACTTGGTAGCAAGGAGAAATGATGCTCACCTAGTTAAGATAAGGTGATAGTGGATCCAGTATGAAGATGACATTTGAGCTGTTGTCTTTTGTTAAAGTAAATAATAAAGCACTGGGTCAGATAGAAAAGGTTTATTTCTATTTTCCAGTTCCTCTTCTAAAAGAATTTCATTTTTCACCAATTCTGGTGTGGACGTGCTGACACTCAAAAACCTATACATACAGTATTGGGATTTTGGGTATAGTCTTATTGTTCTCAAGCAGTCCACTCAATTGTGCTCTACTTGCTCCAGGGCCATTTCTGAGTTGGATCTTAATTTTGTAAAGCATAGGCTCTTTTGATCTAAGGACATTTATGCAAACTTATTTGTCTGGTGCAAGATGAAGGAAGAAATAAACAGTTGACAGTCTCCCTAGTTAAAGGAGCCATATGTTGTTTTATTGGAGCCCCTTTGACACCCCCCCGGGCATTATTTACGACTTTAGTAAAGCAAAATGTATGTGCAATATTCAAATAACAAGCCCTGCCAATGGAAGCCTTTGCAAGAACTTATCCTTCTCCTAAATTGGTTGAGGGGAGGGAACACCCTGGAAACAGTGCACAGGGGGAGAAAAAGAGAGTTCATTGCATCAGAAATTCCAACAGAGCAATCTGCTTAGCACAATGTTGAATTCCTCCCTATATGTTTCAGACAGTATCTTGTCCTCAGAAATGGGGATGGGAGTAGGCCTATTGAAGTTAATAAGGCATATTAAAATTAGGTTCATTAACTTTGGCACCTCTGCTCTAAGTAGGACTTAGTTTATTACAACCCGTGAATTCAGATCGCTGTTCAAGGTACTTGGTGCTTCTTGACAGGGACATAATGCAGTCAGTTTACTTGTTAGCACAGTGCTCAACAAATTCAATGCAAAATATATCTCCTGACCTCCTTACCCATATTAAAGCCTTTGAACTAGAACTCCAGTTTTTAAAAATTTGAATGTGAAAGACTGCTTATTAGGAACTGTATTCTTGCAACAGAATAATATTTTGTAAACCTTGGTTTTCTATTTTGTAACGTCGTATTATGATAAATTTTCAATAGAGTTTGCCCTGATACTTTTAAAGTCTTAGTTGTAATCTGAGGGTGGAATTCGGCATTGTGATATTACAAACGTTCTGCCTGTGCAAGTGTATCAGCTTGCCAGGGGGACCAATCTGCCTCCACTGGCATGCCTCTCACAGCCAATTGCGGGGGAGGGAAAGAAATGAAGAAAGTCTGTTACGTACAGGGCTTCTGCTGACAGGGCTTTTAGGTGTATCCCACCCTGAAATTTGTGCTTCTTAAAATAAGGAGAAACTTACTCTACACTTTCCTCTCCAGTGTTGGCTGCAGCTGCTTCTGTACAACCACTTGCAACACAGTGCTTCCAGCTCTCCAATATGTTTAATCCTCAAACGTAAGTTAATCTCTCTCTCTCTCTCTCTTTTTGTAAAATCTGTTTTATTTCTCTATTTTCAGTATACATATGAAGAATAATTAATTAATTTGTGTATTGTCTTACTCTTCAGTGAAGAAGACGCTGGCTGGGATACAGAAATTAAGGATGATGTGATTGAGGAGTGTAACAAACATGGAGGCGTTGTCCATATTTATGTAGACAAAAATTCAGCTCAGGTATGTTGATTAAATCAGTACCCAAAGGTGGTAACTTCTGTCTGTTCCTATACTTCTACAAGATGTGGCTATACATCACTGAACTACTAATAGTATGGTCAAGTACTTTGGGAGCATTTTATATTCTACAAACAGACCAGACTAAAGTATTCTCTGTGTGATGCCAGAAAACTCTGTTACTCAGTTGTCAGTGAACAAAATGTCTATACAGTGGTACCTCAGATTAAGTACTTAATTCGTTCCGGAGGTCCAGAGCACGATTTCTGTTCTCACCCTGAAGCAAAGTTCTTAACCCGAGGTACTATTTCTGGGTTAGCGGCGTATGTAACCTGAAGCGTATGTAACCTGAAGCATATGTAACCCAAGGTACCACTGTACAGACATTGATTCAATTACTATTTACATCATTGCAAGGTTAAAATACATGCTTATGAATCCTGAATCACTGGCTGCAAAGAATATAGGTTCAGTAAGTACTGCATGGACACAGTAATTCAGTTTTACTAGCAAACCGGAGGTTAGACTAACCCCTTTCCAACCCTGGGAGGAGCGTGGGGAGTGTTCATGTGACACACCACACCACAGCTGACACACTAACATGTCATGACACAGTTTGGAAAGCTCTGCCATAGGCCATCTCAGTTAAAGGAAAAAAGATGACACTTTGAAACCTAAATGAGATTTGCATGCACCTAAAACTTTGATGGGGAACCTGTAGTACTCCAGATGTTGTTGAACTCCCAACCTACCTCAGCCAACATGGCTAGTGGTCAGAGATGATGGGAGTTGTAGTCCAGAAAGAACTGAAATACCACAGATTCCCCATCTCTGCCCTACAAAATCATGTAGGAGTGCTCCTTAATCTAGTTCTGCTTTCAGGTGCACAGGTGACTATGTGCTCACCTTTGACTGATATGCCAGATACAACCGTTCCTGATGAAACTGGACCATGCCACAGTCTTTCAAGCCTTTGTTACCTCATGCTTTTTGTGGCACTGCCCTTTAAAAGCTTTTGAAACTTCAGTTGGTACAAAATACTACCATCAGACCTTTGTATCAGGTTAAACATTCAGAACAAATTGCTTTTCTTTTTTTTTATTACTGCCTTGAATTAACTTTGTGCAGAAAAGGCAGGATATAAGTATATTAAATTCATTTGATGGATTAAAATATTTATTCACATTTAATCTGTAGTTTTGTTCCAGCAACTTGAATTGTTGATTTCTGTTGATCTGCAAGTGAACGGTTCTGTTAAATGCAGTAAATGTTGTTTGTATTTCAGGGTAATGTGTATGTCAAATGCCCTTCAATAGCTGCAGCAATTGCAGCTGTCAATGCATTACATGGAAGGTGGTTTGCAGGTATGTGAACTGAAGTTGTTTATTACTATTATTATTAGAATTAGAATTTATATACCGCCCTATTACCCTCAGGTAATATTTGCCTTGTTGCTGTCTAACAGGTAATAGGTATAGATAAGCAGCTGGGACTTTGAGAAATAAATAGTTAGGGGAGTTGTTTCTTAGAACACCACCTATAAAACTAGGTAATCACAAGTACTTGGGGGAAGTGGTATCAGTTTGCAGGCTTCCACTGAGAACGACAGCATCTCTACCATACTTCTTGCAAATTTATCTTCAGAGCTAGTAAGCCAGTGCCCTTAGAACACATGTTGATTTGGGCTGCTTAAATAAGTTCTAATACTTTTAATTGTCTAGATTGATGATTTGCAGTTGAACTCAGATGGGATTGACATTTTTGGGAAGAAGGTTATTTCTTCCCACTTGGGCAATTGCTGGGTGAGATATATAACCCTTCCACCTATTTTCAGTTTGCCATCCCTTACCCAGGATACTTTCCCAACAATTATATTACAAGAGTATCAACAGTTCCATTTAAGTTTAGTGTAGCCTTTGATGCCCCATCCTTCTGTGCCAGACAGATTTTTGTACGTTACAGCAGTGGTTTTCAACCAGTGTGCTGTGTCACCCTGGGGTGCCTTGAATGATGGTCCCTGTCCGTCTTCCCCCCCCCCCCCTTCTGATGCCTTCTTGCGTCTCTGCCTCTCAAAAGGCTTGCACAGCTGTTAGTTGCAGCAGACCTGACTACAAGCTCCCCGGTTTCTCTGGGGCTGGCCAGGGGGTGCTTCCCAGGCCCCTGTAAGGCAGTGTAAGGAGGCACCTTTCCCTGCAGCACCTGACCATCATTCAAGTCCCCCCCCCCCCCCGGGTGCCACGGCACACTGGTTGAAACCCCTGCCTTACTCAGTGATATTTTACTGTTAACTTACTGTAACCTTAATATTTTTTTCATTGGACGGATTAACAAGTTCTAATTTGGAAAGTATTGCTCTTGTTGGACAGATGATTTTTATGGTTTTTTCTTCTTTTTGTTGTTGAAAACCTCCCTGAGCATTGCAGATGCATTGTGAGGATAGAAGTTTACTAAAACAATAGTCCTTGGAGGTCTTGTAATGAACTTCATAGGCATTGCACCTTTCTCATTTTGTTCATTCTTGTTTAAAAAGTAAGCAAGAATTTAAAGCAGTTTTTCCCTCTCTCGTTTCTTTTAGGTAAAATGATCACAGCAGCGTACGTACCACTTCCAACATACCACAACCTTTTCCCTGATTCTATGAATGCAACCCAGCTCTTGGTTCCTGCTCGGCGATGAAGATGGATTTAGTCAGTTTTGTACATAGCTATTTTTGAAGGAAGACTTGAGTTACCTTTTTAATTAGAAGAAGACAAAAGGAAAGGCTGTAAAGTCCTTTTGTGTACATTTCCTGTTACTTTTAAACGAAAAACAAAAAATAGAGTAAGCAGGAATGCTGTGTGTTCATTCTCTTGATTAGCATTCCCACTGTATACAAAGCTGACTACTTGTTCTGCCTTGTAATTCTTGTACATTTAGAACATTTGGCTAAAGTGATCTGTAGGAACAGATGTAGCTCATAGAAAAGATTTTTCTGTAAAAGGTGGACAGGACATAAATTTTAATGTTTCACAAGCCTTTTCTTTTAATGCAGGTATTACATTTTACATTCACCTAAATGTAGATGCTCTGCTAAAGGTTAATATCAGATTTAACTGGACATATTTAGTGTGTTTTGTATGGATCAAAAATTTGAGAGGCTACTGAGTGATTTCTTTGGCCAGCTGTTCTGCTCACTTAATGTTGACCAGTTGGCAAAATTTGGAGGATTATAGAAGATTTTATTTCTAGATGGTAACTTTTGATTGTCTCTGTAAAAGTTTCTTGTAAATAAGGTGTAAGGTGTGTTTAGAATTCCAAACAAAGCTATCTCTGCATTTCCAGATTAAAGTTCCATTGATTGCAGGGAATGTACCTAAGTTTGAAAGTTGAAGTAGGAAATGCAGGAATATATTTTGTCTGGTTGCATATAATCTGCTCTTTTTTAAGCTCTGTGAGCTCTGAAATATATTTTTGGGTTACTTCAATGTGTTTGACAAAACAGCTTGATATTTCTATCAACAAATGACTTTCATATTGCAATGATCTTTGTAAGAACCACTCAATAAAATTCTCCTAAAGGCCTCCAAAAGCATTATTTTTGAGAATTAGGTGTAACCAGAAAAATGCAAATTGTGAATAGTTAAAATGCTGGAAAATCAGCAACAGTTTGAGCTTCTCTTTCCCTCCCTCCCTCTGTTCACCTTAGTGCACTCAGTTTTTCCTTACACACATCCACCAGAATTTCTTAGTTTAAAAACCAAGCTACATTTGTCACGGTGTAGAGGAGGGGTCCCTAACCACCTTGGGCCTACAGGCACATTTGGAATTTCAGGAGTGTTTGCATGACCACAGATTGACTGCCGCTGTTACTAAATGTTGGAAGCATACGCAGCTATCATCTCTTGCCCAAATGAGACATGGGACAGACGAAGTTCACCAATGGAGGGGGAAAACCTAGTGAGGCCTGCCTGTTAGTTGGAGCAGTGTACTACTCTGCTCAGCACAAGTAGTGCATAAGCAAGTCCATACCCAGTGTTGTATCATCTCTTACTCCTCACAATGACTTTGATGGCCTTTTCTTCTGGACTACTCTATAATGTCTATGTGGATGGCAAAGGTTGCCAGTTGGGTACTTATAACTCTCATGTGTCAATTCCACTGAACACAAAAAAATCGAACTTAGGTTCACCTATCTGCCGCTAACAGCCATGCAGCTGTTAAAGCTCGAATCTCAACATAGGATACTATATCACCTAAATAACCTGTCTGTAAAGTGTGTGGCCCTTGACAACTGATGGAAAGCATTTTTAAACTAAACATTTTTAAACTAAAAGTTTTGTTAATTTGGTTATATCTTGAGAAGGCTATGCTCAGACAAATTTGAAACTAAATGAGAAACTAAAAATGAATTATTTTATAAGTGACACCATTCAGTTGGGTGGCACCCTATATAACTAAATATGCCTATTAAGTGAAAATAGTTAATCTGGTGAATATGCCAAATCAATTCACAACATACCCAAACAAGTTCTCATTTTCTTGTGTTATTTAATTATCCCCTTCTCTCAAAGGCATAAGAGGGCCTGAGCTCCCCTTCTATAATAGTAGTGATCCAATCCTACAGTAGGAAGTTCTTGTTATCACCAAGTGGAAAGCTATGGATTTCTTTAAACATGCAATGAAAAGTACTTTTACTCTCCCAGAATAAGTGCAACTTAAACATGAAACTGTTATTAGGCTTACACTGCAAACACTTGGTACCAACTTCTTTTGATTATCCATGCAATGATTCAAATTAATCCTGTCACATACACGCTTTTGTCCAATTTTATTCCACCTCCATAAACTTGGGATTTTTGCAAAAATTCAAGCCTCCCTGGTTTGGCTTACAAAATCACAGACAGAAGATTCCTTTGATAAACAATGGCTGATCTTGTTAATAAACTAATCATACCCACGCAGGAAACACTTGATACCAATTAAAAAGCATCTTCTAATGGGTATGATTCCTATAATTGATCATTTATTTGAGGTCACATCCATAGAGATTCCCTGTATACAGAGATTCCATTACTTCTAAATCTCCACTGCCTTTGCCACTTTTGTTACGGAGAAAAAGATTTACAAACTCTTGCCAAAGCAATAAAGGCCGAAACTTATTTTGATGGATTATTCAATCCTGGTGCAGAGATTTTTATTCTACTACATAGGAGAACTTCCAGCTTGCAGGGGCATTGGTCTTCGTGATAGAAAAGTAATATTAACAGCGGATTCCCATGCCAATTGCCATAAATGTCCCAAAAGTTCCACCACTCTGCATCATGGTTTTGCCAACACCACCCATCAGTTCTCGCCCTCTCATGCCAAACCTAAAAGAGAAGAAACAATGACAGAGGTGGTTACTTCCCACAATAATCACGGGAAAATATTTTTGTATCTGATTACTGGGAAATGCAATCAACGTAAAAAAACTTCACTAATTTTGAGTGGGTACTTTGGAGTGACCTATACTAGCTCATAGTACCGTATTTTTCCTTCTATAACACGCAGATTTTTTCTTCTAAAAAGGAAGGGGAAATGTCTGTGCGTGTTATAGAGCGAA
The DNA here is from genome assembly GCF_964106915.1 of Podarcis gaigeae. Taxonomy (NCBI): domain Eukaryota; kingdom Metazoa; phylum Chordata; class Lepidosauria; order Squamata; family Lacertidae; genus Podarcis; species Podarcis gaigeae. The sequence goes on from NC_139682.1 coordinate 31,195,342, forward strand.
TGTGTGGTCCCTGGAGCCGAAAAATCATGCAAAAATCAAATCGCGGCGCTGCACGCTGCACGGAGAAGCGAAACCTGAAAAGAGGAAGCGGCTGCTTTCCTGCATTCTGCCTCAGGGTCTTACTGCCCACCCGCCTCTGTTTCGTTGCTGTGTTTGCTGAAACGGAACAAAGAGCAGGGAAAGCCCCTCCCCTCCAGGCAAGCTCCGTTGCTGCTGGGGGAGAGGGAGAGAGAGGGGGGAGGGAGAGAGAGAGGAGGAGGGAGGGGGGAGAGAGAGAGAGAGAGAGAGAGAGAGAGAGAGAGAGAGAGAGAGAGATGGCTGGCTTGGGTGGGGGGAAACTTTTGCCTTTCTTTCCTCCCTCCCGTTAAATCCCTCTCCTGCATTCTTAGCCAGCTGCTTCTCTGCACACCCCTCTAATGTCCCTTCTTTGTTTTTCCTTCCCTCCCCACTTAAAATGTGGTTACAAAGCATGGATCCTCAGGATCTTTGCATTGGGTCACCCCAAATTCACCATCAGATCACATAGCATGTCCATGGCTACAGCCTGCACCAAAAAAATCACGCACCCACTGTTGCCTGGGGCTGCAATGGTGCAAAAATGTGGTTAAAAAGCATGGATCCACAGGGATTCTCAGGATCCTTGCATTGGGTCACCCCAAATTCACCATCAGATCACATAGCATGTCCATGGCTACAGCCTGCACCAAAAAAATCACGCACCCACTGTTGCCTGGGGCTGCAATGGTGCAAAAATGTGGTTACAAAGCATGGATCCACAGGGATTCTCAGGATCTTTGCATTGGGTCACCCCAAATTCACCATCAGATCACATAGCATGTCCATGGCTACAGCCTGCCCCCCCAAAATCACGCACCCACTGTTGTCTGGGGCTGCAATGGTGCAAAAATGTGGTTAAAAAGCATGGATCCACAGGAATTCTAAGGATTTTGGCATTGGGTCACCCCAAATTCACCATCAGATCACATAGCATGTCCATGGCTACAGCCTGCCCCCCCAAAATCACGCACCCACTGTTGCCTGGGGCTGCAATGGTGCAAAAATGTGGTTAAAAAGCATGGATCCACAGGAATTCTCAGGATTTTGGCATTGGGTCACCCCAAATTCACCATCAGATCACATAGCATGTCCATGGCTACAGCCTGCCCCCCCCAAATCACATACCCACTGTTGCCTGGGGCTGCAATGGTGCAAAAACGTGGTTACAAACCATGGATCCACATGGATCCTCAGGATCTTTGCATTGGGTCAGCCCAAATTCACCATCAGAGCACATAGCATGTCCATGGCTACAGCCTGCCCCCCAAAAATCACGCACCCACTGTTGCCTGGGGCTGCAATGGTGCAAAAACGTGGTTACAAACCATGGATGCACAGGAATTCTCAGGATTTTGGCATTGGGTCACCCCAAATTCACCATCAGATCACATAGCATGTCCATGGCTACAGCCTGCCCCCCCCCCAAATCACATACCCACTGTTGCCTGGGGCTGCAATGGTGCAAAAACGTGGTTACAAACCATGGATCCACATGGATCCTCAGGATCTTTGCATTGGGTCAGCCCAAATTCACCATCAGAGCACATAGCATGTCCATGGCTACAGCCTGCCCCCCAAAAATCACGCACCCACTGTTGCCTGGGGCTGCAATGGTGCAGAAACGTGGTTACAAACCATGGATGCACAGGGATTCTCAGGATTTTTGCATTGGGTCAGCCCAAATTCACCATCAGATCACATGTCTGTGGCCACAGCATGAAGCACAAAAATGATACATCCACTGTTTCATTCAGAATGTTTTTTCCCTTGTTTTCCTCCTCTAAAAACGATGTGCGTGTTATGGTCAGGTGCGTGTTATAGAGCGAAAAATACGGTAAGCACTGGGTGGTCTGCCAGCCAGTGCAACTGAACAAACAGAAGCACTTCCCATAAACTAAACTCTAATTCAAAGAGAAGAGGTTAATGATAGGTCATTTGAAAACACACATCTTTTAAGATTTAGTATTAATCCCAAACCCCATCCTTTACTTTGCTAGTACATATACACCAACACAGTTTAAGAGTACAAAGTTTTAGTCCTAATTATTCTCCAGCTGAAGTAATTTCTACTATAGATTTTATGTAAAGCTTTATACTCATGAATGTGTCTTGCTCTCAGAAATGTACAGGATTGCAGTCATGGTCTGTTATCTGGCAACAATCCGCAGAATAGATGGGGAAGTAAGCATAAAAGATTGTTAAGTACAGGTGGTGGCCATCTGGGGCACGTCCAATTAACATGCAATTGCTGACACACGGGTCCTTATGGACTTGGAAGAGTGCAGACCATGGCCGTAATGAGGGCGGGACACACTTATATCTGCATCTCTGACTCATGCTGGGCTGGAAACTGAATCCCTGCTCAAAATGGTTACCCCTTGTGATATGATCATATTGCATTATTTTGCTCTGTTCCTAAGCCAGGAAAGGTAACGAAGAAGATTCTTCTTAGGATTTATGTTGCATCCAACTACATTCCAACATACCTGAGACAAGAAAATGTGCCGAACAGTGCACCTGCTGCCATACCAACAGCAAAGCCCATCATGAAGCCCATTTTCACTCTGTCAAAGCAACTGGGTTGGGATTGGCCATATGGCCCCACTGTCACAGGCATCTAAAAATATAAAAAAATACTTAAAGAATATCTATCGCTTCCATGCAGAAGATAATCCACATCACCAGTGTGGATGGACCACTCCAAATATGAAAGTGTGATCAATGTACATGACTATTATGAATAACAAAGGTGAAAAAGAAGTCCCTGCACCAAGAAATTTTCAACAGTAGCACCATAAGAATTCATAATTTGATTTGCTTCATCCAAAATAAAACTTGCTACAATGTCTCTTTTTATGGAAGTTGTAGTTATGGGGGAATATGGTTCTATTTAGACCACAAAGATTTTCTCAAAATGCCCCAGGGAGGCAGATGAGTTAAACATGCAGTAGTCACTACCTGTGTGGAGATACGGTAATTAGTTTCCTGCACTAAACCTAGTACTGTATTATTCTGTCACATTTTCTTTGGGATTGCCAATCAACTGTGTGATAGAAATGTACAAATGATGAATGAGAGTCAGTTAAGGACTAGGCTGAAAAGCACTTTGAACTCAACATTATTAATTTTTTTAAAAAAGTTTTAATTTCATTTTGCAAAATTTAACTGTTACAAATCAACTTCATTGAATGAACAGCAACTTAGAAATGAACTATAAACTTTGAGATTTTAAGCTGTTTCCATTTACTACCCTGTCTGGTCTCTTAAGAAATACTTAGACAAAGTTCTACTTTGCAACTGTTTAAATTATTAAATGTTTAAATTAAGGAGCAATACTTTCCCACTATATAACACTTGTAGTAGTTTAGCAAGCAGAAGTTCAAACACACAAGTTGCCAAACAATCCCAAACCAAAAGGGCCTGACAACAGGGCAAATATATTGTTAACATTAGCTTGAAGGATCTATATCGCCACTGAATCTTCCAGGGAGTTCAGCTGCCTTAGCCATTATTTGTAATGTGGTGCAATCTAGACCTTGAACTCGCAGACGCTTACGTAATGCTTTTTATATTTAAAAAACAACACACCAAAAAGCCAGCAGCATAGCCATTCTAATTTAACGATTAAAATCCCTATATCCTTGCTTATCTCTTGTGCGAGTATCAGCAATTTCCTCCAATATGGAGAAACGGAGCAGTTTCTGGAAACACTGCCGCTTTTAAAGGGATAGAGACGAAAAGAGGAATAATTCACAAAAGACTGACAGATCTTTGTTGGGGATGTGCGGGGGAGGGGGCGCAATAAAATGGGCTCCAGAATAACACCCGCGACTTTATCATTTTTAGGTTACGTGACAACGAACACCGAGGTCTTTAAATACCGTGCGTTTAAGGGCGCGCGTTATCTTTCTGTCCCACTTGCTTATTGAGTTTCTCAGTTTCGCTGAAACCACGAAGGCCAACGACGCGGGGAAAGGCTCGGGAGACGAGAACGACGCAAACGGCGGCATCGCTATGGCAACCGAAAGAGACCCCACCCCACCCGGAGACCCAACGTCAGAAAGCCCCCCCTGGACCACCCCGCTCTCTGGGCCCGCCTGCAAACAGCCTTTTCCCTGCTTCTTCCCTCGTCCCCCCTCACCTCGACCACTCCGCGCTTCGTTCCACCCGAGTTTCCCTCAGCGCGGCCTGCGCTTCCGTCGCACTCCGATTACGTCGCAGGAAACGGCTCTCCCGGGGGGAGGCGAAGAGGCGAGCGTCGTTGTTGTGGGTGCCTGTCGGCTGGGCGAAGGACGGGAGGCGGAGGGACGATGATGGCGGTGCGGCCGGCGACATGGCGGGCTCTGAGAGGACTGCTAGCCGGCCAAAGGAGGCGGCTTTCAGGGTCTCCGCAGCAGCAAGGTAACGGCGCTCTGTCCTTTGCAATCCCGCCAGAAGGGCGAGCGAGCCTGGCGGGACGCCCGGCGGATCGCGAGTTTCAGCAGAAGCAGCTGGTAGGCGGCTCCCTTCCGCGGCTGCGATGGCATCTGCCTCCTGGGCAATGTTATGTTTTCCGCTGCTGCGGGCTTGGGAAGCTCGCGCAGGGGAAAAAATCCAAACACGAGTGAGAGCCGCCTGGTCCCTTCTTCCCTAAGGCAGCTTGCTCAGTATTTCATTTTTTTTCCTGTTGAGGGCTTAGTCTCTGAAGTGGGTTTGCTGTCATCTGGAAACAACCTTGGCTGAATGTGAAAGTAGTAAAGGATCGGGGCCGTAGAGCCGCAAGATCCGACGGGGTAGAGCCGCCGCAGCGACGCTACTACTAGCCCCATGGCACGATGCGAAGAGCTCAAGCGCAGAAAGAGAACGTGTAAATAAATAGCTACGCCTCCCGGTGTTGTGGTGGTCCGTCCAACTTTCTCTCCCGTCAGCTGCAGCAAACGGCATTGCGATTGAGTCCTACTGTCGCAGCCCAAGGGATCGTTGAGATGACGGGGGTGGGATTACAGCCCTTTGAAAGTTACAGGCCCAACCTTGGGTTTGCAAAAGTGGCGTAGTTAGTAATGTTGGAAGGGCAGGAACTCATCGCGACAGCTCACATGGTTACATTCCTAAGAACAGTTAAAGGGTGGGGAGTAGGCTTCTTTGTTGATCAGCAATGCATTGCATAATGCCCATTTTTAGAATGGGAGAGACTTGGGTTCACATCTTCAATCAGCCATGAAGTTCACTGGGTGACCTTGGGCCAGTTAAAGTCTGAGCCTAGCCTACCTAATAAAAGTATTATGTGCCAGACCAGATCCAACTTCCAAGCTTGCAGTGCTGGCAAATACTGCCCAGTCAGATGCCATTGCTCCAGGTATGAATAACTACTGAAGCTCCCATGTTCCTGCTCCGCTGCATCACTGGTTGGAAACCTTTTCTCAGCAATCCTAAGAGGAACCAAACATTCTGAATCTGAAAATGTTTTATATGTTACATATAGCTAAGCTATGGAGATAATTTTGCTCTTTGAACACTTCACTATTGTGTGAGCTCAGTTCAATTGATTTCTGCTGGTGGTTCAGTTTCAAACTTTTAAAATGCTACTTTCTGGTTGAAATGCTTTGTTATAGCTGCCTGAACAATATAGTCCTGTGTATCAGCTTCTGAAGCTGAACTTAAAGTGGAAGTACTTTTGAAAAATATGTTTTAACCACCTGTCTGAATTGCTTGTGCATTAATTAATCTTCATATTATACTACATACTGGAATAAGTCCTCCACCCCATAGTAGAAGTGATATCTTCTGCAAATTTGCATTTGTCACTCATATAGTTGTCTTTCCCTAGGCATAAGCAGTGCTGATGAAACTTCTCTTCGACCATTGTACATGGATGTCCAAGCAACTACTCCTCTGGTTTGTGAACTAAGTACTGTACTCTTTTGAGGAGCATTTGTTTAAACAAACACATTGTTTACAGAGTAGTCCTGCACTATTTACTCAGAGGTAAATCCTACTATGTTCAGTGGGGGCTTACTGCTAGGTAAGTGCATAGGATCACAGCCCAAGTTTCCTGTCTACCCTGAGATGTTTGATAGGTGAGAGAATAATACAATGTGATATCTGACTAAGATGTACTCAGGCTAGAACTGTAGAAATGATAATTCCTAGAGTCTGACTGAGTCAGATACTTCTCATTGGATCTAGTAGTAAGAGAACATGGCTGAACATTTACAGCCTGTTCTTAATCACATTTTAATCCTATTTGAAATAAAGACTGCTGCCATACTGGCCGTACTGTCTTGTGTACACAAACAGAAAGAAGACTGTAGCCTTAATAACAGGTCTGGGTGTGTTCCAAGCATCTGGGTGTGTAGGGGAAAACTCTTCGATACAGATTTTTTTTTTAATGATGAAATGAAATAGAATAACTAATAATATTTTGTTCTAGGACCCTAGGGTTTTGGATACCATGCTTCCCTATCTTGTGCATTTTTATGGTAACCCACACTCAAGAACTCATGCTTATGGTTGGGAGAGTGAATCTGCTATGGAAAAAGCTAGACAGGTGAGATTTCTGCATTTTTCTTATAATTTGTTTATGAACTGCTTATCAGTCAAAGCTCATGGCAGTGTATGTATGGGAATTTCATCCAGAAGACAAATTGTATCGAGGAGTTAGTGATCTGACATGGTTACCCTTCCTGCCTCTGTTCCTTCCCCCTCCCTCGCTGTTGTTAATTTTTTTGCTGGTGTGAAAACAGTATTTAATGTCCTGAGAACGAGAAGGTGACCCCCCCCCCACAGCTGCCTTAATCAGTTGTGGAGGATAATGCCAGGTACCTTCTTTGCTATTGGACATTGTTTTGAGAAAGTGAGACATTGGGAGGGAGGGAGGGGGCAGCTAATGGATTATCTGCAGGTAGCCAGTCTAGGAAGGCACAAGGCTATCTATAAAATCAGGTGGTTTGGGCAGAGTTTCTTTGAAGCTCATGCACAGACTGATTGCCTGCAGGGCCGTGCAAACTGAGACTACCTGAGGGAGTCGCTTTGCCACTTCTTGTGGGCTTCCAAGTAGCAGATTGGAGTGCTTGCTTTGTATACATTGCTTGCTGTTTTAGAATAAAATCTTTAATCTTCTCACTCACCTGTGTATTTTGTATTGCTGCTGAATCTTATTTTAAAAGAATCACCTTGCCTTTGGCAAGACAGTATACAAAATAAAGAAAAGCAAGATACAAACATAAAACAGTTAAAACATTAAACCCAATGTAAAACCAACATGAACAATAGCCAGTAGTGCTATACTGAAAAAGCCTGGCATTCAGTGCCAGTTGCAGCTTCCAGACAAACCTCAAGGGCAGCTTCACGTAGAGCACATTCTAGTAATTCAACCTTGAGGGGATAAATATATGGACCACTGTGGCCAAGCTATCCTTGTGCAGCCAAAACTGATAGAAAGCTGAAAGAAGGTGCTCTGAGCCCAAGACTACTTGGGCCTATAGTGACAAAGTTGGAGTCAGCAGTACACCTAAGCTACATACCTGATTGTTCAGGAAGAATGCAGTCCAACCCAGAATAGGCAACTGAGCTGCCTTCTGGACTTGGGTACCATTTACCCACAGAGCTTCCATCTTGCCAGGATTCATTTTCAGTTTATTGGCTATCATCCATCCCACAATTTCATCCAAGCATGTTTAATATTTGCATAGCCTCATCTGATTTAGATTTCAGAGAGAAATAGATAGAGCAGGGTGTCATCAGCATACTGGTAACACCTTAGTCCAAATCTCCTAACAACGACACCTAACAGCTTCATACAGATGTTATACAGCCCTGGGTTCAGGACGGTTTCCTGTGGCACCCCATAGCACACTTCGCGGGGGGCCAACAAAACTCCCATGCGGTGCTACTCTTTGAAATCAGCCCTGGAGATAGGAGCAAAACCACTGCAACACAGTACCTCCAACACTCATCCCAGGAGATTACTATTTTTAATGGCATCAAAAGCCTCTGGGAGATCAAGTAATAGTAACAGGGTCACACTCCCCTGTCCCTTTTTTGATAAAGACAACCCATCAGCAACCGAGGCAATTCAGCCATGAAATCAGACCTGAATCAAGATTGCAGTGGGTTAGTGGGTTAAGGTAATCTGTCCTCCAAGAATGCCTGTATATGTGCTGCTGCTACCTTCCCTCTAAAAGAGGCTACTAGTGACCAGGCAGTAGGTGGCAAATGCTACTGGACCAAGTTTTGTTTTGTTTTTAATATAAAGAAGTGGCTGCACCACCACCTGTGGGCATAAAACTGCAATTTAATTCTAAATCTGCCTTTGCTGACTTATGAAGCAGTTGGGTTTTGAAAGATGCTACAAAAATTGTCTGGTGAATGTGGTTTTCTGCCTCAAAGTAGTAACATTATATTATTGTGTTCTGTCTTTTTTTAAACAGCAAGTTGCATCGTTAATAGGAGCAGATCCTAGAGAAATTATTTTTACCAGTGGGGCAACAGAATCAAACAACATAGCAATTAAGGTAAATGAGTATATTGTAATGCCAAGTGATGGTGATGTAAAAGCAATTCACAGTAGTCTGGATGTTCAAATATTACTGTCCTGTCTTGTGTTATAATTAAGGCAGAAGCTTAATACAATTGCAGCAACTAACAGTGCAATCCTGTGTATATTTTTTGGCTTTACCTGAGAATAAATAAAAGTATTGGCAAGTCTTAAAAAGTGCTAAACCTATTACCTTGTGTGCAGTTTTTTTAAAGTCTGTGGAAGTCACAATTCTCTACATAAAGTTATTTGGATAATGTTATTGTTTTTGCATTTGCAGGATGAGCCATGTTAAATCTCTAGAGATACTTTGTTGTTTCAGATATAAATGTATTGTAATTGTAACTTAGTTGAGATTGTATAGCGATATACTGTAAGTTCCTAAAACAACTTGGTGTAAACTTAACCAGGTTCACAGCACACTCCTATGCACGTCTACTCAAAAGTAAGTCCTACTGAATTCCGTGGGACTTCTTTGGGTAAGTGTGCATAAGAGCCTCAGGCTGTGGTCTTGAACTCACTTATTAGAAGGTAAGCCCTATTGAACACAGTGGGACTTCCTTCTGTGCAGACGTGCATGTAAGATGGTACTGGTAGTTGAATTAAACTTCTGCCTTCCTTAAAGTAGATTGCACTAATGTTTCTTGATGTTAAGAGGCCTATTGTATAACCAAACCTAATTCTGCCTGCTTTGTACTTAAAACAGTTATGCAAAGAGAGAGTTGCATTATCAAAACTAACCGACAGGTCTCTTTTCAAGATTCTTCTCTGCACTGCAGTTTGTAAGGTTTCTGTGGCTACAGTTTTGCTTTGTAGCTATTTCCCATAATTGCACTGAGGAAAAATGTTGTAAAAATATGTAAAAAATGAAAATATGTAAAAATGAAACCATGACACTTACTTAAAAAACTGAAAAAATTCCTTCCAGTAGCACCTTAAAGACCAACTAAGTCAGTTCTTGGTATGAGCTTTCGTGTGCATGCACACTTCTTCAGATACAGCTAAAGTTGAAAATTGCCAAGGTTACTTGAATACAGTGGTACCTCGCAAGACGAAATTAATTCGTTCCGCAAGTTTTTTCTTCTTGCGAGTTTTTCGTCTTGCGAAGCACGGTTTCCCATAGGAATGCATTGAAAATCAATCAATGTGTTCCTATGGAAACCGCCTTCAGACCAGGTCCGGGGACAGTCTGTCCCCCGACCTCTTCTGAAGGCTGGGGGGGGGGGGACAAGGGCTTTTTCCCCACCCCCAGCATTTTAAAAAACCCCGGGACAGCAGAGGACTTCTCCGCTGTCCGGGGCGATCTTAAAATGCTGGCGGGCGGCAGCGAAGCCTTCGCTGCCGCCCGCCAGCATTTTAAAAAACCCCGGGACCTCTTCTGAAGGCCGGCGGGGGGCAAAAGTCTTTGCTCCCCTCGGCTGCCTTCAAAAGCCGTCCGGGATAGCGGGAAGCGCTTCCCTGCTATCCCGGACTGCTTTTAAAATGCTGGCGGTGGGGAGCAAAGCCTTTCGGCCCCCGCCGGCCTTCCTGGACCTCTTCTGAAGGCCGGAGGGGGGGGAAAAGGCTTTGCTCCCCACCGCCAGCATTTAAAAGAGGTCCCCGGAGATTTCCCTATGGGCTTTCTTCTTGCGAAGCAAGCCCATAGGGAAATTCGTCTTGCGAAGCAACTCGCAAACGGAAAACCCTTTCGTCTTGCGGGTTTTCCGTCTTGCAAGGCATTCATCTTGCGGGGCACCACTGTAGTTTTTCATATGCAATCCTTTGCATATTTACTAACAAGTAAATCTCATTGTGTTCAGTGGGGCTTACTCCCATGTAAGTGTGTACCATTTTGGGCTGCAATCCTATGCACACCTTTGGGAGTAAACCCCCCTGCACTTGGTGGGACCTAGTTCTGAGTAAATGTGCCTAGGATTTGTTGTCTATTGCCTGAAGCCTCAAGGTAACTGGGCGTTTTACATTTTTTTACTTGATACTTATAGAAACTATGGATTTCCAGCAGTTTTGATCTAATCCCCCCCCCCCCCCGTTTTATCTGTGTAAAGGGTGTTGGAAGATTCTATAAATCCAGAAAGAAACATATAATTACAACACAAACAGAACACAAGTGTGTGCTGGATTCATGCCGTGCCCTAGAAGCTGAGGGATTTCAAGTCACATACTTGCCTGTACAGAAAAATGGGATTATAGATTTAAAGGTAAATCACTTGTTTCCAAGTTTGTATTCATGTGATTGCAGCTTCTCCCCTTTTCAGTCCTTTGCAATGGAATGTTAACAAAAATGCAGTCTTCCACTTAGAATATGGATGCTACAGAGAGCTGTCTAAGTAAAAACTGGTGAAATGTTTGTTGGGTTGCAGTGACAAAAGGGTGAGGTTTACTGCTTATCTAGTATATTGTACAAAATTGGATCAGTTTAGCAGGTGCATTCAAAGAAAGGACACTATATCTCTAACTATTTAGAGTGCACATCTTAGCACAGGGAGTATGCCCTATTGATTATAATGGTGCTTATATGTTAAAAGTGCAGTGCTAATGCATTTGCAGTGCTAATGCAGTTCGAATTAATTCTCTTCTATGATTTCCACCAGGATCTAAAAAATGCAATCCAACCAGACACAGGATTGGTTTCAGTAATGACTGTGAATAATGAAATAGGAGTGGTACAGCCAGTTAAGGACATTGGTAAGTTGACAGTTTGGGTGGAATTGATTTTATGAAAGATTGTAAGATGCTTTATGGAAGAAGTTCCTCAAAAAACTGGTTATGAAATTTGAAATAAATACTAAATCAATCAAACAAACAAATGTCATATCTTGAGCTAAAATGCCAAATACTTATAAAGCTCGACAATGAAGCACACACTGTTGAAGCATAGAATAGCTACATAATTGTGGTGACTTAGAAACAAATCACTGGCTCACAATCAATATCTGACAGCTTTTCTATGTCTGTCAATAATTTGTGAAGGTCAAAATAGATGTTACATGTGAGATCTGTGACCAGATTTCCAAACCTTTTAAAAAAAGAACTTCAAGGTTGTTGTTTATGTGTCTACTCTTGGAGCAGGACCGTGGAGGATTCCCCCCCCCCTTTTTTTATTTTGAGCCATTTCACTCCCATCTAAATGCCCACCTCCCAGCAGTTGAAAGCTAACAGTACAGTGAAACACAGACATCATTTGTATTATATCTGTTCCCAGATTTATTTTGTGATGACCTCTGGGTTTTAGCAATATATTTGAATTGATTGATAAAATCAGTATGTTTAAAATCTTTCAACATTTTCATAAAATATAAATAATATTTCATTCTGAACCATGTTGTTTTTGCATTGTAGGTCAGATCTGCAGTTCCCATAAAATTTTCTTTCATACAGATGCTGCACAGGCAGTTGGGAAAATTCCTCTAAATGTCAATGATATGAAAATTGATTTAATGAGCATCAGTGGCCATAAAATCTATGGTCCCAAAGGTATTGATATTTCTTATTATTAGATACTACTTCCTTTTTACTAATAAAGGTGGCCAGGTTTATTTGATTTGGTAGTCAAATAAACATTTGGAGAAATTGCTAACCCTTGTCAAGGCACCATGAAAAACAGAGGCCTTAGTACAGGGCTGGAGAACCTGTGGCCTTCCAGATGTTGCTGGCCTACAGCTCTAATCAGCCCTAGCAATTATAGCCAGTGATCAAGGATGATGTAGTCCAGAAATATATGGAGGGCCACAGGCTCCCTATCCCTGCAATAGTATTTAAGGAGGAAACAAGAATAGCAGAGGAAAGCCTGCAACAGTCTTGCAGGGATGGGCGCTTCATTCAAAATAGCTTTCTTCGAAATAAGTACTTCCAGTGTGGTGTAGTGGTTAAGAGCGGTAGATTTGTAATCTGGTGAACTGGGTTCACTTCCCTGCTCCTCCACATGCAGCTGCTGGGTGACCTTGGGCTAGTCACACTTCTTTCAAGTCTCTCAGCCCTACTCACCTCACAGAGTGTTTGTTGTGGGGGAGGAAGGGAAAGGAGAATGTTAGCCACTTTGAGACTCCTTCGGGTAGTGATAAAGCGGGATATCAAATCCAAACTCCTCCTTTTCTTCCATATGAGCACTTTGAACACAACTGGGTTCCTAAACACTAGTCTGCTATCCAAGATGTGGAGACAGCTATATGTGGAACAAGCTACATCTACAAATGGATTAAGCTATGCCTGACCACATACCTTACACTATACAGATCTATATGCAGCAGCCTCCATGCAAACTACTGCACAGGGCACTAAGGGCACAGTCTATAATAGACTGTGTGTATGGATGTGGCAGTATGCATGACTTTCTGCCAGAATATTAGATTAGGATGCCAGACAGTTATTTTTCATTTTCTGGAGTTAAATAATGACAAAGGAAGATCCTGCTGAAGAACACCTCAAGGATTTTGATAAATTTTAGGAGAAGATACTTATTTTATAGAAATTAGCAAACGAGGATTCTTCCAATTAGAAATGTAAATTGAATATCTGAAGATGAGATCCAACAAAATGTGAATGGTTCTGTTCATGTAACAGGGCTTCTTCTTCCTCTGCCCCCCACTGCAGGTCCCTATAGTGATCCCAAAAAAATATTCTCCAGAGGGTTGGATACCTTCTGGAGTAGATTTTGGGGGTGCATAGGGGGCTGCAAGCTCAAATGAGAAACTGGAAGTTCTGTTGTGCAACCAGATTCCCATTGCACAAGTGGCGGAACATCACTGGATGTTGCCCTGAATGTTTAAAATGCATCTCTTGTGACGAAGAATCTTGATTAAAAGTTCCTGAAGGATTTTTTCTAAATGTTTCTAAATATGCTAGGAGACATACAGTATGGAAAGTCTACCTGTGTACTCAACAGAAGTAACTTCTTGTTTCTAAGGGGTTGGTGCAATTTATGTTCGGCGGCGACCAAGAGTAAGACTGGAACCTATACAAAGTGGGGGAGGCCAGGAGCGAGGATTACGTTCTGGGACTGTGCCAACTCCTTTAGCAGTTGGTCTTGGAGCAGCTTGCGAATTGGCACAACAAGAGATGGAGGTATAAAGAGCAGTTCTAGTTGTGTAACTTTTCTTGATCCATTTATTTTACTATGTTCTTTGAAGCCTTGTTGATGGTTGAAAGTCTGCAACACATTCCTTTAACAATAATGATTAGGGTTTAATATGATGCCCTTCTCTGTACTGTATAGAACTAATCGTGCTCCATAATTCAGCCTTTATTTTCCTATAATATGTAAAAGCAGTTATATAAGCAAACTTGGCCTTCTTGGCAGAACAATTTTCTGAGATGGTTTTGAGTATTTCTGAGATATTTTAGTAGTGCTATGTTCATTCATTAAGTAGTTCTCTGTGCCATATTTCTTACAAACTCTAACCTTACAGTTAGAACCTTTCTGGTCTCTGTCTTGCTGTTGGTAAGAGAAGGCAAGCAGTTTCTAGAACAACTAGTGTTTATTGATTATAATAATTGTACAGAGATGTGCCTCTATTTCAAGGGCATCTCTCTTTCTTCTCGAGCATAGAATTTTCAAACAATTATGGAGGCAATTTCTTACAGAATTTTCCTACTACATATTTCTGAATTTTACAGCAGCAATTGTGGGATAGTAGAGCAAACTCAGGGGGTGGAATCCAATGTTGTGCAAGCAGACTTCTGTTCACATAATGAATCTATCCTTTCTTTCTTTCCTCCATCCCCCCATGTACCCTGAAAATGTGGGGCATATTTGGGAGTATTAGAGCATGGAAGGGAGAGGAGAGGTAGGTGAAGTCCCATTGTGCAGATGGAAGCCTATTCCACTTGCACATAGCCAGCATCAGCTTGATAACTGTAACTCTCATATTTAACTTGGGGCTGAATTTTGCTATGGTTATTATTTGTGTGAGAAATTGCTCTGACAAATATTGTGTTATTTTGCCTTGTCTTTTTGGTTAACAGGCCAGATTTGACTGATAGAACATTTTTAGTACATCAATCAAGGCTCATCTGCATGTTTGTAGAATAGCTAATAAGTTCTCTTGTTTCTTTTTCAGTATGACCATAAGCGAATTAGTTTATTAGCTGGCAGATTAGTTACAAACATAATGTCTGAAATTCCTGATGTAGTAATGAACGGCGATCCAGTTCATCGTTATCCAGGTATTATTAGCAGAATGTTGAGTTCCTCTTTACTTCAGAAATTGCCTTTGGCCATTTAGGGTTTCTTTTTAAAATGAATATAGCATTGGAAATTTTAAAACAGATTTAAGTGTTAATCTGGTACAGCAGTATTGTTTTAGAATTGAAAGCAATCTTGTGCTCATCAGGTACTAGCCCAGAAACTCAACAAATAGCTTGAATATTGCAAAATTCTCATCCTCTGTTATACAATGTTCTATATATTCATGACTAGATGAAAACTGAGATAATATTATAACAGCATCAGTGCTAAAGCTTTGATTGACTCTAAATAGTTTCACTGTTGCTCTGTTAAGCATATGAAGTCAACATGAAATTAAGTAGATTGTAGTCACTGAAACACGACGTTTAAACTAATTCAGATATGTCTTCTGCTTCTGTACTGACCTTAAATCACTGCATAAATCAATCCCAGTGAATAGCAGGTTATGCACAAGCTTTTTTTATTGTTTTACATCTTAGTTCTGACTTGTATGTTTTAGGCAGAGCACTAGGATAAATCACTGTGTTAAAGACTGAATGAAGAATTCTGTAATGGTCCAAAGAGCTGCTCAATATTTTCTTCCACTTCATTGTCTTCTGCATAGTTAGCCAGTTTTAGGTTGTTTAGGAATAAAAATTATGGGTGTGCTGGTGAGACAGTTGTTCTGCATGCATTTCTGGAATTAGCATTTAGCTCTCTAGTGATCAGAGCTGTGGTGACATTCACATTCAAAGGAAATGAAAAAGAAACATTCCATAAAGGGAAAATAGACTCAGATTATTTAAGAGCAGGGTCTTGAGTTCAACCCCCATGTTGGGCTAAAAATTCCTGCATTGCAGGGGGTTGGGCTAGATTACCCTTGTAGTCCCTTCGTATACTATCATTCTGTGATTCTGCAAAAACCCTGTTGTCTAAAGTGCAATCTTAAAAGAAGCTGACACTGCTTTGTTAACTTTGCAGGCTGCATTAACTTATCCTTTGCATATGTGGAAGGAGAAAGCCTGCTGATGGCACTTAAAGATGTGGCTCTGTCTTCTGGAAGGTAATATTGTTGGTGTAAATTGGAAAGAATGGGTGAAATTGCACTAAGCACTTGGACCGTGTCTTGAGCCAACATGGTGTAGTGGTTAAGAGCAGTGGACTCGTAATCTGGTGAACCGGGTTTGATTCCCTGCTCCTCCACATGCAGTTGCTGGATGACCTTGGGCTAGTCACACTTCTCTGAAGTCTCTCAGCCTCACACACCTCATAGAGTGTTGTGAGGGAGGAAGGGAAAGGCGATTGTTAGCCACTTTGAGACTCCTTAAAGGGAGTGAAAGGCAGGATATCAAGTCCAAACACCTCCTCTTCTTCTTCTTCTTCTTCTTCTTCTTCTTCTTCTTCTTCAGCAGGCCATCCCTCATTTCTGGATTCTGTTTAGAGAAAGACTCAGCTACACGGGGTGGTTAGAAACAGTTGAAGGCTAAATACTTAAAACATGACTCATGCATCCTCCCCTTTTCTAAGGAATGTGTGTACATGCAGAGGCAGGTATAATGCCAAGGTTGAATTCAGCAACATTGGCATCAATGTGATGTATTTGCCAAGTGTGAGGTTTTATCATCTTGGTGAATGTTACATGCTATATGTTTCGGTTCCGTATAGTATGGTGAGCTAGCATGGTAAGGGCAAGTGATCACTACAAGGTTTGTTTCTGGGACTAGAGAACTCTATTATACTAGATTAGTTCATGATGTACCAGCATCTCTTAAAGTTAATGTAGCTAGTGTATTTATGCTTGTCTTGTGCCATGAGACAATAGACACTACATACTTTGAACTGAACTGAAATGGATTGGGGAACTGTGAAAAAGACTGACTACTAAAAAGCAGGAAAACTCTGATGTTGTGCTAGAAGACTCTGCTGGAGCTGTGCATACTCTGCTGATGACACTGGTCAAAGTGTGTTGTAGTATTAACAACAGATGGTGGACCCAGGTATAACAGGTTATGGGCCAACTGACTTCTATAAGTCTTACATATGTGAGAGAGAAGAGAGAGCCTGGAATATGGTCTAAGGACACATTATGCGGTCTATTGTTAAAGCTATGCAAGTCTTAGTCTGGTCAGTGTGCAGATGAGAGATTGCCTGGAACTCCCATGCCAGATATTTAAAGGAGTGCAGAATAAAAGTGGCCTTTTCCACTTCAAGTCACTAGAATTAATGATCTAGAACAAATCTATAAGCCATCTAATCCAGAATCTTTCTTTATTCTGACCAGGGCTGATTTACTTCCATTTATAAGGAGTGTCCTATTAGCATTTCTGACTCCTTTCAAATATTTCTGATTCCTTTTAACATTCAATTGGCAAATGTCAAATTACATAATTTAACCAAGCTTTATTAGTTATAACTGGATCTACTAGATGGTTAATTCCTGCTGCTAATATCTTTTTGTCCTTTCCTTCCAGTATTTTAGTCCCCCTAAGTTATAAGAAGATCTTTGGGCATTCTTATTTTCCTGATCACATAACACACTTTTTAATATATTACCCACTCTGTCTGATCTTTCCCCCTACCTCACACTTCTTTTTCTAACATCAATCTGTTGCTGTACTCTGCCTTATTTTCTGCTTCTGCAGTTGAAATGCCTTACCTTCTATTAATTATGCAATTACACACCCTTCTCTTGCATAATTAGTCTTCTTGGTTTGTTTCTGTAGTCAGTAAATCTTTAGGGGGCAGCGATAGAGTTATAATAAGAGCATAATACTCTAGAGCTGTCTGCTATTTTGGTTTCTATACCAGTTCTGTGTAAGGACAAAATGCCAACATATTGTTTTTTCTCATTAGTGCTTGCACATCTGCGTCTCTGGAACCATCATATGTGTTGCGTGCAATTGGAACTGATGAAGACTTGGCTCACTCATCCATAAGGCAAGGCTTATAGTTCTAAGTTCTAAATTAAGCATAGGCAAACTCGGTCCTCCAGATGTTTTGGGACTACAACTCCCATCATCACTGACCACTGGCCCTGTTAGCTAGGGATGATGGGAGTTGTAGTCTGAAAACATCTGGAGGGCCAACTTTGCCTATGCCGGTTCTAGGCAGTCACATTCAATTATATTACATCCATCGAGAGAAGAATCCCTTTTTATCTTTTTATGTGTGCTATGTTGCATCTGATAAGCTCTTTGCTTTAATTTCAGGTTTGGCATTGGCCGTTTCACTACTGAAGAAGAGGTAGATTATACCGTAAAAAAATGCATACAGCATGTGAAGAGATTAAGGGAGATGAGGTAAAAAAACATAAATCTGAATATTAGACATTGTTAGTCACGGAATCTCAGTGGTTTGAGCAGATCAAGATAGGGGAAGGAATATACTATTTGTTATCTCTGTAGCTGTGGTCCAGCCAGATATTTACAGCAAACTGGCACAATCCTTATAAAGCCCAAATATGCATGCAGTCCCATTATTTAAATCACAGAATCAGGTGGGTCCTAATATATATATTTCTCAGGTGTCAAAGGCCAGGGTAAATACGCATTTAGAAGGGTGGAAATTCATATATAAATCTCTTTATTTCCATTGCTAGTGTCTCAATATACTGTAATACCCATCGTGGGTTCAGGCATTCAACCTTGGTGACATTTTGCCATAACAAAACATCTTAATTGGGTATTTCGGAAGATAGGAGGCATTCTTAGACATAATTACTTTATGTAGTTAGAAAGTGTTCTTTGTGGAACTTCGTTTAAAATAATATTTTGTTCTTATTAATTATTTCCTGAAAGTTCTACTGATGTCAAATTATTTGTATTTCTGACTGTCATTGAATTTTCCTTCTCATTTCACAGCCCACTGTGGGAAATGGTACAGGATGGAGTTGATTTGAAGAGCATTAAATGGACACAACATTAAGCAAGGAAATCACTTGTTATCTTGGACTGCTTGGATATAGATTAAAGTAATATTTTCTCTACATTCCTGAGTAAAACCATGTTGTGCTTGTTTTAAAAATACAAAATCTTTGAGTAATCAGTTACGCTTTCTAAATCTAGAGCCTGAAAACTAAATCTAAGGCGATGTTTGTTCAGGTAAATAACTGTGCTTACAAATCATCAAATACGAATGGACATTAGTTTCCTGGAACCAAAGAAGTTGCAGAACTTTTATTTTGGAGGTTACTTTGGTGCAGCTTGATATGCCAAATCTTCAACTGTCTTATTGTAAAAATAATAAAAAAGTAGTTTGTTTCTACTGTAGGTTTTCCCTAGAATAATTTGCATCTGTTTCAGCAACATCTGTCTTATTGCAAAACTTGTGTTCAAACAGACAGTATGGTCAGAAGTAATCCTCTTACAGAAGGCAGTCTTCCATCTAAAAAGTCCATGTTTTATATTTGAGCAGTGGCATTTGCTACATAGCAATGAATTCAACTGTGCCTAAGGTTTACTAGCTCCCAAATGCAGATCACATTCACTTTTTCACAAATTCGCCTTTTCCTTACCTTTTCCCTTGATTTGTTTTCACAATTTTTTTCTCCTGCTTTCCAGAATAATTTTTTCTGAGCTATTTATTGATTTATTTTTGAGTGACAATGGAAGATTTCAATATAATGTTTTTCCTGTAGAGCAACATATTTTGGTTTTTGCTGATAAGAAGCTATGGTCTTGAGAATGAGATTGTGTCTGTCTAGAAATATCCCAGTTATACAAATATCCCAGGTTGATAATCACTTTAAAAAATAAAACAATGTCATTGCCTTTCACTTCAGGGTGCCTGACAGTGCTAGATTAAGTTAAACTGGTGAGGCTAGTATTTTTGGTACTCAGAAATGTGTGCCCTCATTTGTATCAGATTTTTTTTTTTTACTGGTATTACTTTTTCTAGTAGTAGAAAGAAAACACCTATTTAAGGGAAGTTTTTAGGTTTTTTTTACTGCTTTCTGAAATAAATGCAGGAAGGAAATTTAACTGTCTATAATAAATGAACGCTTGTCTTATGCAGCTTTGTGTGCACACCATTTTGAAGGAAATGGCTGCTGACCCTAGGCAATGGACTGTTAGCACTCAATCAATGAAGTATCACTTGCCTTAACTACGAGTCCTATACACACAACGCATATACTCCCATTGAAATTGTATCAGCTTCCTTGAGATAATGTTTATTGCAAACCTGTTCTGGCAAAACTGCTTCATGTAGGAGAGTTCTTTATTTGCAAAATCGTTACAGAAGTTTTCAAAAGCATGGTTTAAAACGGAAGAAGCATTGATACTACAATGATGACAGTTTTATTACCATATCACAAAATTAAATTTAATTTTGTGGGCAAGCCATTAAATCCCCCCCCCCCAGGTAATTAAAAATAAAACAGCTTTGGAACACTTCTTACACTGTACACTGTTTCTTACACTATACACATAGACTTTTTCAGACATTTATTTTTGTTGTTTTAGAGGAATTCTGTGCAATATAAGTACAGTGAAAGAGAAAGGACATATTACAGACAGACAGAGAAAAGATAATGTGTTAAAAACAAAATACTGAGTTAAAATTGGCACAAAAATGCTTTTCTATGTTTAACTTAGTAATGTGGCACTCATCTATTAATAAAGAGATAAAAGCAGCTTTTACTTGTTTGAGGTGTGAATTCTTGTTCATTGGGATGGAAAATATATACACTGATTTACTGAGCAAGTAGTTCTCTTGAGATGGTAGGAATTTTTGTCTGAATGTGCATCACTTTGCACTTGCGTATATTGCAATATATTTGCTATTGTGCAGAGTTTGGAGATCCTTTTTGAAGATCCTCTCAATTTGTTCTTGCCACTTTGAATAATGTGGTAATGTATTATCAGCAAACATGGCCTCCTCACTGCTCACCCCTAATTCCAGGACATTCATGAACAGGCATCTATCTAGTTCCATGATTTCAGAAATTAACCATCAATAAATAAAAATATTGCTGACTTTGAGATTTGAGGGTGCTCTTCAACAGTTTTAGATAATTGGACAGAAGAGAAAGGTGGACCATTGAGGTCCAAGATACTTACAACATAATATATACAATGCACTCGTATACTGTAGCCTGGAAGTTGTAAAAATATGAATGAAATCTAGCAGATCTGCATTTTTTAAAAAAGTTGTGTAGTCCTATTAAGATTGCCGGAAGAAATATTGACAACCTCAGATATGCAGATGACACAACTTTGATGGCAGAAAGTGAGGAGGAATTAAAGAACCTTGTAATAATAATAATAATAATTTATTATTTATACCCCGCCCATCTGGCTGGGCCTCCCCAGCCACTCTGGGCGGCTTCCATAAAAACCAAAAATACAATAAAATATCACACGTTAAAAACTTCCCTGAACAGGGCTGCCTTAAGATGTCTTCTGAATGTCAGGTAGTTGTTTATCGCTTTGACATCTGCTGGAAGGGCGTTCCACAGGGTGGGCGCCACTACCGAGAAGGCCCTCTGCCTGGTTCCCTGTAGCTTTGCTTCTCGCAATGAGGGAACCGCCAGAAGGCCCTCGGCGCTGGACCTCAGCGTCCGGGCAGAATGATGGGGGTGGAGACGCTCCTTCAGGTATACTGGACCGAGGCCGTTTAGGGCTTTAAAGGTCAGCACCAACACTTTGAATTGTGCTCGGAAACATACTGGGAGCCAATGTAGGTCTTTCAAGACCGGTGTTATATGGTCTCGGCGGCTGCTCCCAGTCACCAGTCTAGCTGCCGCATTCTGGATTAGTTGTAGTTTCCGAGTCACCTTCAAAGGTAGCCCCACGTAGAGTGCATTGCAGTAGTCCAAGCGGGAGATAACCAGAGCATGCACCACTCTGGCGAGACAGTCCGCAGGCAGATAGGGTCTCAGCCTACGTACCAGATGGAGCTGGTAAACAGCTGCCCTGGACACAGATTTGACCTGTGCCTCCATGGACAGCTGTGAGTCCAAAATTACTCCCAGGCTGCGCACCTGGTCCTTCAGGGGCACAGTTACCCCATTCAGGACCAGGGAATCCTCCACACCTGCCCGCCTCCTGTCCCCCAGAAACAGTACTTCTGTCTTGTCAGGATTCAACCTCAATCTGTTAGCCGCCATCCATCCTCCAACCGCCTCCAGACACTCACACAGGACCTTCACTGCCCTCACTGGTTCTGATTTAAAAGAGAGGTAGAGCTGGGTATCATCTGCATACTGATGAACACCCAGCCCAAACCTCCTGATGATCTCTCCCAGCGGCTGCATGTAGATGTTGAAAAGCATGGGGGAGAGGACAGAACCCTGAGGCACCCCACAAGTGAGAGCCCAGGGGTCTGAACACTCATCCCCCACCACCACTTTCTGAACACGGCCCAGGAGGAAGGAGCGGAACCACTGTAGGACAGTGCCCCCAGCTCCCAGCCCCTCAAGACGGTCCAGAAGGATGTTATGGTCGATGGTATCAAACGCCACTGAGAGATCCAGCAGAACTAGGAAACAGCTCTCACCTTTGTCCCTAGCCCGCCGGAGATCATCAACCAGTGCGACCAAGGCAGTTTCAGTCCCATTATGAGGCCTGAATCCTGACTGGAAGGGATCCAAATGGTCCGCTTCTTCCAGGCGTGCCTGGAGTTGTTCGGCAACTGCTCGCTCTATCACCTTGCCCAAGAATGGAAGATTTGAGACTGGGCGATAGTTGTAATGAGGGTGAAAGAGGAGAGGGGAAAATATGGTCTGAAGCTCAACATCAGCCCATTGGTCCCATCACCTCCTGGCAAACAGAAGGGGAAGAAATGGAAGCAGTGACAGATTTTACCTTCTTGGGCTCCATGATCAAGGCAGATGGTGACAGCAGCCACAAAATTAAAAGACCCCTGCTTCTTGGGAGGATGAAAGAGGAGAGGGGAAAATATGGTCTGAAGCTCAACATCATGGCCATTGGTCCCATCACCTCCTGGCAAACAGAAGGGGAAGAAATGGAAGCAGTGACAGATTTTACCTTCTTGGGCTCCATGATCAAGGCAGATGGTGACAGCAGCCACAAAATTAAAAGACCCCTGCTTCTTGGGAGAAAAGCAATGAGAAACCTAGACAGCATCTTAAAAAGCAGAGGCATTACCTTGCCGACAAAGATCTATATAGTGAAAGCTATGGTTTTCCCAGTAGTGATGTATGGAAGTGAGAGCTGGACCACAAAGGCTGATCGCCGAAGAATTGATGTTTTTGAATTGTGCTGGAGGAGACTCTTGAGAGTCCCATGGACTGCAAAAAGATCAAACCTATCCATTCTGAAGCAAATCAGCCCTGAGTGCTCACTGGAAGGACAGATTATGAAGCTGAGGCTCCAATACTCTGGCCACCTCATGAGAAGAGAAGACTCTCTGGAAAAAAACTCTGATGTTGGGTAAGATGGAGGGCACAAGGAGAAGGGGACGACAGAGGACAAGATGGTTGGACAGTGTTATAGAAGCTAGAAACATGAATTTGACGAAACTCCGGGAGGTAGTGGAAGACAGGAGTGCCTGGCGTGCTCTGGTCCATAGGGTCATGAAGAGTTGGACACGACTAATCAACTAAACAACAACAGTCCTATCAAGAGGTACCTAGTTCTCTGTTTTTATGTTGTATATATTTGGGTTTGATCACATGGAAATGTGACAGAAGTATTGGCACCTATTGTATTTCATGGCAGGTCGGTCCTGATGTTTACAAAACTTTCCCCACCCCACCCCCTTTCGGCTACTGCTGATTACGTTTCTGTTGTCTTTGGCGGAGTGGCTTTGACCACCTGAAAGCTTTCGCCGCACCAACCGTGCGAAGCCTGCGAAGGTACCACAGGAGGCCACCTCGAAGATGCGCCCGCGCTTTTCCTTCACCAGGGAAGATCTCCCTCGCTCGCTCCGCTTGCCTTCGCCACACACGCTCTCGCGGCGCCGCCTACCGCAGGCCACACCCTCCTCTCCTCGCCGCAGACGGCCCGGAGGCGGTGCAGGCGGGCGGCCATTTTGTGGCGCTGCTCGGTCGCTGGCGCTGGGGCTCAGCGCGGGGAGCGGGGCCTGAGTGGCGAGTTAGTTTCCTTTCTAACCCACTTTTTTCCCGTACAGGCCCCTCGGTAAGAACTTAGCACTTCCCTGGCGGCGCCTCCGGCTCGCCGGGGAATCATAATAGGTGGGGAAAGCCGGGCTTGTCCGGCTCGGCTGCGAGGGGGAGCGTGTTCCCCTCCCACCTCAGCTTGCACAAAGGGCGGGAAGGCGGGAACGAGGCCTGAAGGGAGCGGGGGGTGAGGGCCGCGCTCCGGAGCCTCGTTGGCTCCTCAAGGCCTTGGCCTGTAACTCTCGCGTGGGGTCTGTAGGTTGGACAGGCATTTAACCTCGCTAAGGCATTTTGGGCCTGGTGCGCAGGGGTTGCTTGGCTGCGCCTAAGCGACGGTGCTGGTTCGGGGTAGTGGAAGAGCCGCCTATGCGCCCCGTGGGTTTGTGACCCCCGTTTCTTTTGGGGGTAGGTGAGTATCGGCGGCTCCCTTCATAAGTGGCCGGGCTTCCCTGGGAGCATCCCCGGGACCGGGTCTTAGGGCGGTGCAGGCCCTCCCATTGTAGGGGATGACGGGGGCGAATGGAAGCGAACTCGGTAGTGTAAAACAAAATGGCCTGAGCTGCGGGGATTTTTTTCCCCTTATTTTTTTTTTTTGCATCGACCAAAAGCTGTCGCAGTACGCCCGGTTCTCTGGCGTCCAAGTCAAATAAAGACTCGTCCTTGTGCAGATTCGAAGTTGTACTGGACTCAGTGTGAACAACGCCGTGATGAATTTTCGAAAGCTTTCGATTGAGATCTAGCGTCCTGTTTTCACGGTTTTGTTTTGGTGGGGTGGTCTCCAGGTACACACACCACTGGTTGTTATTTTGGTTAACTGCGCTCTGTGAAATTTCTGGGCCCTTCGTGGTTAACAAAAATTTAAATTCGCGGCATGAAATGATACCTTACATGTGAAACCCTTGTCGCTGTTTTAAGTTGGCTAAAAAGGTTTTAAGAAACATTTGGTTCTGGAGGATGACTTCAGGGTTTATGGTTGTTCTTTAGGACTCCTGGGGTGGATCTGTTTCATATCTTCACTGACATGGGCGTGCTCATCAGGTTATATAACAAATTCATTTGTTATAGAGCGATAAGGACATCATTTGTATACAAAATTAATTTATCATTCCGAAATTTGACTTCATGAAAGAGAGCTTCATTGTTTGCTGTATTTTCCTAGTTTATTTATTTCCTCTGAGGGACATAAATGGAAGGATATTTGCTTTTTAAACAATAGGGCTGCTGTAAGTAGGTAAAGTAATTGATGATTATTAGCCAAAGATAAAGGAAGGTGATAGGAACTTACATATAGGTACAAACTGTTAAGATGCTATAAAAAGGCTTTTCATTTTTAAAAAAGTATTTGTTCTTATGTATTTTGATTATTAGGAAATACTGGCTTTAGTTTTGTGTTGACTTTGAGTCTTCAGTTGTGAATCCCTTTATTCCAGCACACTTTCCCTTCCCCTTCCCCAGCTACTGATAAGCACAGTAATCATACATTTTTAATACTGTTTGTTTGAAACAAAGCTCCAAGAAAATGCTTGGTGTTGGAAAGTTACTTTGTACCTAGGAATGTTCTGCTTACCTCATGAGTAAAAAAGAAGCTTATCATAGGTTCTATAGGATTTTGGTGTATATTTCGGAACTCAAGGGCAACATACAAAGAGTATTCATTGGGCACGAAGGAGTCATTAAGACCAGGGATAAATTAATATGACAGAATATCTCAGCATATCTGGTAGTATGCTTTTTTGAAAAGGTTTTTGATTTCTGAACATTCTTGCTTGGAATTATGCATGCGGCATAAACCACAGAAAATAGTTATTGGAAAAACTGAGCATGACGGCAGACCCTTTTGTTGAATAGAAATGTGCACTGGGAACTGGTTGGAGAAAAATATCTGTTAGCATTTTGCAGTGAAATGACCATGTGGAACATTATTAAGCTATTTAGAAATGAAAAAAGGCGATCTCTCGAATTGTACAAAAAATTGTCACCAGGATAATTGAAAGATTTCAGATGCTGAAGTTTGGCTTGTGCTGAATAATTCTCACATGAATTAACATATGTCCTAATATTGAATTGTAAATAGTTTATAAGGTCAGGTAGTGAATGAGTTATTGGGTTTTGCTGTTCAGACAGGTGTTTTACTTCATATTTTATGCGGGAATTCACACTGTTTAAGTTTTGTGGTGCTGATGTTGATTTGTTCCTTGAAAGTCTTTGTTTCGATTAATTGTTATTTCCTGTGGTCAGCAAATATACGGTTTTCTTTAAATAAGGCATATTTACAGATATCACCTGTTCATAGAACTGCCTGTCAAGCCATTCATGAGATGTGTGGAATTCAGTATTTGTTTTTGTTTCTTTTCTTTCAATGGAAAATATTTTCAGGATCTGCAGATCAGGATTTCCAGATTACATTAGGGTTGTGTGTATTTAAGTACTAGTGTATATAAACTTGCTGAACGTTGGACACAGTGATTGTGAAATACTGTTTGGTCCTGTGCTTTGAGAAGAAGATTGTCCTGTTTGCAATTTATGTTGGATTGTATTTTGATTCTGCAGCTCTAAAATAAGCAAAGTTAAAGAAATAGGAGGAAGTGTATTGTAAGGTATTTGCAGTCTGATTTGGCTTCAGCAAATGTGAAATGACTTTGAAAGGATGTTGTGTTTTGGTTTATTTAAAGTACTTCTTAATTGGGTGAGAAGTTGTAGCATTAGAAAACTATTCTAGTTTTCTTGATCAGGAAAAATAAACTAGCCCTCTTTATGAAATGAGATAAATCAGCTATCTGAAGAGAGAATGCAAAGTTAATTTCTGTAATGAATGTGTTCTGGCTTTTTGTTTGTATTCGTTCTCATGTTGAATATTTTTTGTTTTAAAATAAAAGTAATTGTTGCTATCAAAATGTGTGAAGCTGTGGAAAAGACCAAGGAATGTATATTTCATGCACTCTCAAACTTGTGGTTCCCATGTATTGGAGTGCCTTATGATGGACATTGTCCCAGACTGTCATAATACACAGCACATTGTGGACTGCTAACTTTTAGTTATGTGTTGCTTGCATTGATTTTTGCCTCCATTTATTCTTTATTTCAGTCTAAAAGTTGGTTTTAATTGGTTGCCCACAGGATTGCCTTGGCTTCTACTACTTGTTAAGGAAAAAAAACACACCTCTCTTGGCAGGTAAGATACTGAAGATGTATTTATGCTTACTGAACACGCTTGGATAATTCAAAGTACTCAGGAAGATAGAGCCAGTACATGAGTTACTTTAAAAAGTTTAAATCACCAAAAATATATGGAGGTCCCCCCCCTTTGTTGGCCTCAAGTTGTGATTTTTTTGGTAAAACTTTCTGTGGGTAGAATTCTTTAAGATTGAGGTCTTTTTAGGGTTATGTGGTCTTTAAAACACCATTAACTCTTCTTTATAGCAAGTTTTGTGTAGTTACCCAAATTGTCTAGTCATGTAGGTTTAAAAACAAACAAAACCCAGGTGAGTTCTACTCTCCTAGCTGAAGCTTGGCAGCTAAGTCTTTAATTTGCATTTGGGGTTTGAATACATTTTTAATATAATTGTAGCTCTTTGGTGTTTAGTCTGAAATAATTAATACATTTTGTGATGCATATCAGTGTTAGCTATATATTTGCAAAGTCAGATTTTTATATATCCGTGCCCCCCAAAATACATTCTTTACCATGATGGTTATATCTACAGCCTGTTGTTTTCTGGAGAACTGTACTATTATGCTGCTCAGTCTTCTATGTAACATTTATGAACTGTTGTTAAATGGCCGTGCAAACATTTGTGTCTTGTATTTTTTAATAAGTATCTCCAGATGAATGAATTATTTAAAATGGAAGGCCATGTTAGGCAGCTTTATGACATTATGGAAGAAATGCATTCTTTGAGATAATGGCCCAAAGATTAATAATTTAGTTTCAAATATTTTTATCCTTCTCCCTATCTAAAATATAATCAAAGCAGCAATTAAATCTAAAACATCAGTAACTACAGTTTGGTATAAAATAAACAGCACAGCATAGCTTTTTGGTAAGTATAAAAGACAAAAGCTTTGTGAACTACCCACATGAAAACAAATAAAGATGGAGCCAAGTAGACATCTCTCAAAATGATGTTCCAAATTATTTGCACATTGTCAGAAAAGGCCCTGTTCCTATGGTCTACCAGTGACATTTCTGGTGATGAAGTATGGAACAAGACTTTGGTGTCTCAATATTTCAGCAGGTTCCTAAGACAGACTTAATAGTTTTGATTAATAGAATGTATATATCTGGACTGGTTTATCTCAAAACTCCTTATGGTTGCAGAGAAAGATTTGGCTGTAAACAATACTATTGCTTACTTGTGATGATTGAAAGCATGTCCCTGTTTTTGTGTAAGATCAGAATTTTGGTGCACATAGTGCAAGTGAAATACTTATGTAGGTCAGATTAGGAGGCTTCTACTTTTTTCAGACCAAGGACCAGTCTAAAGTGCAGACATGTGTTTGGACATTTATACTTAATTTTCATCATACAGGCTTTGTCCTATTTGTGCAGGGTTGCATTCCTGGTGCCTGCACACATCGGAGCATACATAAGCCTACTCTTTTACGCCCCCAACTTGTGTTCAGACCACTTCCACAGACGACAGTTGTTTGGCAGTAGTTCTGCTGTTGCAGTCTGCTTTAGATCCTGGAGCACCAGTTGAATAACTGTGGTAATAAGGTATGCAACAAGGTATCTTCAGACAATACACCTTGATTTATGGACTTAATCCGGAAGTCCGTTCTTAAACCAAGGCGTGCTTTCCCATATCAGCGGGGGCCTCAATTTACAAATGCAACACTCTCAACAGGAAGCAGAACATGTTCTGCTTCCAAGGCAAAGTTCACAAACCAAAACACCTACTTCTGGGTATGCAGCATTCTTAATCCAAGTTGTTCATAAACTAAGCTGTTCTTAAACCAAGGTACCACTGTATATTTCTGGTGGGTCTTGAACATGCAAAACTGAATGTTCTTCAAAAACCAGTTGAAGATAATAGAACTTGAGCCTCTGTGCAAAGGTTCCAGTCATAGACACCCTCAATATTATATAACATGTTTTACAGTTTATTCGATCTTTTAACAAAAATGTTTTAGCCTTTTTATGATGTGCTGAGGTCTGTATCTACTGAATAGGCCTATTCACTCTTTTGATTTTGCTGCTTAGGTTATGATTATAACACTTCTGCAGAATAAATGTTTTGTAGATGTTGCTGTCCAAATAATAATAATAATAGTAGTAGTAGTAGTTTATACCCCGTCCATCTGGCTGGGTTTCCCCAGCCATTCTGGGTGGCTTCCAACTGAATATTAAAAACAATACAGCATCTTCTACTAATATGTTGTACTAGTTTTGAATGCTTGCTTTAACTTGTACTAAATTGTTTGCTTGAATTTGAATAATCTACATTTTCTTATGCTTTTAAATTAGGGATTAATCAACCTTTTAAAAGCCTTTTCCTATTTCTCATTTGCAAATCTATTGCATAGTAATTTGTATCTGTGACTGTCATAACATCTTAAAGGTGACACTGCAGATTTCAAACCTGTTTTATTTTAAAAGAAAACTCTTTAAGAGTACTTACTACAGTAAATATAAGCAACATTGTAAAACTGGACAAAATATATTACAACACAAAACCACTGTTATCAGCCTGAAGGGAAGGGTTTAAATAAAACAATAACTATTATAATTATAATTATAATCATTTCTACCAGGAACTAAATGAACTTCAGAAAGACTGTGACATCACCAAATATGATGTACAGTATCCAGTACGTCAATAGCCCTTCCAGCACTTAGACACTAGGATGAATGTGAAGTACTCTCTGTATCTTCATGAGATTTAGCATTATTAGTGGATGACTTTGAATGTTGCCTCTTTGATCTAGCATAGATATATTGAAAAAAAGTTTAAATGAAATTTGCTTCCAGTATTCTGGGGGCATAAGCTGGTTTCCTGATTTGTTTAGTAATGGGAAAATGTGCTTGTAAATCCCAGGCAACATGGCACCTTTGGAGCATTTATTTTTCATACTTCTGGCTACTGGCTACTTGGTTGTTTCAGCTAAAGTTCATTTTATAGTTCTCTCTGCAACCATAAGGAAAAAGGAAGGTTCTTCTGATGAGCTTCAACTAAATCAAAGCCAATTTATTGAAAATTTTATGATACTTCAAAAGCAATTATGTAAGTTTTTATCCCTTCATGTTAGCAAGCTGATGAATGGTTTTAAAAACATTTTCTTTTAACAAAAAGGGTTTTTTTTTAAAAAAAGAATCATGAACATTTTAAATACTATTTCCTTTATCACATTATTTTTCCTAGAGATGCCAGTCCTTTTTTAATTTAGGAAGGCTTTTAGCAGTACTATGTAGCTATTTCAGAGTGGCATTATCTGAAACAGCAACATAATCAAGCACAGGGTGCAGGAGAGGTGTCTTACTGGTTCCTGACTTCTAAAATACATCTTGCAGTGCCTGGTAACTCTAGAGTTTTCCATGCAAACACCAAACCAAGTATTAGCTTGCTTGTATAAAGGAATTAATGGCTTTGTGAAAGCTGCAGAGTAGGAGGAGATTCTTAAAAAAAGAAAAGAAAAAAGAACAAAAGTGAGGAGCAAGGAATAGGCTGGAGAGATTTCATGCCTCTAGATACCAAGCAATGTGATGTATAGGAATTTTGAAGTAGTTATGCATTCCTGTGTGGGACTGAAGTATAAGATTGTGACATAAGATAAGTGTTTTAAAAATAAAAAGTTCGTTGGTGCACAGGAGCCTAAAATATTATTTCAGCCTTGAGCTAAATGAACTTAATGCAAGAAGTTTGCTTTTGGATTGTCATATCTGAAGCTGGTGTTCTCCAGAAGGATTTGTCTTGGTTCCAGTTTTTGACTGTGTTCTTGTTAACAGCCTTTAACATTCCATATTGCAATTTACTGGAAAGCTTTGATGCAATTGTGCTTTAAAAGTACTTTGTAGAGAAAGCTGCATGAATAAAGATCACAAATTGTAAATTGATTTAAGATCTGCAGGAGCTTTTAAACATAAGTATCTAGGTTAAGCATATGGTGTCTTAAATAGTCTGACCTAGCCGTTGCCTTTTCTCATCTGCAGGTGTGTGTGTTTCAGCGCAGCATGGCTGTGGTCATCCGCTTACAAGGTCTCCCAATTGTGGCGGGGACTATGGACATTCGCCACTTCTTCTCTGGATTGACCATTCCTGATGGGGGCGTGCATATTGTAGGGGGTGAGCTGGGTGAGGCTTTCATCGTCTTTGCCACTGATGAAGATGCAAGGCTGGGTATGATGCGCACAGGTGGTACCATTAAAGGGTCCAAAGTAACACTGTTGCTGAGCAGTAAAACTGAAATGCAGAATATGATTGAACTCAGTCGCAGGCGCTTTGAAACAGCAAATCTAGATATGCCACCAGCAAATGCTAGCAGGTCTGGGCCTCCACCTAGTTCTGGAATAAGTAGCAGGGTGACTCTTCCTACGACAGTACCTAACTTTAACAGTCCCTCTCCTAGTGTAGTTACTGCAGCTACTTCAGTTCATGAAAGCAACAAAAACATACCAACATTCTCCACTGCCAGTATGGGAACTGCTCCTCCTAATATTGGTGCTACTTTTGGAAGTCCCACCTTTAGTTCCACCATACCTAGTACAGCATCCTCAATGAACACAGTACCACCTCCACCAATACCTCCAATTCCAGCTCTGCCATCATTGCCCCCAATGCCTTCCATTCCTCCCATCCCTGTCCCACCTCCAGTACCTACACTGCCTCCTGTTCCCCCCGTTCCTCCAATACCTCCTGTACCTCCTGTGCCACCTATGACCCCTCTGCCTCCTTTATCAGGAATGCCTCCAATGAATCCCCCACCTGTAGCACCTTTGCCTACAGGTATGAATGGATCTGGAACAGCCATGAATCTGAGCACTAACTTGAATCCAATGTTCATGAGTCCCATAAATCCTATTCAGATCAATTCTCAAAGTGGTGTGAAATCACTTCCTATCAATCCAGATGATCTGTATGTCAGTGTGCATGGAATGCCATTCTCAGCAACAGAATCTGACGTGAAAGACTTTTTTCATGGACTTCGTGTGGATGCAGTGCATATACTGAAAGATCATGTAGGACGAAATAATGGAAATGGATTAGTTAAGTTTTGTTCTCCTCAAGATACATTTGAAGCCTTGAAGCGAAACAGGATGCTGATGATTCAGCGCTATGTCGAAGTTGGTCCTGCAACAGAGAGACAGTGGGTGTCTGCAGGAGGCCATATAACATTCAAGCAAACCATGGGTCCTTCTGGACAAAATCATCCTTCTCCTCAGACTCTCTCTCTGTCTAAATCACCTAATGGTCAGAAAAGATCCAGATCCAGATCACCACATGACCAGGGCTTCTGTGTTTATTTAAAAGGACTTCCTTTTGAATCTGAGAACAAGCATGTAATAGATTTCTTTAAAAAGCTTGATATTGTGGAAGACAGTATTTACATAGCTTATGGACCCAATGGGAAAGCACTTGGTGAAGGTTTTGTTGAGTTCAGAAATGAAACTGACTACAAAGCAGCTTTATGTCATCATAAGCAGTACATTGGAAATCGTTTCATTCAAGTACATCCCATAACAAAAAAAGCTATGTTAGAAAAGATAGAAATGATTCGGAAAAGACTGCAGAACTTCAACTATGATCAGCGTGAGATCATTATGAATACTGAAGGGGAGTCTGGCCCTTCTAAACTATGTGCACATATATCCAATATCCCCTACAACATTACTAAAATGGAAATCCTTCAGTTTCTAGAGGGACTGGCAGTGGAAGAGAACTCTATACAAATTCTTGTTGATACTAATGGGCAAGGTTTAGGACAAGCACTGGTCCAATTCAAAGCTGAAGAAGATGCTCGTAAATCAGAGCGCCTGCATCGAAAGAAACTAAATGGAAGAGATGTTGTGCTAAGAGTTATTTCCCTTGAAGAAATGAGAGAAATTGAGAGAAATCCTCCCTCCCAGGGGAAAAAAATGTTGAAAATGCCATTGCAAGGGAGTGCACTAATGCCAGGAGTGCAGAATGCTGGTGGGGATAAACATTCTTTCATAGGTAATAGCCCCAAAGATGCAAACAGTGGTCCTCCTTTTCATTTTCCCAGCAATTTCAGTGGGTCTAATGCATTTGGCCCCCCTCTTCCACCTCCAGGAATAGGTGGTGGCTTTGGTGATTCAAGGCCAGGGATGCCTTCTATTGGAAATAGTGGCCTGCCTGGTCTGCCTGGTTCAGGAATTGATGTTCCGGGTTTTGGAGGTGGGCCTAGCAATTTAACTGGGCCATCAGGTTTCACAGGAGGTCCTCAGAACTTTGGAAATGGGCCTGGTAATTTAACTGTTCCTCCTAACTTTGGTAGTGGACCTCCAGGTCTTGGTGGTGCGCTTGGACATTTAAGTGGACCTCCAGGGTTTGGACCTGGACCTGGAAACTTGCATATTGCTGGGCCACCTGGGTTTGGAGCTGGCTCTGGAAAGCCAGGGCCAACTGTCATTAAAGTTCAGAATATGCCCTTTACTGTATCAGTGGATGAAATTTTGGATTTCTTCTATGGTTACCAAGTAATCCCAGGTTCAGTGTGCTTAAAATACAATGAAAAGGGCATGCCAACAGGTGAAGCAATGGTTGCATTTGAATCTCGTGATGAAGCAATGGCAGCTGTTGTTGATCTTAATGACAGGCCAATAGGCTCAAGAAAAGTCAAACTTGTTCTAGGGTAGCTTGTAATATAAAATGTTTGTAGAATAGATATTAGTGCTGTGATTTATGCATTCAGACTGTTTTATAGTAGCTCCAGGTTAGAACCTATAAATTGTTTAAACTTTCCATTTGTTTTGATTTGACTGGTTTAATTGTTTACAGAGCAATCACTGCAAGGGGAAATGTGCAGTTGTTCTACCAGTACAGATACATAAAGAAGGATTCTCATAAGTAGAAAAAGTTTGCTAATGCTAAATTAACCATGCAATGTTTATCAAGGAGTCTAGATTGTGTTTTTGGTTTTTTTTAAATCTTGGATGAGGAAAACTGTCTTGATGAAGTTAGTGATCTTTTAGTGGGTGTTGTTGCAAGCTATTGTAAAATAGGAAGTAGCTATGTCTAGAGTTGGTTAAAAGCTGGCTGAATTTATTTGTTTACACAGGTCAAAGTTTTTTTGTTTTTGTTTTTTGGGGGTTATTTTGCTTAAAAGTCCCGAGTTTAACTTTGCAACTGAATAAAGTCTAAGTATACACAGATTGTTTATGTACCTTATTTTTTCAAAGATTCTTGGTGTATGGAAAGTGAAATTATGTACATTGAGAAACATATAGGCAGTTTTCCTATACATAAACAGAGCAATCTGTAAAATTCCAGCTTTTGTGGAATAATTTTAGTTCATATTTCAACTGACTGTATAGAATAAGGCTTTTGCCACAAGTGCAGATACCTTCATTTATTACTCTGCATCTTTACTGTATGCTTAATATTGAATACATGGAGGTGCCATACCATGCCACAATTTGAAAGTATAACTGTTTGATTAGATGGATTTGTTAGGATTGTATGTTACAGTTGGGATAGGATCCTCATCACTTGGTTTTTGTACACTCTGTATGTTGTGTATATTTTTGAACCACACCCTTCTGAAATCTCTTGGTTTATTAAGTGAACATAAGGGACTGATGCAAAGTGTTAATGTTAGCAATCATTTGTGTTACTATGATTCCATGAAATCTTGTGAATTATTGCTATGATCACTTAAGATATTAAAGCATTGAAATGTCTCCCGTCACAAATTGAGTTCTTAAAGTCTTTCCAATAGATTACATTGTTCAAATTCTTTGTAGAATTGTCACTTTCTTGGTAGAACTCTCTTATGAAAGAGGGAAGATGCAAATCAAAGACTGTCCATGATTAGATTCAACAAGTTGCCTGAAAAAACACTTGCAAATCATTGTATATTTAAAAAACATTTTAAGCTATTCTGATCCCAGTTAAAGGGAAACAGTGTCCATTTAAGTTGGGTATGATGGAACATCTGAAGTGCACAGCCTGGCATAATGTAGACGTGCAAGTGGCAACCATTCTATTCTAGTCATCCAGTGTGTTAGGTGAATGAAAAAACATGCTGAATTGCTGCATCATGAGAGGATTTTGCAGTACAGTAATTTCAAGGATTGTGTGAAAGTGTTGCAATGAAGTGGTGGCTGTATTACAAATTTTGTAATTCATGGATTTGAAACTGTTTTGACAGGAACAGAGATGGTGCATTCCTGAAAAATGACATGATTGTACTACACTGTTAAAATTACTAAGCCTCCTGTTAATAAAACTGTCTTTCTGAAGTTTCTTGCTATCTATTTTTAATTGTCTGGTGTGTTTCAACAGCAGACTTCTTTTATTGAACGGTCAATAAAAATATAACATTTTGAGGAAATGGCCTGAATAGGGAATGAGCATTTTCTACTTCTATTTTTAAAGTTTGTTCTCTAACTGCCAACTAGTTTGCAATCATATGGGTATGACTGCAGGAAGACAAATCCTGAAAAGTAAAATAATGAGGTTGAACTGAAAAGTTCTGTTTCATGAATGAAATGACTTCTTTCAATCACTGGTGGCTATTTCCATGGATGGGCAGTCCCTTTAATGAGTGGAATGGAACCTTTGGATTTAGCCCAATGTTTTATTTCAAGAATTGGTTGAATTTTGAAAGTAGTATGTAGATGAATTGGTAACCGCACTTAAATATTGAAAAATCCTAGCATTGCTTTTGTTGATGTTAACTTCAATTAAACTGGTGGTTTTTAGTCCTCTCTCACTTAATGGTTTTGAACGCTTCCTTTCACTTTGAAGTGGGATTGTTAGGATACTTCTGCAAATACTCTAGAAAAGACAGCAGGGTACTAGGAAACTCTTGTAGACGTGTTTCTTCAGATTGTTATGCAGATGGTGTTTGAAATCCCATCTGATTCATATCCTGTATACTGTTTAAAAATTAAAAAATAGTGCACTAGTAAATCTCTTTTAAAATGAGAGGATATATTTGTCTGAAGTTTTTTAAATTGCAGCTGATCTTGCTAAAGCTATACTCAAAGCTTAATATTTATATTTGGTGTTTATATACTTTCCATGTTAATCATGTCCTCTGGTCGGCGGCTATATTGACACTTTAACACATCAGTATACATATCAGCTATTGGAAAATTCAAGTGATGTTATTGTAGGGGTTTTCTTAGTGGTGTACAAGCTAAAATTAATTTGGGAACTTGTGTTAAAGTTTTGACGAGAAGACAATGTTTTCCTGGAAAATTCTGCAAGACGGATTGGATCCTAGAAACCACTTACAGAATGTGCTGTCTCACCCACTCCAGGATTAGACGATCTTTATGTATATGGAGAAGGGAATTACAAGACACCACAGAACCCACCTTGCATTAACAGAAATTTATTCTTCCCATACTAGAGTCCCTTTTTATTCCAAATAAATGAGTAGAATGAACAGCTAAATTTTGCTTATTTTATCTAAGAAAACTTTACAGTGCAATCTTATGCCTATTTATTCAGAGGTCAGCCCCATTGAGTTCAATGGGACTTATTCTTAGGTAATTATGTATAAGATTATATTCACAGTATGATTTCCAGTGTACAACAGATTGTCACCCTCATTGGA
Source organism: Podarcis gaigeae (assembly GCF_964106915.1). Classification (NCBI taxonomy): domain Eukaryota; kingdom Metazoa; phylum Chordata; class Lepidosauria; order Squamata; family Lacertidae; genus Podarcis; species Podarcis gaigeae. The sequence goes on from NC_139682.1 coordinate 31,231,903, forward strand.
GTAGCGAAATAATATTTGTTTAGAGATGAAAGGCCAGAGAAATACAAGCAATATGTCTTTCAGATTCCAGTTAGATTTGTCTTTAATATTGGAGGTCCCAGTGGCATCTGTTAAATGAAACACTTTTCACCAGTTTCACCTAGTGTGCCTGCTGCAGTGCCTCCTGGGCATAATTTGCCTTTCTACAGTTATCTTTCCTGTTAACATCCATACTGCATAGTGTTGTATGTAGGATGTCCAAACTTCACTTTAAATAGCTGCTTGGAACTTATCCTGCCAGTATATATTATGTTTTAATCTTAATTCTGTTGGTTGGATCCTGAGAGAAAATGAGTGGAACTCTGCTCGCACAATGGGGTTTTCCTGGCTCATCTTCCACACATCAATCCTCTGTGCCCCCTGGAAAGCTGTTCCTGAAGGTCAAGGGTCCTTTTGAACACTCTTTGATGGGGCATGTGACTGCAGTAGGAAATGGGTACCGCTTGAGAGGGCTGCCTTGTACAAATGGAAGTGCTTTTCTGCTTTTAGGAAATATCTTTGGATCCAAGCCATTGAGTACAAGTAAAGTACTAGTCTTGATTGAAAGTTCAGAATTGGGGCTTCTGAAGGGCATCTGATTCTGTGCAAATGTCTAAATTCATTGAGATCTTTAGAGAACCTACTGTGAGTACCCCTGCTTTTGGAGATTCAGTGCATGACTAATGGGGATAGAGTACTGTGAGTGGTGATGTCGAATTGATGGAATAAATTGATAGAACCACTTAGCTAGCCCCTAACTTTGCTAGCCTTTAGCTAACATTGGGGAGCATTAGATGGATTTAATTATATTTTTTGCTCTGCTAACGTTATTTAAGGAACAATATTGTAGAAGGCATAGTGAGTCTTTTTTCTAAACGTGTAGCTGATGTTCTCTAAGAGTATGAAATTAATATACTTCTATATGAACCAGTGGCTTCAAGTTACAAGAAAGGAGATTCCAACTAAACATCAGAAAAAAACTCACAGTAAGAGCTGTTCGACGGTGGAACAGTCTCCTTCGGGAGGTTGTGGACCCTCCTTCCTTGGAGGTTTTTAAGCAAAGGTTGGGTGCTGTGGATGCTTTAACTGAGATTCCTGCATTGCAGGAGGTTGGACTAGGATGACCCTTGGGGTATCTTCCAACTGTACAATTCTGTGATTTATAATACAGTTTTCTAGATTTTGATTAGAATTTTATAAACTGCCTTTCTGCTTTAGAGTATTTGAAGCAGTGTTCAGGAAAAACACCTAACAGTACACTGCCAGAGTATACGGCACTTTATTAAATCAAATACTACACAGTTATTCATCATGAGGAAGCTACTTATTAAATTCTAACTACGAGAAAGAAGAAAAACGTATAGAAGAGAGATAAAGGTGGAAGGAATAATTTTTGTGTTCAGCTGCACACATTTAGGCATTTTGTCTTTGGGTGAGAAGCCTTTATGGAAGATAGACGTTTTGAGATGTGATACAATATTGATTTATAAAGAGGAGCAAACAGTAGAGCCATTTAAGTGAGCTAGTGGCTTTTGGGAAGCAGAGGACACCAAACATGATGGTGCCCAATGTTACGACACTTCACTGTAAAAGCAACTATTTATAATGACTCAAAAAAATTTCCGTTAGAAGACGCTGTTGTGTTAAAACAAAGGACTTCCATTTTTAAAAAATATATATCAGATATTGTGTTAGAAAATAAAGCTACCACTTGGTGATTCAGTTAAGGAAACCTATGCACATAAGCAGGTTTCTGTGTATTTTTTATTTAACCAGATAACAATTTATATCATGTTTAATTGTAAGCACCTCTAAGAAGTTTACATAAAATATATAATAAATATTACAACAAAGAATAAATTGCTTCAACAAAGAAGTTTTTAGCAGGCACCAAAAATAGTACAGCAAAGGCACCTGTATAATGCCGAAAGGAATTGCGTTCCAGAGGAGGTGCGGCATTAACAGCATTGTAGGCAGTATTGAGTTCAGTACACAAAATAGGGGTCAGCAGCTGGAAGTGCTTGTGCCAAATTCAGCCAGCCAGCAACACAGAGCCAGAAGAGCTGTTGAGGCTGCAATATCTGTGGCATCAGCTTGCTGGCAGGCCACTTTTTAGGGACTGCATGTGGGATTTTGGCAAATAAGCATCCACTCATTAAAGTGAGAGGAAAACACTGCTGACTTGCAGCATACAGAAATTTGTTTTTGATCTGTTGTTGGTCTGCCGATGCATAAGACATTAGTCCTTACACTGCATAAGTGATTGATTGTAAAGAGCATATGGAAGGGACACTGCCAGATTTCTGAAATTGTGATAATTTCTCATAGTGAAAAATGCTTTATTTTGGAGTTTCTATTCTACATAGCATGGTTACTTGTGCGAGGAACTTGGCTTTGTGTTTGTATTTTTTAAAAAGCAAAATTCTGCATTAAAAGAAGAAAATTCCTGCAGCCTGCCTAAATTACACAACTTAATTTTGCTTGCTTCTGCTTCTCCTTGTTTATTGCCCATGCACTTAATCTCTGTCCATGATACCTAGAGAATTGGACTTTATATTCAACGTTTTCATGTAATTTGTGGTTTTATGTATTTATGCAGACTTGTGTACAGGCAGCTTTATTATTTTATTTGTTGTGTGTGTGGCCAAGGACATATGTCTCTCCCAGTATATCTTCACAGCTGCCTTTATGAAGAATAGTGACTGTCCAAGCATTTACACAGTGCTCTTCATGGCTTAGTGGGGATTTGAATGTGGGTCTCTCCTAGGTCCAACAAAATTCTGTTGTAGCTTACGTGTGTGTGCACAACTGTCCCCTGATGTAACTATTATTTTTGGTGCAATACTAAGTTCTAATTGGTAGCAATAAGGTTTATTGCAAAATATGCCTGAGCATATGAAAAGTGATAGGTTGCAGGTACTCAAGCTACAATTGCGGCAATTGCGAACTTTTTTGGGCAGCCTTTCTTTTGATTTCAGGTCCTTTCTGTGGATTTTGAGATTTTTAGGTTAGCTAGCTTTGGCCTTTGCAGTGCAGAGTTTGGTGAAATAATTACTTAGTAACAAGTTTAGAAAATTGTTGTTATTCCTTTCTTCTGAATTGTACTTCTTTTACTCAGAACAAGTTTAAATGTATTCAGCACTTAGATGGTTTAGCTCACAAGTTTATTAATACATGGGCCTTCCACCAAAAACCAAATGTGTCATATGTGAGAGACAGATATTTTTGTGCTAAAATTGGTTACTATGGTGCAGCAGAACATTAGTTTGCAGGTTCAATATGAGGTTTGTTCTCTACCTTTTAAACCAGGATTTGCTGAATGATACTTTCTCTTAAACTTGTGTAGGTGTAGTTAACAGATATTTCTCAAATACGTATAGATTAATTCCAGAGTAGTTGTTCCCAAACCTTTTCCCCCCATGGGCCACTTGAAAATTGGATGGCAGACCACTTAGTTATTTTTCTTCCTGTTGTAGCAATTGTCATGCACTTGCAGATGCTGTGTGATTTTTACTTCTATTTAATTGTATTACAACTTGTATTCCAGAGAATAAAATTGTAATACTATATGAGAAATGAAAAGATAAAATTCAAATGAATATTTATTGTGGACATGCTATGGATCACCTGGGTGACGCTCGCAGACCACAGTTCAGAAACCCTTGCTATAGAACCTTGTTAAAGTTTTCAGAACAGTGAAACTTTGCATACAAGTAATGCGATGCTTAATTTAAGGTGCATGCATGGCCCTTGGGAGAACTATCCTTTTTTGCTTGGATTATTCAAACATTTTTTTCTTGCATTCTTTACTGTTAAGCTGTAGGTCTAGTGTTGTGTATTGGATCTGGTTATTACTATGGACAATAAAATTAAAATCTAAACTTTGACTATAGAATACTAGAAATTATACTGTATAGATTGAAAACTTCCTCTAGCAAATCAGTGTTGTCAGTCATCCTTTGTCTGTTGGTTCTATCACTGGAAAATGGTGGTATTTTGACACTGGCCTATGAAGAATACGGTTGTGATGCTAAAGAATCCAGAGAATTACATCACATTTAATATACATCACTTTAAGGTAGGTAAAACATCTAGCTACATGGTTGATTGGCAGTCGGTGCATTTAATTTGCTTGGATTAGCTCTCACGGTTCTAGCAAAGTGTTTTGTTCATATCTATGACTCATGTGGCCCTCATGGTAGTATTCCTAAACCACCTCAAAGGTCTGTAAGCTGTAAGGCAGTTGGCTCTGCTTACTCACTCAGTGATGATGACCAAAAATATTTCCCACTCTATCACAAGACAGTACAAGTGTCAAATCTCCTAAAGAACAGATACTATGATAGATTTGAACTTTGCGGACTTAATACTAGTGCAGAAAAAATTGTGGTCATTGTGTAGATGAGCAATACCAGCTACCTTAAGGTCATTGTAAAGACTACATCCCTTGAAAAAATAGATTTTGAAATGCACCAGGAACAAAGAATAGTCTGCCCCTCTCATCATTATTGTGCGTATCTTACCTTTAAACCTGGCATACAGGTATACATTTTATGAAATAAGAATAATAAATAAATAAAGTGCCTGCTGAAACAGGAAAGTCTGTCAAGAACCTGAAATTCAGTAGGGAAGAGTTCTGCATAATCTCAAAGCAGATTATCAAATTTGGTAGAAATTCAAATTAGACCAAACTAGAGAACACATTTCCATGTAATAAGGAATGTGCAGTCAACACTGTAAAAATGCTTCACTCAAAGTTAACCACCTAAAATTTGGTGCTGCTAAGAATTGAGAATTCTTTTGTTTCATTTCTGTGCAGGGCTGGCTGTTAGGAATTCTTCTTTAGAATGAAGGCTCAAAGCAGCTTAAGTAGCAGCCTACTGCCTACCCACCCAGTAATTTGATTCACTCTTGCTTAGCTTCACTCCAGTGATCTCCAGTTGAAGGGTGGTATACAAATTTAATAAATAAAAATTATAAATGATAGATTTTCCTAATAGAGCTACTCCAAAGAGAAATGCTAACAGTAACTATATGCAAATTATGCACTTGCTTAGTAGGGAGAGTTTTTTATTTAACCAATGCATAATTTTTCTAATGAAACTGAGAGGTGGCCATTGAATTTCCTCACATGTATGCAGAAGCATTTCATGCTGCCTACAGAAGCTGCTTTGTATCCAAGCTTACGGTGTTTCCAGGCATTCAGTACAGTAACTTCTAAAAGGTGAAGATTAGACATTGATTGCCAGTCGATGACAGGTGAGTTACAAGACTAAGGTTTTGTTAAAATGGTATCTTAAAGACAACCATGAACCATTACCAGTGTTGTCTTTGTAACAAATTTACCATGTAGTACTTTCAGTATAGATCTGGTGCTGGAAAGAAACAAGTGGCTAAAGAATGAACTAAGCATACACAATGAGAAATGGTGGGAAATACACTAAACAGTAATACATCCTGGCGTTTGGTCGGTTTTCAGCTAGAGGAGGCTTGCAAAATCCCCCAACTTTCAAACAGGAAAAAACAAATAAGGTTCTAAGTTGAGCTGCTGTTTTCTCTTATAGTTAAGGGAAGAGGATATGTTGATCATCATCACAAATGGGAACTGAAGGTTTCACTGAGATAATGAAACTGCATCTATAATGGCTTATTGCAGGGGTTCCCAAATTTGCCTGGGGACTGAGCTTCTTTCAGGTGGTCCACAGTGTGTTTGTGGATTTGTGGTTGAATGTGGGGGTCTGCACATCCATTTCATTAAATAGCCATACTGATCTTTAATTGTATTTTAATTGCTTCTTTTATTTAATACATTCTATGGAAATCAAATTGTAATACAATATGTAAAATAAAAGATGCAATTAAAATACAATTAAAATCATACAGCATATATCATAATTTAATACAATTACCACAACCAACAGAAAAGTCGGTAAGTGGTCCTCCAAGACCTTCAGCAATTTTCAAAAGGCCCATGTGGGGGAAAGCATGGGAACCACTGGCTTATTGGTTTCTGTGGGATTACAGGGCAGAAACTAGCTAGTTAGCATTCTCTGCTGGTAGCCTTTCAGAGAATACAGAGCAGGTGACAGATGACTTGACAGCTGTTTCACTTGTCTGGTTTCAAATGTGTGTTCCACTCTATACGTCCCATCATACATGCATTTTTAGGTTTGTGTGTAAACTGTTTTAAATGTACATTAAGGTGGTTTGGCTTGTGACAATATCCTTCTTGAAATCATATATTACTTGGAAGTAAAATGATACAAGTATAGTCAATAATGTGCTGCAAGGAAGGATACAGTAAACTTAAAAAAGTAGTGTTGCAATATTAAGGGAGTTTGGGATGGAGGAAAAGTAGAAATGACATTCAAACTGAACGTTTTTGCATAAACATGTTTGCTATGTGTAGCTGTATGTTTGGGTATGTATAACATACTCAGATAAGACTGGTTTATGTTGGTATTTGCTTCTTTCACCTATAGCCATAATGTCTCATACAAAGGAGTCCTTGGCATTTAAGCTTAGTGTTTTCATCCAGCGTAGGAGTATTTTAATTGTCGGATTGCACCTCCTTGCTGCACTATCCATAGTTACTCTGGTGAATGATTTTTATGTATTCTTCTAAATATATGACCTCCTCAGAACACCTTAGCAGGAGTTAATGAAAAATTAATTCAGCCTTCTACTCTATAACTATACAAGGGGATCCATTTCTACCACTAGTTGCACAGCTTTGAATCTGGAGCAGGAATAACTAATGCTGTATGTTCTAATTCGGAATCCTTACTGCTAAATAGCAGCAGAAAAATGTAAATGCAGCAGTGATAGGCACAGGGATTACTCCTTTAAGCGTAGTAGAAAACTTGTTCTCATGGAGGAGACTGACTAACCAGATGTCACTGGATTTGCACTGGCATAAGCTTAGCCTATATTCGTGGTTGTTAGATGTATATAGAGTTTGGATAAAGATACCCATTTAGTAGAACTATAAAGCAAGAGTATCCTGTTTATGGGAATTATTTGTGGTCTTAACTGTTGCTGCCAATGTTGCAAAGCTGATTCGGCAGTTGGGCTGTCCCCCAATGTGTTAACGCTACAGTTTTTGATTAAACGTCTGCTACTGTGCCTAAATTCATGAAGAGTCTTGGGTATGCTGGGATTTGAAGCTGGTCAAACAATAGGCATTTAGAGGATTAATTGTAAAATAAAACCTTCTGAGTCCAAGTCAAGAAGGAGATTAAAACAGATTTCAGATTCTTTTCTTGAATGCACAGCTGGGGTTTGTATATGCAGCACAAAGCAGTTTGTTATTTTTTTCAAAAAGTCACACTGTTTTGCCTGTCAGGCACTTTGGAATCAAGAATATTGCAGGAGAACATTGCCCGTTGTCCATCGTTCATAACTACAATGAGAGATGGAGCATCATTTCCTATTGTATCTTCAGCTGTAGTGAGGGAAATGGCCAGATGAGCGATATGCATGGCCAGATGCATTGACTGTGCAGCTAATAAGCTGAACTTTGAAAAGTAATAAACACTCAGCTTCCTCTTCAATGTAACCTCTGACAAATTTCCCATATGGAAGGCTAGTTGCATGCTTCTAAACAAAAGTGATCTATATTTTTACCCTGTCTGTGAAAGAGTGGTCTGTATCTGGAAAGCAGAGAAGCCTGTCATTGAGGTGAAATCTCCCATCACGGTTCCACTGCTTCAGCTTCTTGAATAATACAGGGTGTTGTACTTCTAAAGCAAATACACTCAAACATAAATACCCTATGAAGTGCCATTTTTGGATGAAACACTGAAGTCGCTGTGCAAGAATGAGAAATAACAGAAAATGAGAGGAGGAAACGGATTTCAGTTCAGCCATCGTATAAAGTGTTGAATGAGATTAGCAGCATGGATGTGTGTTCTCATTGACACTGTGATGCAGACACCAATGAGCATCCTGAAATCAGAAACATGAAATGTGGATAGCAATGTGCATCCATGTCTTGCTTCCATCTGAATGAGCATTTGCATCAGGTTGCACACACAGCCTGCTGCGATGGGACAGAAGTTCCAAAATTTGTATCTACAATATATTGCAAACATGAAATGCTAATAATATTACACTATATAGGCAGGTTGAAGGAGCCCAGTAATAACAGCAGCATTAAAAGTGAAAAAGGCACACACACACCCCCACACACTAGAAAAGTAGGAATGAAAAAAAGACCTTGTCAAGTGAATTCAAAGACATTATTAAGTAGATAGCTTAGACATGTTTAAGACATGTTTAAAGTAGGAAGAACACTCACAGGTGAAAATGTAATTCATCAGAGACTCAATACATTTCTACTTAACTAAAGAACTATTTTGCAGATGAGAGACTCTTAACTTAAGTTACATTCATGCCAAAGCTATGAAGGCAATGAAAACATTGCTGAACTAGGTTGTATACCAGCCACAAATCTCTTCCCACCCCTTCTAGTTAGCAGATATAATAGTTACCTACCAATATTGTGGCTAGTAAGACCAGCTTTTTAGAAAGTCTGAGTAGTTTAGCATTGTGCTAAACTAGTTTTTGAAAATGAAATTTGAGCAAAAGTGAAATATGGAATTCAACTTAATTTATTGTGTGATGATTATATCACTTAAGGAATAAGCCCGGGCTAGGAATAGAAAATAATAGATAGAATATAGAATAGAAAATAATAGCATTTCTTGATCTTAAGTAGTACATGAAGTTCTGGTCAGCTTAACTCAACTGTATGAAACTGCAAACTACAGATCAGGGAGTTACTGATCTGGAAAGCTTAGGCGGTAAGAGTTAAGAAAACTTAGTGGAAAACTTCTTTTAAAAACCCCTTTCATACAATCAAAGTTCCTTAGCATTCAACAAGCTCATGGCAAAGGAAATAAGTGGTTCATGACACCATAAACTTGCCGTATTGGCAGTTGGGGGGGGGGAGCGTAGAAAGCCTCTAAAGATGCTCATTCCACCCAGAGTAGACCTGTTGAAATAATAAACATGGCTAACATGCCCATTAATTTCAATGGGTCTACTCTCAGTAAAACTCAAGCCACAATCTATAACTTTAATGAGGTTTGAGAATTAGGAATGGATTAGTAGGGATTGTAGTATGCAGTGTCCTGGGTAACTGAAAATGATTCCTGCGTTGCAGGGGTTGGACTAGATGATCCTCAGATTCCCAACAGTATGATTCTATGATCGGGAATACATTGGAAGCAGTAAATGATGGTTCAACCAAGTAAGGTTTTTCATCTTGCAATACCATAATCTGCAGCAATGTACTTGCTGGTAAGTGCTCACATATAAAGGATTGCTCAGTTGGTTAGAGTGTGGTGCTAATAACAACACGGTTGCAGGTTTGCATATTCCTGCATTACAGGGGACTTGGACTGGATGATCCTCGGGGCCATTTCCAACTCTACAATTCTATGATTCTGTGACTGGGGGAGGGATTAGAATGGTGCAGTTGATTCTTTCTGCAGCGCTAAATGAAGTAGGTATGTTGTGGGTAGTGTTTTGGGATAGGTCAGGGGGTGGGATGTGAGATGCTTCATTTAAGCATCTAAAGCTCACACAGCAAGTCTTTGAATTCTTAAGCTAATCAAAGTGTGGTAGATAACCTCAAATATAGGCATAGCATTATAGCGTCTGTGGGTAAAGAAAAGGATAGGGGTTTGGGTTATTCACCTAGTTACCTGGCTGCTCTGTTGCCCCATTTCTATAGAATCCACCTTCCTCATAGAAGGAAATCACCTGTTGAGTGCAGCCGACTAAATAACACGGCATTGTGTATTGATTCACTGAACACTGCTGCTATCCATATTCTGGGCATATTGTGACCATGGGGATTTGTTTAGAGAGTGCAGTAGAAATCTGTAAATAAATAAAACCATGAGTGTAGTGAAACAACAAGTGAACTGCTGCTACATAAATTGATCTTTGAACATTTTCACTGCTGTGGTATTCTCTTGAGCAATTTCTTCCACCGCTTCAATTAAGTACTGTGGTGATCCAATGATGCTGAGATACATGTCACATTATTGCTTACTACTGCTTTCCTTTTTTCACATCTGGAAAATGGGTATAAGTATGAGAAATGCATCAAATACAAATCAAAATGCAGAAGGAACATTCTGAGCAGTCTGGATTAAGCTGATGAACAAAAAGCAAGCAATGCTTCTGACTGAGAAATGCAAAATAATGTCCATCTGTTGAGAATTATTGATAATTATTCCAACTACACAGTTTTCAATTTTAAATAGACAGGAAAGCGATTTACTAGAATATCAGCAGGCCATTTCTGTGGTCAAAAGTTATTAGAAGCTAAAAAATAGTATAAGTATAAGATGTAACCAGTACAACACAGTATCTTAGCTTTGCCTTATCAAAAACATACGAAAATGAAAATAGAAACAATTTAAGATGAGCACCCAAATTCATGATTCTCTATTGATTCTAAAATATAATTAATTGACCAAACTGATGTGTCGGTAGTGTAGTAGGGAAGATTCGTATGCCCATTCTGAAAGAATGAACTTAACAAAGAGGCACAAAGAAATGGCTTTTGCTGTATAAATTACATTATGAAGTCTAGTGACACTATTATATTCAAAAGGTCTAGAAAATGGAAATAACATATAACATCTTATTGGCTCTTTGCCAAGAAGTACCTGAAATCTCATGCATATATGCAGTGCCTTTTTCTGGGGGTACCCCTAAACATTTTGTGAATCTAACTTTGACCTCATTGGGGGCAGTATTTCAATATGAGTAGGAAAATGAGAGTACCCCTAAACATTTTTTTATATATAGAAAAAAAGCACTGCATATATGTGATCTGACTTAACATTACTAAATGGGAGTAAACAAAAGATATATTGCTCCATGATGGCACTTGGTTCAATTTCCTATCTTCTAGAAAAGAAACTAACCTGCTATTCAGTCAGTTAGGGTTATGATGCATAAAAATCCCTGTTCAAAGGTTTAGGTTAGAAACTCTGGCCCGGGTTTAGACCTTACCTAGTAAGCATTTGTGGAAACTAAATCTTGGCACTGTTCAGCTGTAGAAAGGAAATATGGTGAATTCATCAAGGAGTATTAGTCAGACAACTTCTTGGCATATGTGTCACATGCAGAGTTCAAAGAGTGTAACAAACTAGGGCATTTATCCTTTGATGCAGTCGAATGAGATGAGAGTAGCAAATAGTGTAGATTAGGTTATGTTATGTGATAGCTAGCTGTTTGTTTCTCTGCCATATTGCACCCTGCTTTCAGGTTTGCCACCCATTGTATATTTTAACTTGTAAATTAGTGTTCTTAGCTCCTTTCTCTTGTAAACTCTTAGCACCTGTCTGAAATGCAGATTTAAGAAACTATTTGGGGCAGAGAGAAATATGATTATAAAAGGCATCTGTCTCTCATTATTGTACCATTTGACTAGTTAGAATGAGCATTTGAAAGAATTTGTTACCTTGACCACTGTTGAATCCGTGGGTGGCATCACTCATTTTGGGTTTAGACCTTACCTTACACAGTAATTGTTTGCATATTTCTCCTTATTAGACTTTTTCAGTAAAAAGATCAGTATTACTTGTCTGAATGCTTGTAAACTAATGAAATAATTCTTACTGCTTCCAGAACATGTTTTCAGACATATGTTTGTGACTCATTCTTCAGCTTTTAATAAGTAAATGCAAACTTTTGAGCTGATTCTCAATCTTACAAATTGTTGGTGGGCTCCCTGTTCATAAACTCTGACATCAAGATAAAAGCAACAAATCTTTGCTTTTCTCAAAATTTGAGGGTTTAATAGACTCTGAACCTCTAGACTCCAAAAGAGGTCTCTAAAGCACAAAACCTACAAAAAAGTTGAAGTGTTGCAGGAAAAAGCAACTGTATACTACAGCAGTCCTGTTTATCTTCATACTCTTCTGTGCTAAAGGGGAGGATATTCAGAAAATCATTTGACTTTGAATGCATTTTACAGTTCTAGGGCTTTTTCAGACTGTCTTATTGCACTGTAACTATAACCCAGTTACAGTTGCATATGTGAGCCAAACATTTTACTGCCATTCTCAGTAATGTGGTGTTTGGGTTTTTAGAAACTAGCTAATGTACCTTTTGCACTGAATATAGTTTGGTTGGCAGCCTGTGGCTAGTGTCTGTAGCATCACTGGTGATAAGTTACACATTTCTCTCCCCATCCATCCATTCTAAGGAAGTTTTTTTACTTTGATTTTTTACTGCTGTACTTCTTCAGAAGCACTAATGATTGCCAGGCGTTCCCTATTTCCCATTGGCAGGGGTCATCCAACAGCCATTGTAGATGTTCCTGATTTACATTTCCATGAAAAAAGGCCAGTTTAAGTCTCCCTTTTTGAAATCCATGTTTTCTGGACAAGCAATTGCTTGTGGCGATTAAAGCTTTGGTTTGCTACAAAATTGAAACTTGTTATACATCCTAAGTATATGATCCAAAATGTCTGGTCATGCAGTTTGTGTGCACTAAACAATTGTATCTTTTTAGCGACAAAGATCACTTACAGGATCACTTACCTGAAGGCTAAGGCTGCAGATGACTACAAGGGCTTAGTGGACAATTTTGGTGCAGTGCAAGATGCCATTCCTGTATTCTCATGTCTCTGGGTCATGTTTCATGACTTTCTCGGTCAAATGGAAAGGCAAAATGATACATTACAAGGCCTTTTTCTTGCATTTATAATGCCTAACCTTGGAAATCAGATCTCTACACACACATACACACCAACATGGAGGTGTTTGTGATACTGATATATAATACTATATATAATATATTTTGGTTGTGTGTTGAAAGCAGTTTGTGTCATAGAAGACCAGCATGTGTCACTGTGAGAAGACCTGATATAGCCAGGGAAAGATGCAGATGGCATTCTAACTTTAGCTATGCAAAAGTGCACTTGGCCACCACTGAAACTCAGGTTTCCAGGTTCAGGGTTGAAGCTAGGAACACACCCAAACTGTAAACCTGTGTCCAAGAGGTCTGCTATCATCTAAGATAGAGTAAGGCCAGGATCAACTCTGCTTTGTCTGAGTCAGGCTTCAGTGTATTCACTATTATCCAGTCTTATAGGTGTCAAAAAATGAGTCAGAATCTGAACAGCTTTCTTGGATTTAAATGGAAAGGAAAGGTAGCATTGAGCATCATCAGCATATTGTTAACACAGAATCTCAAAACCACGGATGCTGTCACACAGTGGTTAGCACTGAGGCAAGATGGAGTCATGAGGGATTCTATAGCCCAGTGGCCAAATCATCAAACAGGAGTCCCCTAGCACCACCTTCTGGAACTGACCCTGCACAAAGGACTAGAACCATCATAAATCAGTGTCTCCAAGTCCTATCACAACCAGGCAGTTCACAAAAATAGGATTCCATGGTTGATAATAACAAAAGCCACAGAGAAGTCTGGCAGAACCACCAAGGACATGCTCTCCCTGTCCAGTTCCTGGAGTAGATTGCCCACTAAGAGGATCAAAGCTGCCCCCATCCCATAACCAACCTGAAACTACATTCAAATGGCTCTAGATAATTAGTCTTAAATTTTTTAAAAAATCCTGAAGTTAAGATGCCACCACATGCCTGTGCTCCTTTCCCAAGAATGGAGTATTGGAGACTGGATGGAAATCATTCGGTACTGTCTTCATTATTTCATGAAACAAGATGTAACTGATCATTGACCACCCAAAAAAGTTGCACTGAATGACTGTAGAATGCAGTGGTGGCAGAAACGCAGTTTCTTTGCTGCCGTAGAGTAGGTTTTCAGACAGTTTCTACCCTGTATTCATTTGGACTTGCTCAGAGTCTTTTGCCAGTATTGCTCTAGCTGTTGTCCTCCTTCATTGCATCACTCCCTGCTCCCCAACCCCCAAAAAAGAAAAATCCCAGAGAGTGATCTCATGAGTAATTTTGTCAACTATTCAGGCCTTTTCCCTTTTTCGAAGGTGGACCAGTGCTTTAACAGGATTGCCTCTTGAAGTGAAAGGCAAACCCCCAAGAGCCATCAGCCTTCTCTGATGGGCCGTTTTAATTGGTGCCTCACACCAGCAGAGGTTTGGAGCCTCAGTAAGCTTAAACCCTACCATGATGATGGGACTGTAGCACTACCACTGAGACTATACCTTAGCTCAGGAATGGAGGTTAATGGGCAGCATGGTACACCAGCAAAACCCATATTCTGTCCTAAATACACACCTTAGATAGACACAATCTAAACGGGAAGACAGTTCTTGGGGCACCTGGGTCAGGGGGTAGAATAGATAAACCACTATGACTCCAATCCCTCTCTCTTTCAGGTCTTGCAACTGATGAAGTGAGCTGTGATCCAAGAAAGCTTGTAACAAATAATAACAAATAATAAATTTGTAACAAATAATAAATTTGTTAATTTTTAAGATGTCACAAGAATCTTTGTGTTTGCTGCAAATGACTAACATGCTACCCCTCAGATATGTTTAAAATAGAATACTTTTTTCAAGACAGTAATTCTAAACTTACATTCTAAATGTGATTTAAAAATGTTTTTGTTCATGCTGCTTGCTTTTTAGTTCTCCCTTCCTAGGGCTTTAACAATATACACAGGGTCTGGCTATCTGCTAGCCGAAGATTCACTTAGCCACACATAAAGAATTATGCCCAAACCTGCTGTACACTTCACAGATTCACTTATCCAAACAAACAACATCCTTGTTTGTGCTTTGCTGGTTGGTGGCAGCCATTTTCGGGTAGAAACCACAGAAAGAGGGCTGGGAGGCGGGGCAAGATAGGACAAATCAGAGAGCAAGAGAGAGTGGAAAAATCAGGGAGCAGGTGAGATCAGATAAATCCGTTTTCCCCCTTTCTCTTTCTCTTGCTGATTGGCTGCAGCCATTTCAGGAAGAAACCATGGAGAGAAATGGGGAAAGGTTGGAAAATCCTGCATTAGAAATATTTTCATAGGAAATGGTCAAATTGTAGATCTGGTATGCGAATGCTCGCCTAATGAACAATTTCCAGGGAACACATTCTGTTCATTAAATGGGACCTGCGTAGCAAAGTAGGAAATAACACCACCACCCATTGTGTAGGAATAGGATTATGCATTCCTAGAACCACGAATAAGAAGTAAATTTTATATTGTGTGGAATACAGTGAATGAGGATCTTACGTCTTGCTCAAATTAAATACAAGTTCACTTTGCAGAGTAAGCACCTAGCAGATTTCCCCACTCCTTTATAAAAACTATAAAAAACTTGTTTCTGCCTTGTTCTGTGACCTTAGGAGCTATTCCTTCCTTTGAAAAGAATTACTTGCTTTGGAAGTGTAGCATACTTCATGCGAATGTAGTATTTCTTGTACAAAATGGTAAAGGTAAAGGGACCCCTGACCATTAGGTCCAGTCATGGACGACTCTGGGGTTGCGGCGCTCATCTCGCTTTATTGGCCAAGGGAGCCGGCGTACAGCTTCTGGGTCATGTGGCCAGCATGACTAAGCCACTTCTGGCGAATCAGAGCAGTGCACGGTATCTTACCTTTAAACCTTTTCCTTTTTTCTAGTGTAATAATATGCCTAGGGGAATATGTTTTGATGTCTGCATAGAGTTAAAGAGAAGCTTATATATTCATCTTATCAAAGGCAGCAATTATTTAAAACTGAATGAACATAGTAGCAATTAAAGGAATTGCATAATGTAAAAGAAAGATGACAGAGCTTAACTTTCAGATTGTTGGTGGACAATTGCAACCATACTGGCCCCACTTCCAATAACAAATTGCACATTTGCAGAGAAGGTTTTAACCTAGCCACCCTGGTATTCTAGCTTTCTATTTGTAGGGAGTTTCTCCTTAATTGTGGGGGCGTATTGAGACATTGGCTCAGCAACATGTAATGCTAAGTCTAATCATGGCTTGGCGCTAAGGTGCGGTTCTTGAGAATAGATAGTGTCTGCTTTGCTTGTCCTCACTGGTACTGCTGCTGTGTTACTGTGAGCTAAGCCACAATTTGGCTTAGTGCATCATCTGAACCTGGACATGTGGTTTGTCTCACTCCAGACAAATCACAAGCTGTAACCACCAGTGTATTTGCTGAAATGATGCAACATAGGTAGTTGCCGATAGTATTTATGTATTTATTTATGTTCTGCATTTTACAGAAATACATTGCGCTCAAAGTGGTCCATAAAAGACAATTCAAATACAATAGCACAAATAATAACACACTAGATTATACCATTGATCATCTACTTTAGTTTGTGAGCAAGAAAGAGAAGATGTATGTTTTCTTTAATAGGAAGAATAAAGTATTCTTTGTTCTTCTAATGCAAGCTTTCATATATTGCTTCTGTTTGTGTGAATGCTTTTTAATTGTATGTATTCTCTACAGATTCTGTGATCAGACCTTGATCATACAGCATTTATATCAATATAAAATTTAATTGTACTTTATCTTCCCTTAATACCATATGCTAATAATTCAGTATGCACTGACAATTAGATTAGAGCTTTCGAAGTGAGTAGTTTCTCTTGTTAGCTTACCTAAAACTTAGGTCTGACTTGGATAAGTATTCTTACATTATTGCTGTGATCAGTTTCTGAGCTGGCTATGTGTGAGAGCAAGACAGGCAAAAATAGCTTGATTTATTTTAGTGCTTACTCTGCACTTTTACATTAGAGGAGCCATGAAACTGGCTTACAAATTTTATTGAAAGGGGACCTTTTAATTTAAAAAAATATATTAAAAGCATCTAATCACAATCAAACATCTGAAGCAAAATTTAGAACCGATATAACCAAACCGTCTGCCTGGATAGACTTGCCAAAAGAGAAAAGTTTTCAATAGGCATCAAAAGGAGTATAGTGATGGTTCTAGCTTAATGTCAGTAGTGAGCTGCAAAGTATAGGTGCCAAAGGAAGACTCCTTACAAACGCAGAAAGGATATTGTATGGCGCTAGCAGAAGTGCCTCTTTTGCAGATCAAAGTGAAACTGCATGCATGAGGTATGACAATCCCTTAAGTAAACTGGTTCCAAACAGTTAAGAACTTTATATACCAATAAGAACAACTCAGGCTGGTAGTGAACTGGCAGTCAGTGCAGATCTTCAAGCACAGGTGTAATATGCCAACAGACTCCTGTCAGCAATCATGCCGCTGCATTTTGCACTAACTGCAGTTTCGGGACAAAAACGGGAAATCCCATATAGAGGACATTGCAGTCGACTAGTCTTGAAGTTACATGCTCTTAAAGCAATAGTCTTCCGTTGAAAAGGATGAATGTGGATGAAACAGGCTTTACTCAGCCTGTACCAATACAAAACATAGGATCAGCATTGACCTGCCAGAAATCTCGCTGGATCCAAGTTGAGCCATTAGGCTTGAGGACCAATACAATAAGGCTACACCATAATTCCACAGTATTCTAACTCAGCATTTCCTGAAACTCTATAAAGCCCTATATGGCCTAGGACCCTCATACCTACGAGACTGCCTCTCCTGGTACGCCCCCTGGAGGACCTTATGGTCTGCAAATAATAACACCTTGGAGATCCCGGGCCTCAAGAGAGATTAGGCTGGCCTTGACCAGGACCAGGGCCTTTTCGGCCTTGGCCCCGGCCTGGTGGAACACTGTGTCACAAGAAATCAGGGCCCTGTGGGATCTGACATCTTTCTGCAGGGCCTGCAAGATGGAGTTGTTCTGACAGGCCTTTGGTCAGGGCTCAGCCTGACTCCCCTTTTCTTTTTGTATAAGAAATAATATGAAAGAGGCCTCCCAGCATTCTCACAGGCCCATATAAGATAATCGATGAGCACTTACATTTCCAAACCCTAACCCTGCAGAAAGCCATCTAATTAGATATTAATTTGATTTTGACATGTTTTTAGGAGGTAATTTAATTATTGTTTGATTTTATACCAACATTATATATCTGATGTTAGCCACCCTGAGCCCGACTTCGGCTGGGGAGGGCAGGATATAAATAAAAGTTTGTTGTTGTGTGTTGCATCCTGCTTTCTTTTGGGCAGTTGCACCTTCCTGGGAGTGGTATTGTATTGTTGGATTAAAGAAATTGTGGTGCAAATTTGACATCAGTGAGGCTGCCTATTCTTTTAGCACACTGCCCTTATTCTGCCTGGGCTGCATTATGTTTATCCCTATTAGCTGAAAACTGGAATTCAGCTGGTGAATTCATCTGTCCCTGGCGAGTTGAGAGAAATGCTCCTCCCATGCCAAACATGCAACAAATTCAGAGTAAATACTTCAGACATCTGACAAGTATTGTGTAACCTTAGGCTTATTAAAAATCCTTATCCCCAGGTATATTGTCGTTCCTTCTTGTGGTACCTTTTCTTATCCGAATCCTAGTCAAGCTATTCTGTATGTAATCAACACCATCTATAAACACTACTGATTTCTGTATCTGAGGCTCCAGGGTTGCTGTGTTTGTTCTGTCCCATGATTCCCCTATGGAAGATTGTGCGCTGTGGGAGAGAGGAAGGGGATAATTCCAGGGAGACCTGTGGGCCTGCCTGAAAAGCAAACAACACAGGATCAGGAATTGTATCTTTGTGGTTTAGGTGGTATATAAAGGAGGGTTTTATTAAAGCACTTGACCAAACCATCAAAGAGGAAGGGGTGTAGCTCATTGGTAGAGTATCTGCTTTGCATGCAGAAGGTCTCAGGTCAATCCTGATCATCTCCAGGCATGGCTAGGAATGTTAGTCCTGCTGTCAGTCAGTGTAGACAATAAGGCGCTAATTGTCCTGTTTTGGTATATGGCAGCTTCCTAATTTTCCAGAGGCTGGAAATTGCTCCTCTTATGAGACTCTATAATGGTGATATTAAAGCAAATGCAAAGGATGGTTGGAGATAAGCTGGTGGCATTCTTCAATCCAGGCAGAAAGATTTACCAGCAAGCTATTCCCAGGGCTTTCGTATTATGTGGACACAACTCAAAACAGCAAACAGCATCCTCACCCACCACTAGAAACCAATAGGCTATTGAATCCAGTCACTGGGAAGAGCATTGTAAGATGTTCCAGGTAAAATGGTCAACACAGGTAGAAGCTATCAGGGGCCTTATTTCTATAACCTGACCCAAGGTGGGGTGAACTTCTGCTGGATGGACACAACCTGGTTTATACTTCTGCAGAAAGAAATGTTGCAAAAGGACACTTGAATATTATCTGGAAGTGACATTCATGGGTAGCTTGTAATATTTGAAGCACCCTTTGCAAAACCTAATGCCCTCCACATGTTTTGGGCTACAACTCTCACCAGCCCCCTAGTTAGAATGCAAGATTGCTTAGTCCAGCCTGCTTTGGGCAGCACCATAGCAAATTGTAGAATGACCAGGCAATCTCAGACAAGAGATTGATCAGTGGCTGGAAAGAAGATGAGTTTTCTCTGCTTCACTGCTGTTATTGCCCTAACTTGGGGGTGATTTTCAAAGAAAAGTTCTGGTTGAGTGTCCCTTGCCCTTCTCAGCAGTAGCACTTGTGGTGAAATTCCTTCCTTTTAGGGTGGGCAGAAGATAGATCTGTGTCTGCTGGTAGATCTCAGGACATTCTACAAGAATCTCTGACTCTCAGTTGCTTGAAAAAAGCAGTAACAGAATTAACAAGTGCTGCCAACACATTATACTGCTGGAATGAAGAAAGGTTGGGAAACCTGTGTGGAAGGACTGTGAGCTTTGTTCGATTCAGGCTCTCAAAATGAGTTCCTAGGCTCTGAATTCTTTAATTCTTAGTGTGTGTGTGTTTCGAGGATCTTGGGGTTCTAGTAAAAAAGCAAGATCCCACAAGCCTGAAGTCTGCCAGTACCTGATGTAGGTGAGTTGCAGGCTACTTCCTTCTAGCAGTGCCATTGGGAAAGTAGCTAATGCTTCTTTAAGTGAGAGGAGAATGGGAACTTTGCAACTCATTTAAACTTGGTTAACTGCAAGGGATAGCAGATTTGCCTGGAACCAGCATAAACTGATAATAGTGTGATTTAAGAAAAGGACATTTTTGAAGAAACATAGCTGGCTTGGGACTATATGGCAAATATAACAACAGATGTACTGAGTTTTGTGTTGCGTCCATTTATGTTTGTATGCTATTGAAATTTTGAATAAAAATGCTTTTTTTTTTAAAGGAACATAGCTATTCTGTCAAGGCATATGCTTTCAGATTAATTGCGTATGGTGCTGCTATGAGAGGGAAGATAGGTTTTGGTGAAGTCTTTCCCTTCCACCTTTCCAGTGTGGGAGTTCTGAAAGGAAGTGAAGATCTATGAGGCTCTGAAACCAGAACAAACTGGCAGGGTTGAATCTGCCATTCCATGAAGTTCGAACAAATCTAGCAGCCCCTTTCATCTGTTGGATTACAGACCAATCAGAGATATCTGCCTGCCAGACCCTGATATCTCCTCTGAGTGTGCATAGTCACGTGATTTGTGTGCCCATCTTGTAGAAGGTGTCCTGTCTGCCCAGAGGATTTTCTTTTAGATATTTCTGAACTTGTGTATGATTATTACTTATGAATCGTCTTTTGTATTTGTGTGAGAAAGTGATTCGCAGTCGTATCACAGGAGTAATGAGTGATGGTCTTATGGCATCTGCTTATCATGTCCAGACTTTGCCAGTTGTGGAGGCAATGAGTGTGAGCTACAAGGAATGAAACATGAACAATGAAATATTTAGTGGTGGTTTTCCTCATTTATATTTACCCATGGTAAAATAGCTACTGTCACAGGTTAAGCCTGGGCTGGGCCCTATAGCTGGGCCCTATAGACAAGAGAGAGGGTGTCCAGTAAAAAAAATGGAGACAAAACAGACGTTAACTGTTCTTGGGACCTTCTGGTTGCTATTGCACCTTCTCAGGTGTGCACAGCTATTCTTTGCAGTGGTTTGGGAAGCCTAAATAGTGTCCCCACACAATCCTTTTTTACATCAGCTAAATTTAGATGCATGAAAGGGTTGGTTGGGCCAGGTGTTGCTTCTGTAGCATCTGAAGCAGGGCTTCATCTCTTCCTGCTTACCTTCCATTGACATTAGTGTGAAACTGATGTGCAGATTATCCCATTTTGCATTTGGTCCATTTGAATGTTACACTACATGTTGTGGTTCGAGGACCCGATCCCCGCGTAGTGGAATGAAAACACACGGACACGTGATATAAGGTTAACGGGCAAGAAAAGGCCACAACTTTATTGATTACAGCAAGTGAAAAGGTATTGGCTTAGGCATTGGATCACGTCAATTGACTCCACCCACTCGGAGAGGGGTGAGTCTGAAAGGGGGGTTTATTCACAAGTAGGTGGAGCCTGTTGATGCTAATCCAACTATAAGCTCTCCCCTGATGTCACCGAGGGTTGTGCCATGGCCTCCCGCCACACAGGCATCGGACAGAATACACGACCGCCGGATTCCTTTAACGGAATACCCAAAATTGAAGGCGTAGGCGATGGCCACACCTAGCCCTTCCACACATCACAAACACATTATTCCAATGCCTACCCTACCCACCAATACCACGAAAGTTGTGACGATTGCTATGAGGTAGGCGAAAAAACCACAAAGCCTAATGCCAAATGGAAAAATTCCTACCACGCCCCCCGGACAACCAGGGCGACCAACCTAAGGCCCATAGCAAGGCCAAGAGAAAAACTGAAACCCTGAGCTCTAAGGGAGTGGAGGGTGGGTGACTTACAACGGGACAGCGAAAAGTGAGGGCCGCGTGGCTGACGCAACAGCGAGTTAAGCTGCAGTCCACGCCCCTTCCAAGGCACCTGGTTGGGCGCTTGCCCGTGGGCGTGATGCGCCAGCCAGGTGAGTGGGTGGCAGGGGGCTAACACCCCCTTCTTGAGGCGGAGCTCGGCTCCCGCCCACAACCCCTCCCCTCATTTGCAGGAGGAGAGGCTTTTTTGCAGGGAAATACACATGTGTACAAGCAAAGTGCAGCTTCATGCAGTTTTCATGTTCTAGAAAACCTGACTATGAAGCAACCCGAACACCATCGTATTAAATGGCATT
Organism: Podarcis gaigeae; assembly: GCF_964106915.1. Lineage (NCBI taxonomy): Eukaryota > Metazoa > Chordata > Lepidosauria > Squamata > Lacertidae > Podarcis > Podarcis gaigeae. Next base: position 31,253,959 of record NC_139682.1, read on the forward strand.
TGGCCAAATCTTTCTGTGAGTGTCAGACAAGTAGTTAAAGCAGTGTATCTGATCATTACTTTTCTATTTCTTTATTTTATTTTTGGAGGAAAATGTATTTAGCTTTATGGTCTGTTAAGACAAGAGAATACATGGCAGTCCAAAGAAAGTATTAGGAAACTAAAACAGTTTGCAGGGATGAAATTTTCTGAAGATTTGTTGTGATTCTGTATGCATATTTTTTACTATTATGACCTAATTGTTTAATGAGTATTCAATATTCTCCTTTCACTCTGTTAACAGATGGCGCACTGCGTGACAAAGGTGGAACTGTCCATATCATGCGATAATCTGCTTGATAAAGATGTTGGCTCAAAATCTGACCCTCTATGTGTCCTGCTTCAAGATGTTGGTGGAAACCAATGGACCGAAGTAAGGAATTGTTTCTAGTAATTTGAAAACTACCAGATGTTGGCAATGTGAACACATCTGAACACTTAACGTTTTGATTAAGATTAATTAAGGATTAATATTTTACAGGTTTAAGCAATTAAATGAGCTAAATGACAACAAAATATCACAAGTTTTGTTTCTATGTCCCATTTTAAAAAAATAATACAGGGCTTTTACGTAGCCCAAGCTTTTTAATCATGGAAGTTTTTATAAATTATTTTTAACTGAATTTAGTATTTGCTAATTCATTCCCTCTGGCTTTTGGTGGAGAAAGGAGGCCGGCAACAACATAGCATCAGCATTTTTAATATTCCCATTGTAATGCTGAAATTTCCACTATGTTATCAAATCTTTTTACTGTTTGAAGTTGCATTTGGAGACAATACATCTTTAGTTGCCCCAGAGTCAACATACCCAACTTTTTCTTCTCCCCTTCTGGTTTTACTCAACCTGGAAAAGTGTTCAGGAGAAATCAGAAGCCTGTTCACAACTTTGGCATTTTGGTTTTTCCTAACAAAAAACTATTACTATTATGCAACTTGTGGGGATTTATATATATATAATGGACCAGCATGATTGCCTAAAACTCTTGTTCATTTTTGTAACTTCTACAAGTAATTGATGGTGGAAAGATTGAAGGCAGTATATTTCTGTACTGGCCTGGGTCACATGTAGTGCCAATTCCAAATAATGACTAAGCCTGAGCAAGCAAGTATGTGGGCACACAGAGCACAATCTGCAGCTGTCCCCCAGGCTTACTGCTGATGCACTAATCAAAACTAAGCCAAGCCATGGTTTAGCATATCATTACATGGGAACCCAGGTTCATGGTTTTGTCTCCTCCGAACAAGCCATGAGCAGCAAGCCAAAAACAAACTTTAGCTGCACTTTGTGGTTTACTTGGAGTGAGGCAAACAATGATCTTAGGATCAGACATAATTTTAATCTCATACTATCGTTTAGGGAAGGAGCAAAGTGGCCATGATTTTTTGCTTTGTGTATTTGCATGCTTGCTTGTTCAAAATATGTCATAGTTTGATTTAGCATTCCATGTGACTCAGGCCACTTTATGACCTGAACAACCTACAGGAAAAAAAGGACATTAGTGTTTTCCTTTGTAATTTTGCTTCTTTGGTCCTTAACAAGAAGACCACCATGGAAGATATGCTTCCATGAACTGTTTCCCCTGTGGTAAGCAGCCACAGGAAAGTGTTGTGTAGGAAACAGCTTTATATCAAGTCAGATGATTCGTTCCTCTAGCTCAGTATTTTTGTCACTGGCTGGCAGAGGTGCTCTAGAATTTCAAACAGGAGATGCAGCCAAAGTTAAACACCTAAAATTGCTTAACTTTGGCATATTCAACCATTTTTCTTCCTCTTAACTTAAAACGAAGCACTTGTAAATCCAAATAGTTTCAGAGGGATTAACAACAGTCTTAAATCTCTCCCACTGAAAGTAGAACTTAGAAAGTACTTAACTTTGGTTAGATCGCACCTCTAGTTTTCTGTTGAAGAATGTGAGTGTTAAGCATGACATTTCCTTTTCTTGTTGTATTGTTACAGTTGGATCGAACTGAAAAAATAAAGAATTGCCAGAATCCTCAATTTTCAAAGAAGCTGCGAATTGATTATTATTTTGAGAAAGTTCAGAAACTGAAATTTGGCATTTACGACATTGATAACAAATCCTATGACTTAAATGACGACGACTTTCTTGGAGGGGCAGAGTGCACCTTGGGACAGGTACTGGAAAACATAGTACTGTAATGCTACATGCTATTTTTTAGTCTTTTAATTACACAGATGAAAGGAGGAGTTAATATTCTGAAAGCTTTCAGTTAAGTGTAGAAGTACTTGCATCAAGTGCCTCCTTTTGCGTGGTGGTGCAGGGCTCTATGGGCCTGCTTGTTTGCTGGACACTAGCAAACATCAGTCTTGCCAACCCTAAAACCAGACCTCACTGTGACTATTGCACATAACAATAATTCCATAATAGAGTTGTTCTCAGTCCCACCCCTCGGCTTCGAAATAGATGTTGACCTTATGTCTGATGTATGCTGGCTCTAAGTAACCCAAAATGTGAGGTGTGGCATGGCATTGCAGGAGTGCTCACCCCCACATGTGCCAATGAAATAGGGTAGGAAAACGTACAATGCAGCAATGTTATGTTGGCAGCAAGGAGAATAACAATAATTATTATTATTTATTAAATTTCTATCCCACCCTTTATTCAAAGATCACTGGGTGATTTACAATATAAACACACATACACACACACACACACACACACAGAGAGAGAGAGAGAGAGAGAGAGAGAGAGAGAGAGAGAGTGTTTAAAAGGCCATAGAGGAATATGTTTACCTGCTGCCTAAAAATATATAACAAAGTCACCAGGCGAGCCTCCCCAGTCCCTGGGGACAGCATTCCACAAGCAGGGAGTAGAAAAGGCCAGTTCTCATGTTGCTGCCCTCCTGACCATTCCTGGAGGAGGCTCATGAAGAAGGGCCTCAGATAGTGATTGCAGGGTCCGAGTTGTTTCATATGATGGAAAGCGACCCTTGAGGTATTGCAGTCCTTAGCCCTTTAAGGTTTTATAGGTTGAAACCAGTGCTTTGAATTGGGCCTGAAAACTAATTGGCAGCCAGTGCAATTCAGCCAGGATTGGTGCTATATGCTCCAACCGTCTTGCCCTTGTAAGCAACCTGGCAGCTGAACTGTCTTCAGAAGCATCACCAAGTACCAGAACATAGACAACAGAAGTTAGGCTATCCCTGTCCGGATATGGGTGCAGCTGGGTCCCCAGCCAAAGCTGATGGAAGGCACTCCATGCCACCAAGGCCACCTTAGCCTCAAGCAACAGCAATGGATCCATGCTATTCCTTCAGAGGGAGTGGAACCCCATCAAGAGCAGGCCACCTCCCATCCATGCGGTCTAGGGAACCACCCACTAACAGAGCCTCTGTCTTATCTGGATTGAGCTTCACTTTATTGACTCTTATCCAGTCCATTACCAAGGCAAGGCAACAGTCCGGCACACCCACTGCCACACCTGTGGATGTAAAGGAGAAGAATTACATTGCCGACACTGAAAGCTCTGGATAAGGGGCTGCTGCGCTGGTGGCAGCAAGTCATCTGCCATAACATTGTTGTTACAGCATTAGATGTTGTTCTTAGGGCTGAGTTACACAATCCTTTCAGCACCTTGGCGTGTGAGTTTACTTGATCCTTATAGTGTTTGTCCTTTTAATTTAAAATAAAGCATCCTGAGGCTTTGGGAACTGTCTGAAAATCCAAATGGTTAAATCACGTAAAAGTTCAAATCTGTTTCTCATTACACTTATATAGTTACATTGACATGTATCTTGGCAAATGCTTTTGGGATTCATGATAAAAATTCACACTATGTAAATAGTTATGATTGGCTGTTATAACTGATAGCTGCAAAAATGTCTGTTGTGTTGACAGCATGTTAATTGGCTTCTTGCCAATGATATTTCTTCCTTCACATTTCTGCCTCAGGGTAGAATATATCACTTTATGTGACCTTTGTAATGGATGCATACATTTCATTCTTCTTTAGATTGTGTCGAGTAAAACTGTCACTCAGCCTTTAATGCTGAAGAAAGGAAAACCTGCAGGAAAAGGCACTGTTACGGTAAGAAACTCATTTCTGGCTAGTTTAAGGTTCCTCTACAATTTTTTTCACCAATAATTGCTTTGGGGAACCCTTTAAAATCCTTGTTAGTGGTCCCCCATAGCTCAACTGTGTGGCTCATAACTACTAGGAGCCATTCATTCCGTGTTGGGCGGGGGGTGTTTATGGAATTCCCGCCCAACTGAGATTAGACAGGCATCCTTTGCTGAACTTCAATCACATGACAAAGTCTTCCTTATTTCAGCAGGCATTTTAAGGTAATTTTCTGGTTTTATGAACAAATCGAATTGTGAGTGTTTTTCTTTTAAGAATATATATACCATTAATTTTAAATATTAAGTGATATAGAACTATCTGAAATAAACATAAATTTAAAAATTATGATCGATTTCAGAATTACTCCAGTTTAACAGACAAAATAGTGTTTTTTAAGTATCATATTAAAAAAAGTGATCCAATACAAAAGCTATTGGGGTACATTGGAAATCTCAGTGTCTATTTAAATTCTTTATTGGGCTATCAGGAAGCCCTGGAGGAGAAAAAGGGAACTATGAGATATTGGCTTATAACAGAAGAGGAAACAACACAGAAACCAAATAATATCTAAGTGAAATACTGGCCTCATAGTAAATAGTGGAAGTGGGCCAATGTACCTCAGTAACCTCAATGGCCTAATGAGGTTTCTGTTTGTATTTTCTTTTTCCAAATAAGAAATAAACATTTCAAGTTTAGACTATGTTAACCCCTGTGTCAAAGCAAAGCAGAATTAACCCTAGGTTGAAATTTACTCCTGGAGACCAACAAACCCCTGTGATCCTTTTTGTAATTGTTGGTGGGTGTGTTGTGTGTACACAGGAATGTACAGGCCTTTAAAAAAAAAACAAAATAGGTACCGTATTTTTCGCTCTATAAGACGCACTTTTCCCCCTCCAAAAATGAAGGGGAAATATGTGTGCGTCCTATGGGGCGAATGCAGGCTTTCACTGAAGCCTGGAGAGCGAGGGGGGTCGGTGCGCACTGCTAGCGGAGAGCTTGCCTGCGCCCAGAAGCTTGGGGCGTGCTGAGCTCAGCATGCCCCAGGCTTCGGGCTTTGCACAGCTCTCCGCTAGGCATGGGTAGCTAGGCTGCGGATAGCAGCCTGTTCTGGGGTGAAAATATTTTTTCCCCCTTTATTTCCCCCCCAAAAAACTAGGTGCGCCCTATGGGCCGGTGCGCCCTATGGGGCGAAAAATACGGTAAGTGCTACAGAATTCATTATATAGGCATACATGCTAAGGGTTTGCCTATCCTATTTTGAGAAGTTGCTGGGAATAGTATAGACATTTTGTAGTTTCCCATTCCCATTCATTTCAATAGGGCTAAATCAGACCTCTGATAGTTAAACATTTTTTAAAAAAACAATGAAAAGATGAGGGGAGTGAAACAGGACAACAAACCTCATTATTGTCAAATCTATGTGTGGAGTATGAAGTGGTTCAGGTTTGCTTTTAAAAAAACCAAAACCGTTTTGCAAGTAATTCAGACAGCTTCTGGATTCCACAGCAGTCACATTATCACAGGAGGAATTTAGGAAGTAAATAACACTGCTGCTTCATGCGAATGTATTTGGAACATAATAGCTTCACATACTTCTCCTTTGGTTAAGCTAACTGTAAAGTACATTGGTGAATTTGTTTTATAATTTGTGTATTTGAACGGCCTGCATTATTCACATTAGAAATACTTTCCAAAATCTCACTGAAATTATTTCCCCTCGAATTTTTAGATTTCTGCAGAAGAGATTAAAGACACTAGAGTTGTGTCCTTAGATGTTGAAGCCCGGAATTTAGACAAAAAGGTAAATGGTATATTGAAAGTAACTCTCTTTCCAGTTCATTCCGTACTTGAACCAACATTTATATCCCATCTTTCCTCCAAGGAGTTCAAGGTGGTGTACAGAGCTCTCCCCACTCCATTTTATCCTCGCAGCAACCTTGTGAGGTAGGTTAGGCTGAGAGGCTTGACTGGCCCACTGAGCTTTATGGTTGAGTGGGGACTAGAACCCTGGACACTTCCCCACACTGGCTCTATAGCAGTACCTGTGTGAATAGGTTTCACAAGGTCTGTCATGACAGAACCATCAAGAAGGAAATGGCAATAAGTGTAGTAATTAAGGGCTTACATGAGAATGGACCTGTCTGTTGCTTCGAAGGGGGCGGGGGGGGGGAGGTTGAATGTGAGAGGCATGTGTGTAGACCACACTTGAAATTAAAGGTGATTATTATTTTTATTTTGTAAAGCTTTTTTCATTTATTGAAGTTAATTCTTGAAGTAAAGATTTCCTAGAGAAGCATAATAATTTCAGCTCTCGCTACCATGGATTTTGGTTAAAGCTTAAAGCACTTTATAGTTTGCCTTAGCTGAGCATAGGCATGCATTATTTGCAGGCTACTAAATGAACAAAAGGACCCAACAGAAACATCTGTGACTGAAAATAAGCTGTTATTCGTTGAATGTTTGGGGGGGTTGCCAGTAATAATAGATATAATATGAATAGCAGAAATGTATATTGCTCTAGAAGTTCTTACATCCTGAATTATTATTTGTATAAAGATCAAGGTTCTTTTTCTATGCAGGATTTTTTGGGCAAATCTGATCCATTTTTGGAGTTTTATAAGGAGAGTGATGGTGGAAAATGGCAGCTTGTCTACCGATCAGAGGTAGGATTTACACAGTGATTCAACTTTTGAACTTCAGGAGCTGCTATATCTTAATGAACTCTGAATGAACTCAGTTGCAAAAAAATGGAGCTGCTACTTCTTTGGACAAAATCAGGCAGAGGCATTATGCATAAATGGAGCTCTGCCAATCCAAGATTCTTCGGCCAGACTTTGGGTGATACCTCCTCATCCCACACTCTTCCGGAGGGCTTCCGATCTTCAGAAACACCTTTTCAGTGGGCAGAGTGGGCTGCATTACATAGTAATTTCTTCTGCTAGTGGTTCTCAGACTTCAACCCACTATAAGTTCCTCATATTTGGGCAGTGATGTACAAGCCAGTTGGGATGTCTGGAAGGCACTGCAGCAGCTCTTAAATTTTGCAGCTGTAGCCACCCAAAATCTCATACTTACGCCAAACTGTGCACATTCAGCTGAGATGCATGTTTAAATTTATCTAGGTATGAAACTAGAAATTGGCTTTAAAAATACAGAAAATACATACATGTTTATTACACATCAAGTGTATTAATAGATATTTGCCTATAAGCAGTGAGTTATGTCTTATCATAATGGTACTCTACTTTTCATCCAGAAAATTATTATGCAGGTATTGGAACAGAATTATTATTTAAATAATAATAATCTGTGGAAATCTAGGTGAGGGAATGCCATTGTCATAATGTACTTGTAGGATGAGGAGAGATCTCAGGCGCTTGATTGTAATTGGATTTCTTTTATAGGTAATTAAGAACAATTTAAATCCCTGCTGGAGAAAGTTCAGTGTTCCTCTGCAAACATTCTGTGGTGGTGACTTCAACAAACCAATGAAGGTGATGACAATGATTTAACTTTAAAAAATAAAAATAAAATACAGGTTAGAGAACCCATTTGATTTAATTATAAACATCTTTTGCAATATGAAGTCTGACTGTGGAAGAACTAAAACCAAATAATGTGTGGCTGCCCAGTAATTTAATTAGATTGCCATTATTTTTGCACCAGATTTCCTTCTGTGTGCTTACCCATTTATTTCTTTGAAATATACTTGCAGCACTGAAAATACTGGCAATATGAGCTATTCTCCATCCCTCTAACTGAGCAGGAACCCTTGTTCTGTTTATTGGTTAACCTGGAAACATCATCTGCCAGAGCTGTCTTTCTGTATAGACTAGTTTTTGCAGTACATCCACTGTGGACTACAACTATGTCTGAAAATAATAAATAATATTATTTAATCCTACACGCTTAAATGTAGTTTTATGGAAGACCAAGATCATGAAGACCTAAATAGCGGCTTGAATTTTCAAAAGTAAGTCTGTAGTATTGCTGGTTCTGTGGGAAAGCTTGAAAATATGACCTGAGTGTACCCAAATGCCCTTTGGAGGATGCTTGGCTCTGTTTTTAAGCTATGGTTTTTGTGGCTTAATTAATGAAATTATTATCTTCATATCCAAACATTCTAAACTATATAGTGACCACAAAGCCTCCACGAGTCCATTGCTTTTTAAAAAAATGCACTTCCAAGTATCTAATGCAGTTGTTTAATTTGCTTAATTTGCTGATGTTCAGAAGTGAAGTCATATCCACTGCCCGGTAAAATTGCCATTTAAGATAGGATTTTTAATATATCGGCCAACCAAATTTCACAACCTGGACTTTCTAGTCTGCTTGCAGGGTTCCCACAGCCCTTGGGTGGGCAACATTTGGCCCTACAGATGTTGCTGGGCTGCAACTCCCATCACCCCTGCTTGTTAGCCATACTATCTGGGACTTACGGTAATTGGTGTCCAACAACATCTAGGTGCCACAGGTCTCCACCCCTGGCGTTGGCTACTGTCACAACAGAATGCTGGACTTAGATGGTCCTTTGATCCAATCCAGATGGGCAGCTCTTATGTTTTGTGCTGGCTGTCTTGGTAAATTAAGGCTGCTTGGGAGAAGCTGAGCTGTATATGTGGAAGAGGGAGTATTATACTCACGTAAAGGAATGGAAGATGCTAGATACCTTTAGTGAGATAGTCATAATTGGAGGAATAAAACATAAATGTTGAGGATCCCCTCAGCTGTTGCTCATTGTCAAACCTTCCATTTTTGCCGATCACAACTAGATTGGGTATTTCTAACCAGAGTCATGTCCTGGTTATGTAACTGAAGGTGTGTTAGCAGTGTCAGTAGATTATCTCTACTTGGAGATTAATGAAGGAAATTATGACTTTAGGGGGCTTGTAAGAACTTACAGCAAGAACAGTTGATAGTACAACTATGGGACCCGGCATGTGTAAATAGGCCTGCGGTATTCCCCAGGGGAATCAGGTGAACATTCATTCTAATAACCTTCTAGTAACTGTCCTTGGGGTTGGGCTGGAGTGCTCTCATTCTTCTTTGTTTATTCAGAATATGCATGAGCATGCTGGATGACAGCACCAAATTTGCACCTATAAAGGGCATGTCCTTCCCACCCAAGCAGGGAGAGAAGAGCATTTTACATTCATGTATCTTTCTGGATCTGCATTTGCAAAAGCTTTCCCTGCCTGAGCAGAGGGAGATTGAAACTAAGCAGAGCCAATTGAAACTAAATCCAAGACAAGAGTGATAATGGTTGGTGTGTAGATAGACCAGGGGATAAAAGATGAAAAGAGCATCGCCTCCTTGGTTCAGTCAGGTTTGCAATTTGATTTTCAAGTGTAAACCAGGAGCACTTGTCACCTCCTAATCTGGTGAGAAGGTTGGATTTCCCCCACTATCTATGCCATTACTGAAAGGTACTGCTTTTCAATTGATGGTGTTCTAGAATGCACACTGTTGGCTTATGCTGTTTTAAATCTTACTTTACTCCTAAAAACACATCACTGAATGTTGGTCACAAACAAATTAGAGGGATGTGCATTCAAGATAATATATTTACCATCAAGCCATTTATATGTAAGCCGTATATTGTATCTAGACGTAATTCCTATCTTTTAAATCTGCTGGTAAACAAGGGCAGTGTTGAAAGCTACCTCTTGTTTAAACTATAGCATTACCCAAAGTTATTTTAAGCCCCAAACACATAGCAGTTCTCAATTGAGTCCTGTGTTCCTTCCATTGGAGACTAAATGGCTTAGCATGGACATTCAGGTCATATTTCATTTGACTTTTGAGAATGAGGCTTGCAGGTTTTTGCATGACTAGATATCACCAGGGAAGAGTATTCATGCAAAGTTCTTAAAATAAGAGGGAACTTTGGATTATACGGTTTGTGTTAAGGCTCTTCTTTGCTGTTGAATGTCTTGGGTTTTTGTGCTGTTTTTGTTTTGTTCCCATTGTTTCTTTTATAAGGCTTATATAAGACTTAATTTCAGTTGATTGCTTGGCTTCTCTAACTGGATTTTTACTTAATTTAGCCTTGGAACAGTCATTTTCTTCTTTTTTTTATCTGCTCAGCATTTTAGTTGCATTTCCATTGCCTACTAAACAGGTTCGTACCCATGGCTCTCCTCAAGGACTCATTTTTGGGTCTCTCTCTTACTATTAGGTTTCAGTTAGTGATATGGATGACAGCACCAGTTCAGATTTGATAGGGGAGTTCACATGCATCACTGCAAAGCTGTTGGAAACGAGAGACCAAGCGGTGAGCAGCAGTCATTCTCTCTTATAAAGTTCTGCTTGTCCATTGCCTGCTGTTTCTTTCCTTTCAGGTGCACTGTTCAGATTATGATAGTGATGGGTCACATGACTTGATAGGCATTTTTGAAACTAACCTCTCCCAGCTACAGAAGGCAGGTGGCAGCTCTCCGGTGAGCTTTTACTTTTACCTTCTTTTATTAACTAATTGAACCTATTTCTCGTTGCAAAGAAGAGTCATAGAAACAATAAATTGATTCTCACAGAGCTACAATTCCCAGCACCCTTTACAGTTCCTAGGAAGCAATAGATGTTGTATTTTAAGTCATCTGTGTTCAGCAACGCAAGATATCTAATTTCTGCTTCCTGGTTTACTACGAGGGGGAAAGGAAGCCATGTTTGCTATCGCAGCGAACTGGTTGCTGCTTTTTGGAGTTTTTAGGCAGCTCGCAGGCAACGAGTGCCCCAGAGAAGGTCCTGGGGACGACCAGGACATTGAGGGTTCCCGCAGAGGTCAAAAGCGAGCTCCCAACGGGTCTGCATGGTTTCATTTGGTGTCGGGCTGACCCGGCGGTCAAGCTGTGATCACTTGCCAGTATGCATGGCGACCATTATTTTTTCTAGCTTGGGTCTTGTCCTATGTATCTTAAAATGTGAACTATGTGGTTTCATTTCATTAACTAGAACAAGTTTCTTTGATGTGTGTTGCGTTCTTTGTAGGTGGAATTTGAGTGTATTCACCCTGAGAAGAAGAGAAAGAAGAAGAGCTATAAAAACTCTGGCATTGTTCGAGTCAAGTCTTGCAAAGTAAGGAGCATTTCATACAGAAGAGTTTTCTATTCTGTGATTGTAGGGTAGAAGTTGTAACAGTTGTGTGCTGTTTTTTTCAGATTGAAATGGAATATTCTTTCCTGGATTACATCATGGGAGGCTGCCAAATTAATTTCACTGTGAGTTGGGTCACCTGTTTACATGCCTTTTCCACCTAAGTTAAAACAACTCAAGCATTTATATATTCCTGTGAAAAAGCCATTGCACTTAAACTGCACAAAAACCAGTTTACTAGATCTGTCAGTGAATAAGTCTGCTGCTTGTATATCTGCCAGACTAAACAAAATGAATTCACTGATCTTTCTAATACATAGTCTCCCTGGTTGCATTTTGGGGGAACCTAATGTTTGACCTTTCTTCAGCTGCCTTGAGTGTTTTAGTGATTATTTCAGCAGCATTCTTCACTGGTGTTAGGTATGCTTGAAGTCAACTTCCATGAATGTTGGGCTTTCTTTGGTTGCCTGTTTCTAGAAAGAAATCTTATCTTTGTGTTCTTTGTTATTGTGTCAGGTGGGTGTAGATTTCACCGGCTCCAATGGAGATCCAAAGTCACCAGATTCTCTTCACTATATCAGTCCAAATGGGATAAATGAATACCTGACCGCCATCTGGTGTGTGGGGAACGTGGTACAGGATTATGACACGTATGTTAAAACTATTTTTAGCTGCTCTAGCTGCGAGCGTTAGTAATAAGTGAAATTTAATAGAGTTAAAAGTGATGTATTTGACTGAGTAACTTCAGTCCCTTCAACCTTTATGTATTATGCATCTCCTGCATCTCGGGTTATTGCTGAGAATGGTAATTCAGTGAGAGTTGCAGTAGATTGTCCTTTGTTTTGTTGGTTCCTTCATGAGAGTAAGTGATTGTTTTGCTTTTCTGCTTGCTCATAAAATGACACTGCTGAGTCTCGGTACTTGAGAGCAAGAGCTGTAGACAGTCATGTATAAATGAAAATGATCACTGCTCATGGGATGAGTGTGCATTTTCCCCTGACATTTTAAACTGAAGGAGGAGTCAACTCGATTACAACATTGGCTCCTGGAAGCCTCGTTTCCCCTGCACTCTTACTGCTTGCTTCGCTTTTAGCAGTTTTGGTTTCTGAGGTAGCATGCAGTTTCTGCCAGCTTGTAGCAGTGGTAACTATGAATTGTTTTTGTTCAGTTGAAGGTAACATGTCTATCTTTCCTCCTCCTCTACCCCCTACATCTTTCAGTGACAAACTGTTCCCTGCCTTTGGGTTTGGAGCTCAAGTTCCTCCAGACTGGAAGGTGAGTTTCTTAGCTCAAGTGTTTCTTAATTCAAATGCCTTGGTATTTGGCTACATGACTAAGTGTGTCTCTTTCCCAGGTATCCCATGAATTTGCATTGAACTTTAACCCTACAAATCCCTATTGCCAAGGTAAGCATTTAGTAATCTTCATGACCCAGTAATCGAATTTGACAAAGTGTGCATCAGAGCGTATGTTCCATTAAAAATAAAGAACAGGACCAGCAGAGCTTCTAGAGTTTTTGTCAGGACTTTTGTGCATGACTTTTGGTATATTTTCTTTGCCACTCCACCTGTTCTGTAGCCACAGTCCTCTTGGCAGCCAGTGACCACCTCTGCAAGGCTCCAAGAATTATGCTGTGTGCTGCAGGCAGTACATGTTTTGCCATCCTCTGAAAATAACTGATTCACACACCCTACAAATGTGGTGAAATGGGGGGAAGGCGTGTCTGCTCAACTTCAGTTATTGTGCACACATTAGATTGCCATTTCCATTTTGTGACAGAAAGGATAAAAGTTGAATAACTGTGGGAGGATTTATGGAGAACACTGGGAAATAAGCAGCGTACATACACACGAACTATTGCAATAACAATTGGTGTTTCCATTTTTCAGGAATCCAGGGAATTGTGGATGCATATCGCCAGGCACTGCCTCAGATTCGTCTCTATGGTCCAACAAATTTCTCCCCAATTATAAATCATGTTGCCAGGTTTGCTGCTCAGGCAGCACAGCAAAATACTGCTTCTGTGAGTCTGTTTGATTTAATATTTTGGATGTATTTGTTTTTAAGTGATGGATTGGGGGTGTAAGTCACAAGAGGCATTTATTTAAAGTATTCTTTATGAAAGTATTCTTTCATTACTTCACTGTTGTGAAGCCATAGTCTACCATGAAACTTCACATACTGAATGGATTTGTAGTCAGGCTCTACCCTCTGAATTCTGTGTTTTCTCTGCAATTCATTCCCATGTGGTAGAGTTAGGACATACTGTACTTCTGTTTGTCTGGTACTTTCAAGTCATGGGTTCAAGACGCTTTACATTTCTCCCACTGCTTTCCCCGGGAAAACCTGTTTACTGCTGAATCAGAACAAAGTCAATCCACAGAAAACCTGATTATAGAATCATAGAATCATAGAGTTGGAAGAGACCACAAGGGTCATCGAGTCCAACCCCCTGCCAAGCAGGAAACACCATCAGAGCACTCCTGACATATGGTTGTCAAGCCTCTGCTTTAAAGACCTCCAATGAAGGAGACTCCACCACACTCCTTGACAGCAAATTCCACTGTTGAACAGCTCTTACTGTCAGGAAGTTCTTCCTAATGTTTAGGTGGAATCTTCTTTCTTGTAGTTTGGATCCATTGCTCCGTGTCCGCTTCTCTGGAGCAGCAGAAAACAACCTTTATCCCTCCTCTATGTGACTTCCTTTTATATATTTGAACATGGCTATCATATCACCCCTTAACCTCCTCTTCTTCAGGCTAAACATGCCCAGCTCCCTTAGCCGTTCCTCATAAGGCATCGTTTCCAGGCCTTTGACCATTTTGGTTGCCCTCCTCTGGACACGTTCCAGTTTGTCAGTGTCCTTCTTGAACTGTGGTGCCCAGAACTGAGGTCTGACCAGAGCAGAATATAGTGGCACTATTACTTCCCTTGATCTAGATGCTATACTCCTATTGATGCAGCCCAGAATTGCATTGGCTTTTTTAGCTGCCGCATCACACTGTTGGCTCATGTCAAGCTTGTGGTCAACCAAGACTCCTAGATCCTTTTCACATGTACTGCTCTCAAGCCAGGTGTCACCCATCTTGTATTTGTGCCTCTCATTTTTTTTGCCCAAGTGATTGATGTTTGTTCTGATTCAGCAATAAACAACGGGTTTTCCATGAGAAAGCAGTGGGACAAACCTAAAACATATTGGACCCACAACTTGAAATCACGGGACAAATGGAAGTGTGCGTGAACCCTTGAAGTACTAAAGCCTAGGTTATTAATTCTATCCAAAATAATTTCAAATAAAGCTAACGTGAAATAGCTAGTTTGAGAATTGAACTGGGTTTTTAAAGTTACTTTACTGTATTTTATTGTTTTCAATCCAGTTTTTTTTTACTCTTTCATGCTTTACGAAGTTGTGAGACACAGTGTGCAGATCGTTCTTTATAATTGAGCAAACACAGAAGTATAAAAACATCAGCCTTTCAGTCCCTTCCTTAACTCTTGCCTAAGATTTGAAGTCAACCTCTATTGACTAATCTAATTTTCTTGCAGCAATACTTTGTCTTGCTGATAATCACAGATGGGGAGATCACTGATCTGGACCAAACCAGGCAAGCCATTGTCAATGCCTCCAAGCTGCCCATGTCTATCATTATCATTGGAGTTGGGAGCGCTGAGTTCAAAGCCATGGAATTCCTTGATGGAGACGATGGTGTTCTAAAGTCCTTGTCAGGGGAACCAGCTGCACGAGATATTGTCCAGTTTGTGCCCTTCAGGAGGTTCCAGAATGTAAGTTGAAGAATACCTAACTCTTCCAGAGAGTTATACTTTGTCAGCAGGCAATATTATTTACTTCTTGAAAACTCTTTGGTTCACACATAATGCTACAATGTAGGCAAAACAAGCCAAGTTTCATAATCCAACCACAAACTTTAACTTCAGATTGTGGTTTGTTGGCAGTAAGCAAATCATAGTGAGGATGCTGGACACAGTTCACATTTAATGCTAAACCATGGTTTAGTAAACCATAATCCGTTGTTTGACCCAGAATTTCTCATAGCATTGTTTGTACAATTTTTTAAAAAATTAATAATAACAATGTCCAAAGCCAACTATGAAAACCATTCCTTTTCTTGCTCTTGTCGTCACTGATGTTGTCTTGCTCTTTCTTCGTTACAGGCTCCTCGTGAGGCACTTAACCAGTCAGTGTTAGCTGAAGTTCCTAAGCAACTGGTATCCTACTTCAAGATGCTTGGCTTGAATCCCATGAAGTTGCCTTCAGAAAAACAGCCATAAAGCACAATACCTTTCATTTACAAGGAAAAGAATACTGCATAAAGAGCTTTCCAGTGAATAGTCCTGTCCCCTATGTATTACTCTGCATTCAAAACAATATTTCTGTACTTCCAACATATACAGGGAATATGATATACTTGCAGACAATATATAGGAATACTAGTGCTCTTGGCAGTTCTTATTAGAAAACTGACGAATACCTTATGGCCAAATCCATTTGCATTCTGTCTACCTGCCCATGCTGTGCAGCACACAATCCTAGTGAAGAATCTTGGGTTTGTTTGTTTTTTAAAAGTCAAGATCCTAGCCCTTGATTTAAAAGAAAGTTTTTTTAATTTTAATTTTTCTGCTGAAGTCGCAGAACCTGAATGGAGCCTGGGACGTGGCTTTCAGAAGGTGGTGAAACTTCTTATATCACAAAATGGCTGCTAATGCTTGCTTCTGTCCTTTGCTGATTTATATCCCATTCCCATATTATTTAATCTGCTCAACCCTTCACTGCATTTTTGAGTCAGTTGTGAAGGTTCATTCATAACAAATTATGAAAACACCAAATAATTGTACTAAAATTACAAAAAAAAAACTTAAAGGGGAAAAATGGCCAGGTATTCACGCAGCTCACTAAAAAGAATTGTCTTGTGAGTGGTTGCTTCTCTCAGTTTAGAATGTATTTGAAATCTAGCTGCTATAAAGTTTACATATATAGTTATATATTACTTACCATGTATTGCTGGATGGTCTCTTCTGTGTCTAGAAAGAGAAATCATTTTGCATTGATATATACCAAAATCACTGATTGCCTTAATTTCTACTATGCCTTTATGGAATGCCAATGAATTTTTTAGTACTTTATTTACAATGAAACCTTAAGCTTCAGGTCCCAAAATCAATTGCAAATCAAGAGAATCTTGCTTCAAAGGTGCTGTTTACATATAAAAATTCTTTCTCAAGGGCATTTTGGTCAGTGTGTTTCAAACTGGGCTATGTACTGATATGCAGGGGAGAGCAAGTGAGATACAGTGGTGCCTCGCAAGACGAAATTAATCCGTTCCGCGAGTCTCTTCGTCTTGCGGTTTTTTCATCTTGCCAAGCACGGCTATTAGCGGCTTAGCGGCTATTAGCGGCTTAGCAGCTTTAAGAAAAAGGAAACAAACTCGCAAGAACTCGCAAGACGTTTCCTCTTGCGAAGCAAGCCCATAGGGAAATTCGTCTTGCGGAATGACTCAAAAAACGGAAAACTCTTTCGTCTAGCGAGTTTTTCGTCTTGCGAGGCATTCGTCTTGCGGGGCACCACTGTAATTTGTGTTTCTGTCTCTGAATTATCACTTAGGAAAAGGGATGTGTGTGGATGTACTGTTAAGCAACTGCTGCACTATCTGTCCCAGGTTTATTGCAATATTTACAATCCTGTAGTTTTATTTGTAGCAAAAGCTTGGAAGCTTGCTTTAGGCAACATTATTTTAGCTGTATTGTTTATAAAATGTATTACATGCTTCCTACAGCTTTTGGATTTAAGCACTTTAAAACATCATATAAAATCTTTATTGGATTTAAGGAAAACAGTATATGGAGATCTTTAATATTTAATACTACCAACTATTACTAATTACTGTTCCAAAATATAAGAAAATTACGTTAGAGTAAAATCCCTGCACAATACCTAAATAGCCTCTTCTTTTGAAACTGCAATTTGATCCATGCATAAATTTGATCCTGTATAAATTAGATATACAAATTATAGATGTTTCAATTAGAACTGCAATATTTATCATTTCAACAGCTATGTGAAATGTACACTTAGTTCTCCAGGAACAAAATATACAGTGAATACTACAAGCCTAGGACCTTCCTTTGCTGTTACTTCTGGTGGGTTACATGTGTTCAAGCAGTTTCTAAGAATGAGGTTGTAGATTTCTAAAGTGGGAGAATGGACCGTATCACCAGACTGCATGCACAGTAAGTAGCATTCAGTGTTTTTAATGCTTCCTTGCATTTAAAAACAAAAACTAACAAACTTATTCCCGCAGGTAGAAAACTTAGCAGAGATTTCCTTTAAAAAATTATCTGGGGTAACATTTAAAAATAACACCTCCACCAAGCATTCTGAAATAGTATAATTCCTGTTGCCACCTCAGAATGCTGTTCTGTTGCAGGTATATGCTACACCAGGCTTCCTCAACCTCGGCCCTCCCGATGTTTTTGGCCTACAACTCCCATGATCCCTAGCTAGCAGGACCAGTGGTCAGGGATGTTGGGAATTGTAGTCTCAAAACATCTGGAGGGCCAAGGTTGAGGAAGCTGAATCTGTTACAATTGAAAGTTATCCATTTCTGAACCTTAAGAAAGATGCTATGTGCAGACGAATTAAACTCTAATGTTATTATTTTCTTCAGTACAATAAAAGTGATAATGCATTATGATGAAAGCTGCTTGCTTCTTTTTCTTCTTCTTGATTTGTATAAACCACTGCGATACAATGCTTACATTGCTTTACCACTTATTTCTGTCATTCACATTTCCATTTTGCAGATAGTTACTTTTCCAAAGCTAAACAGTAATTTACTGGCTGAACAGGTACTTTTTGAACTCAAACGCTGGTCTGTACTGGAGTATGTTGAAGTCTGAAATGCTTGTGCCTTTCCTTATGAAAGCTGCCATTCTTTTATAGCGGTCCTGATTTTCTGCAGATGTCAATGTAGTCAATACTTTTGGTGCCTAGGGCACAACATTGGTTTTTCTCCTGGAGTAACAGGAGAAGCACACACCATTTAACATTCAGAAACATAAATATTCTTAATCAGTTCTGTGGAAAATTGGGAGGTATACCTCTTGCAAATTGAGTTAATAATGCATCTTAGCATCTTGCTCTCCTTTTAGCCAAGTGCCTTTTGAGCAATTGTGATGCTTTGTGGGTAGCTATAGTGTGGGTTATTTTGCAGTATACTAGTGTGCCCTATTGGCACATAGTTTGGTAATCTCCAATACTATACGCCAGAATATATGTATGACTAGCTCTCCAGATAATGCTGTTTATGGATCTACCCCAGTATTGTTGACTCTGACTTGCAACATCTCTTTAAGGTCTCAGGCAGAGGTCTTTCTCATCTGATCCTTTAACTAGAAATTTTGGTGATTGAACCTGGAACCTTCTGCATGCAAAGCAGATGCACTGCTACTAAACTATAGTCCCTTTTAAGATAGTCTTGATTGCAGCCAGAATAAGTTATGACTTTTGTACATCATGGCTGTAGCAGTCTGGGGGTCTCTTTATCAGTTCTTGCTGGTCTGGCAGAATTCAGCTGGCATAACTGGCAGGGCCTTCTCATGGGAGAAATGCTACACACATACTGTTTCACTGGAAATATTATTGGCCAACTTGGAATGACAGCCTGGTTCTTTGGTAGAAAATTGGAGTATTTTACCAAAGTAAGCTTTGCTTTTTTGGAAACTATTACATTGATATTCTATTGCACTGCTTGGTTTGGTTGATTAATGCCGAAAAGATTCAGTTCTTCATGTAAGAATTATCATCTTGTGTACCACAAACTCCATTAAATTTCTTTATCAAACTCAAGGTGTCTTCAGTCTCTTAATTTTAATAAAATTTCACAGGTATAGATAGAAATTGATGTTAAGGCTTCTTTGTTACTTGAAACCCCCATTACTATGTGCAAAGACTCTGTCATTACAAACTGTTAGGTTCTTATTGCAAAGGTTATTGGAGGGAGGAGTGCATAGCTCCTCAGCACATCACTCTCATATTGACAAACACAGGAGCAAGAATGCCCAAATGGGGGTAATGTCTTTTATGTTGGGCTATGTGTGCTCATGTGTTAATTAAGTCATACACAAGGTGAGCAGAAGAGAGAGGTGTGACTTCCTTGCATTTAGGTATGCTGCAAACTAAAAGGGGCACAGTAAGAAGCACATCTGAGCTGAGTGTATGCAGTTATCTGCCCACTAGTGGTGCTAAATTGCTAAGCTTAAAAGTTCCCCAGAATGTGATTTGACTTAGAGCTATTCTCAATGGTGGCAAAGCCTGTAACACAGGATCCATGTTCCTCTGGTGCTGTGCACTTGTGACGCATGCAGCTGCCTTCCTACTTGGCTTATACCTCTAGCCTAACGGGGAGTGGTTGGAATGCAGTTACACAGCATATTTGTAGCCTACAGGCACTTCAGTTTCCCCTTTTAATAGTCTTACCTCCAGTATGTGTAGAAGTCCTTATAAACTTAATGTCATTCAAGTCAACCACGTAGTTCCTATTTGGCACAGCACTGGAGAAGTACTGAATCACAATCCTTGCGTCAATCAGGTTGATTCAAGTTGCACGAGCTCCTATTTCTGCAAGGTAGCATTCGTTACCATTCTTAAAAAAAAAAATATTCCTTGTCAGTATTCAGCAAGCAAGAGTACTAAAATAAAAATCAGTAAAAATAACAATGCAGAGCCAATGTAAACCTGTTACACTGAGGTAGTCTGCAAAGGCGGCAAGATGTGTTGATCATTAGCTTAGATGGCTTTAATATGGGATTAGATAAATTCATGGAGGAGAGATCTATTATTCAGTTTTGGACTTGAGCTCACCAAGTTGTGATTTCAAACATCACCAAATTATATGGAAAAAAGCAGCTCACGAAATCAGTCCTAAAACTGATGTTTTTTGTTGAGAACCCAGATGTAAGCAAGTCCTCTGTGCTACCCTGCTTCCTAGTAGGCAGCTGTTTGGCATACACAGAAGTGGCAACTCGTGACATCGCCCTTTTTCTCTCGATCATAAATCACACTCCACACACCCATGAGCTTTGTTTCCAGAAGGTGTAAACACAAGAAAAAGAGAAAATTGCCTTAGGTATTCATTCCATGCCATATATAAATCATCACTGCTTGGCGCCAACAGAGAAAGGGTGGACCGAGGGTTCATGTGCAATATGAAAGCACCCTTTGCCTAGATAAATCCCAGTGTGGCACAGCTATGTTTGGGAGGGGGGAGGGGGGAGAAAACCAATTAAATTAAACTTCTGGGAGAGGGAGCTTCATGGCAGATTGATTTTCTCTCATCAGCGGTAGACTGATGAGAGATAACTGCTGAGTACTAGCCAGATACATTTCTGACTGTGAACTCACTTTGCAAGACTGGAATCTAGGGTAAGTGGCGTGAGGATGCAACAGCCATGCATCAATCCCAGTTCCTCAGACAGCATGCTTCCTCCCCCCCCCAAAAAAAAAAATGCACCCAGGGCAATCGCTCCAGAAGCGCCCCCACATGCTACACCCCTGGTTATGTGTTCGGTGTAAAAGAGACCAAGAGGTCAGAAAGACCAAGCCCCTGCTGCAAAGCAGGACCATTCACATACAGATTCCCAGCACATTGTCCCAACTACACTGAGGTACAACCACAAAGCAGGTTCAATATAGGAAAATGTGTCTGCAAATTTGCAGCTCCTGATCTGATAATTCTTCAGTTCGTTCCTCAGAACAAACAGCAGGGCCAGCCCAAGACATTTGGGCACCTGAGATGAACCACAAAATGGCGCCCCCTTCCCTGCCAGGGAATAAAGGGTGAATGAAGTTCTACAACGGAATCTGCTACCTGAGGAGGTTACCTCACCTTCCCTCACAGGTGGGCCAGCCCTTGTGGCTAGAACTAACTAAAATATTGAGAGAGATTAAATGGTCTGAGAAAGAAACAGGACAGAATAATACTGTAAACATGTACATGACAAGGGAATTCATTTTCAAGTTTCTCAGCAAAGGAAGCAAACAGAATCTTGGAACTAAGCAGGAGGCAAGTCACATGTGCTCCACCTATTCTGTCAACAACTAGAAAAGAGAGGGGAAGCACAATATGGACTGTGGGAAGCGTTGTTTATGGCACTCAAGCAGAAATTATGGAACCTCCAAATGTATTTAGGATTGGTGGTGAATTTATGTTATTCACTAGATATTCTAAATATATATGAAGAAATGATACTTAATACAGTGGTACCTCTGGTTAAGAACTTAATTCATTCCGGAGGTCCATTCTTAACCTGAAACTGTTCTTAACCTGAGGTACCACTTTAGCTAATGGGGCCTCCCGCTGCCGCAATGCCGCCACCGTGCGATTTCTGTTCTCATCCTGAGGAAAAGTTCTTAACCCAAGGCACTATTTCTGGGTTAGCGGAGTCTGTAACCTGAGGTACCACTGTATTAGGGCTCTTGCATACTGCTCCAGACTTGAAAACATCACTTGAAGTAAATTTGCAGCTTCTGATCTGATTCTTTACCTCACACTGGTTGTGTGGAGGGAGCATTATATAGAAGGTCAAGTGGAGAGATAGATGGGGCCTCAGATATATTGAACAAAGAACTGGTGGAGTCAGAGAAAGGTAGCAGGGGGGCGGGGGAGAGAAGTCTAGACCCCCACAGCAGAATGAGGGCCCCCAAACATAACAGGGCCTACTTATCATGAAAGGCCCTTCCAGACTGTTGCTTTATTGTGGGTGCATTCTGCTACATGTTGGTGACACAATAGTAATGGATCTGTGGTGAATTTATTCTGTGTTATTAGTTCTGCAACACTTCCCCAGTCCTACCATATAATTACTGTCCAGATGAGCTTTCGTGCAAGAAAAGCGTGGCAAAAATAAACCATAATATTTGTGGTATAAAAAGCCACAAGGTTTTAGCAGAAAGATATGGGACATGCACTGACTGGAAATGAAGCAGTGTGACCACCCCAACATTTTTGCAGGCATAAGTAGTATTGAAAATGAGATTATGTATGAGCACCTGGATAGCATGAGGAGCACAAATCATGAATGTGTGATAAAAAGTATGGATGAAAGGGTCCAAAGTCTGTGAATAATACACATATCTGAAGAGCCCCCATCCTCAGTCAGTCCATTTAAGTCCAGAATTTAAAATTACCTCATTGACCCGCTGAGGGGGAAATGGCTGCTGTTCCTCAGCTGGCTGTGGCTCATGCTCGTTAGGCACATGGCTTGTATTAAGGAGAATCAAAGTGAGCAGGATGGAGGGCTGTAGCTAATGCTAGGAATTCCGTCATGTCTTATTAATTTCAATGGGCCTACTCTGAGAAGCACTACAGTGGTACCTCAGGTTAAGTACTTAATTCGTTCCGGAGGTCCGTACTTAACCTGAAACAGTTCTTAACCTGAAGCACCACTTTAGCTAATGGGGCCTCCTGCTGCTGCCGCGCCGCCGGAGCCCGATTTCTGTTCTCATCCTGAAGCAAAGTTCTTAACTTGAAGGACTATTTCTGGGTTAGCAGAGTCTGTAACCTGAAGCGTATGTAACCTGAGGTACCACTGTAGTACTGAATACAGCCTGGAGTGATTGGTGCCTACCCACTTTGAACGTACTTGCCAATATTGGATAATGTGTGACTTGCAGGTGGGGTCTGGGCAGCCAAACCTGCTTGGTGAGTCCCCAAGCCTGACTCACTGAGTGACGAGACAGGTGGAGCCCTGGACTGTTTAGCAGCCAGCCCTCACGCCTGGTCAGTGCTGAAGAGAGCCAAGCCCTGGCAGCACCATGGCCCTGAGTGTCAGCGTCAAGAGGGTCACCCACCTGCCAGGGACAGGAGAGCGGCAGGTGCAACTGAATTTCCGAGGTGCGGAGCATGGGGAGGCACGGGGAAGGAAGTCGGGGTGAGGTGGGAAGGAAAGGAAATGTATCCAAGGTTTGGGGAAGGGGGGAAGGAACTGGTAGCCCAGGAATCTGTTTGCTTTAGCCTGAGGTGATGAAAATGCATCAGGGGGACAAGATGCAGGTGTGTGGGACTCTATGCATTGTGTAGAGGTACCACTGCCTTTCCTTTTCAGTTATATGAACATGTCTGTTATGTGAGCTGTGGTCCTGCTTGTTCTGTTATGGAATCTGCTTGCTCATATAAGCTTGAAGAAAGTTCTGAAACCGAGGAACTCTTCACACATGATACATTTTAAAAAACAGCAACACAGATAGCACTCTCTTTTTTGAAAGTGCCTGCCTCTGTGTGTACAACATCACATTCAGGGCTTCCCACAACTGTAATATGTGGTGAAATAGCCATGTGTATGTAAAATACACAGGACTGTATATGCACATATTTAATTTCTTACAAGGATGTACTTAGCTGTATAGAAAATTTGTCGTAGGAAGCAGCTCTCTTTAAGAGAAAAAGAAAACCTTTCTCCTCAGTCACACACACACACCCTCAAAAGAAACACCTCTTAAATCTTATAACCACTTAGGAGCAAATATTCATTCCCAGTCCTATTTTTCTAGAAAAAGAGGTGCCGGAACTAACCATGAACACCTCCCTTGTTCTCTTATAATGACAATGGTGCCCACCTGAGAGGTGCCAGAACTGAGTTCTGGTGAATTCCAGCTACCGTATTTTTTGCACCATAACACTCACTTTTTTCCTCCTAAAAAGTAAGGGGAAATGTCTGTGCGTGTTATGGAGGGAATGCCTACGGGTGGCATGCCTACGGATTTTCCTCCTCTAAAAACTACGTGCGTGTTATGGTTGGGTGCGTGTTATAGAGCAAAAAATACGGTTGTTGTTTTTTTAAAAATCTAAATTAGCTTTAAAAAAAGGCCTGTTCCTTATTTATGTACACATTACTAGTAACAAGATGTGGAGGCAGAATTCAGATTGTCCAATCACCTAAATGGACAATATTTTGTACTGGAGATAGGACAGCAAAAATATATATATAGAAACCCATTCTGCAGTGTTAATCTTAATTGGAGGTTAATTTAATGGAGGTCAGCAAGATATAGGAATTATCAAAAGATCCCACTTTTCCTAGAATATTACTTCTTGTGCAGGAAAAACCTAATGTATGAAGTAACATTCATCTCCAAGTAACTATGCTCTGGCTACAAGGGTTCTTTTAGATCTTTTAGGCAATGCTTCCAGTGATTTGAATTACCCACCTCAGAAACATTTTCACTTCTCTGTCCAAGGAGGGATTTATTTCTCTTGTAGCTTTTTTTGTCAGTCAGTCATTTCCTCTTTGGTCTCTATTTAAGTCCAGCAACTCACCAGTAGTTGTTGACTCAGTAGCTGATAACAGCCTAGTATCCTTTGTGTACATTCCATTCCACTGCAATGAAATATTTGCTAAAGGAAAGAGGTGTTCCCATCTGCTTGTTAAAAAGTGCCAGTGAATTATCAGGTCATGTCTTAGTTATGGTGATAATCCATGTGCTAAGCTTGTTTCCTTTGAACAACCAAGAACCCCAGATAGGTGAACAGTTTTTTCCTTTAAATTAAAACAAAAAAATATGATAATTTCATCTAGCAACCTGTCTCCCTCCCCTTTGTCACACTCTCTATCATCCCAGAAATCCTTGTGCCCTGGTTCCCCCTTATTTAGAGCATTCATGTCATACAACAACTTCTAATACTATGCAGAGGCTTCCTCTCCGCATATCCAAGGATAATTCCTCTTATGCTAAAAGAAAGTTATTTGTGTATGTTAAGTTGTGGGCGAACATATCAGACGACACAGCAATTCTTCCAAAGCAGCTCTTTATTTGTAAGCTGGAACAGAACTAACTGAGGAGCTCAGTCAGCCTGCTTATATAGAGCTCCAGAACAATGTAACTGTTGCCATTTTCTAAAACTATCCAATCACTGAACGTCACTTTCGATCCTTCATTTACATACAAACTATCCAATCACTGAACGTCACTTTCGATCCTTCATTTGCATAACTATCTACGGTATCCCCCTGCTGGCCCAGGGTGAGAACTTCAGTACATAACAGTGTACAAAAGTCCAGTATGACAGTAAATTAAAAGCTCACACCACCAAATGCAAGCTAGAGTTTTGCTTTCAGTTCTGGGGAAAGCTTCTAAAGTCACCATTATTTAGTCTTCCTCCTTGCATGTATTCTACCATGGCTAGGGGGGGGGGGGGACTTAGAACATACTGGTAATTAGAATGCTTGACTTAGATCAGGAATACGCAGCTTCAAATCCCCATTCAGCCACAAAGCTTCATGGGTGATACTGGGCCAGACACATACTCTCAGCCCCGGAACCCATCACAGCATTGTTGTGTGGATAAAATGCAAGGGGGCATACACAATGGCAAGGATAACATTTCTGTTTCTTTTAAATAACAACAGTGGGATGATGAAGTCTGAGACATCACCTGTGCATATCCCTTCAGACAACTGGTTTCCAAAACACTCTTTAGATAGCAATTGGCTTTGGGTGTGCTATTGTGATTAAGTCTGGTATATACCTCAAAAAGACACAGGTGGCTTTATCAAAGGTGTCAATGCTCTGAGTTCTCCCTGCACAGCAGCATGGGAAGTCCTATCAGGGAGGCCTTACCAGGTAACTCAAGTGCAAGGCAAAGGGTGACCAGGAATGTTTTCTGAGGTGTGGTGCTTTTCTAGGCAAAATTATTTGGATCTCTGTTTTCTAAACACATGCTAGTAGCAGCATGCTAAGGCTAGAGAGAAGCTTCTGTTAGTATCAGATTCATTGAAGTACAACACTCATCGTTCCTGACTGTTGGTCAGTCATACTACCTGGGGCTGATGGGAGCTGGAGTCCAACAAGATCTGGAGGGCCAGAGGTTCCTCATCCCTGCCATAGGCATCTGGGTTGGCTGTTGTGAGAACGGGTTCACCACTATTCTAGAATGACAAACTCTGCATTTTGTTCTAAGGTTTTACTCAGAAGACAAAGAAGATACACTGTGGCCAGGAAGTAGTCTTTGGAGAGGTAAGGAAGCATTACATTGTGCTCAAAGAGGACTGAGTTTTCAGTTATGACACATTAGCATATGCTCCCAAAGTGTTTGTGGACAAGCGTCTTCACACTTGACATGTCTACCACAGCAAAATAGTGTCCCCAGGCTGCTGTATAGCGTGAAGCAGCATGATCTGGCTGAAGGCATGCTTGTGCTCTTAGCCACAGAATCTCATTCTGCCCCACAGTCTACTTTTATTAAATCATATATTGTTATAATTTCCCCAGTATATTAAGCTAGGTTATTAAGCAATAAAAGAAAATGATGACAAGCCTTCTCTCACCATTGTTTAATGTGTAAAGTTCTGTGACTCAAAAGATGTGATGACTGCCTTACTCTCATGTGTTCTTTTAAGATACCCCATACCTTGGTACCCATCTAACTATATATGACAGCCCTCACCATCCTCCAGATGTTTCGGATGACTTGCCTCAACAACATGGCTGGGGCTGGTGGGAGTTATAGTCCAAAATATCTGGAGGGCACCAGGTTGGTGAAGGCTGATATATGCCATGAAGAACTGGGGAAGTGGGCTCTTCAGGAGCTCCAGGAGCCCACCATGAATTCTGCTGCTCGTCTTTTCTTTTTAGCTTTTTCGCTGGCCACACTATGGAAAGCTGATTATGGAAGAGATGCTGATTGTTAAAGTTTACAACTGCAGTAAGGTATTCAGTAATAGGTAAGTTCATATTTATTTCAAGCGGGTGACTGTGAGGCACTAGCTAGATTTAGGCTTAGGGCAACAAGCCTGGCTGATGTCACCAATGTATGTGTCCATTTCACAAATTTCACAGAAATCAACACATGCCTCCACTGGGAAGGTCTTGTTGCTGTATTTTGCCTCAGGCAAATTGTGTTCTTTATGACTTTATGACCTTCCAGTGGACTCTGGATGGCACAACTGGGTTAAGTGGAGTTAAAATATATGCCCTTGGCTTAAATATCAACAGAATTAAATTTTGGTGATTTGGATGGAGGAGTATTGCGAGTTGTCTAAATCAGAGCTCAACTGAAGCAGATGGTGGGTTCTAAACTGACCTGATGAATCCCTAATCCATATTCACCCTCTTCTTTGCCTACAGCCAAATACTTATGCTTTGACACATACAGGCAGCCACCCCAGAGAGGTCAAATGTCAATATGGGATCACATTTTGTGAAGTCACCAAGGTGTGGGAGGTGCAATGGCAGGTACATAAGTGCCAGTTACAGATAGGTAGCCGTGTTGGTCTGCCATAGTCAAAACAAAAATTCCTTCCAGTAGCACCTTAAAGACCAACTAAGTTAGTTCTAGGTATGAGCTTTCATGTGCATGCACACTTCTTCAGATACACTGAGACAGAAGTCACCAGACCCTTCTATATAGTGAGAAGGTGGGGAGGGGTATTACTCAGAAGGGTGGTGGGAATGGGTGATTGGCAGATAGCTGTGATGAGCCTGTTGACAACTCTTAACGACTACAATAGGTCTTACAGGAAAAAGCAAGGGATGAGAAGGTGAAAAATGGCTTTGTCAGGTACATAAGTGGACATTGTTGAGAAACATTGCCACTGAACAATTGCAAGGCAATCAAGTTGTACGAGCACTAGAGCTGGTTGAGATTGCAAACACTACTCCTTTGCTTGTACAAATGGCAACCATTTTGAGCAGGTGTTCTGTTCCTCCCCCCCCCCCACGCATCGGCAGAGCATGCATAAGCCTGCCCTGCCCTGCCCTGCCCCATAACAGCCCATTACGCCCCACCCACTGCACCCTATTCTGCCTCCCATTCCACCCCCATTCTGCCCTCTTCCAGGACAAAAGGACCCAGAGGTCAGTGGTCACATGTCAATTGGATGCATGTAAAATGGCCTCCGCCTGAATTCAACACCCACCAGTGCACGGCAAAAGGTGCATTCCTAGGGGGTCCATTATAAGTAGGGAAGAAAAAGGGCTCACATGGTAGTCTAACCTTTCTCCTGTCCCAGCACTTCAACTCAGACACCTTTAAACATTCCAAAACAGCAAGAGAGACATGGGAGGAGGTGGAAAGGCACTGGAGAAGCAGTGGCACAAGTGCAGGAGACTCAAATGCTTTTAACCTGTTAAAGATATATCCATGATCTCTTGGCTGATACCTGGGTACCCTAATGGTCACATGTGTATACATGCCTGCCTGCACACAAAGAAATGCAGTCTTCCTCAGTCTTTTCAATGGGTGGAACAGGAATAGTCAGATGTTGCTGGACTGCTGAGCTCCACATCCCTGATTCCCTGACTGTTGGTCATGCTGGATGCGGTTGATGTCCAATAGCATCTGGAGGGTACCGCATTGGCTACCCATGATGCAGAATTACCAGCTCACACCGATATGTTTGTATTCATGTCTGATCATCCCCCAGCATACTTTAGTACTCTGTTTCAACATTGCTTATTATTTCGTTGTAGATTACTTGGTTCCTTAGTTATAAGCCTTCAGCACTTAGTAACATCTGGACGACTAAACATCAGAGAGGCTCTGGTTGACAAAAACCACAGTATCACAGGTGTAAGTAGTTTGACTATCATCAGAATACTGGGATACTTGCATGGGTGTAGCCAAGGGTGGGGCTGGGGGGCAACTGCAACCCCCCAGTTCAAGTAAAACAATAGAAATACTTAACTAACTGACCAATCACATCAGTTCTTCCCCCTAACAAAAGTCCTGCCCCCTATCAAAGTCCTGCCCCCCCCAACAAAAATCCTGGCTATGCCCAGGGATACTTGAAAAGAACCAGTGAGCTGGCTTTTGAGTGCCACAGCTAACTTGACAAAGCACTTAATATGTGTTAGGCTCCTATTTGCTGGAAAGAGATCCTACATGAGTTATGGAAGATTCTTTCTGCAGACATCTTCCATTGCTAACATGCTTAGATTTTGGTTTTGGGCATGCACAAAAAATGGTCCATTTATTATATGTTTAATTCCGCCATTCCCCCAAAGAGCTCAGAACAGCATACATGGTCCCTACCTCACAACTGTCCTGCGAGGTGGGTTAGACTGAGATACTAGTCCTCCACTTAATTTAGCTCACTGTTATTTTTTACTTACTTTTGTATGTGCATTTACTATATTCTCTTCTGTTTTAAAATATTATTACATATTTCGTGCATGCATTTATCCATACCCAATACTTTTTTATGGGGGGGATGCAAGGGGATGCATACTCCTAAATATTTTGTGAATCTTTGTACTTTTGTCCATTTACTGTATTTATTTTTCCTTACTTGATCTATAAAATGGTGTTCTTCTTGAGTCAAAATGAGAGTACCCCTAAACATTTTTTAAAGAAAACAAAACACTGTCCATACCAATTTACATCCTGTATTTCAGGGCAAAAAAACCTCCCGAAGCCAGCTGCTTATAACAGTTGTGGTCTTCCTATGGTTTGCCTTTCCCATATAGATATATATTGAACTAGATCTGCGATACCAGCCTCCTGATGGGGCCGCAGGAACATGGGCTGAAGAAGATTTTGTCTATCAGATGAAAGACAGGTACTGGATATAATGTGAGAAGAAAATTACACTGGGCAGAAGGTAGGACTAGGCAGAAGTGTCCTTCCACTCAGGAAACCTAGCTCAGTAAGCCTCCTCCTAGTTACCAAACAGGTGGGCAGGATCCCTACCAACAGCTGGCAAAATCCCAAAATGGGTGTTCCAAGGGCTGAGAAAGGCTAGAGCTGGACTGAGCTTGCCTGGGAGCCAGTTTATAGCCGGAAAGATGGCATCCACTTTGATCATCCTCCCCATATTTGCTGAAACCAGCAGGGTTACAAATGTGGGAGTGGCTCCACTGCTCCACAAAGTCCCACCAGTGGGAGGGGGGAGTTTAGATTACACCCTTAGTTTTAAAGCACAGACTTAGATGTCTGCTATTCAATCAGCATTCCTACAGGTATGTCTCCACCGTACTCTCCCCTATTAGGAGATTTCAAAGCATTTCTACAACAAGCACAGAAATGTAAGATAAAGATAAGATTTCAGCACATACAGGGCTCATGCAAGTGCAAATTGAATGACTATCCCCAGACAATGTGGGTTTTGAGGCATGAAAGAGAAATTGTCACAGTTAAGCATATTACTCATAATGTTGCTTTGGAAGTAATTGCACCATAACTGGCCTCTCTCAACCACTAATCTGAGGGGTTCTGATTGCCTTCAGAATCACTCTGTTGGTATGAAATGTTAGGCCAAGAGAGACTGCAACCCATTAAGAAGATTCACCAGTCAGTGCAGCCAACATTGATATCATTCACTCACTCAGGTTTTCCAGAGAGTGGAGACAAAACAATTGCATTCCAGGGTTTTCACTGTTGACATCCTTTCTTTTTAAATATCTTGTTTATGACGCCCCTGTCCCAACTGGGAAATAGACTAGAGCAACAGTTTAAACTGTGTGTGTACTCATAGTCATTATTCAGCTTCTAGTTAACTGCAGAAATTTAAACCCTCAGCAGGGATAAAGGGCCCTATTATGGAAATAACCCAAGAAAGGTTAAATTGGATAGAGAGCTATTTTCTGCAGTCGGTGCATGCTTGTCATTATTCCTTTTCTCCCCCTGTTTACTATAGCTCAGAGGTTATAATCCGCAACCCTGGATTTGAGGAGCTGGAGTAAGTGTCCTATTCCATTTTATAACCTGATATTCTGAGTTACTCGATCAAATACAAAAGCTTTTATGCACTGGTTCAAAACCACAAGTTGGGGCAGCGGCGTAGCATGGGGGGCTGGGAGGGGGCCATTGTCCTGGGTGCATTTTTTGAGGGGGGCGCAACCACTATAGTTCCCTTATGGAATGAAGCCATGCCCAGGCTGGCCTTTGGGGCTGGGGGTGCATGGGCGGTTGCTGCTCCACTCCCAGGTCAGGCCTGACCCAGGCGCGAAAGCGTCAGAGAGGTGACCTTGCTGCCCCTCTCAGATGCTGTGATCACACACAGCTTGGAAGCATCAGAGGGGCGCTGCCACTGCCCCTCTCCAATGCTGCAATGATCTGGCACGGGAGGGAGCCAGGCGCTTCTGGCAGGCTCCAGTGGGTGAGTTTTGCGCCCCCAGCATGTCCCACCCACTCGGTGCGTTCATCCCCCTCTGCATGCCCGTACGCACGCCCTGGGCAGCAATCAGGGATGCAATGCCCTTGAGTTTGGGCATTGCTCTTACATTGTGAGTCAGCCTGGGGCACTACAACAGGATAGCACTCGGAGAACAACACTGCAAAGTTGGTGACTTACCATATTTGCTAGATGCAGTGTAGCAATGCCAAGCATAGTTGTGATATGACACATAGTGGGCAAAAAGTGCTTGCAATGGGCCTGTGATGGAATACACAAGCAACAGAAGGACCCACAATATGTAAACATTTTACTCCAGAAACTCAAAGTTATAGTATGTTTTGTCTCTGCACAACTTGGATGTTTCATTGTGTTGTTTCAATACTGGGTTGATTTAAATTGCTTTTATATTCTGTATGCTGTTTTTAGTTGGTTTGTGTTTCTTTTGTTTTGTTTCACTGGAAAGCAGGGGGGTGGGAAACTCCAGGTCTAGCCATAGTTAAGCATTATTATGTCTTATAGATCGAGAGAAAAAGAAGACATCCTTAAACCTCTGACACTGTAATAATTGATTAAAATTGATTAACTTGGAGTGGATTGTGTTGTTATTGATGATGATGATGATGATGATGATGATGATAAAAATGAATAAAAAGGGAAGAACTAGATGCTCAGTTTTGGTCAGGAATGATATAGATAAGATTTTTTTAAAGCTTCAGAGGCTGATAGGCTGTAGGAACTGCATATATCTTGTGCTTCTTAAAGTTCCCTTTGCATGTAGCATGAGCTTGTGTTTGTTGCAGCCCTGATGAAGTGAAGCGAGCTGCTGATCTGGATAGGAAGGCTGCAGTAATTGGCAGGAAACTTGTCAAAGGCTTGGAGACTGATGATGATGAGGATGATTATTATGATGTGTCTGACATGGAGTTCTCCGGCATTGTCTTCACTCCTGTCAAGAGGTACTTTTCTGAAAGCACTTTAACACAAAAGGGTCTGTCTTCATGTTCCTAGCTAGCTTGGCACGTCATCACATAGCTACCGTATTTGATATCCCTTCAAAAAAGGAACCTGGTGTTAAGCACAGTGTACCTTTCAGAACAGTGTGTATGTGCTATATGAGGGTCTTTCATCATTTATCAACAGGAACAGCATATTTCATAGTTGGAAGGAACCCCAAGGAGCATCTAGAATACCACTAAAAAAATTGGAATAAGTGATTATTACAGATAATCACTTATTCCAAATTCTTAATTGTCTGCATATTATTACAGATTCTTAATTGTCTGCATAAACCTGATTAGTATTATTTACTAAATTTGTACACTGCTTTTCATCCGAAGATTACAAGGTGGTTCATAACATAAAAATACAAAATGATGGCACAGAAATGTTTAAAAGTTAAAGCGGAAAGTGCTTTGCTGAATTTCTGTTGAGAGAGCGATGACAATAAAAAGCATTTGATTAAATTTTGGTCAACATTTCATTTTCTTCTATTATCCTTCCCTTTTAAATTATGCTAACAAGGGTCACAGATCAAATTAAAAGCTTTACTTATTTATCCCCAAAATAAAATAATGGTTTACAGAGAATGGCATTGCTGAAGTGTTTAATCAGTGTTTTCTTTCCATTGCAGTCGTTCTAGGGTCTTTTCCAAATGGGACTTGTATGCTACTCCTAGACCACAGAACTTCCAGGTACTATACTTGCCAGTCTTCTTGTGTAAACTATTTAAGGCAGTGGCTCTCAAACTTTTTAAAAAATATATATATATAGAGGCCACACTTTCAGAATAAAAATATGCTCATACCACATCAAATTGTGTATTGGTAGGAAATACATTGGAAAACAAAAAGAAACAACTCCTAGCAGTTCTTGATTTATAAGATAGAACACAACTATTTTATAATATGATCATAGGACATCCAGAAAGTATAAAATATTGCAGCTACAAAAGAACATGAACCATTCCCAAAATACAATTATAAATGTGCCTCTGATATACTGTATGTACCTTAAGTATGTATACAAACTCAAAGAGAGATGTGAATTTGCTTTTGCCGGGTCTAAACCTCATTTATATTAGGTCTAATCTGAGATAAACTCTCATTTCCTCAACAACAGAAATGAATTGTTCAAATGCCCTTGAATTTTCTGGCCACACTTGCCATTTTCTCCTGCCACACCAGTGTGTCATGCCACACTCTTTAAGAACCACTGGTTTAAGGGAATGTTCATATTGCCTTAAGATTTCTGGGAGGGCATGTGATAATTTATGGGACTATTCCCAAGTTATCAAACTCCTATTAGACTAGCCCAGGACATGTTAGATCAGGAGTGGCCCTCTTGATGATGAACTACAACTCCCATCATCCCTGACCATTAGCCATCCTGCCTGGGGCTGGTGGGAGTTGGATTCCAACAACATCTGGAGGGCCATGGATTCCCCATCTCTGCCTGCAGATTGAAAGAAAATTCCCAAGTGACCCTGACATACCAGTAACTTGTGAAAAAACTCAGACACCTGCGCCTTTGAAACAAGCAATTTTGTCCTTCCTCATATTTAATTCCATCTCCCATAATGATGACATCCTCAGACTGATCCTAGGAAGTGTATTGTCTCCACAGATTGGCATAAACATTATTGAAGCCCAGAAATTGGTAGGAGTGAATATTGACCCTTTTGTAGTTGTGAAAATCGGAGATGAGAAGAGACGCACAGCAACACAAAAGTCAACCAACTGTCCCTTTTACAATGAGGTATGTAATGTACAGGCAAGATTCCATGACTCCACCACTCAGAACTTCTAGTTTTGTACATATCCTGGCCACTGTTAGGCAGCTGACTGCAGGCTGCAAACGTCTCTCAAAAGACTCGCATGCTCTTGCATATGCCACAAAAGATGTTGCATTAACATGCAAGTCATAACTAAATTATCAAGGTTGGCAGCTGCACACTTGAGTAATGGTTCTGTGTACAGTTGCTAAAATTTTGCTGCAGCCTACTAGCACGTGGAGGCCAGGAGTATATAAATCAAATTACCCTGTGTTCATGATCACCTATTGGAT
Organism: Podarcis gaigeae; assembly: GCF_964106915.1. Classification (NCBI taxonomy): domain Eukaryota; kingdom Metazoa; phylum Chordata; class Lepidosauria; order Squamata; family Lacertidae; genus Podarcis; species Podarcis gaigeae. Next base: position 31,288,363 of record NC_139682.1, read on the forward strand.
CATCAGCATGTGGGTCAACCATTTATTCCTTCGGGAGAGTGCTTTCTGTACAGAAATTTCGCAACATGTGAGAAAGTCCTACGCTTATGCACCTCTGTAGAGCATGAGTGGGGAACCTCTGGCCTATGGACGAATCTTGCCCTGCCACGTCCAGTTTTCCCTGTGAAGCCATTTCCCCCCAAACCATAACCACTTGTCAATCAGCTCTCTTCACTGGGCAATGCCAACTGATGTGTGGAGGGAAGGGTTCAGTGAGGTGGGCTGGGTATGGGTTCAAAAGTTTAGAGAAGTGGCTGCCAAACTTATTGTAGTCAAAAAGTTTCAGTGAAGCCTAACTGTGGGGGTGGGGAACATTTTCAGCAGGGGGTCTCAAATAGGGAAGGGTGAGTTAATGGTGACCGTCCCCCAGTTGTGAGCCTCCTGACTCAAAATGCCTCCCACACAAGAGGTCCTCTCTTGACTACCATGGAATGTTTCCCCCCAGGCCTAATTACAATGGAAGAGGGATGATGGAGGGGTTGCAGTTGGGGAGGGAAGGATTTCTTCTCCAGGAATACCACCTTCTGCCTTCAGTTAGACTTGGAGGGGGGCGGGAAGCAAAAACACTTTTGTCAAGCCTAATTGCTGGTATGCGCATTGTTGTGACTGGTGTGTGCAAGATTGCAGCAAATGCATGTGTGTATGCCATGTGGTGCTGTGGGTTAAACAGAAGGTCAGTGGTTTGAATCCCCGTGACGGGGTGAGCTCCCTTTGCTCGGTCCCTGCTCCTGCCAACCTAGCAGTTCGAAAGCACACAGTGCAAGCAGATAAATAGGTACTGCTCAGGCGGGAAGGTAAACGGTGTTTCCGTGCGCTGCTCTGGTTCACCAGAAGCGGCTTAGTCATGCTGGCCACACGACCCGGAAGCTGTACGCCGGCTCCCTCAGCCAGTAAAGTGAGATGAGAGCCACAACCCCAGAGTCGTCCACGACTGGACCTAACGGTCAGGAGTCCCTTTACCTTATGCCATGTGTGCATATATGTGTGGCTGTAAAGTGTGCAGGTGTGAATGGCTTCAGTATGCAGATGGTTGCAGTGCTTGCGTGTTGCTCATGGCAGCTTCCCCAGTTTGCAAATTTGCACATGGGATGAAAAAGTTTGATGACCCCTGCTTTAAAGAAAGCATCTCATGGGGGGGGGGCACAACTGTGGTCCTTGGAATATGATAGCACTCATGAGTCAGAATTCTTCACCTTTCCCTTCCAGTATTTTACATTTGAATTCCATGAACCGAGAGATGTTTTGTTCCACAGACTCATAGAGATTTCTGTAAGTATCAGCCATTGTGGGTCACTGTTATGGGGAGAGAGCTAACATGAGCCTATTGCATAGCAACATGGGTACTAAGAACCATAACAAAATAGGTGGGATACTAAGCCATGCCTCTGCTTTAGGTTTCCGTCCTCTTTTTCCAAAGTTTTGCTGATTCTTAGTTTCATAAGAATGACTGCCTCAGTGGAAACCATTACAATCCAAACCAATGTAGGCATTACTGTACTATTTTTGTTCATGATATTTTATAGTGCCTTAAGTGTAGGTAGCACTTTGCAGGAGGATCAGAGAGGTCCCTCCCTGCAATGAGCATGCAGTCTAGAAGTGCGAGAGACATCAAACAAAGGGGTGGGAGAGGGACAAATGAGATAAAATGTAATTATGTGCACCAAAGTTTTGTTATGCCTGAAAATGAGGATTCATGGGTTAAGCCAAATGTCCAGTGAAAATGGTGTGTTCTAGGAGAAATTTGAAGGAGCAGCTAAAGTAATCAGAACCTCAGCTATACTGGGCTGCCTTGGTCCTAGGAGGTAGGAATTCTAAGTACCTAGGAAACAGTTTTCTAATGCATTCTATATTGTGTGGAAGAGATGAGCTGGTTGCCTTGTAAAATCCTTGCAACATCCCAACCTTGCAACATCTCAATGGGACGGTTTGATCATCTGTGTGACGATGCCTCGTATCTGTCCTCTGGAATGCTGAAATAGAGGCTGCTTTTATAAACGACATACATATGTGTTCCACACTCTGTTTCAAATACTTTATTAATATTTAACATCCTGACATTGCCAGAAGGAAAAATAATTTGATTAAACTTCTAAATTGAAAAGAAGCACCAGACAAATCATACCATTGTTGATAAAAATAGCTTTACAATTTATTTGTAGACTTATGACACAAGATTAGTGAAGACTGACAACATTGAAATACACCCCTCATCCTTTAAACTTGTCTTATGTTTCATATAGTACAGTTTAACTTGGCCATTTTTTTGCCACTCCCCCTATCCTTTGGAACCACCGAACAATTCTATTAGCTCATTTCCCTCCACCACTGCTGATAGAGGGCTACTAGTGTAGCATTAAACACGTTCTGCACACCTTTTGACAATACTGAGAAAGTGGTTTGTATTACTGCGCAGGTCTTCCATTCAAAGAAGATCCGATTCTTAGGTGCACTCATAGGGATATTCAAGGTTGATCTAGCGACTATATACAACCAGCCAGGTACAGTACTTGGAAGTGATTCTTGATTTCCTTTTCCATTATCTGCTTTGAGCCTATGATATGAGTCGCCCTTGCATTATGGACTATTTTGAACTCTTTCTTTCACAACAACATAATTTACAATTAAGTAATGAATGAGAACATTGTAAAATGGGTTTTCATCTGCCTAGTCACGGCAGCCCCAATACATTTTTGCTGAAAACTAAGGATAACATTGTGCCTTTTCCTATTCCATGTACAAAAGGCAACCAGATTGGTGGCAGCTGAATCTTCCTTGAACATTGGTGAAGGGTAGCAGACTTGCAAGTGGGGAGGAGGGTGCAGGGCTGCATAGCTCACACAACTCTGACCTCCAACATCTTGTTGCCTCTTGCCAGCAACAGACCCTCCAAGTGTCCCTATTTTCCAGTGATGTCCCTGATTTAGACAAGCCACCCTGGTTTCTGATTTGATCCCAGAATGTCCAACTTTTCCTTAGGTTGTCCCTGTTTGCATTGGAGTGAATGGAGTTATTCATCCCCCAAGCGGTCTGAAGGCAATCCTGTGTAGGGATTTTTTTAATGTTTTAATATTATTTTTATATGTTGGAAGCTGCCCAGGTTATCATCATGGAATGGAATGTCCCTATTTTCATCACATAAATGTTGGAGTGTATGCAGCATTTGTTGTCTGTGTCAGCCAATCTTACTTTGCTCTACGGTAGAGCTAGCTTGGCTCTGCCTCCAACGCTCATGATTCTGAACCCTCTACAGCCCTCTTGGCCAGGATTCTGACTCTTCAGGGGATATATGAGCCTTATTGTGCAAAGTGTTGCCTCATCAAAACTGAAAGCTCCATGGAATTTCTACCGTGCCCATGGAAAGACCTCAGTAAAGCTCATATTTCCTGTGCATAACCTCCCGTAAATCTGCAGAGCTCTGTTGGTTTCAGGGAATGGATATTGATTTTTGCTTGCTAAGTGTCTTCCCTGGTACAGAGTTGATAATACAACTCTGCTGGCCTTTCTCTGAGGCTTTGAACTTGTGATGGAAGTTGTCATCATAATATGTATTGGATCCAGGAAAATTGTAAATCAGATATTCTCTCTTTATGTCCTTTTTAGATCACAGATTTTACCAGAAGTGGGCTGTTATTCATGACCCCAAGGACACCAGGGCAGGAGTCAAAGGCTTTGTGAAATGCAACATTTCTGTCATTGCACGGGGGGATGTAATGAGTTTCCTTCCCACTACCTCAGCAAGTCAGAATGAAGACATTGAAAAGTAAGTTTGTGTTATGGAGAGGTATGTAGTGTGTTCTCCCAAAGGATTGGCAATGGATTGATAGCTAATGTTATTCAAGATTAGAGAACTGATGGAACTGGCCATTGTTCTGATTCAGTGATCTTCTTTCCTTCAATTTTAGTTAGCCTCTGGTTTTCTAGGAGCTGTGAACACTATTTAGAGCTCAAATATATTCCTTTCAGGAACTTGCTGCTGCCTAAAAGAGTCCCAGCTGAAAGGCCATGGGCGAAATTCTGCATCAAAATGTACAAGGCAGAGGGTCTGCCCAGCATGAGTGCAGGAATCATGGGTGGTTTTTCAAAGATTGTGGGTGAGAAGAAAGTCTTCATTGATCCATATGTGCAAGTTGTTTTTTCTGGTCAGCAGGTAAGTTTAAGCTTGAGCAACTGATTTCTGTGAAATGTTTGGTTCATTGTTCTGTGGCTCGCAACAGTCCAGCCTATGTAACTTGAACAAATGCTTTTCTAATGCATCATAATAGAGAGAGGGTATGTACTAAGAATGTAGGAAGCTGATTAGAAAACTGATTAGAGAGACAGCCTTCTCCTCCATTACTTCGCCTAATCCTTTTTTAAACCATCCAAGTTGGTGGCCATCACTACTGCCTGTTGGAGTAAGTTCCATAGTTTAAATATGTGCTGTGTGAAGAAGTGCTTTCAAAAATCTGTCCTGAATCTTACAACATTCACCTCATTGGATGTCCACACGTTATTATGAATGGAAAATTAATGTTGTGTTGTTTCAAAGTGGAAACTTCTACTGTTTTCCCTTGCGTGCAATTTTGATTCATTTCTTTGGTTCAGGGAGAAACTTCAGTTGAAAGCAGTACCACAGAACCAGTGTGGAACGAACAGATCAGCTTCATTGAAATGTTTCCGCCTCTTGTCAGAAAAATAAAAGTCCAAATGTTGGATGATGCCAACATTGGAGATGTTGCCCTTGCCACACACTTTATTGATCTGCAGCAAATATCTGATCCTGGCAGAAATGGTGAGCCCCCTCAGAGCAGCAGGCACTTCTGAATGTTCAAATGATTCTTTCACTCATTGCCGATTGGTCTGGAGTGGGGTTTTTTGTTTTTAAATATTTTGATTATATCTTTAATCTTATATTCTTCCCTGTCCGGGGAATATATTTGAAGGATGGAATACATACAAGCATATAATAAATATTAATTTATGTACTACAGCTCAGCTGGCCGGGTATGCAAATATGTCCATCTCTGTGTGTGTAGAAGCACAAGTAGGGGAGATCTGATGGGACCCAAATCTAAGGCTGCATGTACACAATACAGTTAGAGCACTTTTAAAGCATATACCCGCAAATAATCATGGGAACTATAGTTTACCCCTCACAGAACTGTAATTCCCAGCACCCTTAACAAACTACAGTTTCCAAAATTTGGGTGTGTGTGCTTTACGTGTATGGTACGTAGGCAATCCATGGGATATGGCCACAGTCATTCCTGCTGAATTTTGTTTGGTTATAGCCAGTATCTAGGAGGGTCACCAAGAGTCTCTGCTCTGCTCTGCTCTGCTCCTTAGTGGGGAATGACATGTGTGAAATTCTGAACCAAATTCAGAAATGTCTTCCCACAGGCTTTAATCCCACCTTTGGCCCAACCTGGGTGAATTTATATGGATCACCCAAGAATTCTGCCCTGCGAGATGTGCACAAAGATCTCAATGAAGGTCTGGGTGAAGGCATATTCTATCGCGGGCGTCTTCTCATGGCCATTAGTGTGGAGATCTTTAGCACTATCCAGGCAGCAGAGAAAAAGCCTGTGGAAGCTCTCAAAGGTGCCCTAAGTAAGCTAAAGCTGAAGAAAAAGAGCAAAAAGGCCAAGGAGAAATCCAAAGCTTCTGTCAAAGAGCAGCAACGAAGCCAAGCTGAGGGTGACGTCCTGGAGGAGTCTGACCAGCCAAGTGAGGTGATTGTGGAGGTAGAGGACCTCCATCCTCTCCCAGATGTAAGTCTCATATTTAGATCTTAAAGCAAAGCTCTGGCTGTGTGCATTGCCTTCTTCTATACACACATATATGTTAATTCCAGAATAGAGATGAAACGTTTCCTGGACAGCTACAAAAGTAATATAATTGTCTCTTACAAAGGCACTATGTAAGACAAATGTACTATGTTGCAAGGTAGGTATAAGTTGAAATTCTGAAATCTTGAAATTGTAAGCATCTCTTTCACATTTCAAATTTAAAGAGTTGTGATAAATTGTTTCAAGACGCTTAAGCAAATACGTTGCCCCTCCAGATGTTTGACTCCAGCTCAAAGCCACTCTAGCCAGCATAGTCAAAGATAGTTCAACAACATCTGAAGGACCAAAGGTTTCCCCATCCCTGATCTAGCAGATAACGCTCCCCTTAGACTCTGTGGAAGAAAGGAAAGTGTTTGGTACACATGTGCTTTTACAGTAACTATGCAGCACTTTACAATTCATACAGTGTTTGCAATGGGAACAGTGAGCAGGTAGAGATGGTGATTATACAACAGAATTATATAGATAAGGACAAAGAGCTCTGACCTGCTCTATCATAGCGAAAAGGGCAAATGAAATGAGAAAAGCACCACACCCATGTCATAGAGCCTTCCCTTCCTGGTCTGGCTGCAAATCTAATAACATTTTATGAAATAAGTAAATATAGTAGGCTGCCTGACTTACAGTTCCAAGGAAGTTTTTTCTTTTTTCTTTTAATCAAAACAGCTATGGACCTTTGAAACTATAGACTTAGGCTCCAGCAAACGTTTCCCTCATTCTCTTTGAGCCATTGGCATGAGTCTGGAATGTCAATTAACCAGAGGGCAGGCTCAGCTTCTGAGATGCCTAGCATTTAGGCTGCACCAAACAAGCAAGTTAGGGGGAGTGAGCAAATGATGATTTTATTTTTTCATGGAGGATGATGACTTCAAAAATTGGACAAATGGGCGGACAAACAGGCAAGGGGCTCTTTGCCCCCAAAATGGGACAAACCCATATTTTAAGGGATGGGTGGCAACCCTACTTTTGGATAAAACAAACAACTGAGCTGTCTTGTATGACAGATTTCAGATGTGGGGTTAATGGGACTAAGGCAGGATACATGCCTCTATTTCTTTGTGTGTCTGTAGCTACCACTAGTTGCTGCTTAAGTCCCCTGAACAAAAGAAAGTGTCATATGGGTCCCATAATATTCTGGCCTTCACAGGCACTTGCATCCTTTACATATAAGGAAGACAGATCATCTAATGCATCGACTTCTGCATGAGTGTTCTTTTGCACTCAGAACTCTAGATCAAGTGGTTGACTTATTTCTCCAATATTCACATCTGTCAGGGGCTCAGGAGCAGAGGCACAGGGGAGAGAGGAAATGGAGAGCGAAGGGGAAGAATCTGAGGGCAGCGTAGGGGAGTATGACAGTGGCCCGAGAGATTCCATGAGCTTCTCCAGCGAATCAGAAGATTCCCAGAAGGGGGCGCCGATGGCCAGGGCAAGGGGGGTCCCAGGGGGGACGCACCAGAAGCAAGGGGCCAGCGGGGACTCCCAAAGCAGCAGCGGGAGGTCAGGACCAGCTCCCCCGCCAGAGTGTAGTGGGGGGGAAGAGTCCCATGTATCAGGGCCAGCGGTCTAGAGTTGAGACGTAGAGCTGCGCGCCGCGGCTTTGAAATCGAAACTGAACTTCAATAAAGACTTTTGTATATAACAACGAACTGGCGTTGGTCCTTTGTGAGCTGGGACCTCGGGCAGCTCTGACAACATCCTTCTCCCAAGATGATATCATCCATATACTGACCTGTAAAACAGAAACCGAGCTGAGCCAGCCAGTCATTAATCTAATCACCTATGGAACCTCACAGCTGTTTGCCCTTGTTTGTCTTGGGTGGCATTTGTATTAAGTGTGCTGTATTAAGACACAGTGAATTAACTTTGCCTTGACTCTTCAGTTAGAAAACAGCTTCCAGTTTTCCCCACCCAGCCTTCTCTTGGACGAGGAGAAACCCTACTACGGGTCTCTCTTTAGAGCCCAGCCCAAAGGGGCTATGAATAGGCCATGAATAAACCTGCAATACAAGCAATAGATGTGTGAAGCCTGAATTGGTGTCAATGTTTAGCAGCCATCACAAATCAGTACTTGGAATTTTCCGCAAGTTAGTTTTCTGAATCATTATTTGAGGGGGTCAATATTGTATACCTAGGCTGTCTCGAAACTATATTTCTTTGTTGTTGTTCAGAATTCCCTGGGAGTGAAAGAAGAATTCCTTCTCTTTGCCTCCTTCTTTGAGGTGACTATGATGGAGCCAGCAATAGGTAGCAAGCCTGTGAAGTTTGAGATCTCCATAGGTAAATTTGACATAGACTTGTGTTCACTTTAAAACAGTTTCTTCCCAATGCGTCTCCTTTTTTGTTTCTCTCTCATGCTTTCTATTCTCGTATTCTCTTATATAAATGCCCCTCTCTTTGTGACTACCTTGTACGCTTAGCTCTGCAACTACACCAAATATACAGCCTTGTCTGCAATAGGCCACAGTGAAATTGGCCAGGTTTGCAGCCTGGCACATTTTGTTTAAGGATTAGCACTCGCAAAATGGCTTGGAAAATGCCCCCAGTGGATTATCTCCACATGTAGTTGGCCCTATTTGCCTCTGCCTTCACTGTCATTGCTCTTAAAGCACCTGAGAAAGTGGAAGCTTTTGGTTACCCATGTAGGTATTTGTTCACTGTAAGTACAAGCAAGAGAACAGTCTAGGAAAATGGGAACTCATTGCTTTTACTCAGCTGAGGGATGGAAGGAACTGTCAGTTTGAGTTTTCTCAGTTTCTAATTTTTCCATAATTATTAATCTAACCACATTTTGCAGCAATTTGCAGACTTATTTGTTTATTTATTTTTAAAATCCTCATGGAGCCAGTGTGGTGTAGTGGTTAAGAGCGGTAGTCACGTAATCTGGTGAACCGGGTTCGTGTCTCCGCTCCTCCACATGCAGCTGCTGGGTGACCTTGGGCCAGTCACACTTCTTTGAAGTCTCTCAGCCCCACTCACCTCACAGAGTGTTTGTTGTGGGGGAGGAAGGGAAAGGAGATTGTTAGCCGCTTTGAGACTCCTGAAGGGGAGTGAAAGGCGGGATATCAAATCCAAACTCTTCTTCTTCTTCTTCATCAGTATTTTCATGTGAATTTATCCTAATAAACACATCTTTCTAAGCCATTTTAATGTACATTTTTTTTCAAAAAAAATATATTCCCCTAACATAATGCATGCTACTTTCACTAAAATCTTAATTTTTATGCAGTTTTTCCCAATATATGCATTTTTTGTAAGCAGTGTTTGGTTGGAGAACTGCATTGCAAAACTCGGAGAAATAAGAATTTTTAAGGAAAGCTGTGCTTTGGTTCTCATCAGTGTGAATTTGATAGGTTTGGCTTTTAATACAAACTGATTTGAATTTCTCCTGGCTCTCTAACTCAGACCATAGATTATAATATACTAGAGCATGCATGTTATGAACACAAGTTGTTAATGCTCCAGAGATATTTATAATATTATAAATTTATTTTTATAATTATATAACATTATAAATATGAAATGTTAATGAGAATAAAGAATAACTATACTCATCTTCAAGGGAACTATGGCAAAGCTGAAGAAGTGATGACCAAAATTTCCAAGAAAGATGAGAAGGGAGAAAAGAGTGAAGACAAGCAACCTTTGCTGGAACCCAGTTCAGATGATGAGCTGGATATTGAAGTCATAGCACCAAGTACACCTTTGCTTGATAAATCTATGACTGAGAACCTAAGACCTGAACCCACTGAATATGACAAGTAATTACTCTTCATACTCTTAGCCCTGTTTGTGTCTTCATGTTCGTTCATTCGTTTCTAATATAGTACATTCAAAAAATTATGCTGAGGCATTCGTCTGAACACCTGAGTGCAAAACTGTATAAGGGGACAGAAACACACTCACAAGTTTTGCTCCCCAATGTCATTGCATACATCATCTCCCCGAACTTCCTTATTGCATAGAACTTTATAAGCCCTTCTGATCAGGAAAGCCTTTTAATTATTACTGTACTATCCAGTAAGGAACTATTCAATGCTACTATCTAATTTTGGCATGGGAAAGTGGAATGGATTTTCATCTATGTCAAATTTGTGTAGCAGAAACACAGCTTTCTATATTTCTGTACTTTGGCACTGCTTTTTTTAAAGAAAGAAAACATCATGGGGAAAAGCAGTTCTTTATCCTGTAAAGGCACCCCTACTGATATTAGGGAGTGGGTGGTGCTGTGGTTTAAACCACTGAGCTTCTTGAGCTTGCTGATCAGAAGGTTGGTAGTTCAAATCCATGCGACGGGGTGAGCTCCTGTTGCTCTGTCCCAGCTCCTGCCAACCTAGCAGTTTGAAAGCATACCAGTGCGAGTAGATAAATAGGTACCACTCCAGCAGGAAGGTAAATGGCGTTTCCGTGCGCCAGAAGCGCTTTAGTCATGCTAGTCACATGACCCAGAAAGCTGTCTGCAAACAAACGCCAACTCCCTCGGCCTGAAGCGAGATGAGTGCCACACCCCATAGTCACCTTTGACTGAATTTAACCATTCAGGGGTCCTTTACCTCACCTTTGACTGAATTTAACCATTCAGGGGTCCTTTACCTTACTGATATTATATATCTGAGTATAACTCTTGCATGCAGACAGTTGTTAGCTATTAGTAGAAGGTTTGTAAAATTTCTCTGTTTGCTGCTCTTAGCTCTTACAGCTGCGTGCCAATGCTGCATGAGAAGCCCTGTGTGTATGTTTGGAGCTACTGGGAAGATTATACCTGGAGACTCTGTAATTCCAACTGGATTGTCAAAATAGCAGAGCGTTTGGTAAAGTATTGCCCTACCTTTAAAGGCTCTGTCAATCCCTGATACTTTTTTCCTGATATACTTGTTTTATTTGCACCACACATCCTTAACTGGACTGAGAAAAAGCATGATTGAGATTAGATTCAGAGTACTCTCAGCTCTGTTCCTGATGAATGATGCCATCCTTGCTGCTTATATATGAGATACTTACTTTGTTATCTTTGGAATTCCTTACACCAGGAAGTATGTATGGCCCCTGCACTTCCAACTTTTAAGGAGATCTTTCCCCCCTGCTTTGTTTAGCTTTTCTATTGAACTCTGTTGATTTTATACTGACTTGTATTCCCCACCTCCATCTCTGAGCGGTGCGAGATTCCAGGCGCTTACCCAGGATTCATGTTTCCTTTTGGAAATGAGGTACAGCAGAGACTGTGTTGTCTTTATCATATATGGCTTATTTACACATATATACAACCTTAGTCTTCAGTGGAGGGGTTCACTGCATCTGCACCCCAAAAAGGTCTTGTTTCTCCCACAGCTGCAGCCTTCGATTCAAACAGAAATCAAACATTGCTCTGACTCTCTCTCCAGCTTGCTTCTTTTCTTCTAGCTTACATCATTGCAAATCAACTCTGACTCCCCCCCCCCCAGCTAACCATGAGCTGGGGAGGGGCCACACCCATTTGCCATATCACACAGAGCTCCTTTCCTTTGTTTCCATTAATAGCTCATCATCCAGGCCATCACTTCAACACAGGAAGCTAGCCTGGCTTATATTTTAACACTAGCAGGATCCCAGTGGGTGGGAGGGTAACTGCATACAGTACAGTCTATGCATACAGTAAACTCATAACAATATTTTAGAAATGTGGCAGTTGCCAATTGTTTTAGCTCTTGGCTTGCTTTAATTGCTGTTACAAAGCTTTGCCCACAACTGCAATGTGAGTTAGGCCAGTGGTTTCTGCAAGCACCTCCCTTTTCTTTTAAATCTGGCCAGAGAGAAAACCCAGAGGTATGGGTTGAATAACTTCATGGACAAGTTAATTACCAGCTGGATTCTTCCTCCTTATGCATGTGAGAACAGCTTGCTTTAATCATTTCCCCCCTTCAGCACAATTATGTAGTGTAATAAATGAACACTTCAAGAACATAGGAGAATACATGTTGCTTCTGGGACTGATATCATTATTGTATTTGCCGTAACAGGAACATGGACTAGAAGAGGTGGAGAAGCTCCTGAGGAGACCAAGATCAAAGGCAGATGAGAGGCTTCGGCAGGTGCTAGAGGAGTTTGTAGCTGGATGTAGGTTAGTACTACATATTTGATTTCTTTTCACATAAAGCTGGCTTTTAAGCTCCCTCAGCCACAGATAATTGCAATCATCTTGAAATAATATCCTGGAGTCCAAGAACCACAAATCCTAGAAGCTAAAAGGGAGAAAGAGGCAACCCTCAGACCATCTTGTAGGTACAGTACAAACCCATGTGTGGTTTGGGTTGTTGACTATGGTGCTTAATCCACAGGTCAGCATTTTGATCCAAGCATGGGTCCAAGCGAGGTGAAATGGGAAAGTTCACTCCAAAATGCAGAGTAAACCGGAATCATCCCTAACCCTTTATTAAATTCAGCTCATGTTTTCATGTGATATGTGTAGCTACAGCCTGTGTGGTATGTGTGTGCTACTGTCATGAGCTCAGAACTCACAGCTTCTCTGATTCCAGGCAGTATTCTCTTAACGTGGACAAAAAGCCCATGGCCCGTCCAAACAACCTTGATCGTTGCCGGATGAAATCTCTCCCACAAAACATTGTAAGTCATGTGATCAAGCTGTGTGCATGCACTCTTGAGGAGCAGAAAGGAATCTGAATGTTCCATGTGACAACAAATACTCTGACCTTCATCTAGCCCAATGTAAACATGGAACCCTCATTGTGTTGCCAGGTTCAGTGACTATCAGAGTTTCCCCAGATCAGTGCATACCTTTGAAACCCATTGGCGAGGTGGATCTAGATTACCAATTGGCATCCATTCATGTAGCAATTAATTATTCATAGAGAGACTCTCCCCTCCCCCACTTACAGCTACTAATTGTACTTGCTGAAAAAAATATCGCAAGGGAGAAATAAATCATAGGAACCCCACATAATCAGGCTGCAGCCAGGTCCTACTTGAAAACATATGTGTCTCTCTAATAAGTAGAATCTGCTTGTCAAAGGAACAACTCATCAGAGGACCTGAAAAAGTTCCAAGCAAGGAATAACTGCCTCCTTATTCTGAACACTTTGGCTTATTCTTTTTATGCTTTATCCTGCCTCTCTTCCTTGTTTTGTTTCCTTTTAACCCTTGGTATCAGTGCATGGCCTCCATCCTTCCCCTTGCTGCATTCTGCCTTGACTGTTCCATCCCATACTATTCTCTCCTTACTGCTCCATTCCCCGAGTTCAAACTCAGGGCCCCTCCAGATGTCTTTTTTACTGTGCATTAATTATTATTTGTCCTCATGATGGTATTGGGGCAGTCATACGTGATCCCACCTAGAGAGGCCCTTTCTCTGAGTGAAATAAACATTTCTAAAATTACAGTAGTACTTTCTACTTATGAAAACACAAATTCCTCAGCAATCTACAGCTTAGAGCTATAGAATTTGGAGATTCTCTGCTATGGGCAGTTTGCAAGGAGGTGTGGGAGAGCAGAAGAAGGGATTCACCCTTTGATGGAGGGAAAAAGAAGATGGGACCTCTCAGCCTGGTTCCCTATGTGGTTAAATTCATGGTTAGAAGATGCGATCTTTTTGTCTTCAGATACTATATGCAAAACAGGGGATGCGCATAAGAAGGCGCCTGACTCGCACCAATGTCAAGGAGAAAGTAAATGAGACAAAGATAATATTGTCAAAGCTGCGCTTCCTGGCTAAAGAGGTATGTAATTGCAGGTGTGGGAATGCAATCAGGTTTGGGAGCTCCTATACTTTATACATTAAAAGCTGGGTAGCTCAAGCAACTGAGAAAGGAAACACTGCACCAGAGAGCATGATATTCTAGTAATACCCTAGAATCCTTAGAATTTCTGTTTATGTTTTGAAAGAAGAAAGCAAACAGGTTTCTAGTCCTTTTGGTAGTGGGGTGGGGAGAAATATGAGTGCATGTGGGAAATTCAGTGTGATGCTTTCCAAACCAAAAGGTGTATGGATGGTGCATGAAAGGATCAAGGGTTAAGATGAATTTGAAGAAGCTCAGCTCCCACTCTGGTCCCTACATCTGTTGCCTCTGCCCATGAATCACACCTTCCTTCACTTCTCGGTCTCAAACAAAAAGTTCCATTTAAAACAAAAAACAAAAACTCAACTCTTCCTCCCCACAGATAAGGGAAAATAATGTTTGCACTTTAAAAAAAAGTAAGCTAGTTTTATTTCAGCTTTCCCTCTCATTCCCGCCCCCAGCCCCAATGTCCTATCCCTGATGTCCTGATCTGGATGTTTAGCAACAACAAGCGTGTCGCATACACTCGGATCCCTGCCCAACACATGCTTTATGCAGTGGTAGAAGAGGAGAAAGGCAAGGACTGTGCCAAGATACAAACGGTCTTTCTCAAGGTGGGTGCTCACCATTTTTGCTCATTAAATTTCTGTTGCATGCACCTGACCCTCCAAGCAACAAGAGACTCTAGGGGTTCCAGCACTTACTTAACAATGGTTCAGTTTCCTTGGAACAACAACAACAACAACTTGATTATTTATACCCCTCACATCTGTCTGGGTTTCCCCAGCCACTCTGAGCAGCTTCCAGCACATATAAAAACAAAACAAAAAACAAAACAAAACATTTCTTAAAATTCCTGATACAGTGCTACAGTGGTACCTCGGGTTAACTACTTAATTCGTTCTGGAGGTCTGTTCTTAACCTGAAACTGTTCTTAACCTGAAGCACCACTTTAGCTAATGGAGCCTCCTGCTGCCGCCGCGCCGCGGGAACATGATTTCTGTTCTCATCCTGAAGCAAAGTTCTTAACCCAAGGTACTATTTCTGGGTTAGCGGAGTCTGTAACCTGAAGTGTATGTAACCTGAAGCGTATGTAACCCGCAGTACCACTGTATTGGAATGGTCAATGGAGACTAGTATCTTTAGGATATATGGTGTTATTTACACATATATACAACCTGAGCATAGGCTAGAGGGGCTCCACAGCTCTTGCCTCCCCATTAGGTTCCTAGGGAGAGCCCCAGGCCATAGTTTTGGGATCTAGCATAGAGCAAGATAAAGCCTCTGTGTCTCCAGCTTCCAGCACCAGCCACAAACTCACACACTCAAAACCCCCTCTTGGCCTATTGCTCTCCCTCTTAGGGTGGCATAGCATCCCGACAGGTGAGGAGAGAAAAGGCCCATCCTTTTGTTCCTATGCAACAGGGCAACCTCTTTTGACACATAAATGGCAGGTTTTCTCTCATAGATTCTAACTTCACATACACAGGATCATAGGTTTGGAAGGGACCCATGTTTATCACCCAGACAGACACCCCCACACACACACACTTAGAACATTGCTTTATGTGTGGAAGCAGACCTAATCATTTATTTCATGCTTTTACTATATCAGCACTTCTTGCCCTCACCATATTTTAACTAAAAAATATTATTTGGGGCTTAAAGGTTCCAGGGTCACGGAGTGGTGACATCTTTGCAAAACTGGAAATCTACATGTGGCTTGGGGTAACTAAATATGTGAAGAACAGCACTGCAGAGCTACCAGAGGAGTTCAAACCAATATATGATAAGGCTGTGCAGGCTGCAAGGATTCCAGCGTACATCCCACCCAGTCAGCTCAACAGAGATGGTAAGCCCAATTTCTTTTTGTTACCTCCCAGTCTTTTCAGAAATGAAAAGATATCAAAACTCAAAACTAGCACAGGATGGAAGATTCTAATGTAAGGGTAGCCAGATGTTGTTGGACTCCAACTCCCATCAGCCCTAACCGTCGTGGCCGGTTGTACAAGGCTGTGGCACAGCTGATTGATGGCAGTGATCCTGTCCCATTCCAATAAACAGCAGTGACACCAGTGCTAGGAGAGCAGCTCCACCTTATCACACATGCCACTATTGTCAAACGCCTTAGTGAGATAAGAACCTGCAATATACATTCATGCCACACAGAACTGAATATTTTTGATAAGTTACTGTTCAGCAATTTCATACCAGAGTGAAGAAATACAGCCTCTGATATGTTAAAGGAAGACTCCTTAGTGAGCTCACTGCTAACATCACCTCATCACTCAAGAGTGTGTGTGTGTGTGTGTGTGTGTGTGTTTGTGTGTGTGTGTGTTACCTTAGCTCAGTTGGCAGGTGTATGTTTGTGTTACACACACAAACATATACCTGCCAACTTAGTTAACGTAGCATTCACTGGATCTGAAGTGGATCCCGGTCCATGAAAGCTTGTACCACCATAATAAATTAGTCAGTTATTCAAAGTGCTGAAAACAGCAATGATTCACATCAAAGTCCTACCTAATGTGTGAGCCTCACACATGGCTTTCATCTTGGAAAGCTGATAGGTGCATTTTGCTTTTTGCAGACTTCAGTTACTTTCAGCTGCGAGCCCATTTGTACCAGGCTCGGGGGATTCTCCCAGCTGATGAAAATGGCCTTTCTGATCCATTTGCAAAAGTGGTGTTTTCAACTCAGTGCCAGACTACATGTGTAAGTGTATTTGCAGCAGACTTGTGAGTAAACACATTTGATAGCCCAGGTGAATATTGAAATGGTCCAAGATAGAGGTGGGGAAACACTCAGGGAGATGTTTTTGTTTGTGTTTTAGTGGAGAAATGGTGTTATAGATGTGGATAAAATTAAGAAATGCCATTTTGGTTATTTTTGGTATGAAGGGAGAAATAGAAGCTGCAAAGGGTAGCCTAGCCAAGCTAGGGCTATTAAAGAAACAATAGAGAGCCAAACTTCTTGCCCCAGGTGTGACCAGAGAATGGGGATTTGGAAGGTTGCCAGTGTAACTGTTGGGGGGGGGAGAGCAAGGGGTTACCGGGAGAAAGAAAGAAGAAGAAGAAGAGGGGAGAACCATCTTTGGAGTGTGCTGACTGCAGCCAGCTTGTGCTGCTGCCTCTTTGAATGTCTATGCCATAAGATCAGGACACCCTCCATGCAGACTAAAGGTGTAAATAGGTGAATAAACCATATTTCTTAAAGCACGACAGTCTCTGCCATGTCTTCGATTCTCCAAAGGGACATAGACCCTGTATGTGTGCCTGTGGCCCCATAAGCTCTTGCCACTGCTTGATAGAGAGAGGGGCAGGTACCAGGCTTTTGTAACAATAGTAAAAGATTATAAGAGTCCTGTTGGATGAGACCAATGGCCCATCTAGTCCAGCACTCTGTTTCCAGGTTGCTCAACCTGATACCCATGAAAAGCCCACAAGCAGAATGGAAGGGAAATGGTTAAGCAGTCCTTCCCTTTACAGTGGTACCTCGGGTTAAGTACTTAATTCGTTCCGGAGGTCCGTTCCTAACCTGAAACTGTTCTTAACCTGAAGCACCACTTTAGCTAATGGGGCCTCCTCCTGCTGCTGCTGTGTCGCCGGAGCACGATTTCTGTTCTCATCCTGAAGCAAAGTTCTTAACCTGAGGTACTATTTCTGGGTTAGCGGAGTCTGTAACCTGAAGTGTATGTAACCCGAGGTATCACTGTACTTAATTTCATAGACTCCTGGGGCAGCTTTTGTTTTAAAAAGTAAATTGGGTGAAAGATATACATGACTGTGGATTGCATGGGTCTAGCCTGATCCTAAAGGAGCTGTTTAAAAAGCAGCTTTAATCTCTGTTAATTCAGATCTTGGAAGAGACACTCAGCCCAATGTGGAATGAATTACTTCTGTATGACCAGCTCATTATCGATGGAAAGAAGGAAGACTTGAAGACAGAGACTCCAATTGCTGTTGTCAATATCTTTGACTACAATAAATTTGTAAGTTTGAACATACAAACTCTCACCTGTTTTGTGTGGCTGTAAATTTTTATTTTGCTGCAATAGCTTATCAGGGACCAGGAACTCACATAGGCCATAACTCCACTTTCCTGCAGAAGCAATTCAGAATTGTTTGGGAACCACTGGCAGGTTGAAGGAATAATATACATGGCATGTTGCAGAAAAACCTACACCAATACAGTTGATCTAGTCAAGCACTTGGGTGGGCTGAATGTGCATACTGTACTAATCTAGTTCCTAATCTAAACAATGAGTGGGGGAGAGGTTAAGTCACTCTAGCAGCAGGCTTGCTGGGCAGTGCTCAGTTGTGTGAACTTTCTCCATGAGTAAAGTAAAAAGCAGAGGCAGGATTGTGATACAGTGAAGAAGGAGGCAAGGGAGCTCATTGCTCTTAGATACAAAGGGTGCTGCAGTGTGGGTAAAATGCCCATCATTGGATCTAATGGGAAACTGAGTTCCTGAAATAATGTTTCTTGCCATATCTGATAGCTGCTTCCTCTTCTCTCCAGGGCTCGCCTGTGTTCCTTGGCCGAGCCTTTGTTACACCACTGGTGAAGCTGGTAGATGAGCCATACAGCAAACCTGCTCTCCAGTTTTTTGACATTTACAAGGGACACAAAGCAGCTGGGGAATTAATTGCTGTCTTTGAGCTGATTGAACTGGATTATAGTGGCTACTTAGAGGTAAGTGGGTTCATTGCCACCTCATGGCTACAGGGATGTGTTTGGCAGCTCGAATAAGTTGTGAACAACCTGCGAATAGTCTCATAATTAAAAAAAATAAATGGTCCAAATCTCATGTAACAGTAAAGTTTTGTGCTGATGAGCTGGACTGAGCTTAAGTGAAACCTCATGGACATGTGCTCCATTACCTCATCCTGTGCAGTACTGGAGGACTTTGCCAATGTTTCATTTCATTGTAATTAGGGATTGGGGAGAAATCTGTTTCAGTTTGCATTTAAAGGCAAATCTATTGCATTCACACTTTCCACATGAACCAAAACACAACCATCCTTCAACACTCCCCCTTCTCCAAATTTTGCAATGCAGTTCTCCAGCCAAGAAATGTGTGCAAAAATGTATACACTGGTATAAAATGTATTAGTATTTATTATAATGCATTTATTAGTGAAACTAACATACAAAATGTGTCATATTTGCTTGCAGTGATGTGCATATTAGGCAAAATATCATACGGACATCTCTATTGTGAGGACTTTTTAAAAAAAGAAATTGCAAATGGAAATGTGGAGAAATGATTGGAGTAAGGAGAAACAGAAAGACACCAACACTGATAGATGTACTTATCCCTAACTGTAATTTAATTTTGCCTTGTGTGTAAACCAGGGATTGTGATTTATCATAAACTCTGGCTAGTTAAACAAGCCTGCTTCATATTTCCTGGTTTGATGTTGGCTTGTTTTAAAACTAACCAGAATTTGTGATAATTTCACAGGTTCATCATGTTCTCCTAGTAGAGGGGCCTTGTGTTTTAGAGCAGGATCCTGAAGCATTGATGGGAAAGAATTTTATGGAAAGACTTGAAACGAGACAGGTAGTGCCCAAGTGCCTTTCAGTATATAACCAATGACCATCTCTCACTGCTGACCACCGACAACCAGTGCTGTTCATACATCTGGGATTAGAGGGGAAAGGCTTGACAGCTTTCACTTTAGAAAGTGAGGATTGGTTATGATGATAATTGGTGGATAAATTGACAGGTGGGCATTTAAGTCTACATAGCTATAGAGAAGACTTTAAAATTGTTGTTCTGTGCTGTCCAGCCATCCGTGCCTAGTGATGTAGAACCCAAGGAGCCGGAATATCTGGGAGACCCCCGTTCTGGACGATTCATTATCCCTGAAGGTATCCGACCAATCCTTAAAGAGTTTCGTATAGAGGTAACATTATTTGTTCTTCTTTTAGTAAAGAATTTATTTAACCTAACCATTTTGTTTTTAATCTGTTCAAATACATCAGTATTATAGGGATTCTCCCCCTTACATATTGACATGATGGTTATTTTTAATCATTCTTAATATGTTATTGCAATTATCATATTAATTGTTGCTCATTTAGCATGTTGTATGAGCCAATTTGGGCGCAATTTTGTGAAAAAGCAGCAAGGAAATAAACAGAGGAGAGAATGAAGGAATCTAGCTTGACACACAGTAACTAAGAATGCAATCCAAATTCCCTTTGCATCAGGCTGTGGGAGGGATTGGATGGAGGTCTCTCCACCAGTGTTACTCCAATAGCACAGAACTCTCTGTTCTGCCCACCAAATGTGTGGGTGAGTGAAAATGCTGCTGGTGGGATCCTTGCTGGTGGTGTTCTGGGGCAGAGATTAACTGAGGCCACAACCATCATGTGTTTTCATGAGGTCTAATCCACGCCCAATCACTACATCAGCTCCAAATGGCACAGAGATTTGCCTACTCCCCTGCCTTCTGTCCAGGCCAGCACCATCACCGTGTTAAGTCCTCAGCTGGGTTTGGCCTGCAACCGTAGGCTAATTTGCAACAAACAGAGAACAGGAGAGAGTAGGTGGGTGTGATATAGGTCTGTTAATCTAGAATGCATCTGTGAGTGGGCATTGGGAAAGGTGCTTCAGTGGTTTTTGAGAAGAGGACCATTTTAGAGAAGGACCCTGTATGGAGTACCCAGAAGAGTCAACTCTTCTGCTTTCTTTCTTTTTTTAGATCTTGTTTTGGGGCCTGAGAGATCTGAAGCGTGTGAACTTGTTTGAGGTTGACCAGCCACAGGTGATCATTGAATGTGCTGGGAAGAAAGTGGAATCTGAAGTGATTACAGTGTACAAAGAGAACCCAAATTTCAATGAACTTGTCAAATTTGTTGATGTGGTGAGTAAGAGGCAGATGTCAAAAGACTAGGATCGCCTTCCATTACCTGATTAACAAAACCAGAGTTGTACGGCAGTAATTTAGAAACTCCCATTATCTTGAGTCAGCCTCCATATTGTATATATTTCTGCTAAATAATGTTCCCATCCACTGAGAACCTTTGAGGTTTCCGTGTGCTTGATTATCAGTAGAAATGGCTGAGCAACAACCTGAATGTTGCTGAATGACTGATACTTTGGTCTTGAGCAGAGCTGTAGAATTCTGCTATCATAGCTGTGGAAGCTCCAGTGATGGAACAACCTGCTCCTCTTGAAAGGCCATGTCACAATAAAAAAGATGCATTAAAAATACCACTAAAACATACATGCAAACATGCAACCCAACCAGTATATGTGATTAATGCCTGAATTGATTACTTATAGCAGCTTTGGATTTATTTCTGATATTTTGACTCTTAATCCATACCTTTTACTTGACTTGACCTCCCTTCCTAATGTTGCCAGGGTTGATGTGAAACATTCACAGTATCTTGTTGAACTAGGATATAGAACCATCCCACCAGTTATCAAATCACTTTATACAGTAAATAATCTTATTTGGGACCTTATATTAACTGCTGACCAAGATTACTAATTCAGTTTACTGTTTTAATTTCTGTTGTCATTGCTGGGCTGTTTTAAAAGGATTGCTTTATTGTATACTTTATTCATGGATCAAAACAAAAAAAATTGCTTCCAGTAGCACCTTAAAGACCAACTAAGTTAGTTCTTGGTATGAGCTTTCGTGTGCATGCACACTTCTTCAGATACCAAGTGTGCTTCAGATACCAAGAAGCTACTGGAAGCAATTTTTTTTGTTTTGACTATGGCAGACCAACACGGCTACCTATCTTTATTCATGGATGTTAGTTTTAACTGCATTGTTTTATTGGGTACAGGCAACTCCCTGTTTGTGCGGGGGCTGCATGCCAGGTCATTGCACATGTCAGTGGTTAAGCATAAGCTCATTCTGCCGCCCCCCTGCCCCTGTTCTGCCCCCTTCAGTCGTGTGTCAATTGGATGCACGCAAAATGGTTGCTGCCTGTATTTTGATCCTGGTGTATTTTAAATTTTTCTGCATATTAACAATGTTGTGCTATATGTATGTGTGCTTTGTACACTGCTTAGAAGTCATCTGGGCATCAAGCAATGTATAGTCAGTAAATGACTAATAATGAATAAATAATCTGCTTTGTGGCACCTGATTGTATTCCACAGGAGCTTCCAGAGCAGGTGTACTTGCACCCACCTCTCAGTATCTTCGTGGTGGAAAAGAGGGCCTTTGGACGCTCTGTCATGGTGGGAACTCACATAGTTTCCCATATTATGAAATTTGCTCCTAAAGAGCTAGATGAGTTGGAAGAGGAAGATGACAGCCCATCCAAAAGTGAGTCTTTAGAATCCCAACTCCTTTAAGGGACCTTTCAATGGGGTGGAATTGTGTGAGGGTCAAGTTAGGGTTTTATGTGCTGGGATTTAACATTTGCAGAGTGTGACACCCTGCACATGGCATTGGACTAGAGCTACTCTGCTGCTCATGGCCATATCTAATTTCTTGGCATTCCTATGCCAGAAGGTCAAAGCCAAGGCAGAAAACATTCAAAGCACCATGCTTTGAAAGAAAAATCTAAGTCGAGCACGGTAGCAAGACTGTGCAAACAACCTAAGCTTCAGTATTTCTCCATTTTGCTTTTTTAATATCGTATCAGAGTCAGATTGTATTATTTCCACCTAAAACCCATGCTGTGAACATATAGAGACTGTATTTCATGAAGGAGTTTTAAGATGAGTCAGGCCAGTGGTACATCTAAATGCAACATCCTTTCTCTTTGTTAGTTAATTAGAGGAAAGTTGTGGGTGCGTGGCAAAGGGCAGGGCCACACCATACAATTAAAGCATATTAAACACACATTTAAAGCATATGGCTTCGCCCAAAGAATCCTGAGAGGTATAGTTTGTTAAGGGTGTTGGGAATTGCAGCTCAGGGAGGTTGAAACTAGTGTTCCCAGAAATCTTTGGGGGGAGTTGTGTGCTTTAAATTTGCACTGAATGTGCTTTAAATGTATGGCGTGGGTTAGTAAAGCAGAAATGATTCAGCAGGTGAAGGCATGTATTCATACTAAAGTATACAATTTATACTGTTTTCTTACAGCACGGAAAGCCTCACGGCCGAAAATCTCCAAATCGGTTCTGAATCTTGGTGCAGCTGCTGGGAAGACGGTGATAAACATTGGTGCAGCTGCTGGTCAGACAGTAATAAATATTGGTGCAGCTGCTGGAGACATAGGTAGCAAAGTAAATCCCCTTAAGCTTGCAAAGGTGAGTGCAGCAATTGGATGGTCACAGATTCTGCTATTAGAGGAGTGTTGTAGCTCATAGGAAATGCCTTTCTAAATCCACATTGCAGAAATGGATTTTCCACATAGCTGAATCATTCAAAAAGCTTAGGAACTTCATGGTGGGGGAACCTTACTGAGTAGCAGAAAAGGGCAGGATACAAACAGCAGGGGTATAAATGCAAATAGATATCATTGGAACAGATCCTCACAGATTTCAGTAGGGTCCCCAAGGAAGATTCTCAGACACATCCTTTTATCCTAAATCCCAGGTATTTATCACAAAAGGGAGTGCTGAGTTGCAGTCCTTTGTTACTGTGTGGTGTAGTGGTTAAGAGTGGTGGACCCGTAATCTGGTGAACCGGGTTTGATTCCCTGCTCTTCAACATGCAGCTGCTGGGTGACCTTGGGCCAGTCACACTTCTCTGAAGTCTCTCAGCCCCACTCACCTCACAGAGTGTTTGTTGTGGGGGAGGAAGGGAAAGGAGAATGTTAGCCGCTTTGAGACTCCTTCCGGTAGTGATAAAGCAGGATATCAAATCCAAACTTTTCTTCTTCTTCTCTAGCAGTAGGCATGGGTTGTGGTGTGTATGAGAGAGAGCTATGCATGTTACACATGCACATCTGCCCCAGGGAAAGCATTTTGATCTTTCCTGTCAGAAATTTCCTTTGTAGGAAAAGCTTTGCAACAAACTGTGGGAGGTAATATGGTGTAAGGGATGTGAGTCATTTCCATATCACAGCATTAGTAAGCAGTCAACATAAAACCAGGAGAATCTGGGAGATAAGAACTTCAGAAAATCGGTGGAAAGCATGATTAAAGTTAGAATTATCAAACCTATAGAACAAGCTTTGTAAGGAAGAATCAGCATGGCTTCCCCCAAATGGAATTTCTGCTTCACTAATCTTTTAGAATTTTTTGAGAGTGTCGGTAGAAGAATTTTAGTAGCAAACATTCTACACAGTCCTTCATGAATGACTTCTGGATGACCATAACAGGGATAAGAGGATGGGTCCTCTTGTGGACTTGTAACTAACTGAAGAATAAGAATCCAGTGAA
Source organism: Podarcis gaigeae (assembly GCF_964106915.1). Lineage (NCBI taxonomy): Eukaryota > Metazoa > Chordata > Lepidosauria > Squamata > Lacertidae > Podarcis > Podarcis gaigeae. The sequence continues at coordinate 31,312,308 of NC_139682.1, forward strand.
ATCCAGTAAAAGGATAATTTTCACAAAGAAGGGATATAAGCAACAGGGTCTGCCAATGATTTGCTATTGAAATTGGTACCATTTAATGTATTCATAAATGATCTGGAATTAGGGAAAGCAATGATGTAGTAAAGCAACAACATGTGGACCAGAATTCAGAATCTAGGGGCCCTCCAGGTACTGTTGAACTCCAGTTCCCATCAGCTGTTTTTCCAGATTGCTAAATGGAACCTCCATGTTTGGGAGCAGTTTACCTCTTACTCATTGCTGGGGGAATAGAGGAGAGCTTGCCTATAGGCTTAATTGAGCCATCTGGCTGGGCACTATTGGAAGAAGGACACTGGACCTGATGGAGCTTCTGGGCCAACCCAGTCGGTCCCTTATGTTCACACATGCCTTTGATAGATTGAGATAATTTATTCTCAGGCACCTCTGAAGAAACTCCCAATTGATAAACTCATGCCGAAGGAGGAAGAATTTGAGGAGGAAAAGCCTGAGAAAGAAGAGCTGGATTGGTGGTCTAAGTACTATGAATCATTAAAGGAATTAAACAACCAGGTAATGGGATTTCAACTACTGAATTGTATTTGCAATAGAAGGTAACCTGCTGCCGTCCATATGCTTTGGACTACAGCTCCCTTCATCCCTGAGCATTGGTCATGCTGGCTGTGGCTGATAGGATCTGTAGTCCAAAAAATCTGAATGGCAGCAGATTGGGGAGGGGGGAGGGACTCAGGTGTGAAGCAAATGACTGCAGTAGAGAACTACATAGGACAGGTAGGAGGAAGCAGGAAAAACCATATCTCGTCAGGATACTGCAATCTCCTCATGGGATTTGGAGAAGGAGAAGAAAGAAGAATGGGAGGAGAGTAGGAAAGGTCCTTAAGTAAACTTAGCAAGAAGATGGGTTCTTTTATGGATTGAGAACTACTTAAAAAACAGGAAGGCAATTAAATGATGAAAAAACAAACAAACAGTTTATTTCAAATACGACGGCACTTTTTTGGTTAAAGAAATAAGGTGCCAGTAATCATATCTTGATAGAAATGCTGTGTGTGCCAGCCAGCACAAAACGGCTACTATGGGCAGGTGCAAAAGAGGTGGCAGTATTCTGTATCATCACAAAAAGAGTCCTGCCTTATTGTACTTTGTTTACAATTCAATATATGAGGTTAGGATGTGAAGTAAAGGGTGCTGTGTTTCTAGAACATCACACATTAATAAATCAGTTTAGGTCTCCCTAGCATACACAAATTCTTGCAGGATTCCCAGCAAGGCCACAACGAAAAACTGTCATGTCCTGTGAAGCTTTGTGTTAGGGTGGAATGCTGATTTTGATGTTCTAGTACAGGGATGTCCATCAGGTCGACTTTGGGTGTTCCTCCCCACAAAAAGCTCAAGATCTTTGGTGAGGGCTTCCCCAAAAAAGCTTAACAACTTTGGTCAATCCGATGGGTAGATCACTGCCAGTGTTTTTATAGTGGGAGTAGATCGCAGTCTCTGGGGAGTTGGACATCCCTGTTCTAGTACAAAGCAGGATTCTTTAAAGACTGAATTCGAATGAGGGGTGGGTGGGTGGGGGTTAGAATGGTGCCCAGAGTCCAGGAGAGGAGCACTGGTGGTGGGAGGGCTCCACTCTGATGGAGGTCACAGCTGCACCCTAATAAGCTAAAGCTACCCCTTCTGCATTTCTCCTGCCAGTCATTAACAAATCAAAGTTGGCCATATCTATTAATTTCAGTGGGTCTACTCTGAGTAGGTCTAATACTGGAGACAACTCAAAATTTGTGTTATATAGCTTCTGTTTTCTGCAGCAAATTTTATGGGTTTCTGGAGTTTTGGGGTGGTGTTATTGTGAAATTCATCTCACATTGTTAATAGATTTGCTCAGTTAGCAGTGACTGATGGTTATTTGTCATAGTCTGATTAATGATTAACCTATTTTACAGTCCTACAGTGATGAGGAAGAGGAAGAGGACCCAAATGATCCAGGTGAGATCTTCGTACTGTAGAAATTGCCAGGCCCAGGACCTGAACTTTCCAGAATATCTGGTGTTCAAACACTACCAAAGTGGTGTTTTTATTAATGTTCTGTCTGTGCTCCCCTTCCCTGAGCTGTGAGATGCACGGTTCCCTATGTTGGTGTAATGTGGGAAAATATGTGAAATTGTGCTTGGATTCTGTTCAGGGTTAGCACGTCAGCTGCACTGGGTGGTTAAAAACATCTTTGGGTTATTTGTATCCACCCAAGACCAAAGGCCTAAAGCATTACTCATCTACTCTCGCTTTCTCTAAGGAATGTTTGTACATGCAGTGATCGGTATAAAGTCAAGGCTGGATTCAGCCATATTGGCATGATTGTGTGGTATTTGCCAAATGCAAAGGTTACATGCTATATGGTCAAGTACAGCATGGTGAGCTAGCATAGTAAAGTGCTAGTGAATCTCTCTGTAAACTTGAATCTTTACGAGGTTTATTTATAAAACCAAAGAACTGTATTATAGTAGATTAGTTCATGATGTACCAGCGTCTCTTAAAGTTAATGTAGATAGTGTGTTTATGCTTGTCTTGCACCATGAGACAAAACACACTTTATACTTTGAACTGGACTGTGTGGAAAAGGAGTTTTCTTAACCGGGGATTCTGGAAAAGACTGACTATTGGAAAGCAGGAAGACTCTGATGTTCTGCTGGAAGACTCTGCTGGAGTTGTGCATACTTTGCTGCTCAACCTAGTCAAAGTGTGGTGTACAGTGGTACCTCTAGTTACGAACTTAATTCGTTCCGGAGGCCCGTTCTTAACCTGAAACTGTTCTTAACTAGAGGTGCGCTGTCGCTAATGGGGCCTCTTTCCGTTCTCATCCTGAGGCAAAGTTCTCAACTCGAGGTAAATCTTCCAGGTTAGCAGAGTTTGTAACCTGAAGCATTTGTAACCTGAGGCATTTGTAACTCAAGGTACCACTGCAGTATGAACAACAGAGGGGGGCCCCAGTATAGCAGGTGATGGGTCTAACATCCTTTGCGGGAGAGAGACCAGTGGTGCTTTTTTGTGAATATCGGTCTATTTGCAAATGTACAAAATGAACAGGAATTATAACTGGGCACAGAGTGAATTCACAGTAAGAGTTTGGATTTGATATGCTGCTTTATCACTACCTGAAGGAGTCTCAAAGCAGCTAACATTCTCCTTTCCCTTCCTCCCCCACAACAAACACTCTGTGAGGTGAGTGAGGCTGAGAGACTTCAGAGAAGTGTGACTAGCCCAAGGTCACCCAGCAGCTGCATGTGGAGGAGTGGAGACGCGAACCCAGTTCACCAGATTACGAGTCCACTGCTCTTAACCACTACACTACACTGGCTCTCATAATAGGTGTAATAGGTGTTGAGTAATAGGTGTTCAGTCTCTCAAAAACCTCTTTCTCTGTCTAGAAACTCTTTGTAACACTGGTTTTGGCTGGCAAACTGCTCCTTTCAGATTTCATAGGACTGGTTCACACACAGCCATCTTAATGAAGCACTATGCTTGCAGAAACCTCCCAGTGCCTACCTACAGTGTGCCCTGGTTCTGTCAGCTGCGACAGGTGTCTGCAGTGGAACCACTTCCAGCCTTTCTTTGCCCTGTGCTCACACTGAATTCTCAATTGCAAGCATGAATGCCTGATGCTAGAAAGAATAAAGGAGAAGAATGGGGTGGAGAGCAACAATCTGGTCACTGACTTTGTTGGAAATTGTTCAAAGCAGCAGGGGTTGAATGGAAAATCTGTGTGATATTTGACTGAATGAGTTGAGCAAATTATCCCATTAATTTCTCAATGTCTTATTTAGATGGAGGGAATTTAAATGTTGCTTCTCTTGACGTGGAAGCGGACGATGGCGTGATAGTTGAGGTTGAGCCACCTCGTCCCAAAAGGAAACTTATAGCTACATTAAAGGTAGGTCTTTCAGAGACAGAATCCTGTCCTAAGTAATCAAGGGTATGTCCTATTAAGGATAAGTAAGGGAAGGGCCATGGCTCATTGGCAGAACACATGGGTTGCATGCAAAAGGCACCAGGTTCAATCCCTAGTGTTTCCAGGTAGGGCTGGAAAAGATTCCCACCTGAAATCCTCAAGAGCTGCTGCCAATCAGTGTCAGCAATACTGAGCTAACTCCCAAATGGTCTGACTAGATACAAGGCGCTGCCTATGTTCCTATTGGTTTCTGTGAGACTAGGGCTGGTGTATTTCAGTGCCGCCGCCCACCCCTCCAATTTGTATATTATGAACATCAATTTGGGCATTTCCTGCCAGTTGATTTGTGTCTGCTCCTGACATTTACCACAAAAACAAACAAAAATGGGAAAGGAGTAGTGGAAATAATTGTTTACTTCACTATTTGCTCAGGCCAGGAAAGAGTGGCCGGTCTTATTTATGTGTGTATTGATATTTGTTTATAAAAGTATTTATATACCACCGTCTCATAATTTTTTTGACTAAGGCACCAATGTTCATAATGTTCTATTCTGTCAGCCTTTGAGGGTGAGACCACAGTGAAGAATGATAAGGAGAAATGTGGATGACTGCTCTTTTATTAGCTCTTCAAAACCAACAAAGATCATCTTGTAACACCTTAAAGACTACATATTTGTTATGTCACAAGTTTTAATGGATTTAATGGATCCACTTAAAAAATGCTGTAGAGACCTGTAGTGAGTGACCTGTAGCACCTGTAGCGACATGACATAACCTATTCACTTGATCAGTGATGGAACTGAAAACAGATCACTAGAGGGGAGAGGCCTCTGGTTGCACTAACTGTTCTCTGTACTACCAGTTTTTATTATCAGCTGTTATGGCAAGAAAGCTCTAAAATTAACACGTCTCTCATTTCAGATCTACAGTTCAGAGCTGGAAAACGAGTTCGACAATTTTGAGGACTGGCTCTGTATTTTTCCACTTCATCGTGGGAAAGCCAATGAAGATGAAGATGGAAATGAAGAGGATAATTTAGTAGGAAAATACAAGGTAACTGGCTGGATTCAACTAACCCTGTGCACTAACACAATGGCGGATCTAGCCTGCTCTGTAGGATGAAGGCTAATACTTTGCTCAGAATGCAGTAATAAACCTCCTTGTGTCTATTCCTTATGGAATTATAGCTTTACTTTTACTGTGCTTTTCCTTCTGTCTCTCCTGTGATTTATTGCACTTCCAATATATGTGTCACCAGAGGTGTGGTAGAAAGTGTGATACTGCAGGACTCAACATGCTGCAGTCTCCTAGGAAACAAGAAGAAAAATCTTCTGACAGGTGTAAGGCTATTCAAAATATCATTCTACTAGAAAGAGTGATATAGATTGCCTTTTATTTAATCCCTCTTTTGCAGGGCTCATTCTATGTCTATCGGGCTGAAGAGGCAGGTGCAGAGCACAAGATCTCCCAGGGCATCCCCAGAAACAGACCCATTAAGGTCCTTGTCCGAATTTATATTGTAAAAGTAAGTATTTGTATGGAATGGCATGAAATCTGTGCTACAATTACCAGATAATGAATTCATAACCATCCCACAACCTGCAAAGTCCCCTGGGATTCTGTTGTCACTGTTGGTATCTCCTTTGAGCTATGGCAAGGATGAACTCCCAAGATGGATAGTAGCTCTGTGATTTAAACCCTTCATTCAATTCAAGCTGCTCCTAATAACTGTGCTTTCATGAATTTCAGGATGAGATGTCACAGAATGAGCCCCTGGAATTTCCCCACTCTGCCTTTAGATTGGGGAGACTTGGGACTGCTAGTGCCATCGATTCCATTCCGAGATGCAAACAGCATTCTAAAATGTTCTGTATTTTGCAGGGAGTCTCCAGACTGTCAGTGTTTTGTGGGAGGCATTCAAGTGCATATGAAAATGTTAGGTTTGCACAGTTAAAGTAGATTAAAGTGCTCTATCATCCCAGTGCATCAAATCTCCATCTCCATTTTAAGCAGCCTTTTTGCAGTTTGGAAAGTGACAGGGAAATGCATTGAAAAGTGAGGGATGGATGAATAATTAATGGTAGGACATGTAAATGCCCCACAAGCAAATCAGAATGAACTCAAGCTGACTGCTTATTGTCATATAACTGTCCTATATAGAAATCAGCATGAATGCTGCATAACCTTTGTGCAAAATAATCAGGATGAATGCTAAATAAACAAGAACCTGCAATATATTCGGCACACCATAAAAACATAGCAGTTCTTTTCCACTTTAGAACAGTACTGCTTCATTGAAGTTCCCTTTTGAAGGAAAGTAGGGTTGTCTCACTCTCAGGGGTTGTCTCAATCTTTCAGTGCGTCCTATTTTTTACTTTTTGAAGTATGGCAACCCTAGGTTTCCTCCTCGCTCCATTCAGGTCTGATTGGCTAGTGACCATAGTTTTGCCTGTAACATGTGTCCTAGCTTCAGCAAGCAAGCCTTCTGAAGTGACAGGCACTTCAATCATGGTTCTGCTTCTGCTTGGGACATATTGGTCTGGCTGGCAGGAAATAATTTTTTGGGGAAGGGGGAAAGTGGCTAACTTCTAGGTCGCTCTGCCTCCTGAGGCTGGAAATGATGATCTTTGAGTTCCTTGTAACTCTAAGATTTTATAACTCTTGATGTTTTGATCACGTAACACAGGTCAGTGATCTTTTGCAATAGTAGTTTTCTGTTACCAATTCAACCTGAAGTTTCATGAAGGTGTTTCCAGACAAATATATGTAATGCTATATGGTTTTGTTCCACCAATGTTATAGTGCCACGCATTATGTTTTTTAGGCAACTAATCTGAGTCCAGCAGACCCCAATGGCAAGGCAGATCCCTACCTTGTGGTTAAAATCGGGCAGCAACAGAAAGACACTAAGGAGCGGTACATCCCAAAGCAGCTGCATCCAGTCTTTGGAGAGTAAGAACACAGCTTTACTATCCTCTCCACATTGCTTATAGCAGACTTTGCCTTACCACTAGGTGAACCTAGGCAACTGCAAAGGGTAGCTTGTGTTGGTCCCATTGTTGGAGATGCAAAAGGGAGGGATTCATATTCTCAGCACCACCTAGGTGTGCCTGCATCTCTAACAAGATGGTGGTGCAGCAAAGAAGGAAAGAGGGCTGGATCTATAGGAAGATGAGGAAGGGTATAGCAGTTCTCAAAGGATAGCGGAAATGAGGGGTGAACAAACAAGAGCATTGTTGGGTTCTGCCAATGACTTGACCACGTGAGATGGGGGAGGGAAATTGGCAAGTTCAGGGTCTTCAAGGTGAAGGGTCTGTTAAAGGGGGCTTGTGCCAGTTGGATGTCATGGGTGGATGTGTGTGACTTTACCCAGATACGATACATAGGTTTAAAATGGTGCAGGTTCTATTACAACAAGAATTAAAGTGGGGGTGGTTGTACAGAGCCTACTTCCATAGGTTGTTTCCCATTCTCTAGTTGCCCATATATATTCTCATCCTGTCTGCCTCTCTCTTCTTCAGAGTGTTGGAGCTGAGCATATCGTTTCCCATAGAATCAGAACTCACCATATCAATATTTGACCATGATTTGGTCGGATCAGATGACTTAATTGGGGAAACAAAGATCGACTTGGAGAACCGATTCTACAGCAATCACAGAGCCAACTGTGGGGTGGCCTCGCAATATGACACGTATGTAATATAGAGGGAGTTATGTTAGTATTTTTTTAATTATTATTTTGCAGAAAGTATTGCTCTTTCAAGTGGCTGGTAGCAACTCTGTAGCCTTCACAATGAAGCCTGTTTCTATGGTGGTGGATAGGGGTTGGACTCTGCTCCCTGCTCTATAGAAATGTCTCCTGGAATGTTAGCACTAAGATGAAATAAACCAGCTTCACATTCAGTTCTAAACCCATTAGGAGGTAATGGCTATGGTCTCACATGACTCTAAGCCATCATTTGATGTAACTGTTCAGCAAAGCACTGGTCATCTTGGTCAGCTGACAAGCCACAGCTTATTTCTCCAAAGCTTAGTTTGTTCTCCATCTGATCTTGCCTTGTAGCTTAAATGAGCACCAAATGAAACAAGGTTAAACAAGGTAGTTGGTTCAGACATAATGCCATGCTAAAGTTAAAACAAGCCATGATAAGTTAAGCCAATAACAAACCATGGTTTCACACGGCTTTGTTTTCAGAAAACAAACCATGGTTTCACACTGTGCTTTGTTTTCAGAAAACAAACCATGGTAAGTCTGCTAGGTTCAGATGTTCAAACAAACCATACTTTGACTTAACAAACCATGGTGTAGTATTATGTGCAGACCAGGCCAATAAGTTTGATCCTGTTCCTTCCTTACAGAGAGGGCTACAACATGTGGCGTGATGCTTTCAAACCCACACATATCTTGGACAGTTTGTGTAAGAAGAATTCACTCCCCTCAGCTGAGTACAGGCGGGAGGAAGTCAAAGTAAACAACAAGATTTTTAAGATCCCTCCTGAAGCTTTTCCTGAAGGTACTGGTTTATGCTAAAAAAACACAAAAACAAAACCTTTTTTTACCCAACTTTTCTGACAAGTTGCTCAGGGTGATATACATTGTTCTCATGCTCCCTATTTCATTTTCACAACAACACTGTGAGGCGGGTTAAGCTGCGAGGCAGTGACTAGCCCAAGGTCATCCAGTGAACATCCTAGCTCAGTGGGGATTTGAATATGGGTCTACCCAATTCTAGTCTGACACTCTAACCACTACAACACACTTGTTCAGTGTTTCAAAGGAGAACATAAAGCCAAAGCTGCTAAAGTGAGCAGTGGTGAGATCCCTTTGAGATTCCTATATAATTTATTTATAATAATGATAATAATTGATTATTTGTACCCCACCCATCTGAATGGGCTGCCTCAGCCACTCTGGCTGGTTTCCAGCATATATAAAAAATAGTAAAATACTGAACCTTAAAAAGCTTCCCTATACAGTACAGGACGGCCTTCAGATGCCTCCTAAAGGTTATATAATTCCTAGGCTTTGCCAGGGCGTTCTTCATTGATTGATACTGATAAACAGTACTGATTCTGTCTGGTCCCCTTTCTTAGGGCTTCTGGTTATTGTTGTTGTTGTTGTTATTATTATTATTATTATTATTATTATTATTATATTTATTATAGAAGCCTTTGTAAAAGACAAGAAAGAAAACGAAGATGAAACCTGGTCTGCTTATGATGAGCACAAGGCTTTGTATGTTCTTCAACACTGGGATGAAATGCCAGAATATGGATATAAATTAGTACCAGAACATGTAGAAGTTCGGTCCCTTTACAATCCAGACAGCCCGGGTCTCCTACAGGTGAGACAAGACTCTTGGTTTATTCATAATACAACTTCTGCACATTGGTACTATAGGATAATGTGCAAGGAATGTTGCACTAGCACAACCACAGCGGGGAAAACACCCCCCTGTCATATCCATTGTAGGAAGGGCAAGGCTGTTATGCATAGCAGATATAGACAGAAAGGGTGGTATGGCAAGAGGCAGCACTCGAGACCAAAAATGCATACCTTCTTCCAACATCATAAAGGTCTTTAGGCCAGCCATTACCAATGTAGGGCCCACTAGGTGCTTTGAACTATAAGTCCCATCAGCCCCAGCCACTAGAGGACACTAGGTTGGCAAAGACTGGCTTAGCTTCTTCCCTTTCCATTGAAGCCTTGTGAAATCATACCTGTGTCAACGTAGACGTAGTTTGTAAAACCTTATGCAGAGACTTTGGAATGTATGAGTGAGAGTTGCTGCACTAATCCCAGGCCACTTCGAAACAAAAAGAAAATTAGCTCCTGAACATTGAGGTTGAATAAAAATCATTTCACTGAGTTTCAAAATATGTCTGCAATATTTCATAAATACTTGTTAGCACCATTCTGGACGTTTCCCTCTCCCTTCATTAGATAGATTCAACTGCTCTTGAATCTCAGAAACAAACCCCTTGTTTTCTCCCAGGGTGCTCTCCACATGTGGATCGATATGTTTCCAAACGATGTCCCTGCACCACCTCCTGTCAACATCAAACCACGACTCCCAATCAGGTAAAGGCCCTCTGTGAACTGGAAGAGAACCAATTCCTAAACTATGTGTTGCTTTGCCTTTTATAAAACGTTTTCTTACATTGTGTGCCGCCTGGTAGGAACTATTGCAGAAAAACATCTGCAACAGGCACCTGACCTGCTGGTGCCTGTGCTAATAATGTATAGGAATTGCTATGTGAATGGCTGCCACTATGCAAATGGTATCCCCTTAAAGAGGAGGAGTCTCTTCTGTTTTAACAAAAATACAGAAGGAAAGCACAAAGAAATAGTTAGAAGAAAGCCAAAACAACACAATAACCTTCCCTCCTACAAACACACTGTCAGCTGGCATTGGTGGCATTAGTGGCACTTGGGTGCATTTCCACCAAGGAGCTGCACCACCACCAACTCAAAGTCAGCTGACAAGGCCTTTGTTTGGGCAGGTGACCTGATGCTCTTGGATGGCAGTGGGTGTTACAGCTAGTGCAGCAAAAAGGGAGGAACAGCTTGGACTCAAAATGGAGTATTTCTGCACGCACCCTTTCTCTGCAGAAGGGAAAATTACCTGGCTTTGAAAGCATTTCCTCTGCTGCAGAAACTTCACACTTTATCTAGCGATCAGCTGATTGGAAGTTGCAGGGAGCCTCTCTGAAGCCACAAACCCAGCTCATTGACACTAAACCTGCTGCAAGAAAAAAGCTTATTGTAACTGTCAACTGACTGATGGTTACAGCAACCTCTTTTGAGCATTGATAGGTTTCACCCACCTGATGTCATTACAAGCTGGCCCACAGGGGGTGGAAGAGAGAAGGATCTGGCCTGCCTTCCTGATGCAGTTCCCTACCCCTGGTCTAAGGACTAAAATTACTCAGTTGCACCCTGTCTACCCTACAATCATTTGGCATGCTTCTGTTGTGGTTCACATACTGGGTAGTCTGGCCCCTCATATTGGTAAAGGGTACTCTTCCTTCTTTGTGGAAAGTTTTGTCCAGAATTTACAGATGCAGAAAATAAGTTTTGAACAGAACTTTGCATTTTCTCATTCTTTCTAGCTATGAGCTGCGTGTCATTATCTGGAACACGGACGATGTGGTCCTTGACGACGTCAATCCAATAACAGGAGAAATCTCCAGTGACATCTATGTGAAAAGGTGCTTTCACCAATAGATTCAGATAGTCCGAAATGATAAGTCCGAAATGATAAAGAAATGATAAGTATAGCTTATCATTTCTTTAGAAACATGAGGATTTTTCTGATGGAATAAGCAGCCAACTGTTCTGGTTTCAATACAGTCGGTTGCTAGTTTAGCAGGAGTTAAAACTTTTGATGAATAAGTAATATTGGGTTGTATCCAATGTAGTGCTACGTAACTGTCCCATTTTCACCTGCACAATGGGACCCCCTCCCCCTTCTCCCACACGTACTCCCTAAATTATGGGTTTTGTGCCTTTTGTGAGGTGGGGCCAGGAACTGATGCTAAATTATTGCTAGATTCTAATAAAGGTTCTTCTGCAGTTGGATCAAAGGACTGGAGAAGGACAAGCAAGAGACAGATGTTCACTTTAACTCTTTGACTGGGGAAGGCAACTTCAACTGGAGATTTGTGTTTCGCTTTGACTACCTCCCAACAGAAAAAGAGATAACTTACAAGAAGAAAGATTCCATCTTCTCTCTGGAGGAATCGGAATTTCGGGAGCCAGCTGTCCTGGTCCTTCAGGTCTGGGACTATGATAGGATTGCAGCAAATGACTTTCTAGGTATTTTAATGCTCACTGTGCCTTTTAAAGGTTTGGGGCATATATAAATGTTTTTCTTCTTCTTGTTTCCAGAAGGGTGTGCAACAAATATATTGCAGGGAAGTTAAAAACTGGCCCTACAAAGCTTCTGAAACTCTCCTTTTCTTTCTACTCCTCCTTCCCTGCCTGCATCAAACTCATCCATTTAGAGGCTTTTTTAGCAGTGCAATTTCCTAAAACGGCTATTCTGAATTGAGGAGGCTTCCAGGGATAGGAAAAGGAGAGTGCATGTGCTTGGCAAGCACATCTTTCTATAGTCCATCTGTTTTTCACCTTCATATACAAATAATTTATATTCAGTAAAAGTAATCTAGCCCATTTGTGTCTAAATTCTCAGTACAGCTATTAAAAGCTTGTCTGCTGCAAGCAAACAAATGGTAAAACACCACTCAAAGCCTTTCATTTATGACTCCATATTGTTTTGTTTTGGTTTCAGTTCCTGTTGATTAAATTGCATGGAATTGAATTAAAACAATATGGGATAATGGATGAAATTTTGTAAATACACTGGGGCAAGAACAAGCTCTAAAAAGGGGAAACTAATAGGCACCACCATCTAGTGGTTGACCAAGGTACTGCACATTTTTGAACTTCATTCTGATTTTGTTGGGGTGAAGTTGCAAATTCTGAACATGGTTTGTTGCCCAGATATCACTTACACTGAATGCACGAAATTGGACAGCAACAAAGAGATCTCAGCTGTATTTCCTACTATGCCATCTTTTTGCATATTTCCTCTTTCTGTACATCCTACTGTTTCCTCATGTAATATGGGGATTTACAACATCCTAGTGGTAAGAAATTGCACGCTAAAGACAAATTTAGGTTGAAGAAGAATGTTTTTAACCAATGAAGATGTAACGTTCTGGAATAGCTGTGATGGCAAAGAACATCACAAAGCTTGAGATGGAAGGAAAGAAGCACGTGGAGGATATCGTGTAGTTTTTTTCTTGATGCCTCTGTTGTGACCTGATAGGATCATTTAAGATTTTCCCAGGTATCTTTCTGCTTAGGCGATTGTGTTCCTTCACCCCTCCCCTTTTAATGTAATGTTGTGTGGTGTACAAATACACCAGGGGGTGATTTAGTGGGTGCATTTTGCAGTGGTGGACTTGGGGCTCTCAAATTTCTGTGGCACCCTGTTGCAAGGGGCACCAGCATTGTTGTGGTGCCCCACGAACCACCAAGCTTCTTGCATTCAGTTGCTAGTCTGGCTGGCTTTCTTATGTGGAGTTGTGGGGCAGCACCATCGTGCTCTCTGTCTCCAGAAGTAAAATGTCTTGGTTGCTGAGGAAGAGTTCCTGTGCCCCACCCTGCCTTGGAATGCAGGCTTACTTGAGCTTCCCTACTTTTGTGCCTTCCAGCCTCCTAGTAGCTATTATAAAAGGAAGTGGAAGAGGCTGCTGATTAGTTGGTCAGTCGTTCCTGGGCTATGCCTTGAATCTGTTTTCTGACTCTTTGTTTCCTTTGCCTTGCTGTTCCCTGAATACTGCTCAGTTTTGTTTGCTCATTCCTTGCCAGATGGTCCTTAATTTCCCCCTGATCCAGCTATGCTGACTTGTGTAAGACAAACTGCTGTATTTGGGTTTGCAAATACTTTTCCTACCCAGTCAGGTTGACAATGATCTCAGGCTTCCCTACCCTGTAAGCTAGGGCTGCCATACCTTACTGGGATTTTAAAGGCGGAATTGACGTCCAGTGGGTGTTTCTGAAAGGTGCCTTGTCCTGGATGTTAGGCAAGTCAATCAAAAGACCAAAAGCTCAACAACTTTTGGGGTGTCCTGGTAACCCTACTGTAAGCACCTTTTAGCTGTGCATTTTCTACCTACTTCTATTATGATGGAAGTTCCTGTTTTGAACCAGGGGACTATTTGCTCCAGTCTAATGCTGTGATCTCTACAAAAATGTAGTGGCTGCATTCTGTAAATCATATCGTAGCCCAATAACTGCAAGCAAAATTCCTGCAATTCCCTATGGATGGAAATGCTGTGTTTCCTAGCCATCTGGGGGGAAATTGTCAAATCTCCCATTATAAGTGGCCAGTATATGATGTTATCCCAACTTTGTTGTGTTTCAAGGAGCCATTGAGTTGAAGCTGAACGATATGGTGAGAGCCGCCAAGAGTTCAGAGCAGTGCACCATCAAGATGGCCAAGGAGAAGGCCATGCCCCGCTTCTCTATCTTCCGAAACAAACGAATGAGAGGCTGGTGGCCATTCATCAAACTCAAGGGCCAGGAAGACATTGAAAGGGAAGAGAGGGAGGCTAAGCAGAAGAAGAAAAAGAAGAAGAAGAAGAAGTGGAGGAGCTCTGTAAAACCAGAAGACGTTGAGTTTTCAGATCCTAGTGGAAATATCTTCATCCTTACAGTAAGAGAACTTCACTGAAGATGCACTTATTTTTATAATTATTTACATTTATTAGCTATCTGTTAAGCCGTTTCTCTAGGCAGCATACAACACAAATCAAATACAGTGGTACCTCAGGTTACATACGCTTCAGGTTACATACGCTTCAGGTTACAGACTCCGCTAACCCAGAAATAGTACCTCGGGTTAAGAACTTTGCTTCAGGATGAGAACAGAAATCGCACGGTGGTGGCGCAGCAGCAGAGGGAGGCCCCATTAGCTAAAGTGGTACCTCAGATTAAGAACAGTTTCAGGTTAAGAATGGACCTCTGGAATCAATTAAGTATGTAACCAGAGGTACCACTGTAGTACATTGAGGGTGCAATCCACACCCACTGGGTGCGGCCCGAGCTGAGTGGGACTCCCCTTCCGTCAAGTCCTGCTGAGCTCCACTGGCCTCCACCTGCAGAGCGATGCCAACGTCACTCTGCTGGCCCAGAACCCCCGCTCCACTCTGTGTAAGGCAGAACTGCCGCTGGCAGGATCTCCACCATTGGCAGCAAGTGGGTGAGAGTCTCTGAAGCACAGCAGACTCTTGCAGTATGTCAGACATTTTGCTCACAGTGTTCTTCTCTCCAGGGAAAAGTGGAAGCCGAATTCCAGCTACTGACTGTAGAGGAGGCTGAGAATGCCCCAGTTGGTCGGGCACGGAAAGAGCCTGAACCCTTAGAGAAACCCAAGTAAGTATCTAAAGATTTCTATAAATGACTTTGTAAATGAGAAGACCAGGCTGGTTCAGGCCGTGGTCCGTCTAATGCAGCATCCTGTTATATGGTGGTCAGGTGCCTATGGGAAGCATTCAAACCTATGGGAAGCCCCTGCTCTATACTAGGGATAGGGGAATCTGTGGACTCCAACCCCCGTCAGTCCAGCTGTCATGGCCATCAGCCAGGGATGATGGGAGTTGTAGTCCAGCAGCATCTGGAGGGCCACAGGTTCCCCACTCCTGCTTTGTACTGTTGTGAATGAAAGGGAATACATTAATATTGTTAGAACGCACTATTTAACGGGAAAGCTGATTAAATGCAAAATGACCTTTGGATTTCCAGGCATTCAAGTATAGGTTGACTTGTCTTCACTGTGAGCATTGACCTATTATCAGCTGGGGGGTGGAGATAGCTACGGTATATGCTACCAACATTAACTTTGTTGCTACACCCTTGTCCAAACCTGCACCGAATCTTGCCCTTTCTTTTCTCCCCAGCCGCCCGAAAACATCCTTCAACTGGTTTGTGAATCCCATGAAGACGTTTGTCTTCTTCATTTGGAAGCGGTACAAGAAGTACATAATTGCACTACTTATTATTGCAATTTTGACCATATTCTTGGTTCTCATACTCTACACAATGCCGGGATACATCAGCGAGAAGATAATAAACGGCTAAAGACAGTGCTTTCTGTCCTCTTCCCCAAGTTGGGACTTGACAAAGGAAGATAACAGTGACTTCTGTGCCAAAGACATTAAGGAGCATGTGCAGCTGGCTGATTGTGCCTGGAGCACTTTGAAAATGCAACTGTCAGAGTAAGGGAAGAGACTGCCCATATTTAGGCAGTCAGGCATCCTGCTCACATCTGTGATGTGATGACAATGATCTCTGAAGAGCCTTTGGAATTATTCATTAAACGCTTTGCCTTTCATTAGCTCTTAAGATGGTATGCTTGTTCTATGACCCTGCAACTCTTTATAGCTAAAGCAATCAACTGCCACTTAAGAAGAAAATAAGAAGAGGCCACCTATAGCAATAAATATAGAAGCATGGAAACCTAGCAAAATGGAAAGGAATTTATAGTTTTATGCCACTGCTGTCTGTGTCTCCATATCATGTGAGTCTGGTATGTGGGTGTGGTTTGCTAGGAATCGCCTGGCAGGTCCAATTGATACCCCTAGTGGTTCTCAGTTGGTCTGTGGGTTGGCAGTTCCCCATTCCTTAATGTATTGGTTTGAGAAATGTGGATTTGCTAAATTTGCATTAAAATGCGGATCACATTTCTCATCCATCCCTACACTCTAGTGCAATAAGCAGTAT
This sequence comes from Podarcis gaigeae, assembly GCF_964106915.1. NCBI lineage: Eukaryota > Metazoa > Chordata > Lepidosauria > Squamata > Lacertidae > Podarcis > Podarcis gaigeae. Next base: position 31,328,549 of record NC_139682.1, read on the forward strand.
ACATGCCATCATGTTTGGAAGTGGGAGACAGCTGTGCTGTTTTCCATTTTTGTTAGTAGAGCAGGGCAACTAGATCACAAGTTCATCCATCAAATGATATTTGTAAATATATGAATCACAGATTGGAGGGATAAGGAGTAGGGTTATGTTACTCCTAAACATTGCAAGCGCTGCCTAAAAGGTGCCTCTGACATTTGTGCAACCTCATGGTGTGAAAAACTATTCAGCATTATCTAGCAAAACGATTTGATTTTCCCAGCAAGATACTGCACTTTTGGAGCAAAGAAAATGTGTTGTCTTGGCAACAGAAAACTGTCTTGGACAAAGGTAATGCCCCGCCGCCATATTGCCTGTATTAGATGAAATGCTGCTTGTGTCTTTTTACCCTGTGAAATAGCGTCATTGATATAACATGATTTTTGCTGTTCTTTAAAGATTACATGCACTTTAAAAATAAATAACACTGCCACTTTTGCAAATTACAGGGTGGTGTTTTTTCCCCAGAAATGCATATTTCTACAGATTTTTTTTTTATATACAACCAGAGTGATTCACACATAGAGGCAAATTTCCAAATGCAGATCTGCTCTGCTGGGGCAATTGTGCGGGGGGCGGGGGGACACTGTGTCAGTCCAACAACCTAATTGTGCTCTTGAAAAAGTAGATTAGCCTTCTGTGACCTTGTGCCCTCTAACAATTTTGAATTACCGGTAAAACTCTGATGAAGCTCTGGGGTTCCCGTATCTTCTCTCTCTCTCTCTCTCTCTCTCTCTCTCTCTCTCTCTGTGTGTGTGTGTGTGTGTGTGTGTGTTTATCTCCCCTGCAGGTGAAGAAGCAACTGAGGGTGAGCAGTTTTAAGCTTAAAAAGCAACTCAAGGGTTAAGCAGCCGACTAGAAATGCAATACACCTCACTATAGTGGAGAAAATTGTGACCAGGTAACCTGGTCTGTACTATTCAGGTACTAAGTGTTGATGGGTGATTTCAAGGCCTCTCCTGCTCCCCCATATTTTGATTCTTTATATTTGAAGTAGGACTGGATGGTTTAAACAGAATGTAGCTGTTCAAGTAGTAAACATAATGAATAACCCTACTCCAAGAGAGAGAAAGAGAGAGAGAGAGAGAGAGAATTACTAGGTTTCAGTGAGGATTCAGAAACAGTCAGGGGTGCCAACTTGAATAAAATATTGGGGGGAGGGGCAGGTAAGCCCCACCCCACATAATCAATCACTAGACATGGCACACACACACCATTTGAATCAACTTTTTTGGGTGGGAGTCCCCTCAAATATTTTATTGGGGAGGCTAAAGGGACCCCAGCCCCTAGCAGTCGGCTCCCATGTTAAACAGTATTTAACAAACTCTGAGTGTGTTTGGGGGCAGGGAAGCAGCGGCAAGAGGCCAGCTCTTTGCAACTTGTGGACATGGAGGGACAGCGGCCATCGCTCTGCCTTTCTGGTGTTTGTGGCCTTCTCAGCTACCCTTAGCTGCTTCCTCTCAATCCTGAGTTCCCCTTTTTCTGTGGCCTGGCAGTCTGAGGCTGCTGCTTCTCTGGATCTGATCTGCAACGAGACGTTAAGGAAGCAGGATGCCTGAGTTTATCTCTGTTCAGGACTTTATCTCCCAGACCCAAGAGGATCTCAGCTCTCCCACCACCTCCTCCTTTTCCAGCCACATGGGCAAATGCAGGAACACCGTTTACAGCCTAGAGGAGGTAAGAGAGGGTTCAAGGAAGGAGGTGGTGGCGACTGGGCAAAAGCCAAAGCGGAGGGGAAGATCTTGGGATCCCATGAGGAGAATTTGCTGCTGGGTGTTCCTCACTCTGTGCAGGGAAATAGACAAACTGAGGAGCGAAGATGGGTGCAGTTATTTTTATTTATTTAAGGATTTGTACCCCCACATTTCCTTCAAAAGAGGAAGCTAAAAACAGCTTGCACAATGTCCATAGAGATTAAGAGAGAACAACCAATTCCCATAAATGAGCTTGAAAAACCAAATAGCACAAGCTTCAGGGGAACTTTTATTCAATACAAAACTGCCCATCCAGCCAATGAAATTAACAGAATCCACTTCTTCTAAACAGGCAGTATTCACTTGCCTTCTAATGACCGAAGGACCAGATCTGGGGGAACAGATTCCATAGCTATGTTGCAGGCAAGAGCCTCTACTTGATATCTTGTCAGATTTCTCCTCACTGACAGAAGGAACCCAAAGGAAGGCCCCTTCCATGGGTACCAAAGTCACCTAGGAGAAAGCACATCCTAAGACATGCTGACTTGCCCCTTTGTCACAGTGACCTAGGACATAAAATTGCCTTCAGAATTATTCTCATCCCTATTCAGTGGCTTGGTGGCTTAAGTCCTTGCCCTCAGCAACTTTGCATTTGTTAGAAGACTGGCAAGCAAGGCAATTGTATACCTAGGGCTAAAATGGGGCAAGAAAGCATGCATAGGATTGCACTGTTGGTGTTAAAAGAAATAAATAAATTGCACTGTTGTCCATGTGATCTATCTGTTTGCTTTGCTCTGATACTAACTAAACCACATTGTTCTTACCATCTATAAGGGAAGGGCTGTGGCTCAGCGGTAGAGCATGCAAAATGTCCAAGTTTCAGATCTCAGCCTCTCAAAGCAGTCCCATGTCTGAAAACCTGGAGAGCTGCCTGCCAGTCAATATAGACAACGTTGACCTGGTTTCCTATGTTCCTATAGGGCACCCTTTCAAAATGCAATTATATCTCACAGCTATCTGTGTAGGAGTGTGGGAGCCACCACCAAACTGTCCTCTGACTAACTTGAAACCACTTCTGCCCTTCTCACCTTCTCATTTCCTCTTATGAAATTCGTTGCATATCTGCCCTTCAGTTTCCAAATGTTGGACTCATTTGTGAAGCGAAATCCAAAGGCCAGGATGCCTGATCAAGCTTTGCATAATGCAGTTTAGCAGAACCCGCAAAACAGTAAAAGAGCCTTAGGGCAGTATGTTAAGATAAAATGAAAAGCTGGAAACAGGAAACCATTTGGAAATATGAATAGTTTGAGGGCTGAAAAGAAAAGCTTGCACATCAGGAAACGGAAATGTTGCATGAACTCAGTGTGCACGAGAGGCAGGAATATCGAAAGCAACATCCACAACTTCAAGAGAGCAACTTTAGAATGTTAAGTAATGAGGGTGAGGGGCACAAAGCTTTTGAGTTATTCAGAGTTCCTCCTCAAAACAATGGGGGGGGGGTATACAGCTGGACGTGATATAGAAGACCAACATGATTTGATTTTCCAAATAGAGGAGAGTGGTCATTTACTGGTTTGTTTATCCCAGTAGCCCTTGGGGCAACTTGAATTATGTTTTGCACCTAGAAAAATATAACCTTATCATGTATAATATTTTTTGCATATTTATAAACTTTGTTTTGCTTTGGGAGAGCAGCTTGTCTTTTTCTTTTTTTCTTTAATGCCTTTAGGCTTTAGATTCTGATCGAATCGTTCTGCAAAAAATGAGGAAAGCAGTGAAAGCAGAGCACACAACTGGACAAGGTCAGACTGTCATTGGGGATGTGGTATGGGCTGCCCAACCCAGAGGCCCTGAGAATTTTCCTGTACCTTTAAGGGTTGCTTAGAAGGGCTAATTTTACCAGTGTCCACTTATCAATTCTTATAGGAAGACGATGCCTCTCAGAGTCTTACAATGCAATATTATACATGTCTACTAGTCCTATTAAATCCTGTTAAATTAATTGAATGGTAATAATTGCTCTTTGGCAAGTATGTATAGGGAAGAATTTGGCAATCATAGATGTAGTTGATAGGATGAGATCTTGAAAGACACATCTTGCTTTTATGCATAGACATACCTGTTTAAACAAGCATTCCCTAATCTCCTGACCGGAGCCTCCTGTTTTAATAGTTCTAATTTGTTCTTTTAATTATTGTGTTGTTTTAATGGATTTTTTAAATTGCATTGTTGCATGCCATCCCAATCTCCTAGTTTTGTGAGATTCCAGGCGCTTACTCGAGGTTCGTGTTTCCTTTTGGAATGAGTCACAGTGGAGACTGTGGTGTTGTGCTTGTATGATATATGGTTTATTTACCCATATATACCTAAGCCTATGATGGGGGGCGGGTTTCACAGCATCAACACCCCAAAACGGTCTTGTTTCTCCCATAGCTGCAACCTTGGATTCAAGCAGAGATTTGGCATAACTCACTCTCTCTCTCTGCACTGCTTTGATTCTGGGTCACATTACTGCTCCAACTCTCCACTCTAAACTCTGACTTCATTTGTTGAGGGAGGGGGCTCCACCCATTTGCCATCTTGTGCCTAGCCCCTTATTCCCTTTTCATGACCTGTCATCCAGGTTATCACCTCACCAGGTGGCTAGCCTGACTATTCCAAGAATTAAAAGCCTTGATTAAATTCTAACACTTGCTGGATCCAGAGATTAGAGGAGTCTGGCATATACCTTAACACCTCAAACTTATAACAGTATTTTAGATATGTGTGCTAATATTTTTGCAATTGATTTTGTAAACAACTTGCAAGCCACTTGGGCAATTAAATGGCATACTGCATTAATAATATTGTTGTGAGTTGTGGGGGGTTAATCTGCATGATGCCTGAGTCCCTTCTAATTCCTGGGGTCATGGAACCAGCAAGGGTTAAAATATCTTGGAGGATCTCATTGTTGAACTAGTCAGGCAAGGGTTTTTTTCTGTGTGCGTTAATGGCCATAAGGATCAAGTTGCTCTGTGCCAGAGAACAAATGGGTGGGCCCCCTCCCTCACTTAATTGGTAGTTGGAATACAAAAGCCAGGGCACTTGTGTGAGAGAGAGGAAAGCAGTCTGCAGGCAGAAGCTGGAGAGGGAGAGCCATGCTAGATTTCTGCTAGAAACCACGGCTGTGGCTATGGGAGAAGCAAGATCTTTTGAAGTTTTAATGCTGTGAACCATAGCTGTCAACTTACAGATTTGAAAATAAGGGACCAGCAGCCAAAATAAGGGACCTGCAGCCTCACCTGTTCCAGGCACTCCATTCTTCCTGTCCTCCTGCAGTCTGGTCAAACTCATGCTGGTAGCTTCGCGAACACTGTCTAACCAACTTTGTAACCAGAGGTTCAACTGAATAGAATCTGAATCACATGCACCACAAGGCCTATGCAGCCTCAACTTAAGATGGCTCCCCGGCCTGGCTTTGCACTGCTAAGTTTGCAGCAGCACGTGCAACAAAATGGTGTCCAGCATTCAAAAAACCCCTCAGCTTGCATTAACCAGCCACACACAAGGCATGCAAGCTCCACCCCCCAGTCGTTCTTAGACTTCTTATTGGGTGAGCAACACAGCCAAGCAACACAGTTGGAGCCTCCCTCCTCCCTGGCCGGCAGGGAGGGAGGGAGAGGAGCTGCTTCCTTTGAAATTTAAGGGACATCATTTAAGGGACATCCATCAATAAGGGACAGCAGCGGGACATGGCGCTGGAATAAGGGACTGTCCCTTCAAATAAGGGACACTTGACATCTATGCTGTGAACCCCCTCATTTTAGGCTCAGGTTACTAAACCATATATCCTAAAGACACTACAGACAGTGCTGTCCCTCATTCCAAGGAAACAGAACCCTGAGTAAGCACCGCTTGGAGGTTGGGGTGGAGTGCAACATCATCATCATCATCATCATTATTATTGATGTGTGCACACTCAAAAACTTTACTTACAACAAGTCATATTGTGCTTAGGATACTCCATGCAGGGAACCATTACCCTATATTTTAAAATGTGTGATAACACATTAAAATGATAACCAAATCTTTATAATTTGGCAACAATGGTAGAGCACATTCCTTGCATGTGGAAGGTCCCAGGCAGAGCTCCTGGTTTTTCCAGATGGAGTTAGAAAAGACTCTTGTCTGGAACTCTGGAAAGTCACTGCCAGGCAGCATAGGCAAGACAGACCAATGATCAGAATTCTGTACAGTGGTACCTCGGTTTACGAACTTAATCCGTTCCGGAAGTCCATTCTTAAACTGAAACCGTTCTAAAACCGAGGCGCACTTTCCCTAATGAGGCCTCCCGTCACCAGTGCCCTTCCACCGTTCGGATTCTGTTCTTAGACTGAGGTAAAGTTTGCAAACCAGAACACTATTTCCGGTTTTGTGGAGTTTGTAAACCAAATTGTTCTTAAACCGGACTGTTCTTAAACCGAGGTACCACTGTATCAGTAGTTCCCCATGTTCCTCACTTCCCTGAGCAATGTGAAATCCAGGGGTGTCATCTTTACAACAGCTCTTTAAAATAATACAAGTAGAGTTCCTTGGAAACAAATGGATTCCTAAAAACCGGTTGCAGAATTGCTGGTCCTGCAGCTGGGTCGGGTTCCCAAAGGCAGCAGCTGTACAATGTCAAAATCCTTCATCATATTAGCAGCTCTCTCCATCTGCCCCTTTCCTCCATTTGACTCTGCCCAAATTGTACCTTTCTTTTGCCATGTATGAACAAATTGTAGTTAATAGCTGCCATTAAGAAAATATCACTCCATAATTTATTGATTAGCAAGAAAGCAACTTAACAAAGGATGCCCACTTGACTTACTCCTGAATCAACATGTGTCAGGGCTTTCATTGCTAATTCAGTCAAACAGGTAGCTAGCTCACTGTTTTATCATTTCAGGGAATCTTTTTGTTTGTTTCAGAAAGTCGTACATAAATGTTCAAACAAATTTTGCTTCTGCAGATCTCATTAACCACTTAGAAGCTCACATTATTACCCAGGAGAGGTTTTCAGGGAACTATCACAACAACAGTGATGAGAAGCTAGCTGAAGCCTTCATCACCTTTGCTTCATTCTCACGGGAGCTGCTAGATGCTGTCAAGAGCCTGGTATGAAACTGTTCTCCGCACCCACAGATTTGTCTGAAAAACAGAAGCATGATGACAGGGGCATGGTCAATGGTGTCAGTCTTCCCTTCCGAGCCCTAAGGAGAAGAGCAAAGGCCATGGGAGAATCTCAAAAGGCTACCTTGCCTTTACTTACTGAAATTAGGGCTTGCAAATAGGCCTACAGTTTGATTCCCTCCTTTCCCATTCCTTTTTGACAAGCTAAAGCAATAATGCAATTATTTTTGGTTTTATTTGTTCTACTTTATTTTAAACGTTTCCTTCCCCACCTTTCAATTAAAACTTGGATCTCCAAAGGGGGCTTTCAATAAAAATCATAAATACAACGCACATTTCTAAAGCACAAAATGCTCAAGGACCTCCATGACGTCCCCTGTGAGAAATGGGCCACTGGGCTGATCCAGCAGATTCCAGCAGGTGTCTGGACTAGGTGGCATTATAAGCCACATATTACTGGTGTTTTGCTATATCAAATAGACTAGGCTATTTGGTGTTAATGCCTCTCATACAAAAGGCCTTCTGGTTTTACTCCACTGAAATTGGTTTGGCATCTCTGAAAAAAGACATTGCCTCTGAGGAGATCTGTAAAGTTTTGGATTTGACTACAGATATGCTTTAGGAGTTTGGGGTAATACTCAAAAGATTGAGATTGCTTGCTTGTTGCACTTGTTTTTGCATTCCTATAGTGCCAGTTGGATCTGTATGTTTTTATTTAGGTTGTTACAAGCAAACAAAGCCCTAAATCTGCAGTATTGTATTCTCTAAATGAAAATGATGCCTGAGATTATCATCTATTGCTGGAGAGCACTCAATATAAAGAAGCCATTGGTGATAGCTACATATTGAACTGTCTCTTTTTGTAGTTGCTGAGCCTGTATCACAACATTCACTTTTCCCTGGACTCACTGATAAAGGGAGACTTTAAAGGGGTGAGTAAATAGATGCTGAAAAATGTGTTTCTGTCCTGTTATTACGGTGAGATTGCTTAGATTTTTGTTCATTCATTCATTCATTTTTACATTTGCATTCTGCCTTTCCTCCAAGAACTTCAAGGAGGCACAAATGGCTCTCTTTCCATTTTTTTAATCCTGTGGGATCAAGTATTGAGATACACGATAAAAAGCATGAAAATAGCAGGCAGGGAAAATAAAGGTTTGATTCTCTTCACCCCATATAGGGCAGCATAACAGTTTAGCAATCTGTATGAAATATGAGGAGTCTTGAAAAGACTGAAATAGGGAAGAAGAAATAAAACAGCAACTAGATTTATTAAGTCTTAGTTTCTTTGTCTCTTGATAGGACTTTAAAAAGCCTTTTGAGAAAGCATATAAAGACTATGAGAGCAAACTGTAAGTTGGCCTTTTCCTCTTAAGTCAATGATTCTTGGACTTCTGTACTTGGAATTGTTTCACCTGCACACAGCCATTAATAAATACTGTCTCTTTCTAAATTTCAGTGCAAAGATAGAGAAGGAAAAACGAGAGCTGGCAAAACAGTATGGGATGGTGCGGACAGAGGTTGCAGGAGGGGAGATTGCTGAGGAGATGGAAAAGGAACGAAGGATGTTCCAGTTACACATGTGTGAGGTGAGTGGGGCAGGTGAAAAAGTGCTTCTTCCTATCGTTTCCTGCATGTCTATTTCCCTTTATAGGACAAATACTCATATCAGATTATTTAAATTGTTATGTAAATAATAATAATAGTTGCAAACTATTACTTCATCTAGGAAAAAGGAAGCATCTCTGAACTCCATAAGCAGGGCACTTGCAGGCCAAGTAGATGCAATAATTTTTTTAAGAAGGAATTCTCCTCTGCTAAAGATTTTACTTTCATTGTTGATGGAATGAAACAATGGGTCCTACATGATATTGTGCCCAACCTAGAAAAAAAATATTACAGTACAAACAGAAGTTGAGTCTGGGTGTAAGACATTTCTCTACAATAAATGTGTGCTTGTAATAATAATAATAATAATAATAATAATAATAATAATAATAATGTATTACCGGTATTTATACCCCGCCCATCTGGCTGGGCTTCCCCAGCCACTCTGGGCAGCTTCCAACAAAATATTAAAATACAGTAAAGCATCAAACATTAAAAGCTTCCCTAAACAGGGCTGCCTTCAGATGTCTTCTAAAAGTCTGGTAGCTGTTCTCTTTGACATCTGGGGGGAGGGCGTTCCACAGGGCAGGTGCCACTACCGAGAAGACCCTCTGCCTGGTTCCCTGGGACAGCCAGAAGGCCCTCGGCGCTGAACCTCTATTTTGTTTCTGTGCAGTTTTCAGGATTGTGGCTCACTTGCCAGGATATCAGATTTTTCCAGCATTTAAAGTCTTAATGTTTTGTGTTTTGTACCTGGCGAAATGCAATGCTTCGCCCAGAGAGTGTATTCCCTTTGGTACAATGCAATGTGGTTATATAGGTGCTGCTCTGGCACTCGTCACGGTCCTCCGTGCATCAGTAGTGGTTTAGTTATGATGGCCACATGACCCAGAAAGCTGTCTGTGGACAAATGCTGGCTCCCTTGGCCTGAAAAGTGAGATGAGCGCCACACCCCATAGTTGCATTTGACTGGACTTAACTGTCCAGGGGTCCTTTACTTTTAAAGGGATATCTTAACAACATATCCACCAGCATCACTTTCCAGCAGCAGGAACTTCATTTGAGTTCTGCTTACAAGAAATCTAGATCTTAGCCAGTTTATTGTGCTGTCTTTGAAGAACAGTTAGTGTATTATATAGTTCATGTAGCAAATTAATTATGCTAATGATGCAAGGTACAATTTACCAAAAAAAAAGTCATGTAATTTGGGGAAAACATTTTTAAACAAAACAAATCACTGCAGAAGATTGTTTTCTATTTGAGCAGAGGAGGCATAAGTAAACAAAACAAAATAAGTAAACTCAGCAGGTCCCTGATCACTTTCTCTCCAGTACCTAATTAAAGTGAATGAGATTAACACCAAGAAAGGAGTTGACTTGCTGCAGAACAACATCAATCACTGCAACTCCCAGTTCAAGTAAGTGCATTCAGTTTCCTATATTCTCATTCCTCACAACGTTGCAATAAATTCTTGAGCATCCCAACAGTATTACATCATGAGCTTCTGTAGGAGAGCCTTATGATATTCATTTATTTTTCATTTATAGTGTGCGTGAGATCTCTCTCTCCACACATCTTTTTTTCATTCTGAACAGTCTTCTTTCCCCATAGCAGAGCTTTCCCACATTAAATTTTTACAACCCTTAAGCCTTGCCCTTAAGTATACGTCTGCGTTAAGTAACTTGTGTGATTGTGCCTGTGTGTTCAAGATGTGTGATACTGCGCTGCCCAACTTCACCCACGTTTGGTTCTGGCCCTGCTTGCTTATGAAATGTGGCCCCTTACAATTTTCCACTGCAGCCCCCAGACTCAAAAAAGGTCCCATCCCAGCCTTAAGGGAGTGCCAGAACATTCCAATCTGGATTAAGCCCTGGATTATGCAACCATTTTTGGAATACCTCCAAGGGACATTGTAGAGCTGGTAAAGGCTCAGAAAAGGGCAAGCAAAATGATTGAGGGGGTGGAGTGGCTCCCCTATGAGGAAAGGTTGCATTTTATATTTCTGATAAAAAGTGAGTATGAAGTGACGTGATGGAAGTTTATATAATTGTGCACGGAATGGATAATGTGGATAAAGTTTTTCTCTCTCATACCACTAACACTTGTTGTTGTCCAACCAAGTTGAATGTTGGAAGATTCAGGACAGATTAAAGAATCCCCTTTTCTGCGCAGTGCATAGTTAAACTATGGAACTCACTCGCACAGGAGGCAGTGATGGCTACCAACTCAGAATGTGTTAAAAGAGGATTATACAAATCCATGGAGGATAAAGGGTGTCAGTGGCTACTAGCTATGATGGCTGTGCTTTGCCTCTGGGTTGGGAACTGGGAATATCCTTTTTCTACTTGTGTTCCACAATGTTTTTCTGACAGTTTTTTCCAGGCATGTTTAAAGGCAACAGAGAAGCACAAACAGTTTATAGAGAATCTTACTCCTGAGCTTCAGAGTGTGAGTATGCTTCATCAGTTTCAGAGGGTTGTGTTCGACTAACATTTGCTGAGAGCAGACTTTGCTGAAATTAATGGCCGTGACTAACTTAGGTCCATTAATTTCAGTGTGTCTAGTCTGAGTAAACATTAGTTGAATACAGCAGCACTAGAGAATATGTCAGGGCTCCTCCAGACGATCGGTTGATTCCTCATTCATCCATAGGTAGTGGAGCATTTGTTCTGTGTGGGGTTTTTTAACAGGGTAGTTAAAAGGCAATGAACATCCATCCTGATTTGCTTGTTGAGTGTTTAGATGTCTTCCTGTTATAATCAGTCATTCATCCCATACTTTTCTATGCATTTCCACATCACTTTCAAAACTACAAAAACTCTGTTGGCTTTTAAGTTGATTTCTTGTGTTGGGGTGACAGAGCACTTCAATCCACTTTAATTGTGCAAACTTTAAGTTCCAATATGCACCTGAGTCATTTGGACAAACTGCTGATGGTTTGGAGCACCCTGAGATTTTGAATGGTCATTTTTTTGTATCATTCTCAGATCACTTTTCATTGTAGCATGATACTTTTTATTCTAAGGTACTAAGGCTGCAATTCTATGCATGCTTACTGGGATAAAGTCACAGTAGACCCTTACTGTAGGGCTGCAATACTATACAGTACACACTTTCCCTGAAGTAAGTCACATTGAACTCAGTGGAGCTTACTTCTGAGTAGACAGGTAAATGATTGTGCTCTAAAAGATTTATATCCTGCCTTTCTTTCATTAAAAAGGATCTAAGCTGGCTAACAGAATTAAATGAAAGCAACCAAAAACTCAAAAGCTATCTAAAAATCAGAACATAATCAGATCATAAAAGCTACAGCAGGAGAATAGGCAAATGTTATGTATTTCCCCCTTCACAATAATATTGTCACCATGTCTACTGCTTTTAAGGCATAGTATAATATCATTGAACTAAAACTAATAAAACAGCAATATTATAAACACATAAAAGGAAATAAAACAGAAAATGAGAGGATTCAAACATGTAAAACAGGTTCCAATGTTATGAGCCAGGAAAAGGCAAAAAGGCAGACAAGACTTCTGAAACAATTGATGGTTGCTGCTCCATGTATGACAGAAGAAGAGGCATTATACAGTGCAGGAGGAGAAGCAGAAAATACCCATTGTCAGGTTCACTGCCCTGTGTTATTCTGTACAGGTGCAGAGGACACAACTATTATTAATACAAAATGCATATCTTGTTTTTTCAACTGCACTGGTTCCTGTCAGCCATGTGGAGCCACAGAAGAGCACTATAATAGTGTGACAGAACTGGATGTGGACTAAAAGTCCAGGCACATGAAAATCTAAGCAGGGACTTGTGCAAGTGGTGATCAGCCTTAGTTACTTTTAGTCTTTGTAAGTGTGGGAAGCCTATGGCCCTCCAAATGATATTGGTGTTAGACAATAGCTCCCATTGGGAGTGACCATTGACCAAGCTGGCTGGGAACTGTTTTGGGAATTGGAGGGCCACGGCCTCCCCATCTCTGCAGTATACATAGCAGAGTTACTCAGTGCAGAATGTAAAAACAGGAAGGAAATGCCTACTGAAGGGATTTAGCAGCAGCAGCAGCAGATGGAAGAACTCCCTTGCTTGATGGAATGTTTGTTGCGCTGCCCTTTCAGATGAAGGCCAAGCAGGATGAGGAGAAGAAGCAGTTGTGCTCTCTTCGCGATCAGCTGAAAGCAGCGCTGCAGCTGGAGCCCAAAGAGGTAAAACTGGTGAGGGAGCACCTCCTTTTGCCTAGGAATAGGGATGGATGAATTAGCTAATTTGGTTTCCCTTAGTTCCACATTGTTTCAGTCTTAAGTTCAGTTTCCTCATCAGTGTGATTAAAAAAAAAAGGACTCAAAAATCTTCATGCAATTTTGTGCACATTTCTCCTAATATACATATTTTGTATGCATCGTGGCCATTGATATGGATTTGGGCAAGTCATTTTCCCCAATATGTATTTTTCCATGTTACTTTCACTAATAAGCTCATTTTGTGTGCGCGCTTTCCCTTAATATGTGCAGTTCTGTGTATCTTGTTTGGTTTGAGATCCGCATTGCAAAATTTGGACAGATTTTGAGAGATATCTGTGTTTCAGTTTCCATCTTGGTTCAGAATGTGCAAATTGGGTGGGTTTACATTAAAATTCTAGTGTGCTGGAGTCAGAAAATAAGGAACTCTATTTCACAAATGTTTTTGGTGAATGTGAACAGAGGTTTGGAATAATTGTAAGGGCATGAAGCTTGGATTTTTGAACCCTGGGCCAATATTAGATTTGTACTTGAGAAAAACTACAAAGTGCTGCAAACCTGTTCTGTTTCCCAACAGAATTCTGTTAGCAAGCCATTGAGATACAGCATGCACCAGTTACAGGGAAATAAGCAGTATGGCACAGAGAGATCTGGGAGTCTCTTTAAGAAAAGTGATGGGTAAGTGAAACCACTTCAGATCTGGCAACTGCAAATATATTTTATGAGCTCAGTTTACAGCAACAAAATCATAAGAAGAGCCTGCTGAATCAGGCTAATGGTTCATGTAAGTCCAGTTCTCACAGTGGCAGACCAGATGCTTAAGGGAAGCCTGCAAGCAGAACCTGAACTCAGCAGCATTCTCCACACTCATAGGTCTGGTTCACACATCACATTAAACCAAAGTTTAAAGCAGCCAATGGGTTGATGTGGATGCACAGTGTGTTGGGACATGCTGCTGAAAAGTTCTGCCTACTCCTCTTGCACCCATGCTGTTACCACTCTGCCAGGAAAGAAGCCAGAGTTTGGCTTGTTGTGATATTTAAACCTGGGCTCATGATTTTTCTCCTCTAAACAGACCATGAGTAGCAAGCCAAAAACAAGCCTTAGTTTCACTGCTCATGGTTTGTTTGGAGAGAAGCAAACCACAAACCTGGATTTGGGCAGCATGCCAAAACAGACTCTGGCTTGCTTCCCAGCAGTGGTAGTGAAAGAGTAGAGAAGTGTCTACCCTTCCAGCAGCATGCACCAGCACACCATGTGCTCACATTAAACCATTGTTTGTTTGTTTGTTTTAACTATGATTTAATGTGACATGTGAACCAAATCATTCTTCAGGCTTGCCCTGGAAAGATTTTATATGGCACGGCAGACTATAAATAAACAAAACAAAGAAACAAGCAACTACCGAACGAGCCAAACTTCAGTGGATGAAATTTCTCATCATGCATTTCCATGTTGAGAAGAGGGACATGTGGTGCTGAATTCCTGCTTGTTATGCTGCTGGTGAAAGGTCTATGCCTTACCCTCACAAAAATTGGCAGACTGAGTTGTGTCATGTTTATATGTAACCCAATGTCATTTTAGAAATATCCTATGTGGTTGTAACAAGGGCTAAGTAAGAGATGTGATGTTGCCACTAAGATGCTTGTTCAAGTGAGTCTTCCGGGGAGACTTTTGTGAGTGTAAGAGGGGAAAACAACAGTAGACACTCCTCCCATGAACTTCTGTAAATTAATTTAGGATGACAGCCATCGTGTTTATTTCCATCATGCCCTTTGGTGATGCACTTACCCTAGTGAAGTGGTTGGAATTAGTATTTGACAGGTTGGGTCTCCCACCTGAGACTTTCTGTTTAATGTAATGTTACCTTTAACTTTCAGCTTAAGAAAGGTCTGGCAGAAGAGAAAATGCACAGTCAGGTATGGCTACCTGACCATCTCACACAGCACGGTAGGCATCATGCTTCGTCTTAGAACCTGTTCAGTGTAGATGGATTAGAGAATAAGCTTCTTCAGAAACCAGTTACGTACAATAACTTTATTAGGGTATTTCCAAAGCTCACCTTCCCTACAAAAGTGAAACAGGAAGTATCCCTTTAAAAGAAGTACTTGTTATCCCAGGGGTCAGGAGTGAGTTTTTCCTGGTTCTGGACAATGTTTGCTGTTGCTCTTCATACCCCAGTGTTTGGTCTAGTGGTGATTAGAATGATGAGTGTGTAGTGGAGATCCACCTGATTTCTGTTTCGTATGTGCATAATCCACATTGTATGCAGGTTGTGCAGCTGGACAGTGTTGAAACTGACTTACAATATTCTTTTCTTTTTCATCACCTAGCTAAATCGCACTCCAGTCAAGCTGAATTTGCTCACTTGCCAAGTGAAGCCAAACGTGGATGACAGGAAGTGCTTTGATCTTATTTCACGTAAGTCCTCATTTTCTGAGGAAGCATTTCAAAGAGCACCCTTTTTCTATAGTGCTTCATAGGAAAAGTACAGGTGAAGAGGGGTTTTTTTGTAGGAGTCCGGGGAGGGAATGCATCTTAAACCTTACCTTATCCTTGAATTTCATTCCTTTCTCACTGGGTGACCTTGGCTAGCCATTGGCCTCATTTATACATAATGTAAGCCTAATCATGGTTTAGTGAGAATAAGCAAACATGCAGGTCCCCAGAGCATTTTGTTCCTCCCCAGCTGTGCTGCAGTTGTGCAACCTAGGCCAAGCCATGGCTCATGTTTCATCACCTCCTAATTAACCATGAGTGGTAAATCAAAAACAAACCTTGGTTTACAGCTCATGGTTTGTTGGGAGATTCCGTGGGATCATTTTGTGTTCTGATAATATTTCTAAAACAAATTTTCTTTCTCTCTCTCTCTCTCTCTCTCTGTGTGTGTGTGTTTATATCAGATAACCGAACATACCACTTTCTAGCAGAGGACGAACAGGAATGTACCATGTAAGTATTGGGGAGGAGGGATGGAGCCCTTAAGACCTGTGTGGATTGAAAAAGTGCAACAGGTGACACTTCTCCTATGTTTATTGTTTTCTCATGTTAGGGGAAAGCCCCAACCATTTGATCTATTAACAGGGCTTTGAGCAGAACTACACATTATGCATGGTTCTGTTATTCTTCCTGTAGACTTTAAAAAAACAAAAAAACAAAATATACTGAGACTGAATTTGAAGGGGGAGGCTGACCTCCATCACATTAAACCTACAGAATTTACAAGGATATATGAGTGCCTGCATCCCCCAGCTGCAGGAATGGGGCACCTGAGGCCCTCCAGATGTTGTTGGACACCAACTTCCATTAGCCCCATCCAGCACAGTCAGTGGTCAGGAATGATGGGAACTGCAGTCTCCTGCTATAGTGGCCCAGGTGCAGGTGGGACCTCTGCTTATGGGTCCAGCATCTTCCATCTTAGCAAAGTGTCCTAACAACATCATAGTGTGGTTTGAAGTGCCATCTTCAAGCTCATCTGTTGCCTTGCATCCCTTTGCTTAAGGAAGTGGCATGCATGGGGAAGGTATTTACTTTGGATTCCTTACAGATTGTGGCTTCGATTTACTTCCACTTGCAGCCATGCATGCACTCCACAGTACAGAGGCCTAGGCCGACTGAAAGGGTGAGGAAGTTCAGTTTATCTGACAGCAGTTTCCTTCTGCCTTGCAGATGGGTCTCTGTCCTCAGCAATAGTAAAGAAGAGGCTCTCAATGTGGCATTCAAGCAAGCACAAGGCAGGGAAGAGTGCAGCATGGACGACCTGACTGGAGCTATCATCAAGGAGATAAAGCGCATGCCAGGAAACAGCATGTGCTGTGACTGCTCAGCATCAGGTGCAAAAGGAGACAGCTGAACTACTTCCCATTTTGACCCTGAATGGCTGGGGCAGGTTCTACAAAGGGGGATGCATTGGGATACCCAATCTCAGTGATCACGAGCAGAAGGAGGACTTATGCTATGACCAGATCATGTCACTATTGAGGACTGTCATTGTCTGAGGACTATCCCTGCCTCAGGGTCTGGTCAATGCCAGTTCAATGATTCATAAGACCACTGCCATCCAATTGTCCTGGCAAGAGACTTTGTTGGACATGGCTGATGGGTCTCTTTTGCCACTGCTTGTCCGCCAGGTTTCTCTTTCCCACAGCAACCCAGGGCATGTGGGCGGGGGATGGGGAGGTTGCAGTGATTTTTAGGAAGTCATTAGTTTTCACTAAGCATCCTATTATTTCATTTCATTTTTATGTGTTTGAAGCTTTGAAGATAATTGTGAAAGTGTGAAGATTTCTTACCATACTGTCCATCACCTTCAGCAAGGTGACAATACCTGTTTTATTCTTGCTTACTCCGCACAGACCCAGCTTGGCTCTCCATTAATTTGGGAATCCTGATTTGCATTGAATGCTCTGGCATTCACCGAGAGATGGGTGTCCATCATTCCCGTATTCAGTCAGTAGCCTTGGACAAACTGGCAACCTCAGAGCTTCTGGTAAGGGTGTTTCTTACTGTGTTCTGCACTACTACAACCACCTTCCATTCAAAGTTCATGATGGCATTTCCCCTTCCAAGTACAACTGATTCACCTCTTTAATAAGCTCTGTTTTGGTTCCAACATTCCTTCGGTGATTATGCTGTTTTCCTCTCTACCCCAATTATTTTGCAGTCTGCCACATTCTGTGATGTTACCATGGTTTCACCTTGCCTGCTAACCCAGACCATACATTTAAAGCACATAGCTTCCCCTCAGAGAATCTTGGGAACTGTAGTTTGCCACTCACAAAGCTACAATTCCCAGCAGCCTTGACAAACTTCATTTTTCAGGATTCTTTGGGGGGCATCATGGGGTTTAAATGCATAGTGTGTACACACACACACACACAGTGTCTGTGTCTGTTGTTACTTTCCTCCTTACTCCTTCCTTTACATTTAAGCTAAGCAAGGCATAAATAACACAGAGGTACTACTCAAATGTTGCCATAGTTCAACATTTCTCCTACTCTAACCTGATTTTCTCTGTCATAAGACCCATCCAGGATGCAGCTTGTGGGTAAGCACATGCTTGGCATTGACGTAGCTATATTTTTATTTCCTGTTGTGTGTTAAATTACATCTTATTTGTTTTGCAGTTGGCAAAGAATATTGGAAACACACAGTTTAATGACATTGTTGAAGCCAATCTTCCCAGCGCATCTCTAAAGCCTTCTACTGATAGTGCAATGTAAATAATCTTAATTCTGTTTTTGTTTTGTTTTTATTCTGGTGAGTGGGAAAGAGTGTTGGGGAGTGTGCAGTGGGAGAAGCACAAACATTTCAGACATTACACCGCAAGCCAAATGTCAAAACAAAACAAATTTTGGTGACACCCATTTATTTATTGTCTATAATTGATTGTGGCAAGAACTTTCAAAGAGGGTTTATTACAGCCAGTGCATTAAGTGGTTATATTGTGAGAGATGGCAACTATGGAATCTATTAAAATAGATATTTTATACTTTGTTGGTATACTTTGGTCAGACCCAATGACTCATCAAGTCCATAATCCAGTTGAGAAATGTAAAAGCAGGGAACGAAGGCAAAAGTCCTACCTCTCTGTTTGCAAGGTCCTACTGTCAATGTTATTAGAGTGCATTCTTAGATATGTAGGAGAAGATAGCAGATAGACAATAAGGCAGCATGGTGTCACTATAGGTAGATTTTGCCTGACTAATTTATAGGAATATCTTGTACTACTTGTGACATAATATCTTACAAATGATGTGGGTTAAATTAGTAGAGAGTGAATGTGTAATAAGGACTTGGGCTTAACACTTGAGGACTTGGGCTTTAGAGATTGTCTGGACACAGACTTTCCTCCACTGCTGTTTTGATGTAGAGAGCCAGGTATATAGGAAGATCCCTGGTAAAATCCTGGTAGTTTTTTAGCCTACCCTGCCCCCAACCCCTGTTAAACATAGGAACCCTGTTGTGTAGTTGTAGTAGTAGTAAATGCTTTTTTCTGGGGGGTACTCAAGGGTACGTAGGTTTTTGCAGGGCAGAAAGAAAGAGTGCTCAGAAACAGAGTTTTAAAGTGTGGACCATGATGAGAAAGCACAGAGGACAGTTAAGTATAGTCAAAACAAAAAAATTCCTTCCAGTAGCACCTTAAAGACCAACTAAGTTAGTTCTTGGTATGAGCTTTCGTGTGCATGCACACTTCTTCAGTATAGATAAGCCCTAAAACAAGACTATTAAAACAGCACATTTAAAAGAGCTGAAACAGCAATTAAAACAATTAAAGCAGGAGGTTTAAAGCAGAAGATCAAATAAATGCTTGTCTAAACAGGTGTGACTTCAAAAACCAGCAGCATGCCAATACTGATGGGCCTCTCTTGTATTTCAGCAAGGTCAGCGTTCTCAATGACACTAGTGAAAAAACCTGTCTCTGTGTTACCGTAAGCCAATAATAATTAGGCTAAGGAAAAAGAAGCCAGGTTTCATATGTTAAACTTAATTCCCTTATCGGAGAACACTTTAAAACAATGATTTATTTTCTGCTTCTGAAAGGGCAAGGTGTGAGATGTTTTACATAAAATATAAAGCATATCCTAAACTGGTCCTTACCAGCTTTGTCAAGTGATAAGAGCACCTTGACTTTGGAGTACTAGAACAGGGTTGAAGATTTCTAAGATAAGAAAGCCAGAGCCATCGGTCTGTATGACCTTCTGATCCTCTACCTCTATGGATCTGCAGGTATGACATTTGGCACTCCACAGAGAAAAATTCTGGAAAAAATTGCCACCCAAAGCTGTGATTAGAGGCAAAAAGCAATGTGATGGAGAGCCGGAACAGGGAGTGGGAAAGAAAAGAATAGGTTGCCTCTAGACTGTCAATGTTTTGGAGGAGGAATTCTAGCACATTTCAGGAATATAGGTTTGCACAGTTAAAGTGGATCGTAGCAGTCTGTCACAATGACTCCATTTATTTATTTTTTGTTTGTTCAAGAAAACATATTTTTGCAGTTAGGAAAGTGACAGGGAAATGAACTAAGATGTGTGGGATGAACAAATTATAAACAGGAAGATCTATAATTGCCGTGTCAGCAAATCAGGACAAATTCAACATGAATGCATTGTTGTATAACCACCCTGCAAACAAATCAGAACAAATGCTCAATAGAGGTCAGGCATAGCCTAAATTCCGTGTAGGTTTTGTGTAAGCAAATCATGATGAATGCTCAGTAAATAGGTCATCTGGTGAAGCCCATAGTCTCTACCCATAGACTGAAGCTCTGAACTTTTGCTCCTTGTTGACTTAGAGGCTAATCTTGACATCGGCTTTTCTGCTGGCTTTGCATCAAAATGCCCCATCAGAGCCATGGTTTCCAATTTGTGCTTTGCACCATTACAGGGCTCTCCGGAAGGATTTTATCATCTCCAAGTATGTTGATAGGAAGTATGTTGCTCGGAGGACCACAGAGAGCCCAGCTGCCAGGCTCAAGGATCTGCAGGATGCTGTCAAAGACAAGGATATATTTATCTTGCTTCAGGCATATGCTGAAAAGGTGGATTTAAATCAGGCCCTTCTGGACTACAGGCAGGTGAGGCTTCTGCTGCCCCAAAGAGCTGACAAGCACACCTACACTTTAGCAGAGATAACACCAATGTTGCAGGAGGAAAGCAGCACACACAGTCCAACCAGAACAGGTTTTATTGAACCCTGTAAGAAGGTATTTGCGCCTAGGCTATACACTAAGGAGATTCATAAACTCTGAGTCACTGAATAGCATTGCTTTAGTTATTTGGCTGTTTCTCCAAGGCCTTTTGCTTGCATAATAAAGCACACAGTTGTTTCCTCTTCATTATTTTTTACTCAGCATTTGGCACCCAGGGTCATATTCCCCTTTGCCTCTGTGTATTCTATGTACTTCTCCCATTGCCTCTTGCATTTCATATACAGTATTGCCTCCCTTCCCCCCCTTTTTTTTAAAAAAAAAAAAACCCTGTCAGGGAGAAATAATGGCAGATCCACTGTACTTTATTTATTTAATGGTTATTTAGATTATATTTTTGGATATTGCTGTTGAACTGTCTTGAGTTGCCTGCATAATTTGCAGCGTATAAACATTTTAACACATAGCATGTAGTTTAGCTCGAAGTTTATGTCAGGAACTGATTACAAAATGCAATTAAGAGCTTGCCTAAGCCTTCCCCTGAAGTTTTTAGAGCGATATGAATGCCATCAGGAAGTGATTTCCTTGATGCTAAAAAGCAATGGCTAGGACTTTTCAATAAGCAAAGAAAGCAGCAAAACATAGTTGCACAATCACTTTGTCTTCTTCTTTTTCTTTGTTTAAAGGAGCCAGGCGAGACACTTCTCCATCTGGCGGTTCTAGTATGTGACCGAACATCTTTGCATATTGTAGATTTTCTGGTGCAGAATAGGTAAGCTGACTCCCTAGGCCTCATGATAAATTGAGGCAAGACCTACTATTGAGGGGTTTTGTTTTGGGATTATTATTGTTATTGTTATTGTTATTATTTGCAACAACAGAAAAGTCCTGAATGAGAGTAGGAAGACACACACTCTATTTCCTTGCAAAAAGGCTTCTGCATTGTTTGGGGAGGAAGGGAAGCTACTTGGACTTGAAGAAGTGTTGTCTCTTTGGGCTCTTCTGAAGTTTTCTTCAGCCCCCTCTCCCTGCCCCATTATTATTATTTTTAAAGCACTCTCTCCATTGAGTTGGAAAAGATATTAAAGTTCTCTCTATGGTGTTTGAACTAGACTGGCATGTTCCTTCATGTAAATCATCATCAGGCTGAGCATGTCATCCAGTGCTGAGCATGCATGTGTGAATTTGTGCCTGGTGTGTGCCAAAAGGCATTCTCTATATGTTACATGCTGTTGTGCTATCTTCTGAGTCTCCAGCCCTGAAAATGATGCTGACAATTATATGCATGTGTTTGAATTTGGTCATGTTAATTAGAAGATTGAGTCCCTGGACAAAAACAGAATTTAATTCTTGGAGAGCTGGATCAGCTGTGTGTGTGCTTAATATGTGTGTATGTAATGGCACTTATCAACACCTGGGGAGGGGCGGTGATGGCAACACTAACTCCCTCGGCTAATGAGGAAATGAAATGTTGGAGAGAACAGAGTGATGTCAATTGCAGCTGTTGAAGCTGTGGCAGTACAGTGGTACCTGTGGTTACGAACTTAATTCATTCTGGAGGTCTGTTCTTAACCTGAAACCGTTCTTAACTTGAGGTACCACTTTAGCTAATGGGGCCTCCCGCTGTCACCACACCACCGCCGTGCGATTTATGTTCTCATCCTGAGGTAAAGTTCTTAACCTGAGGTACTACTTCCGAGTTAGCAGAGTCTGTAACCCAAAGTGTTTGTAACCCAAGGTGTTTGTAACCCGAGGTACCACTGTAATGGCAAGGTCCAGGTATATCTATTCCTCTTCCAGTTCTCAGCAGTATTTAATTGCATAACCCAAGACTTGCTCCCCATATTCAAGCCATACTCCATTGCATTGCTTAGATTCACTGACTGTATATATTGTCAAAAATGTACATTTATCTGGAGTGTGAATGTTAGTAAGGGGGAGTTATTGGTAGATAGATTCCAGTACTTGGTTAATTAAGCCATCAAAGAAATGAAGTATTCTATAAATGGGAAACAGTCTGCCTGGCTAATAATTGTCTCTCATCCAGTGGGAGCCTGGTGAAGCAGACCTCTAAAGGCAACACCCCACTTCATTACTGCAGCCTTCACAATAAACCTGAATGCATAAAACTCCTTCTACGGGCCAGAGCCAACATCACAATCAGTAAGTGGTTTCCAAACAAAAATTATTGTTTGAGTTAGGAGGGGAAATAACTGCTTACTTGTCACAGACTGGTTGGATGCAGAGGAATGGGGGGGGGGACCTGCTGGGGAACCCACCAAGGGAAGAAGGCTCAGAGCCCAGGGATTGGTGACACTGAGTGGTCAGAGGGAGAAGCCCTGGAAGGAAGAGGTGTCAGAGGTTGAAGGGGCAACAGGGCTTAGTGAGTTAGGAGAGTCTGTGGCAGAGAGAATCAAGGACCAGAGGCAGAAGCTAAAGCAGGTGAGTGGGAGAAGGGAGATCACGAGGCAGAGATGAATCAGGATAGTGAAGAGTCATGCAATGTCTCCCCCTCCTGCTGTGACAAGCTCCCCTCATTTCTCCCACACACATTTCCTCCTAATATATGCATTCTTGTAAACATTGTTTGGTTGGAGAACTGAGTTAAAAAATTCAGCTAAATGTAAAATTTGACATGTTTCAGTTCCCATATTCTTTTGGAAAGTGTCAATTTGAAAGATTCAGCTTTATATGTGAACTGAATCAAATTTCTCCCCCGTCCCTAAAAGTATGATGATATCAATAGAGCTTAGTCTGTTGCTCTCATTATTACTCATTTGGTGTCATCTGATATTTCTTAACAGCGAATGAAGCTGGAGAGACAGCCCTCGATATTGCTAGGCAAATGAATCACGATGTGTGTGAAAATCTGGTAAGAAATGAGAGGTTTATCTCTGCTTTGCCACTATAGGAAAGTAATGAGCTTGAGAAGTACTGTATTTTTCACTCTATAACACGCACCCGACCATAACACGCACATGGTTTTTAGAGGAGGAAAACAAGGAAAAAAATATTCTAAACGAAACAGTGGATGTATGATTTTTGTGGTTCATGCTGTGGCCACAGACATGTGATCTGACGGTGAGTTTGGGGTAGCCCAATGCAACAATCCTCAGGATCCATGTGGATCCATGCTTTGTAACCACGTTTTTGCACCACTGCGGCCCCAGGCAACAGTGGGTGCATGATTTTTTTGGTGCAAGCTGTAGCCATGGACATGCTATATGATCTGATGGTGAATTTGGGAATACCCAGTGCAAAAATCCTGAGGATCCATGTGAATCTGTGCTTTGTAACCACGTTTTAAGTGGGGAGGGAAGGGAAAACACACAAGGGACAAGGAACACGCGTGGGGTGGGTGGAGAAGGATGCTGTTAATAATGCAGAAGAGGGGTATAAGAGGAGAAGGCTCCTCTCCTCTCCCGCTTTGCTCCTTTAAAGCAAGCAGGCTCTCTGTCCCTCTCTCCTCCCCACTCAACCGCTCTTCTCCCGCTTTGCTGTTTCAAAGCGAGCCACGGAGGAGGGAAGGAAGGGGAACCATGGATCCTCTGCTCACGAGTGCAGCAGATCCCCCCGCCATCCATAGGCATTCGCTCCATAACACGCACGGACATTTCCCCTTACTTTCTAGGAGGAAAAAAGTGAGTGTTATGGTGCAAAAAATACGGTATGTAGAAAGGGCCATAGCTCAGTGATAGAGCATCATTTTTGCATGCAGAAGGTTCAGACTCTGGCATCTCCATATTGGACTGAATGAGGCCCCCGTCTGAAATGCAGATGAGCCTCTACCAGTCAGTGTAGGCAATACTGAGGCAGATTTACAAATGGTCTGACTTGGTGTAAGGCAGCTTCCTGTGTTCCTGTGTCTGGAATCTGGACATACCCAAATATTGAGCTCTTGGCAAAATTAAATATCTAGTGCTCTGTATTTTCAGGAGATTCAAATTACTATGAAACTATCATTGCCCATTGCTCCTATGCTTATTTTGTGTGCACACTCTCACTTGGTCTTTGCTGAAAACAAGGTTATCAGTTTACCTAGCACTTTAAAACTATACCCTGTAAAAGTAGTGCAGTTGTGTGAATTCACCTATGAAAATGAGAGAAGTTGGGAGACGGTAGCCACCAAGTTAGACATATTCCTCTTCTCCCAGGCCTTTGGCCAATTAAACAATCTATGGCCTTCTAAACTGGAAGGGGGTATTATTTTTGTTACTATGTTATATAGTTTTGGGTTTTTATATTGTAAACCACTCTGTGATCTTTGGATAAAGGCTGGTATAGAAATTAAATATATATATACCGTATTTTTCGCCCTATAAGACGCACTTTTTCCCCTACAAAAATGAAGGGGAAATGTGTGTGTGTCCTATGGGCCGAATGCAGGCTTTCCCTGAAGCCTGGAGAGCGAGGGGGGTCGGTGCGCACCGACCGCTCTCGCTCTCCAGGCTTCAGGAAGCTATCCACTAGCCGTGGGAGACCCAGCTCTCCCAAGGCTAGCGGAGACCTTGCCGGCACCCAGAAGCTTGGGGCGCGCTGAGCTCCGCTCGCCCCAAGCTTCGGGATTAGCGCAGCACTCCGCTAGCCGTGGGAGAGCCGCGCGGCTCTCCCAGGGCTAGCGGAGACCTTGCCGGCACCCAGAAGCTTGGGGCGCGCTGAGCTCCGCTCGCCCCAAGCTTCGGGATTAGCGCAGCGCTCTGCTAGACTTGGGAGAGCTGTGTGGCTCTCCCAGGGCTAGCGGAGACCTTGCCGGCACCCAGAAGCTTGGGGCGCGCTGAGCTCCGCACACCCCAAGCTTCGGGATTAGCACAGCGCTCCGCTAGCCTTGGGAGAGCTGCGCGGCTCTCCCAGAGCTAGCGGAGACCTTGCCAGCACCCAGAAGCTTGGGGCGCGCTGAGCTCCGCTCGCCCCAAGCTTTGGGCTTAGCGCAGGGCACCTGGGGGGGAAAAATAATTTTTTCCCCTTTATTTCCCTCCCAAAAAACTAGGTGTGTCCTATGGGCCGGTGCGTCCTATGGGGCGAAAAATACAGTATGTGTGTGTGTGTGTATATATATATATATATACGAAAGCAAATATATATATATATATATATATATATATATATATATATATATATTCCATTTAATCTTATACATTCACAACATCATTATCCACTTTATCACTTTGGCTCCTTAGAGCCTATATTGACTTTCTCCCTGTCCCCCGCCACCCGCCTCATGGCTTTCAAAATTAACCTTTATATAGACCTTGCCGGCACCCAGAAGCTTGGGGCGCACTGAGCTCCGCCTGCCCCAAGCTTCGGGATTAGCGCAGCGCTCCGCTAGCCTTGGGAGAGCTGCGCGGCTCTCCCAGAGCTAGCGGAGACCTTGCCAGCACCCAGAAGCTTCGGGCTTAGCGCAGGGCACCTGGGGGGGAAATAATTTTTTTCCCTTTATTTCCCTCCCAAAAAACTAGGTGCGTCCTATGGGCCGGTGCGTCCTATGGGGCGAAAAATACGGTATATATATGCAAAGCTTCTCTTCATTTGCATGTTGTAAACCTTTTTCTGCTTTAGTGAGAAACATGATTCTGTGTGAGTAGTTAAGGAAATGAGAGAAATACAGCCCCAATTCACCAACAATTTGGCAATTTGTGGTGTTGGGATAATAGCCCCCACTACCCCTTCTCTTCTGGGTGCTTTCAGATGGTTATTTATTGTGGGACGGCTGCTCATCATGGCTGCAAGTTGCAGTATCCACACAATGTCATTGGCATCAAAATGCCAGCCTGCATCCTGCCCTGCCCCTCTTTTAATTTGACTTTACCTTTTCCAGGGAAAATCTGATAAACTAAAAGAAAACAAACTGTTCCCAATGATCCATTTGTGATATCTCAGTGACCTGTTTACAATATTAAGCCTCCATATTCTGGAAGCACCTTTATGCTTTGGCAGTATGACTTCCCACTTCCCCACTGGAACTCTGGAATACAAAAGAGAGCAGCTAGGAGGACTCCAGCAAACTTAAAGTTTGCTTTGGAACTTTTCCAAACTATAATAAGAAAGAATGTGAAGAGATACGAGAGTGAGTGTCCTCTGTCTTGCAGCTATTGCAGGCTCAAAATGATCAGTTCAACATGCGAGCTCATGTGGAATATGAGTGGCGGCTGGGCCAAGAAGACATGTTTGAAAGCGACGATGATCTGGATGAGAAGGTAAGGTCCCAGCACTTTTGATCAGTTGTTTTGTGAGCTGGAGGTCTGCCCATTGCTTCCCATTTCTCAGCACCTTCCTAAAACACATTTGGTCGCTTAAAGTTGGGTGCCTCTTCCGGCAGGGAGTTTGTGAAAATAGCCAAAACCGAATGGATATTTCTGTAGTCATTGGATTATAGAATTGGCAGGATCCCAAGAATGATCCACTACTGGGGTTATTAATGTGAATCATTTTAATCAATTTATTCCAAGGCCACTCAAAGCCATTGATTTCAGCAGACTTGATTTTGTGCTAGGTTGCAACCCATGGGTTGTGGTCATTCCATTAGCCTGCACAAGGGAATAATCTTCCCTTTCCTCTCCCACTCACTGTTCTAGAACAGATCTGGGGAGGGCATAGGAGAGGGAGCAGGAGAGTGGGGTTGGAATCCTGTTGCATTAGTGGGGATCCTTGCACTTGCTTCTGTGCAACAAGGTAGTTGAATACAGGCCTGCATGTTTTAATCAAAGACTGCAGGGAGCTATTCACCACAGAGGAAAGTTCTTTATCATGCTCAAGACTGCAATTATTACTTTTTTTAAAAGGAGAGCTACATTATTATTATTATTATTATTATTATTATTATTATTATTAGGAAATAGAGCTGCAATTCTGTGCACACGTACTAGGCATTAAATGTGAATAAGGCTTCAGTCTCCACCATGAGGCACTTGCCTGAAGAAAAAAAGTTTGACAACTCATTTAAAAGGGCCATCACACAATTTAAGTGTTTCAAACTTAGATCCAAAATAGACAAGCATCTGGTTTCCACGATCAGGCACTGACTATAATTATTAGTTCTTATTTGAACAGGGACCTCGGAATTGTAAAAAATGAATACGTCTCAAGGAGAAGCCCTTCATCCATTTAGTCAACATGCATTGTGTGCATCCTGTCAGCTGGAACTTCCATGTTCAGAAGTAGTATACCAAACAACAGGGAACTGCTGTTGCCCTTTGTGACCTCTTGAAAGCGTCCTGGTGGCTGGAGGCTCTTGGAAGCAGAATACTAAATTAAATTGGGCTGCTGATCCAGCGATGCTGTTCTTGGGTAAGGTTTCTAGTATTTTATTCTGCTCTCTATTAACATGGTTTACATTTATTCGTTTCAGCTTAGTCCAGCGAAAAAAGATCGCTTTCATCGTCCTCAGAGCTGCTACAATCTGCCTGGAACAGCCGCTCAGTCATGGAAAAATCCAGCTGACTTCTCCAAGGGAGCCAGTCCACTATCCCCAGAGAAACTCCGTGAGCTATACGCTGTGCCACATGTTTCTGCCTCTAGACCCACTGTGGCAACATTGCCCCCTGCCTGTACAGGCCCACCGCTGCCACCGCGCAATGCACCTAAAGGTTAGACAGCATCGATAATGTCCTATTTCATCACTGCCTTTATAATAATTTAATAATAATAATAATTTATTATTTATACCCCGCCCATCTGGCTGAGTTTTCCCCAGCCACTCTGGGCGGCTCCCAATCAGTGTTAAAAACCGTACAGCATTACATATTAAAAACTTCAGAATTATAGTGCTATAACTGCACCATTCCTATGTTGGCTGATTCCCTGATGTACCATAAAGGTAAAGGAACCCCTCACCATTAGGTCCAGTCGTGGCCGACTCTGGGGTTGCAGTGCTCATCTCGCTTTATTGGCCGAGGGAGCCGGCGTACAGCTTCCGGGTCATATGGCCAGCATGACTAAGCCGCTTCTGGCAAACCAGAGCAGCACACGGAAACACCATTTACCTTCCCGCCGGAGTGGTACCTATTTATCTACTTGCACTTTGATGTGCTTTCGAACTGCTAGGTTGGCAGGAGCAGGGACTGAGCAACGGGAGCTCACCCCATCGCGGGGATTCGAACCGCCGACCTTCTGATCGGCAAGACTTGGGCTCTGTGGTTTAACCCACAGTGAATTACTGTACTCCCATTTTGCCTAGGTAGAGATGTTGGCTTCTGTCTCTCCACAATGTGCAAAGTGTACCCTACAGCTTTTTTGCAGGGGGGGGGGGCAAAAGTGCATTATTCATATCCACTTTTCACTCTGGTCAAGAATGTATTTTCATGGGGATTTTGGAGACCTAGAAGACAGGGAGGCAGAGGTTGATATCCTTTCTTTCACATACCTCTGTGGGTGTGAAGAAGATGTAACTGATTGCTACTTTCAAGTGTAAATACCGCCATGGTGAGCAGTGTCATGCATCTCCTATTTATATGCAAACTATACAATATATCTTAAATTTTGCACCTATGTATGGATGGCCAGCTCTTTTATTTTTAGGGCATGGGTGCAGAACTCATGGTTGTCCAGACATTGTTGACCTACAAGTCCCATCAAGCCTCACCACTGGGCATGTTGGCTGAGGTTGATGGGACCTGCAGTCCAACAACCTTCCACAAGAGTGTTATCACTGACTTTTCCTCTTTTTTTGGTCAGCCGCCAGCTTCCCTCCTCCACTGCCCCCACCCAGCTGGTCAGTCCTCCCTGCAGACACAGCACCTAGAAAGATCCTGCCTCCACCTCTGACAATTCGACATAAGCGAACCTCCTCAGAGCCCTCTCCCAGCACACCACTCAATCCTACCAGCCCAACTGCAGGTAAGAGAGCTCACTGAATCAGCTGAGGATTGCTGCATTGATTATAAAAATGAGGAGCAGGAATATATCTATATCTAAATCTAGATCTATTGGGGGGAGAGGCTTTATGCTGAGGTATATCGTTGGTCCACTACTGACATTGACTAGGGACGTTAACTCTTCTTATTCACAAACTACCACAGGACACCAGTGTGTTAAAATCTGGAAACATAGCTCTAGGTATATGAAGTTAGGAAACACAGATGATTTTTTTCATACGCCTTCCTGCACCATTTCTAAATGTTGATTATCTGTGAATGCTCTGACACACTTTGAATATGTGGGCCACCACATCTTGCAAACCTGCAAAAAATATTTTGATCAAGATGTGGCAGGTTCACAAATTCAGTTCATCTGGCTAAAATTCCCTTTAAAAATCAAATTGGGTTTATTTTAACACATTAGCTATTTCTTTAAAAATGCCCATCAATTCATATACTGAATCACTTCAGAAGCATCCCAAACAATCCAGAATGGAGAGAGGATGAATGCATTCTCTTGAGATAGCAAATAACCTTCAAGTTGATTATATGAAAGTCAGGGACATGGCATGATAGTGAGAATGGACCACAACTATCCTGAATGCATCACTCTAATTCACAGCCATTTTGACATGTCATTGATGCTGTTAAGTGTCCACAAGTTGGGGGTTGTTGGGTTTTTGCTGCAGTGACAGGATTTGTGAATCTTCTGACAAAGTTGTTTCATTATTCTATCTCTGACTCCTTGTATCTTAATTTCCATTTCCTTAATTTAACCTTACTGAAGCTAGAATTTCCTAAAGGGTGCGTTTTTTAACATTCATACAACTTATAATGTTTTTCCAAATAGTCTTTAAATTTTCTCCAATCCTCCTCGAATGTTTCTTCTCCCAAGTCTCGGATTCTGCCAGTCATTTCGGCCAGTTCCATATAGTCCATCAACTGCGTGTGCCATTCCTCCAGTGTGGGTAAATCTTGTGTCTTCCAATATTTTGCAATCAGGATCCTTGCTGCTGTAGTAGCATACATAAAAAAAGTTCTGTCCTTCTTAAACACTCTCCGGTCCACCATGCCCAGAAGGAAGGCCTCTGGTTTCTTAGGTAAGGTAAATCTCAGTACCTTTTTTAGTTCATTATGAATCATTTCCCAGAAGGCCTTCACTTTCGGGCAGGTCCACCAGAGGTGAAAGAATGTCCCTTCCGCCTCTTTACATTTCCAGCATTTATTATCAGACAGGTGAAATATCTTAGCAAGCTTGACTGGGGTCATGTACCACCGGTATATCATTTTCATAATGTTTTCCTTCAAGGCACTACATGCCGTAAATTTCATTCCGGTGTTCCATAACCTTTCCCAGTCTTCAAACATAATGTTATGCCCCAAATCCTGCGCCCACTTTATCATGGCGGATTTGACTGTCTCATCCTGAGTATTCCATTTAAGCAGCAGGTTATACATTCTCGAAAGTAGTTTACTTTTTGGTTCTAACAATTCTGTCTCTAGTTTCGATTTTTCCACCTGGAATCCAACCTTCTTATCTACTTTGAAGACCTCTTGAATTTGTGCATAATGCAACCAATCTCGCACCTTGTTTTTTAGTTTTTCCAAGCTCTGCAACCTCCAATTGTCTCCAATCTTTTCAATGATTTCCCCATATTTAGGCCAATTGGCTTCCATATTAGGTCTCTTACGTGCCTTGGCCTCCACCGGTGAGAGCCACCTCGGAGTCTTACTCTCCAATAAGTCTTTATATTTTGTCCAGACCATTAAAATTGCTCTCCTGACAATGTGGTTTTTAAACAATTTATGCACTTTAACCTTGTCATACCACAAATATGCATGCCACCCAAAAGCATTATCAAACCCTTCCAGATCTAGGACATCAGTGTTTTCCAGTAAAATCCAATCTTTCAACCAGCAGAAGGCTGCAGCTTCATAATATAACCTCAAGTCTGGCAGGGCAAATCCCCCTCTTTCTTTCGCATCAGTTAGTATCTTAAACTTTATTCGGGGCTTTTTGCCCTGCCAAACAAACTTAGAGATATCCCTCTGCCACTTTCCAAAGCATTCCACCTTGTCCACAACCTGTAGGGTCTGAAACAAAAATAGCATTTTTGGCAATACATTCATCTTTATAGCTGCTATTCGGCCCAACAAGGAAAGTTTCAATCTTGACCATGTTTCCAAATCTCTTTTGATTTCTAACCAACATTTCTCGTAGTTGTCCTTAAACAAATTCAAATTTTTGGAGGTCAGATACACCCCTAGGTATTTTACTTTTTTAACCACATTTAATTCTGTTTCTTTCACAAACTCATCTGTTTCTGTACTTGTCAAATTTTTTGCTATAACCTTAGTTTTTTGCTTGTTCAGCTTAAATCCCGCCACCCGACCAAAGTCCGAAATTAATTCTAACACTCTTTTAGTACTAGAGACAGGCTCCTGCAATGTTAATACCAGGTCATCTGCAAATGCTTTCAATTTATATTGTTTCACTCTGACCTCAATTCCCTGTACCAACCGGTCCTTTCTAATCATGTTCAATAGCACCTCCAGAACTGAAATAAACAATAGGGGGGATAGGGGGCACCCCTGCCGTGTCCCTTTTTCAATTTTAAACTCCTCTGTCACCACATTGTTTACTATCAATTTCGCTTTTTGTTCTGAATATATTGCTTCTATTCCATTTTCAAACCCCCGCCCCACTCCCATCCCTTCCAAGTTTTTCTTCATAAACATCCAAGAAATATTATCAAAGGCTTTCTCCGCATCAATAAAAATTAACACCGCTCTAGTGTTTAGATTTGTTTGTAAAAGTTCCAAAATGTCGATAATGTTTCTTGTGTTGCCAAACAAATGCCTACCAGGGAGAAAGCCAGCCTGGTCTTTATGGATCACTTCATTAAGCACTTTTTTAAACCTACTTGCCAAAATGTCTGCAAAAATTTTGTAATCCACATTTAGGAGTGAGATGGGGCGGTAGTTCTTCAGCTGAGTCTTTTCAGTTTCTAGTTTGGGTATCAATGTGATGAAGGCTTCTTTCCACGTTTCCGGTGCCTTCCTCCGCTCCATAATCTGGTTACAAACCTCCAACAAAGGCTGTATCAGATAGTCTTTCAAAACCTTATAGTATTTGGAGGTAAGTCCGTCGGGGCCTGGAGATTTGCCTAATTGGAGGTTCTGAATGGCGCTTTCAATTTCTTGCTGTGTGATATTACTATTCAGGGTTGTTCTCATTTCCTGAGGTATTTTCTGTAATCCGTTGGTTTTAAGAAATTGGTCCACCTCCGAATCTTTCTGTGGCCCTTGTGAATAAAGTTCTTTGAAATATCTCTGGAAGCACTTTCTAATTTCCTCGGGTTTCTGAACCATTCTCCCTTCAATCTCTAGATTTGTAACAGTATTGAGTTTTTGTCTCTTTTTCAACTGCCATGCTAGCAGTTTCCCACACTTATTTGCTGATTCAAAGGATCTTTGTTTCATTTGTTTAATTTTCCATTCCACCTCTTGATTTATCAGTTTCAAATATTGTGCTTGGAAAAATTTCACTTCTCTCAGCACCTCCTTCGACTTTGGCCTAGATCTTAATTTTTTCTCTCCATCTCTTATTTTTTCCAATATCTTCTCCTTCTTTTCATTCCAGAATTTTTTCTTGATCGTATTTTGTTGTATTAGAAACCCTCTCATGACTGCTTTACTTGCGTCCCAGATTATTCTTTTTTCCACAGTGGTATTTAAATTTATCTCAAAATAGTCCTTTAAAGTTTTTGGGGCCTTCTTAACAATCTTCTCGTCCCTTAATAAGGTGTCATTCATTTTCCATCTGAAGGATCCGGTTGTATTTAGTCTCAATTCCATTTTCAAAGCATTATGGTCGGAGCAGGTTTTTGGGCAGATTTCCACCTTTCTAGTCTTGGGTGCCAGTCCTCTAGTTATCCATATTTGGTCGATTCGTGTCCATGTCAGATGAGCTTCAGAAAAGAAAGTCCCTTCTTTTCCTAGGGGGTTCTTAACCCTCCATATGTCAATTAAGTCCACATTGTCAGTCATTTCAAAAAAAGTTTTAGGTAGTCTGCCATCTTTCGTTATGTTAGCACTTTGCGACTTATCCATATTTACAGACACAACCCCATTCATGTCACCCATCATGATGATGTTGTTATAATCTTAGTAATCCAGCATGATCTCATGCAGCTTCCTGAAAAATTCCGATTTTCCTTCATTTGGGGCATATATTCCTAATATCAGAAATTTTTCTCCTTGTGTCTGAATTTCAATCGCCAAAATTCTGCCGTGTTCATCTTTAAATAAGAATTTCGGTGACAGGCTCTCTTTTGCATATATCACCACACCTCTTTTCTTCACTTTATCCGAAGAGATAAATTCTTGGCCTAGTCTTTTATTAATTAACAATTAATGGAGCCTTGTCACATGCGTTTCTTGCAGGCAAATGATGTCCAATTGTTCTTTTTTCAAAATATGAAATACTTTTCTTCTTTTTTCCGGAGAATTTCCGCCATTTATATTCCAACTAAGAAGCTGCAGCGACATCCTGGTCTGATTGGTGGGTCTACAGTGGGGTGTCTAGGTTTCCCTCCGATCCCGGAGGTGGTAATGCTGGTCTAGATCCAGACGTTGTAGGCTTTGGAGATGGTCCCGGTGGTGGTGGTGGCCAAGAAGCTGCGGCTCCTTTCTGGAGGTCCTCCTCGTGGTCGTGTAAGAACTTCTGTTGGTCCTCCGGTGTTTTAATTCTTACTTTCCTTCCTTTGTAGGTAAATGATAGTCCTTGCGGAAACTCCCACCTATAAGGGATTGTGTTATATCTCAACAATTTGGTCAAATCTGTATAAGTAGTCCTAAGGTCCAAAAGGTGTTTAGGTATGTCTCTGTAAATTTCAGCCTTTTTTCCTTCTATCTCCAAGGATTTTTTGAAGTGTAGGCCTAGTATCTTGTCTCTTTCCTCTCTCGATCTCAAAATAACCAAACAGTCTCTGGACTTGTCCTTCTTTATCAATTTTCCCAGTCTAAAGGCAGTCACGATTTTAAAGTCCTTATCTTCCTCTATCCCCCAGAATTTGGAGAACAAAAGTGTTAAAAATCCCTGTAGGTTTCCTTCCTCCAATTCTGGGATAGCCCTTAATCTGAGATTATTTTCCTTACTTTTCAATTCGACCAATGACAGGTAGGCTTGTTGTTCCCCTACCTGTCTTTTCAGAGGCCTTACTTCCCCCCTAATCTCATCAACCTTTTTGTTCGCCTGTTCTGCTTTTTGACAAGCTTCCACCGCAAGCTTATAATTTTCAGTCGTTGCCCCTTGTAATTTTTCAATTGCCTGGGTATGATGGGAAACTTGCTCAGATAATTTAGTAATAGAGGATGTAGCTTGGTCAATTTTTGATGATTGGTTGTCCACTTTTTGATTTAAAATTCCAAGTTGTTCCAAGATTTGCTTCAGGACTATTTCAGATCCTCCAGTTGCCATATCTTCTGCAGCAGGCTCTGCAGCAGG
Source organism: Podarcis gaigeae (assembly GCF_964106915.1). Classification (NCBI taxonomy): domain Eukaryota; kingdom Metazoa; phylum Chordata; class Lepidosauria; order Squamata; family Lacertidae; genus Podarcis; species Podarcis gaigeae. The sequence continues at coordinate 31,363,285 of NC_139682.1, forward strand.
CTCTTCAAATTCCACCTCCTGTGCTGTCAGCACAGTTGGGACGGATGATCTTCGTTGATGAGATAGGGTTGTTTGAACAAGTTGCCCTGGTTTCTTTTCTTTCTCTTTAACTTTAGCTGCTCTTGTTCTTCCTGTGCCACTCATTCCACACCTGCCTCTGTTCAAGGTCAAATTTTCTTTTGTTTCATAAGTTAGACAAAGTCCAGAGTGTAAACAATTTAACCACAGAGAATCACAATAAAGTACAGTTCCCAGGCCTCTATATCTCCACAATCCTCTAGGTGTCAAGAAGGGTCCCAGCAACAATGTTTAAACGTTAATGTCTCAGTCTATGTATCAGTTAAGCTCCAATAACAGTATCAGCAGTTTGACAGTTCTCCTTTGCACGCTGACAGCCCGATCGCTGGGTTGTCTCTTTTAACTCCACATAGCTCAAAATTAGGAAGAAGGTCCCAAAAATAAAATCCACAACTTTTACAAAAATTTCCTGCTTGTCTTTTCGCTACAAAGTCTGTCAAATACACCCTCGTTTTACTTTTACAGTCCCCTTTCAGCGCTTCAGCACTCTTCTGCGCAATTGCTTTAATCTGGTTAGCAGGATCGGGAGACGGACTTCCTGTTACTCGCCTCCCGTTTTCAGCCGAATTTCAACCAAATTCCCAAATTTTCCGATGTTTAGCTCCCCTTACTCACGGGTATGTAGCAGCCAATTTTGATGTTTTCAAGAAGAAAGGTCGGCGCTCATCAGCAGCAGCAGCGCGGCTTTGCATCCACGAAAAGAGCGATGAACTCACAGCGCCGCTCCCCCTTTCGCGTTCCGGAGCCCCTTACGGAGCCCCTTCTTCGTTTCCGGGGGGGCTTTGGGCGCCCGCCGAGTCCCACGTCCGCAGGCTCGCTCTGCCTGCGGTTTTTCTTAACGGGTCTCCGCTTTGCCGTAGCGGACGACCCTTTTTCGCGGAGCCCCTCTTCACCAGGTAAAGAGGACCGCCATTGCTATTTTGCGCCGCCTCCGGAAGTCCCCGGTGGGTTCACATTTTGAAGGATTTTTGAGAGATTGTGAGATGTGTTTCAGGCATGTGCATATCAGAGGCAGGTCAGAACATTCACAAAATTAGTCATCGCGGCAAACAAGGTGGGGGGGGGCTCAACTGGTTTTACTGTGTCATCAAAGAATTGTTTGCTCATAAGTTTATGCTATAGTAAACTGACCTGATGCTGGCTTGTAAACAGAAAAGTCCCTTTGTCTCTGTCTTAGACCCTAGATCTTTCTCGCTTCCAAGACGTTATTCTCCAGAAGGAGCCTCATCTAGGAGGTTGAGGTAACCATGGGTGTCTGAGGGCTCCTCCAGACATCCTTTTTATTGCACATTCATGATTTGTTCTCATGAAGCTATTGGGGCTGTCATATGTGATCCCACTTTCAATACTGTTTGCAGCTGCAAATGTTTTGCAGCAGTCTCCTGGCTTCATTTTTGGCCAGCTCATATATCGTAACTTACGGCTGAGATTCAGTAACTTTGCATACTACAATTGTTCTGGTTTATTTTTGTCCCGCTTTTGTTGCACTGCCGCACCCCCCTGGACAGCAATAATGTGGTAGCATTGGGGCAGCACTGCAGAACAAACTAAAGCAGAATAAATCCACCACTACTGTTGTGTCAAGAACATGTTGCAGAATGCCTCTGCGATAAAACACAGTTGTGGAGGGGCCCTATGATGTAGAGCCGATTGCCTGGTGCACCCCAGCTGTGTTTTGAAATAGGGTGGTTGGGCAATCTTTGTCTTTGTCAATCTGTCTGTCTATGTATATACTGCTCAAGAGCAGAGAATGAGGTTTTAAAGCAGTTCAGTTAGGGCTCTTCCAGATTTCCTGTTTGTTCATCCTGATTCATTTGCACAGAGTTTACACGGAGGTTATGTAATGTTGCCCAACTTTGCTGTCATCCCATTCTTTCCAGTATACTTTCCTGACCACCAAAATTTTTGTTTTGTTCTGCAAGAGCACCAAATTTACTTTAATTGTGCAAACTGACGTTTCTGGTATATGATGGAATCATACCCGCAATATAGTGACAGTATGGAAGCAACTTTAACTTGCATTGTGAATATAAAACTTATATTGGTCAGAATCCTCATTTGCAAGACAGCTGCCTTTCTTCTGCTCACCTGTCAGTTGGTATGAGTTTCTAGGTGGCTGCTGTTTTTCAAGCACATTGATTAGGAAATGAGGGATTCTTCAAGGTGAATGAACCCCCCCCCCCTTATTTCCTTTAGTTCTGATTCTTCTGAACTCCCTGAAGTGGTGGTGGATTCCTGGCAACAAGGTAAAACTCTCTATCTATCTATCTATCTATCTATCTATCTCTCTCTCCAACCCCCCCCCCAGCAAATACCGTCTGAGCTACTTCCTTCTCTCCACTACAGTTCAACAATATTTCATATATTCTTTCCTTTTAAAGTTGATTTCTTTTTGAACTTATGGACTTCTACTATATCATAAGTTTTGTGAATTTTATTTCTGTGTATTCAATTGCACAAGGTGTTCCTACATCAGCCTTGTTCTTCCATTTTGACACCATTTCAAAATCTAGAGGCACCTCCAAATGACCTGTTTATTGAGCATTCCTCCTGATTGCAGTATGATGACAGGGCATTGGCTTTTGATGAACATTCAGCCTGACTTGCTTTTGGAGAGATTAAATGGCATTGCATCAAAGCAAATGTTATCCACACTTTAAAGTGCATTTTCCTATCACTTTCCTTACTGCAAAATGTCAAATCTTGGGGGGAAACCAGGTTTGTTGCACATAACTTCCAGTCACCTAGGATTGCACAAGCTAAATTTGCTGTTTTGTAATCCCACCCCAAAACAGCAACAGTCTGGAAGTGCCTTAGGTGATATGTTCCCCTAACTGTTGCATCCCTGTGTTTCCTCGCCCAAGGTATTGCTCTGGTTTGCAAGTACTTTGTGGGGAGCTTCTGTTGAATTGTAGTTCAATCCTTTCAGATGTGAACCAGTATAGTACCATTGTCTCACATGGTTCCGAGGTGCTTGCTGGTGATGTGTAACCTTGCCTCTATCTATTACCTGACTGCACCTCCACTACCAGGTGTTTTAAAATGCCATCCCTCTTGTTCTGGATTTTCCTGAAACTGTGTAGAAATCCTGCTATACTTGCAAGGTAAAAACCAGGTGTAAATTATTAGTACTGAGTCAAATTTCTTTTTGTCTTTAAACTGTGTGTGGACTGGCTGCAAGGGTAAACTACAACACTTGCTAATTTCATTTTTTTAAAAACTGAAATATGTAGTATATGTAATGCAACCTTACTCTAGTGCCAGATTCCACAGAGAAAACATAATTTGAGCAGAAAGGGATGGAGAGGTTTGTTTTTCTTACTTCAGGCCTTGCACATAGCAGGGAGACATTTAACCAATCATACAGAGGAAATCTCCTGCAGAACTACACATTCAATAAGAGCATGTTATACCTCAGCAAACAACATGGTACTCTGCATGGTTGCTAAGCAACACCTTAACCTGTCCTCCTCTTAGCTAGTTGACTTTAACACTGACAGAATTCACCTACAAGTTGCACACAGAATGATCACCACTGTTGCACTTCCAACATGAAATAACACAACAGGGCTGTGTTTTGTGTTGCAGCTGCCTTAAAGGAAGAGGGGACAATTTGTGAGCAAAATCAACATGCAAGAAAAAGCCAGTGGACTTCCTCCCCCTCACTGGAATCATCCTTTGAATCATCAGATGATGTCCCACCACCACTGCCAAAAAGGGGGGGTTTGGTGTGTTCTTCATTTAAATTTACATTTTCTTACTAAGTGCTTTCATTTCCCCTCTTCATTTTAGTGTACTATTAGCTAAGGATGGTAGCCTTTCAGCGACCTAAGCTGCCTCTGACTACTGTAGGAGTGTGTGTGTGTGAATTAAGCTTCTGAAGAATGGGGGGTAGTCTGTACACCACTTTTTATCTTAATGTGAAATTGTCAACCCCAAGGATGTTATGAATCACCAAGTGAGCCAAAGCAATGAGGTAATGAAATCTGTCTGTCACTAACAGGATTCAGGGGTGAAGAAATTAATTGCATGGTGGTGGCCCCTCTCCTCAGCCATATTGTGATGATGTCTGCATCACAATATAACTGAGGGGAGACTTCACTCACTAAATTGATGCCAGTTGCTTGCAAATGTACCGTTCAGCCCTGCTTGGTAAGAATCCATAACAAGTTGCCGAAAATAACAATACAACGACTCCTTCCATTCTGAGCATTTCCTTCTTGCTCTAAAGCTTCTTCATGTGTAAGTGACTGAGGCCTTCCACATGAACTACACCTGGGTTGGGGGAACCTGTGCCCTTCCAGATGTTACTTGACTACAGCTCCCATCATTCCTGACTATTGGTTGTGCTGGCTGGGGCTGATGGAAGCTAGGAGCCCCAAAAACATCCAGAAGGCCACAAGTTCCCCCAACCCTGAACTACATTATCTGTGTCTGCAAGCTTGACATTGCTTTCTGGTGTCCATTTTCAGAAACACTCCAGTGTGTGTCGGGTCAGAGCTCTTTATGACTGCCAGGCTGACCATGAAGATGAGCTAACCTTCCAGACCGGAGAGATAATTGTAGTAGAAGGACAGGAGGACTCCAATTGGTGGGTATGTGACAGTTTCTTCTGGGTGATCGTTACCCTACCCCATGGGACTAGCTCCAGGTTTGAGGGGGTCCTCAGCAAAGTGCCCTGTGGTCAGTGGGCCTTGGCAGGAGTTAGCATTGATGGGCTGTGTCATGCAACAGCTTCAGCACCAGACAGGGGATCTATCCACCATTTATTTGCAACAATGCTGCCAGACACAATTTTAATTTCCCACAATGCCCTGGAGCATGAGGGAATATTGTGTATTGAATTTTAAAATGGCAGGTAGACCCAGTACTGCTCAGAAAGTCAGGTCTGCATTGGCAACGACCCTGGTCAGGGCTCTGGAGCTCCAATTGCTTCCCAATGACGCCGGGTGCTGCCTCCAGTCATCATATTGCATCGCATCCCAATCCCATAAATATAGGGAATGATGGTCTCAGAAATACAGTCATTGTAAGACTTGTAATTACAATGCACTGAGGTTTTTCTCTCTGTGTTAAAACTGCCTCACCTTCTGCTCTTTCTTTCTTTGCAGTGTGGCAGGATTGAAGGGCAGCCTTCCAGGAAAGGTTTATTCCCAGCATCGTTTGTTTACATTCTGCATGAATAGAAGGATGGGTTGATGAAAGAACGCTGTATTACTTACTGAAAATATAATCCTCTGCTTTAAGAGTGGCCTCTGAAGGCAGCATGCCAAGACTTCAGTAGCGTTCCTCTCACATTTACTAACTTGGTCACCAATATGTAGGACGACATGCTGGACCAGGAATCAGGCTCACTGATGCAGAAATGTCATCATAGACTAAAGTGCAATCCACTTCTCATTCAAGCCACTGGTAAAATGTCCATTGATTTAAATAGAATTGTAGCTACGCTGTATTATCTGACAAACTCACTGGCCTCTTTCATACACACTCAGAGTGGCACAGGAGCACTTTTTTTGGTGGTTCAATCCGTCATTGGTATGGTTTATTGTATGAATGCCAGACATCCAAGAGTGAAGCCAACTCCATGCATCTTTTCCAACTGAGTCATTCTCAAACCTCACAGCTAGGTAATAATTGGGTGGGAAAGATCCTCTAGGTTACCTCTCTAGGTGGTTGCTTCATTCATGCACACTCGGGCAGCGGTTGTTCCATAGGAAAGCAGCTTCCACACTGTGTATCTGTGAATGGGATCAATATGTTTCAGGTATGGTGTTAGGAAAGCTCCACCTCTTCACTGTTACTCCCTTCCACTGCATGGAAAAATAGGCATTTTCAACAATGTGGAGCTCCCTTTGTGAGTTAGAATCATATAACCTGAAGGACTAAAAGGCTATGAAGCTTAACCCAAATGTTAACCAGCGGAAGATACTTGCTGAGCCTATAGTTCCTGATGGCAGAAACAAGTGGGACAAAATCATAATAGCCCCCTTTCATTGCCCTCCACAAGCTATGGGAAACATTCTTTTTGAATTCCAACATAGCAATCAACCAGTCCATGAAGCAAAATCCATCAGCCAAGTCTCCAATCCCATGTGCACCCCATGCAGCAACCTTTTTCTAGGGATGCAAGGAGCCCCACCTTCCTTTAAAAAAAAACAACCCTCACATAAAATATATTTCAGTTTTTGCAAATGTATCCACCCTGTGAATAAATTCAGATTTTGCTGCTTATATAACACAAGGATGGTGAATCTTTAGCCCTTCAGATGTTGTTGGATTTCAACTCCCGGCATCCTTGCCCTTGCTGACTATGGCTGATGGGAGTTGGAGTTCAGCAACCTCTGGAGGGCCATTGGTTCCTGTTCCTTAGAAGGCTTTCCAAGCCATCTCTAATCCCACTCCAATCTTAACGGGACAGTTTTACCATTCATACCAGTGATTTCAGAAATAATAGTTCTAACTGATCTAATTACAGGGTGAGTCCTTTAAAAGAGGCCCTGTGGATACAGAGTACACATGTTCCACGGAACCTCTATTAAAAGACTCACCCTGTATATGCTTATTGAACAGCACAAGCATTAAACACTTCATTGCAAATAAAGTATTACCATTTCTTTACATAACAGTAACCCTATTTATCTATTCTTACTAAGACTGCCCAACCTGAAATATCTAAGAATTGCAGTTGACATCTTTACAGCTGCCTTGCGTTAATAGATGTAATCCGGATTGCCTGAATCATCAGAGCTCTTTCCGATCTATCTTTTCAAATGATATGATTCCACCTGAGAAGAAAATGTACTGCAGTCCAAAACTGTATACTATTTAATTTTTGTCTCATGTTTCTTTATTTCCTAAAATTTTTGGTACACCTGAATGCATGTTTTATCACCACCACCACCACCACTCCTGTAATAAATTTTCTTTTGCTTAGGTCTCATGCTGCTTAGTCAGACTACCAAGGGAGATTGGAAATCACACTTTTCCTGTGTTACTTCTGAGTGGAAGGTTTTGAGGGAAGTTGAAAACCTGCTTTGTGTGTCAAATAGTAAAAAAGAAATGTAGATATTAAATAACTTTGTACACCTGCACCATATATAGTTCAACTCAATAAAATTACTATTTAAGAGGAGGCAGTTGTAAATAGGTGGATCTTTGGAGCTTGCTTAAAGGTCTACAATAATGGAGCCTTATATATTTCAGCTGAAACAGAGTTCCACAGGCATGGGGCCACTGCCAAAAAGGCCCTCTCCCAAATTCCCATTAGCCTAATTGCTCTTACAGTCAGGCACACAAGCAGAGTCTCTGAAGCTGATCTCAAAGTGTGAGCAGACTACAGGTGAAGGCAGGAAGAGTGAACCTCTAGGCCTTGGGACTCTCCAAGAATAAGCCCCCTCACAAGTACCCATACCCCCTTCCCACCAGCCTTACTGCACACTCTCTGAGTGCTTTTGCCTGGATGAAGGATGGAGACTTTTGCATAGCTGCAATGAAGCCTTCTGTACAAAAGGTAAGAGTCATATCTGTTGCTCCACCCACTTTATATCTTTAACCCTACCCACCAGTGGCATGCAGTTTAGGCTAAAAAGGGTTTCCTAGCCCTACTCTAAGGTAACCTGGTCCCAAACCTTTAAAGAATAAGCTCAGTACAGTACTTTAAAATGGACCTGGAAATAAACTGGCAATTCATGCACCTGGTACAATCAATCAATCATTATTTGTTTGTCTGTTTGTTTGATTAAATTTGTATATCTTCATCCATAGATCTCAGGGCAGTTCACAACAAAAACATACAATATAAAAAAACACAAGAATAAAGGTTAAGTTTCAATACTTACATATGATGCATTTACTTACTTACTTACACATAGATAAATGCCTGAAAGCTAAAATACAGTCTAGAGTTACTGACCTCTCCCTGAAAGCATAGTAAGAAAAACTGACAAAAGAGAATTACATATTCTGATGGCCTCCACATCTGTGGATGTTCCAGGTAGTCTGAAGTTCCAGCTTCATCAGATACTTTGCCCATCACCATCAAACCACTATGGACTCCCACACTCACATATACAACCTCATCAAATTCGGTTTCCCCCCCTATTATGTGAGGGGGAATGTGACACCTTTTTATAAATCAAACTTTGTTAAGAATAGTATCATGAATGTTAATTAGTGACAATTTTTTTTAGCACTTTATTTTTCCATTTCCAAAGTTCATTGGTAACAATGAATGAATGGCAGCTACAAATAAATATTAGACAAGTTTGGCAGTTTTAGAGCTTTCAGCTTTGTTTACTAAATACAAGTAAACTAAACTTACTAAATTATATCACTCTCTATGGTGGGAAACTAGGATCTGGCCAGTGGATCCCACCTGCAGAGGCCAAGTCTGACAGTCACCTTTCATACAATGGACATCACCACTTTCTGGAAAACCCAAAGCATTGCTGTTTTTGTGTTGCTACAAAAGAGAAGAAACTCTAGGAAAATGAGGGGGGAAGCAGGTTAGGTTAATAAACTGGCTGATGACTGAAAGCCTATATGATGTTGTTGCTTAGTTGTTTAGTCATGTCCGACTCTTCGTGACCCCATGGACTAAGGCATGCCAGGCACTTCTGTCTTCCACTGCCTCCCGCAGTTTGGTCAGACTTATACAGCCTATATAGGCTGTATAAATTAATGGCTTTTAAAACTAAACATCCTGGTCTGGAGTGTCACACACACACACACACACACACACAGACGACAGATTACATTTAAAACAAGTATATTCAGGCAGCTGAAATGCCACCTTCAGTTTTTAATCAGAAATGCAATCTAGCTTGCAGGCGAATAAATGTTATTGTTCAAACTGTTATCCTAAAATAGGAATCCTATAAGAGAAAGTGAAAGTATCTGACCTCTGTTTAACCATGTTCCTTCTTTTGCACAAATGAAACCTGTAAGAACAAGGATCAGGGACTTCTGTTTGACTCCTCCTGTCTTATAAAGGAAACTAGAGAGCTAGAGAGGTAAAGGATTCATGTTGCAGGAAGCTTTCGCTGGCAGATTGCTATTAGGACCACCTGTTTGCATACATGCCTCTCAAAGCCCCAAGATCTGGTAAGACCCCACTTGGGGCTAGGGGGGGGCCTCCCTTCACTTACCAAGATCCACTGAGTTAGGGAATGGAGAACAGGTCTTTTCTGTAGTAGCGGCCTGCTTGTGGAGTACCCTCCTCTTAACTCTGTATGTTAAAGAGGATTTTGGTATGTATTCTGTGGTACATGCTCTTTTCTTACAGGGTGCTGGGTAAGCCTGCTGGAATTAGCCATTTCCCCTGGCAAACTGAGTGTGTACCTAGAATACACCCAACACTCCCCAGCTGCTGTGAATTCCAATGGATTTCCTAGCAGTGATGAAAGGTCTGGTGGATGCCCACCATTACTGATCTTCTCACTGTGAAGCCTCCTGAAACTTTAAAGGAATTCCAATATTTCCCACCAACAGGGCTTGAAAATATATGAGATAACCTACTATCAGAAGACAAATAGGGAGAGTTAGGTTGGTGCCTATTGCAGCCAAAGTTGGTTGATAATTCTGATTGGTTAAGCAGAACAGCTGTGTGAGCCAATTTTGCAACAGCAGGAGGAGAGTGTGATTTGGGGAAGGATTGTAGCTCAGTGGTTAGTAGTTCAGTCTCCGGCATCAGCAGATACAGCTGGCAAACACTCTGGCCTGAAACCCTGGAGAGCAGCTGCCAGTCAGTGTAGATGGACAAATGATCTGACTGAGTATAAGGCAGCCTCCTATGTGCCTAATGCAGTCAACAGTGGCTGCCTGCCTGCAGGTGTGACCAACCACACAGTGGCCTCCTCTATGCTGCAGGAAACATTTCCTGCAGCTTAAACAATACCATTTGCTTTTAAAGCATGTGTCCTCAGTCTGATGTGGTTGGCATTGGGTTGTTAACTTCCCCTTCTATTTTTGCAATAGTTCCTGTTTGAAAGCACTATTTCAAAATGAGTCACTTACCACATGCAGCCATGGGAGGTGGCTTCAATCTTCATTAATATTCTGAGTGCAACCAAGGAAGAGGAAGAACAATAATTCAGTTTGCCTGGACTGTGTGATCTCCAACACTTGGGTAAGGTAAGCAGTTGGTAACACTAGCAAACTATCTTTCAGCAGCTACAGTTAGGATTCCCAATGTAGGGTCTGTGACACTATTCAATGCAATGAGTAGCATCAGACATAGTGCATGTATCTCTGTAACAGTGTGTTTCAGGAGTAATTGTGCTCTGCTTCACAAGCTGCTGTAAAATGTCAAATTATATTCCAAAGCAATGCTGCTTTGTCACTGCACAGAAGGGAGAGGCCCCATTAAACTAGCATTTGGACACACACAAATGTTGCTAATGCAGGAAATACCCCTTTAAAATCAATGGGACATTCTGGCGGTTTGTAAACTGAAAGTAAGTATTTGCATAAGAAGAGCAAATGTTCCTTTGCAGTATTTGTAAAATGCTCTGAGGGTTGTTTAAAAAAACCCCACACACAAACAGGCAGTGTATAAATTTTATGAAATTAATAAACTAAATACGTAACCGTGTACCAGTAATCTGACAAGTACTCTGCCTAATGCCTTAAATTATTTTTTAGTAGAAGTTGCTTATCTGTAGCCCATATTTCCACAGTGCTTGGAAATAATGAATAAAAGCTTGTATTGACAACCAGCACGAATCTCTTTCCACTGTCAGCATTATTATTATCATTATTAATTAAATTTATATACCGCCCTTCATCCAAAGATCACAGGGCAGCTCACAACATAAGAAATGAAAAATGAGAGCAAAAATATGCCATAAAGCAAACCAATAACTCCCCTCCCACAAACAATTTAAAAGGCCATAGGATGTTAATCAGCCAAAGGCCTGGCTATAGATAAACATTTTCACCTGGTGCCTAAAGATATGTAATGAAGGTTCCAGACGAGCCTCGTTCTCATGTTGCCACCCTCCAGATCTCTCATGGAGGAGGCACACAAAGAAGGGTCTCAGAGGATGATCATTTCTGCATCCTCCACCATTTAAGACACCCTCTAAAAGGATAGATGAGAATAGGACTTGCCTTGTAGCACTTTTCACAGTGCATTTGCTAGCTGTAGTGCTTTCCGATGAAATGTGCAAAAATCCATGTAAATGTGAATAAACAAATAGGAGATGTTAACTCTGATTTGTGTGAAATAATATGGAGCCTGGCCAGTGTAGGCTTTACGCTTACCTTACAGAGTGATTTAGACTAATCAAACAATGAAAGCTTCGTGTGGGAAAACAAACTCCTGCCTCCACTGAATCACCTCTTGGGGTAGTTGGCGGGGTGCAAGCAGGATTTCCTCCTCCCACACAATTCCTTCCCTAGTTTTTCCCCTCAGAAGTTGAGGACTGTCACGCAGAGCTGCCTTGGAGAGCAGTAATTGACTCTCATGGCTATGTTTTTTGCTTGAAAGATAGTAGCAACATGTCGCTTGACTTGATAAGAGACTTCAGGGACACGAGATACCGTAGCTGCAGACTTTGAAACAACAGCCTGTTCAGTCTTCGCTGCAGGTCCTTGTTTTTTGAAAACACTGTAGAGTCTGCTGAGGTCTCCTTGAACTTGTTGAAACATAACCTCAATTATGCTAAAAAGTTTGCCTGGTTAACAAAGGAGGGGAAAGAGCCAGTTTTTTCTTTAGCAGAAAGTGTCTGCATTAGTTTTTGTTTTTGAAATGCAAATACCCTTAGTGCAAGGTGGGGGGCCTAGTGATTATCTCAGCCAGGTGGGGAAGGGGACAATCTCCTGCTGAGGTCCTGAAGAAGATCCCTCCTCGGAAGCTGTTATTTGCAGTGGTGCCAAGCGCAGCAACCTCCTTTTCCAAGTGAGTCATAGTTGTGCTTGCAGCAACTTTCCACGCTGCAGCGATAAACTAGCAGGAAATGGGAAACAATTCCCTCGTTGCTGGAACCAGTGCTTCTCCCTCGATAGAGGAACTCCACTATCTCAGCTGAATTTGCAACAAAACTTCCGTTTGGGGCAGCCACCGGTGCCTGTGCGTGTTGACTCTCACAAGTAAATCCCAATGCGTTCAGTGGGGCTTGCTCTTCCCAGGTAAGTGTGCAGAGGGTTGTGTCTTTCTTTCATTTTTGTTAATGTTCCCCCCTTGCCTTCTTCCTTTCTCTTATTTGCCTGTTCATTGCTCACAAACTGGTCTTCATTCACTTCCTGCCATCCGGTTAGCATATCTTTAAAACACATTCGGAGTACATTTCCTCCCCTCAAATAATTTTGGGCACCGTAGTTTGTTCAGAGTGGCTGGGAATTGTTTGTGATGGATAAACTACAGTGCCCAGAATTCTTTGAGTAGGAAACGTGCTTCAAACGTGCATTAAAGGTGTAGCGTGTTTGCAGCTGTAATTTGTGGTATTATTCCTTCCACACACCCGTTCCCCCTTCAATTACAGCCAGATCCTAGGCACCTTTTATTCAGAATAATATATTGCTGAGTTTCATAGGACTCGCTCCTAAGCAATGTGCCTAGGATTGTGAAGTCATTAGATGAAAGTCGCAAAACATGTACAGAGTGTGTTTCCTTCAGTTCTGCATAATTGCATTTCAGATCCAACAGTGTTCTTGACTATTGACCCAGAGAAACTTATGCACTTGATTCTTTTGCTCTAACAACATATCAGTAGTTCCAAAGTATAGAGTTAAAGGGATGGGTAAGATAAAATGCCCGGGACGCAGGTGGCGCTGTGGGTTAAAGCCTCATTGCCTAGGACTTGCCGATCGAAAGGTCGGCAGTTCAAATGCCTGCGGCGGGGTGCGCTCCCGCTGCTTGGTCCCAGCGCCTGCCAACCTAGCAGTTCGAAAGCACCTCCGGGTGCAAGTAGATAAATAGGGACCGCTTACCAGCGGGAAGGTAAACGGCGTTTCCGTGTGCGGCTCTGGCTCGCCAGAGCAGCGATGTCACGCTGGCCACGTGACCCGGAAGTGTCTCCGGACAGCGCTGGCCCCTGGCCTCTTGAGTGAGATGGGCGCACAACCCCAGAGTCTGTCAAGACTGGCCCGTATGGGCAGGGGTACCTTTACCTTTACCTTTTTAAGATAAAATGCCCCTCTTTCCGGCATGGTGTGTTTCGTTTTTTTCTGGTGTCCCAGCTCAACATCTCACTTTGTGCGATGAGGCTGTGATTTAATTGTTGTAACCTGACACAAACCTTTACTCTGGAATAATCCCTACTGAGCATAGTGGGATTTATTTTGCACAGGATCAGTTTACACCATGTGAATTGTGTCCAATTAAGTTATACTCAAGAGCAGACCTACTGAAATCAATGTTAGCCATGACCATTATTTTTAATGCATCTGAGTAGGACTAACATTGCATACAACCCTGTGTAGGTGGCACAGTGCATTGTGTACCTTTGGAGGTGATGGGTACATTTTGTGTTTCTCGTTTACCATCGAAACCCTCCTCTCAAAATCATTAGGTCCAGAGTCCAAAATTATCTAGTGGCACCAGTGTGTATTTGCCTTGCAGGGATTTTTGTTAGCTTTCCATCTTCTTGATAACAGCACATATATTACTCAGAGCATTTTAAAGGAACATTTCTAGATAACCTTTCTGCATCACTATTTTAATATTTAGAAGTCGTTCCTAGAATCATAGAATCATAGAATCATAGAGTTGGAAGAGACCACAAGGGCCATCGAGTCCAACCCCCTGCCAAGCAGGAAACACCATCAGAGCACTCCTGACATATGGTTGTCAAGCCTCTGCTTAAAGACCTCCAAAGAAGGAGACTCCACCACACTCCTTGGCAGCAAATTCCACTGTCGAACAGCTCTTACTGTCAGGAAGTTCTTCCTAATGTTTAGGTGGAATCTTCTTTCTTGTAGTTTGGATCCATTGCTCCGTGTCCACTTCTCTGGAGCAGCAGAAAACAACCTTTCTCCCTCCTCTATGTGACATCCTTTTATATATTTGAACGTGGCTATCATATCACCCCTTAACCTCCTCTTCTCCAGGCTAAACATGCCCAGCTCCCTTAGCCGTTCCTCATAAGGCATCGTTTCCAGGCCTTTGACCATTTTGGTTGCCCTCATCTGGACACGTTCCAGTTTGTCAGTGTCCTTCTTGAACTGTGGTGCCCAGAACTGGACACAGTACTCCAGGTGAGGTCTGACCAGAGCAGAATACAGTGGCACTATTACTTCCCTTGATCTAGATGCTATACTCCTATTGATGCAGCCCAGAATTGCATTGGCTTTTTTAGCTGCCGCGTCACACTGTTGGCTCATGTCAAGTTTGTGGTCAACCAAGACTCCTAGATCCTTTACACATGTACTGCTCTCAAGCCAGGTGTCACCCATTTTGTATTTGTGCCTCTCATTTTTTTTTGCCCAAGTGCAATACTTTACATTTCTCCCTGTTAAAATTCATCTTGTTTGTTTTGGCCCAGTTCTCTAATCTGTCAAGGTCGTTTTGAAGTGTGATCCTGTCCTCTGGGGTGTTAGCCACCCCTCCCAGTTTGGTGTCATCTGCAAATTTGATCAGGATGCCCTTGAGTCCATCATCCAAGTTGTTGATAAAGTTGTTGAATAAGACCGGGCCCAAAACAGAACCCTGTGGCACCCCACTAGTCACTCTTCTCCAGGATGAAGAGGAACCATTGATGAGCACCCTTTGGGTTTGGTTAGTCAGCCAGTTACAAATCCACTGAGTGGTAGCATAGTCAAGACCGCATTTTACCAGCTTCTTTGCAAGAATATCATGGGGCACCTTGTCAAATGCCTTGCTGAAATCAAGGTAAGCTACATCCACTGCGTTCCCTTCATCTACCAGAGTTGTAATTCTGTCAAAAAACGAGATCAGGTTAGTCTGACATGACTTATTTTTCAGAAATCCATGCTGACTATTGGTGATCCTGAAATGAGAACATTTCACATTACTAAAGCTTTATGTTAGAATGCTTAGGGTATGTTTGCACAAGCCTGGATTTTATTTTCATGTTCTTCCAGTTTAGTTTGATTTCTCCTTTGACAGTACAGGCTGTAGCCTGTAAGCAAGCTAACCTTTAATCCTTGCTAATTTCACTGCTGCCACCAGGTGAAAATATCTCCCCATTCATGCATTTCCCCCTAACCCACCCCCATCCCCACTGAACAGCTATTTAACCACCTGGACTTCAGCTGACCCATCCCACTCTCAATACTGGGTAGTGTGTGATGGCAGTTGTGTGTGGAGTGAATAACAAGACCTCACACCAAGCTTTTCTAAAACACATTGTGTATTTACTTACAGGTTTAGCAAGGCAACACATTTTTTAGGAAATGGTTTCTTATAGGGGGAACCTCAATTTTTACATTTTTAGCAGTTGCCCATAAGAGTAGTTGATTTATCTATTTTGGTTTTTTAAATCTTTAAATACTTTATTGAAACAATACTTTAAAAACAAACAAACAATAAACAAACCACAAAACAAACCAGTCTGCTTCTCTGACCAAACCAGTACTTAAAATTTGTATCCTCAGTTCAGCTTCTGCATCCCTTTGTAGTTTTCTCTGGGCTCCTTTGCTGTGATTCCTAACTGTGGTTTCCTAACACTTCCCAGTGTTTCAGGTCTCTGAAATGGTTTCATCACTTTCTCCCTCTTGCAGCTTTTTACGTTTCTAACTCCACAACCTTTTGCTGAACTCCCATATTCTTTAGCTGGACTTGTAGACCATATTTTCACTCCCCCTTCCACCCTTTTAACTAGGCACAAAGAGAGTCTTGGTTAAGAACAAGGATTAACCTTTGACCTTCCTTTAAGGAAAAACTTTTGACCCTCCTTTGAACAACTTCCAGCACAAAACAGACCCTTCTGCTTTCTGTTAATATTTGACCCACTTACACGTGGCAGTTTCTAAAGCAAAAAAGCAAGTTTTTGACGAGTCTAGTTTTGAAACCAAAACCCCCCAAAATGACATGCTCTTTACAAGTCTTTTGCTTTATTGCTTTGGAATGGGTTATTTTTAGTCATCTCGGTTTTTAGCATGGATACACCAGTGGATACACTCCTTACTGGAGTGCTGGAGGAGAGGAATCTCCATCTAAAAATAGCTAGGGCCGTATAATATCATAAAAATCATCTGCAAACCCTGCAATAAGAGGGAAAGGAAAACACAGGTATTGATGGGAATGGGTGAATAAGTGAACAAGCTGTCTTTTTAACTGGCTGGGATGAGGGACAATACAGAAAGTATGAAGCAAATTATGGAAATGTCAGGATGTGTTTAATGAGATGCTAACTTGATTACTAACACAAATCTTGGATATGACCAGAAGTAGAAACTGGATGGGTTGCAGACAGTGCTTTACAGTTGGGTATAAATCACACTGGAAGTGGCTCACCCCGAGCCACAATTCTAGTTTCCTGGCCATGGTCTTGCTGCTGCTTACCAGAACATAGATGGGGAGGCAGGAGGGAGGTTGGGGCTGTGCAGATGCACCAGTGATTTTGGAAGTTGAGGGATAGCTCAGTCAGTAGAGCATGAGATTCTTAATCTCGGGGTTGTAGGTTTGAGCCCCATGTTGGCTAAAAGATTCCTGCATTGCAGGTGGTTGGACTAGGTGACCCTTGTGGTCCCTTCCAACTCTACAATTCTGTGATTCTGAAGCCAAACCAGCAGTTCTGTAGAGCACCTGAACAGCCTTGACCTGTTCACCAACTCAGCCCTTTTCAGTAAATGGCAGCAATGCTACTGCTGGGAAGGTAGTGTTGCAGTTCTGCCCCATCTGGTAAACTGCTACTGAATTGCATGCAGCATAACTGGAGGAAAGCTTGGGACCAACAGCATGGACATTTAGGAAAATATTACACCATTAAACTTATTAATGTACAGAACGATGTCTGAAAATAATAACTTTATCTTGCCACAAGCATTTCCCTCTGCCATCTGTAGTCCATACTAACGTCATATCACACTTTTTCTGTGCGTTTCAGCATTCGTTTGATGTGAGGCTTTAACTGGTTCACACCCACAGAACACTGGCTGGCTGAATAAATGGAGAATGAGTCGGACCTTGATTTTTCTGAGTTTTTAGCTGCTGGGCTGCGCATCTGTGTGGAGCAGTATCTACTCAAGAAGCGACCTGCCCATTATATGTGAACAGGAAACTTGCAGAGCAAAAAGTCTGACATAGGCAATAAAGTTAAACCACACTGCATGATGCTTTTGCCTCATAGAAAGTTTTTTAACTATGAAATCCAGCTGACTGAGTGAAGGATGCAGTTCAGGAAAAAGCTGTGGTGCATCCTGGCCCTCTGCCTTGCGTTTTTCCTTTGGAAGGTTTACAAGGCTGTGTATATGGACCCTTCGCCTTCCTCTGGAGAATGGCTGCTGATGGAGTCTCCCTGGGAGGGAAATATGTGCAGCCAGAACAGATGCACAGAGCATAGCAAGTTGGACTGGTTTTGTGATCACTTTGATGCCTCAGTAAACTGCCTGCTGACTCTTAGAAATCCAGAGGTCCCCTCGGAGGTTCTGCAGTGGTGGCTGGTGAGTGTTGCACCACATTAATGACAAACACGCAGAAAGGCTCCTCCCTGCTGTGTCCATTGAGCGAAATGAAACACAGAGCATCTCCTTACTTCTTTGAGTGCTCAGAGGTTCTAGCAGTGCACTGCATGCCTTTTTTTTGTTTGGTGTTTGTTTTGTTTTTAACTCCCAACTTCTCCAGGAGGTCCAGCATCAAGGCCAGCTGCTATAAATTACTTTGAGGTGGGTCCTTCTCCCGGAATGGTCCTGCAGTTCCCCTCTCATACAGGAATAGCAGCACCAAATGCAGAGCAGGAAGAGTTGGCAAATGTTTAACCTGCTCTGCATTTGTTCAGGCCACTAATCTTCACCTGTCTGTGCTGGAGGTCCAGCCCATTGAAATTAGGCAGGCTCCAACATCTACATTTCATCAGATCAGCACTGGGTTTTGGGTGGTGTGGGCAGTTCCCCCCCATAGGGCATTATGCTGAAGGGGCGCAAAATTGAGAAGATCCATAACTGAGATGATCCATTTGGGAGTGCCCAATTTTGGCCTCGCACCAGGCGTCATATTAAAAAATATTAATGAAGTCCAACCATCCAGTGGCGTAGCGTGGGTTATCAGCACCCGGGGCAAGGCAAGTAATTTGCGCCCCCTAACCCGTGGATTTCCCTAACCCTCAGATGTTGCGCCCGGTGCGGCCGGCCCCCTCTGCACCCCCCACGCTACGCCACTGCAACCATCAGATACCAAAGTCTCTCCTATTACTACAGGCTTTCTTAGAAGGACAGCACATGGCGTTTCCGTGCACTCTGGTTTCCGTCACGGTGTTCTGTTGTGACAAAAGTGGTTTAGTCCTGCTGGCCACATGACCTGGAAAGCTGTCTGTGGACAAACATCAGCTCCCTTGGCCTGAAAGTGAGATGAGCACCACAACTCCACAGTCACCTTTCACTGAACTTAACCGTCCAGGGGTCCTTTCCCTTTTACCTTAGAAGGATAAGTTGACTCATGGGTCAGTTTTTCTGGGAAACTATTTTCATTTATTGCAGTGTTGTACACTGCTATGATATTTGCTAATATTTAGCCAGGCAAACTGTCTCCCTGAGCAACTCTGGGAGGAAGGCACAGATATAAATTCAATAATTTTTTTAAATATAATTTTTATTAACAGGCCAATCAAATCACATTATTTCCAAATCACATTAGTTCCAAATTATACAGCCAGATTTTTAAATTTTTGTTGGGGGTACCCATACTTCAAGCTCCGAAAAGGGGTCCAAACATCACTTATATTGCTGCTTTAATTAGACAATTCTATCCAGTTCTATCCAGATAGTCTCTTTATTACTTTCCTCATCTTCTTGTTGTTATCATATGTTCCTTTCTTTGCGATCTCTGATAATCTTCACAAGCGGGTTGAAAACAAACATCCTCTGTGTGGGTTTTACACTCTCCAAAAATCATATCACATAAGGACAGACGCCATTTCCACACCTCCATAAATAACTTTCCCTCAGTCTGTCCGTTGATTTATCCAGGCTTGCCAAACATATCTCAGAGGGCTCTGCCAGGTCTAGATCACATTCCAATAACCATTCGCATTCCAATGACCCTGGTCCTCCTCCCCCCGTCCTTCTTAGGCAAGCCTGTCTTGGCGAGACGCCATTTGAAACTGCGTCATAAAACCTTCCTCCGTTCTCCGATGTTTACCAATCCTCTCTTTGATCAATGATTCACTCCACACAGTTCTTAAATTCCTGCTTGTGATTAATAAATTGCAATGATTCTTCTCTCTGGAGTGGAGGGTTATTAATACTCACATAAGGCCAAAAAAAAAAGAAAAGTTTTTTCCTCCACCCCCTTTCCATTTCACTCCAAACATACCAGTCTCTTAATGGTGATTCATCACTTGATTTATTTGTCCCGCCCGTCGCTCCGCTCACAGAGATCCATTAATCAGCAGTCTTTCTCCCAATCTTCGCTTGATGTATGTGCTTTAGCTTCTTTCCAATTATGTATTTCCAATTATATATTTCAAGCCAAAGCGAACCAGTGCGCTAATTGGAGACAGCATCAGGAAGAGCCGACTTCACACAAGGGCTTGTGCCAAGTATCCGCACCCCCTTCTTTCGAATCCGGGGGTGAATTATGGACACCGCTGGCAAGGCAGTCCCCCCCATCCCCTTGGGAGGGCTGGGAAGGCTGCATACTTCCCATAGGAGCCTCTTAATTACCTCATGTGGGTCGGAGAGATGTTATTGTCGGCCATCTTCCAATGCGCCCCCTGGTGGCCCCATAAAATTACTAAATAAAGTCACTATTTATTGCTTTATAACTATTTATTAAAGCAACCATTACTCATCATTTAGCCCATGGTCATAATATCCCTAACCAAAGGACGATCTGGCCAGCTGGTTTGACCAATCTTAAGCAGTCCTTCCAGCTCCATTAACTCTCTCTTGTATATATACCCAGGAGTCTCTCAATAATGAGGAAAGAGTCCTGGCTGCAGCACCAGGAAAGCCACTGGGTGGGAGATGTACAGAGGCCAACTGCTTTACCCAAAGAGAGCTCCTGTGCTTTCATAGTTGCGTGGCAGGGAGAAGCCACCCAGCAGAAACGTCTTCCATTTCTGAGATAAAAAAAGCAGCAGTAACAGCACATGAACAATGCTTTCCTGATTGACAGCACAGGAGCCACCTTTGCATGAGGCATTCTCGCTAAATATATTTGCCTTTGTTCTGTATCTCTATTCAGAATAGTTTGCAGTCAGTCAATTGTACCATCAAATATTTCTCTTTTGTGATCTGTTTAAGCAGGCAGTTCCATTTTTTATATATAAAAACGATGCTATTGGAAAGCAGGTTCTACGCCCCCTCCCTTAATGTCCTCTGTTAGTATTTATTAATAATAAAAGTAATTTTATCTCATCCTCCTCAAGGAGCCCAGGGTGGTCATAACAACAT
The DNA here is from genome assembly GCF_964106915.1 of Podarcis gaigeae. Taxonomy (NCBI): domain Eukaryota; kingdom Metazoa; phylum Chordata; class Lepidosauria; order Squamata; family Lacertidae; genus Podarcis; species Podarcis gaigeae. Next base: position 31,383,880 of record NC_139682.1, read on the forward strand.
TCTGGGAGGAAATTACAATATATATATATATATATATATGCTTTCGTAGATTTTCACGGGTACAGGAATGCAGGTTTTGGTGTCCTCGGGTGTCTTCCCGTGTAAAAGTTGGGGTGTCTAGGCGACGTTTCGACGAGGTCTCACTCGTCATCTTCAGGCTGGTGCTTTCGGCTTCTTGTTACTGGAACAGAGCGGGATCTCAATGTTTGAGTTCCTATAAATACTGTAGAGGGGGTGTGGTGTCTAGCCTCCAATGTTCTGGGCAGAGAGGAAGTTCCCAGGCTAGTGTGCCTTTTCTTCTTTTGTTCCTTAATTACTTGAGAGATACCTTGAGTGATTTCTTGAGTGATATCCTGAGTATCACTTAGGTGGGTCATTAGGTGTGGATTAGTTGCTAAAGTCTTTGTGTCTTGACCTCTTGAACTTTGTGAAGAGTTTTCCTGAGAAGATGGCTGTATTGCACTTAGTTGTGCTTTGGCTTGGCTTCGTGTATAGGGGCGAGCTGTGGTTTTGTGGCTTGTGTCAGCCAGATCTGTGTAGGGATTGCAGGGGGGTGCAGCATCCGGAGGTGCCACCATGGATTGGCTACTGGATGGTGTCAGTAATTCATCTGTGGAGAGGGTCTGGGTTTGGGTCTGGTGTGGTTGATTGGTGTTGGCGTTCTGTGTGCCTCTGGATCTGGTGTCAGTTTTTGTGGGGAGGGCTAATTTCCAGATGTCTGGCAAGCGGGATGTGTCGTCACGCTTGTTCATGTTGTGAGGGTGTTTCTCTATCTCGATGGCTTCCATGATTATTCTCTTGTGGTGATGTTCCGTGTTAAAGAGCAATTTGGAATCTGCAAAATTAATTTCGTGTCCTGTTTCTTTCATGTGTTGGAAAAGAGAGGAAGTTTTTTCTTCTTTTTTGACGGCATTCTAAAAGCATGCTTTGTTCCATTAGAGGCTGCAAGGATATCAGGATGGAAGCCAACTCCAGAAGATAATAAAGCACTTGTTTGACATCCTTCACTCCCCTCCTGTTACAGCCCAGGATTTTAGCCAGTGTGGAACATGTGCTGTGGTGGGCAATTCAGGGAGGCTGAAGGGCTCTAAATATGGAAAAAAGATTGACTCTCACCACTTTGTGCTGAGGTAAGTGGAGTAAAGTATATACTGTACGCCCTACGTTGGGTTTCATAACATTAGTGTGAATAATGCTGAAAAGTATTTTTGTGTGGCTGCTATAATGTATTGTAGTATTATGGCTGATGAGAAACCATTCCTTTGCTAGGGAGATTATTTGTTAATAGGTCAGAGTGATTGGCTGATGAGAAATAATTGTTGGGGGTATGATCTCTTGATACTTTAAATCTCTCTCTCTCTCTGATGGTTAACACTGAAGACTCAGCCACAGCCACAGAATCATAGTTGGAAGAGACCATTTATCATTTACTAATTAATGTCTCTCTTAATGAAGCCATCACCTTCCATTAGGGTTAATAGGATTATTACCCAACAAAATATTGTTGAGCAGTATTTGTAATTCAAAAGGATTACTATGGTTGCTGCTATTCTAATCATCAGCATCATTTAGACCCTTCGAGTGCATAAGGCAGGGGTCAGCCGGTCCACCGTCCCTCAGACCATGTGGTGGGCTGGACTATGTTTTGGAAAAAAATAATGAATGAATTCCTATGCCCCACAAATAACCCAGAGATGCATTTTAAATAAAAGGACACATTCTACACATTCTACTGTAAAAACACGCTGATTTCTGGACCATCCACAGGCCGGATTGAGAAGGTGATTGGGCTGCATCCGGCCCCTGGGCCTTAGGTTGCCTACCCCTGGCATAAGGCATTACCATAAGCAAAGAAGAACAGTTCCTTGTGCCAGAATGGGGATTACAGTCTAAATTCTGAAATGGTGGGGAGATGCAAAGGCAGAAGCAGCTAGAGAAGTTGGGATGTGTGTAACAAAAGTTGCATATGCGAATAGTTGCTGGGAATAACAATCCCAACTCCAGATTTGAAAATAAAATCTGGTAACCTACAGTCCTGAAGAATGGCATCTGATTGATGTCCCTAGGCCTCAGCCCATCAAGTGTCAGATTCAGACTTTGACCGTTCCCATGTTTCTGGACTGGATATTTTGTGAAGCATCTGATCATGTTTCTTATGTCCTTTGAGGATGAACACAGCACAAACTGCAGGTTTTGAGGAAGATGTTGGTACAAGAACCACGCACCATTTCATGTACCCAGAGAGTGCTGTGAACCTGCATGCTGGCGTCCATCTTGTGCTCGTCCCCTTCAAACCTCTGGATCTCAAATGGCTAGCTAGTGCTTTTTCCTCAGGAGAAATTAAGCGGTGAGCACTTTGTCTAACTGGAGTACAAAACGCTAGGCAAGTACTACAGCGGGAACAAAACCTTAAGCATTCATTTATGGGGCAGGTTCCTTTGGGCACAACGTCTGCACTGTGAGAGGATATTCTGTACAGGTCTGCTTGAACCCCTTAAAAAGACAGCATTGAGCTGGAAAAGGTGCAGAAAAGAGAAATCAGAATATCAAGGGGCTGGAGCATGTCCTATGTGAGTAAATGTTACGATGTTTGTGGGGTTGCTGTTTTTTAGTTTAGAAGGGATTTACCAGTATAAGGAAGACATCATAGATAAAATATAGATGAAGTAGAGAGAGAGAGCGCTTTATTTCTTCCTCTCCCATGGTATTAGAATCTGGGGTCACCAATGAAGCGAAATGGTGGGAGTTTCAGGACAGACAAAATGAAGTACTTCTCCAAACAGTGCATGATGAGGATTTCATTCCTCACGATAAACATCCCTTGCTATGAGCAGAGTTGGTTTCTTTGCGCCTTTACATTCAGTCAGTAGGGAAATCTTGAAGTGACCCTTAAAAGCTTCAGTGAGACTACAAATTTGTCCACTATGGGCTTAGGTCAGTGCTGCAAATGTAGGGAAATATGCTTGTAATAACAGGAGCGCACCCGGTCAATCATTATTCAGGGAGTTGCGTGACTCTCCAGGAATGGGTTTTATGTATACTGAACACTGGAGGGAGAAAAATAGGAAGTTTGATGGTAAGAGTAATAAAATGATGAATGCTATTCTTCCATTTCTTTCATAGTACATACCAAAGAGTCAAGCCCTTCATTGAAGCTGACAAAAGTAAGGTAAGTTGTGAATGCAGGCAATACATTGATTCAGATCTGTCATTGCTTCTTTATTCTGTGAATTTAAGGACTGATATGTGCAACTGCAGTGTTTTGGTTGTTTTTACAAAAATTGTCAGTGTGGACCCCACAGTCTTATTCCAGGACCCTAGAATAGAGGTAGAGGAGCTTTAATCTCCTCCTGCCCCAACTATGCTCCCAATCCATATCCTCCCCTGCAATTTTATGGGGGGTGGAAGGGATAGCATTGAAGCAAATGGAAGATTTCACTGCAGTGCAAATTGAACGGAGGCCTTTTCATTATCAAGTGAGGATGGGTAGTGGGTATAAAGCCATCCAACCCCTATGCTAAAATCCTGATCCAGACTGGGGGCCCCACACTGGCAATTTCTGTAAACAAAAGAAGACAAAAAAACAAAAAACCAACTTGGCACTTAAAAGCATAACTACAGAGCTTACATAAAATGTAATTTTAATGGGCCAGCTTTTAGGGGCGAGGAAAAGGTCATGGAGTAGAACAACGGAAGTCTTGAGGTTTCCGTCTGAAAATGAACAGCTTCATTAATTTCAACAATCCAAGAGTAAAATTCTGTTTTACCTTCTGAAATAAATCGTTAGGCTAGAGGTTTTCAACCTTTTTGGGTCCATGGCTCCCTTGACCAACTGCATTCTTTCTGCGGCACCCCGTGGGGCTCAGAGGCCCAGTTATGTCACCCCTTGCCTACATAGCTGGCAGCCCCTCACCCTTTTTTGAACACCCTCCCTTGTGGAGTGTTCTCTCAGCTTCCTCTCTTCTCCTTGGGAGTCCTCTGAGCAGCTGCAGCTGCCCCCCCCCCCGGTCTCTGAGCTGCCCCCCACAAAGAGAGCGGTGCCTCCTCCCACTGCCCCACAGGGCCTGGGAAGTACCCCCTGACCAGCTCCAGAGGCACCATTTGCCTGAGCTCATAGCCGGGGCTGCTGCAACAAACGGGTGTTGCAAGCCTTTGGGAGGCAGAGACGCGACAAGGCATCAGAGGAAAAGGAGGGAAGGAAAGAGGGGCAGAGGGCAGTGTTGCCCACAACACCACTGACCATCATTCAAGGCACCCCAGGCTGCCACGGCACACTGCTTGAAAACCACTGCATTAGGCCTTTGAGTCTAATGAAACACTGTACTGGAAAACTTGTATTTGTATTATTTACATCCTTTCCTCCCTCCAAGGAGCTTCAGATGGCACATGGTTCCCCTGCTCCGCACACTGTCATCACGTGACCCCTGTGACCTCGCACACATTCTCGACCGTGTGAGGATTTGAACCCTGTTCTTCCAGGTCCTAGTTCAACACTCCTGAGCCCTACAGCACAAGTTCAGAAATGAAAAACTAATACATATTGGGTTTAGGTTACTCATGACTGGAGCGACTAATGTTTAAAAAGGCAAGGGCTGTTGTGATTGCTTTTACTTAAGTTTTAAGGAAATATTTATTGAAGGTAATTTTGTACTTTTATATGAACTGATGTTTCATGTGTTTATGTGAACTTGGGAGATTTAATTTTATCAAGCAGCATGAATTTGCTTTAAGTAAAGACCAACACCTTTGCTTTTAATATGTTGAGCATAAGAGTCACAAACCATCTCATTCTCATTAGCGATGCTTGTGGCAGGTGGGACAATTTGAGGAAGAGGAGGCTATGACCATAGGCGAGAGCTTCTCAGTCCAAATGTTTTTCTTCTCAGGTCTTAATACTGAACCCTGCCTTCCTAAAATATATTCACGATAAATGGATGAAGCGCTTTGGAAGGTATCCATCCACTGGATTCGCCGCGCTGCTTTTTGCTATCCATACTTGCAAACAGGTATGTACAGTGATCTCCAGATGTCTACAGATACAGGCTGCTGTTGCTATTGGGGTGTAGTGCATTTGATTGTGCGGCAACTTGCCTCTTTGGGCCATGTTAAAAAAGCAACTTTTCTCACAACTGATTTGGTGACAGAATGGTAGTTCAGAAAGTACATGGGCAGAGTCCCTCAGAAAACAAGATAGTCCTCTCCCATGTTTTGAAACACTGAAGTTGACTGAAGAGATTGCATGTGGCTGGTATTGAAACTGTGCTGGATGTCTTATGTCTTGATCACTAAGTTGCAATATAAGGATATATTTTTTAAAAAAACACACCCTAAAAATTACTCAAATTATACAGAAACAAGCAGGCCCTGATAATAAGCTGAATATGCTACAAGCTGGCAGTGTGACGTTCCATTTTTGTTTCATTGTCTTTGCATAAAAATCCATCTCCTCTTAAAGAATGAACTAACTAAAATTCCACAAAGCCCCAAATTAAATTAGGAGTGACGCTGGAGGAAGGGTATCTATTAAGCAGCTATTACAGTAAATTCTGTTTGTTAATGTAGTAGGGTATGTTTCACATTTAAAAATCTTAGCAGTGACGAGGTTAATTTCAGCAATCTTTATATAATGGAGTCTGCTTCCGTGAAATGTGGCCACTCCTTACAGGGTTAGATTATTGATTATTAAATTTAAGACAGCTTTATTGAGAGATAACAAAACAAGCAGGAGAAGTTAATATATTATGAAACAGAAGGGGGTGTGGAGGAAAGTCATGGGGAGCAGGGTGGGGGCACTGTATTTATCTTTTTTATTGAGACAATGTTATTGTGGATGAACAATTTTTTTTTTTTGCAAAACTTACTTTTTTTGTTGTGTTTTAAAGAATCTTTTATTATTGATGGCTGCATGTAGCTGACCACCACTCAGTGGGAAAGGTCTGTTGCACTTGTGCCCAGCCTGCAGGCTTCTGAGAAACAGAATGCTAGATTAGGTAGCAGCTTTTGGGCTACATAGGCCTCATACTTTCATTTCTTTCCCCATAATGTTTTGTGTGGCAGGTCTCTGCATTTGGTTTCGGAGCAGACAGCAGAGGGAACTGGCACCACTACTGGGAAAAGAATCGGTACGCTGGAGCTTTCCGCAGGACTGGAGTCCACAATGGCACTTTTGAACTGGCACTCATTGAGAGACTAGCAGCTGAAGGCAGAATATCATTTTATAAATAGCTTGTCACTAATCCAAGAAAGGGGAACCCAAATCCTAGGACCAATGATGGTCTTTTGAGCCACAAGAGAAACAAGGTGGATGGATTAGAGATGGAAGCACAGTTCAGCAGCCCAGCGCTACTGCACCCGGCGCAGGTATGTATGTATATACACATACATACACAATGTAACACCACTTCTGAACACTTTCTTAGCAAGAGGGTCAACTTGAAATGTTTTTCTTTAAATTCGGACAACATCGGCTATCTCCGATAGCTGACTTTGTGCTTCTCTTTCATTGCATTTTATGGACAATATAGGTTGCTTTATTCTTGGACAGAGATTTCAAAAGGCTGATATTGACAGTCCCTCCCAGGCCTACATTTGTGCTAAAGCCACTGTTATTTAAGTGGTATGCTAAGTATAAGGTATCAGAGGAGCAGGGAAGCAAGCACAGATATTCTTGGCTGCAATGCTATTTGATACAGAGTGTTGAAATGTAAGTAAAAAGAAAGCAAATATTACACGACTTTATTAAAACTTCTTTCCTGAGAATTTGGTCCAAACAAACATCCTAAGGGGTAGCACTGCGTACAAATTAAATAGAAAATATTTGTTTTACACATGTAAAAGGTCTTGTGTTCCATAGTCTTCATTTCATGATCTAGAAGTTGAGAGATAGGCCAACATAGTACAACAAGTACTGAAATCTAGGGTATACAGCACTGCCACAAAAGATGGATGTTTAAAATTAATCCCCCATTTTACTTGTGAAGAGAGACTGATGATAGTTCCAGTCTTTGTACAAGTCCAGGGATCTTCTTGGCACCCTCAAAATGACCACTGACCATTTGTTTTTAATTCCTTCAAGTTCTTCAGAGGGGATTGCACCTGATCATCTATGTTGTTTTTCCAAGTTCTATTTTCTTTTGAATGACCCGAGCTGAATGATAGATCAAAGAATCAATGAGTCCTGCCACTGGAAGAAGGAGGAAAAGGAAGGTCAGGTTATATAGGTTCCATATTGACACTGCATGTAAAGGGGAAATAAAAAAGACGCCCCTCCCTCTTTCTTCCAAAAAGTTGCTTTTAGGTGTTCGGGGGGGGGGGGGCGTTCCTAAACTTGTCAAAGCAGTGAGGAAAGAGTGCACTGCCCGAAGAGCCATATCACACAACCAAAATACGCTGCTCACTAAATACTAGTAGGAGACACTGTTTGATAAGCACCCTTCAGTTGCATTTTTGCTCATTTTATATGTATAGAAAACAGATGTACTATTCATTGTACTACTAGTGATGATTCTGCCATCTTTGTAAAAACAAGTTTTGAAAATGCCTAGGATGTATTGATCAAAACATTTGCAAGCTAAGCTTTAGATCCAAGATGGATGAGGAGAACAATTAAAATATTCAAATTACCTGTAAATACCCCTCCAATGATGGCACAGACTCCTGTGAGAAAATGTGTAAAGGACCTATATGGGGTGAGGGGGGGAAAACGTTGATTACCATGTAATGTGTACATTATGTATGAACAAGTTAAAACTTGGGGGCAGGGGGATGAAACCCATGGATTACCGTATTTACTCATCTAACGCTCACCTTTTTTGGCCAAATCACATTACAAAAATTAAGGTGTGCGATGGATTCAATGGTGCATTAGACTCAAGTAAATACAGTAATTCAACCCCACTTGACCATGTCCAATGAACACTTAGGTTCAAAAGGCAGTCAAAATGTTAACTGCTTCAAATGGAAGCTTTTTGCAACTACTTCTACAATCTATTTGTATGCATCACGTGATGAATAAATGAAACGTAATTTTATAAGCAAGTTGTAAAATGGGTTCATGTGAAAACTTCTCACCTGTGTTTCTCTGTTAGTTTCACCATCATGGGAGAAAGCTCATAGAGCACAAATACTCCAGGGAGACCCTGGTCTCCAATTAGCCCGTTAGCTACTTTCTCATGTCGTGTTACTGAAAACTGATTTGATCTCACCACCTAGTAGAACATAAGTAGAACATAATGTTACTCTTTCTAAAGACACACAATTGACCAGATAGGATTTGGAGCTGGGTTGAATTTTGCCACAATGCATTCTTCCCCAGCAGGAAGCATTAAGTATACCTTAGTTTGGCCTCTCTCTCTACCCCCTCTGCCCAACACAAAGAAACCACCTACCCAAGTCCTACAATACACTCAAGATAATTCCCCCCATGACTCATAACTGTCCTGTCGTCACACTACATTCTCTAGCCTGAGGAAACTGGGTCCACAGCAATAAAGACTTCTCTCTTTCAGAAATCCCCATGTGGTTGTCATCCACACTTTTGCAAATCTGGAGCTTTGATTGTTCAGAGGCTTATTGGTAATAAGATATAGAAAACTCTTTGCAATTTCGTTTCCTCATGTCCCAACCCCTAATTACACTGCAATAACCTGGACAGCACTGTTCTATATTAAAATATAATGCTAGGTTTTGGTGTGTTTGTTTGTTTTTAAAAGAAAATGTGGGGATCTTACCTCACCATCGACCTTCATATACACTGTGGGGACCACTTTTACGAAGTACTGGAACATCATGGATGCTAAGTGCAAAAAACGGTGTTAATAGGAGCCATTCGGGGGAGAAAGTCCCCTTATACAGAACTTAATGAAATTGATATGGGACAAGAAGGAATTTGAATAGATAATTAGTAAGCAGCAATAACTTTGAAGTGGGAAGTTAGAATTCTATTGAGGTCCAAGCTACATAGTAATAATATCTGCTATAATGACTTTAGTCTACAATCTTACCTGCAGGGTCTTATGAAAGAGCAGGTGAGGGAGGGAGAGAAAAGAAACTCGAGATTTCATTCCCAGGGAAGAAAGGCAAGGCTAGTTCCCTCTCCATATTTATTTTGCTGTGGGGTGTGGGGAGAAGAGTCTCTGTCCCTATAACTCCATCTTTCTGAGCTGGGAATGGCTTAGAAAGTAAAGAAAGAGGGGGGATGGAGAAAAGAGCAGAGACAATTCTTTCATGCATGCACCCCTGCCTGTAACTTACAGTCAGCCAGGAGGAAGAGGAAGCTTGCTGGCATCTTTCCCATTTTACTGAGCCAGAAGCTAGCCAGTTAGTTGCCCAACTTTATATTAAAATAAATGCATATATACATAACTTGTGTGGCATTACGACAAATGTGATAGTCTTCACTTAGAAGGTTTTATTCCCTTCTCATGCAAACCTAAATTTAATATTGTTAATTAAAATATTTTATTTATTACAATTATTATTTATAACATAGGCTGTTAACTCTTCAGTGCATGTGAGTAGATACACCCAAGCACTGTGTCTGTGGTGAGAGCACGACTACAGCCCAAGAAGCAATGTTCAGTATGATTTGTGGGTGGCATTAGAGGCATGCATTTTTGTTTTTAATTTTTTATTATTTTAAATCTCCTATGGCCTATTGTTTAGAAAATAGATTACCAGGATCCTGCACACTGGACCAGCAAGTAGGTTGATGAACTAAACATGAGGGTCTGCTTGCTTACCCTGGTGTAGTGAGAGGGAGATAGAAACTAAAAAGAGCTAAAAGATGGTGACTGGATTAAGTGAGACAGTCCTAAGTTAGACAGTAGCCATCATATTTTGGCCAGTTCATTGTTTAGGTTATATTATAAGGGAAGGGAATTACTACTACTACTACTACTACTACTACTACTACTACCGTACTTTTTTGTCTATAAGACACCCCCTATTTGGGGGGACTCAAATTTAAGAAAATGGGGGGAGATGGCACAGAGTTATTGAGCTTTTGTTGCGAAGGATTGCCCAGGGTGGTTGAGCTTTTTAAAGGGGGGGACTGCCAAGAATCACTCACCCGCACACGTCACAAACTCCACCTCATGGCTGTCCCGTCAATGGCAGGAGCTGCCAATTGCCCGCCCAACTTCCCCAGTGCCAGCCAATCAACACCACCCATTGACACAGCAATCAATAACACACACAATAGCCGCTGACAGCTGCAGAAGCAATCAATCAAACGTCCACCCTATGCACTATAAGAAGACCTCCACTTTTTAGCATGATTTTTAAAGAAAAAAACAGCGGTACCTCGGGTTACATACGCTTCAGGTTACAGACTCCGCTAACCCAGAAATAGTGCTTCAGGTTAAGAACTTTGCTTCAGGATGAGAACAGAAATCGTGCTCCGGCGGCGCGGCAGCAGCAAGAGACCCCAATGGCTAAAATGGTGCTTCAGGTTAAGAACAGTTTCAGGTTAAGTACGGACCTCCAGAACGAATTAAGTACTTAACCCAAGGTACCACTGTAGTATTATACACAGAAAAGTATGGTATTATTATTATTATTATTATTATTAGCTATCTTATATTGCTTTTACAGCTGACCTACTGTATTTTACTGCACCTTTCTTTTTATTAATACAGTGGTACCTCGGGTTAAGCACTTAATTCGTTCCGGAGGTACGTTCTTAACCTGAAACTGTTCTTAACCTGAAGCACTACTTTAACCAATGGGGCCTCCCGCTGCCGCCACGCTACTGGAGCACGATTTCTGTTCTCATCCTGAAGCAAAGTTCTTAACCCGAGGTACTATTTCTGGGTTAGCGGAGTCTGTAACCTGAAGCGTATGTAACCTGAAGTATATGTAACCCGAGGTACCACTGTACAGTATTCATCACTTTGGGGGCAAAAGCTGTATATAAGCAAACTATAACTAAACTTATTTTCAGACCAGTACCTTGGTGTGCTGTGACAACTGTCCCATCAAGTGGGTTCACAATGCCAGGATAATCCCTCCCAAATGAAAGGTGCTTGATAAAATGGGTCATGTTTATCTGAAACAAAAAAAGGGAAACCTGTTCAAACAGAACCAGCAAAGGGCAGAGCAGGCAGAGTACTAAGCCTATGATCAAAAGGTAAGTAGGTGTTTTTCACCAACTCTCTCCAATAAGAGCAGCAGGATTTTAGCACCTGTGCCTGCTTATGCAAGTTGAGCACAGCTAATGATGTTTTCTCTTCTGCGCAATTTTCATGCATTTACCACCTTAGGGTAGAAGCCCTGCTAGAAATACACTCCTCTCCCTGTAATTACACACCTCTTCTCCTCTGGGAACTGCAGTCACAGTGGCATGCAGGGTGAGAATAAAATAAGGCAAGGAGCTCAGGATAGATGCTTAGTGACTCACTGGATTCTGAAAGCACCAGTATACAATGAATTATGTGGTCACCTTTTGGGGGGAAACAGTTTTGTTCTAAATGTTGCTTTTTGTTCTTTTTGCCTATCATTTACACAGCTGCTGCCAAAGCTAGAGGTGCCACACCAGTAAGCACAAGGGAAAATCATGTGCACTGACACTTTACTCCCTTCTCTGCAGATGTGAATCAATATCTCAAACTCAATATGTCTCTCCCAGATACTTACATTGTCAAGTCCAAAGCTCTGCAGATCATGAACTGTAAGAGAAGCAAGACAACAAAATGTTACATAAAGGAAAAGACTTCCTAAAGTTATTTAACTGTTCTGTTCTTTTTTAAAAGAAAGAGAAAAACCTGCAAATTTTCACAATCCTATCATGTTTCCAAGTAAAGGACGCGACAAACTTCCTTGCACAACTGGAAGATATTTTATTTGTTGAACAAAATATGTATACCTTAATTGTAAACAAAACCTCAGAACAGTTTACAACTTCTCAACTCATATGCCACATTCTAAGCATATGCACATCTATTTGTTCCATCACCAGATACTGCCCACCATAATTCTCAACTGTGTTTTCAAGGTTGCAGCTCTTTATTCTTTCCCAACCTGCAAATACAGCTTATGTTAATTTCTGAATGCATTCAGAGCAGGCTTTTAACTTTGCTAAATTATCCCAGTTTAGTTGTTTAGGCGTTTTCAGATAGCAAGTTGTTAATCCCTTTAAATAGGTTCTACTAAATAAATAGAATACTTCCCGCTTTTTATGCTATTTAGCTCTATGCAAACTAACATTTTGAAATCTAAGTAAATGGAATCCATTGCAAATTATCAACCAAATCTATAATAGTAATATAATATTAAGATGACTGTAATATAAGACAGGGATTTGAGCAAGGCAATTCAGCAGTAAGTGTCAGATCCAACTGGGAATGAAGCTATTAACATTTTGAGAATTTAGGACAGAGATACTAGATGTTCCACTCTCAGGCTTACAACTTAGGGGTATCTGTGTGTATATGCATGTTCTCCTGTGTGTAGATGTGGCGGCTAAGACCAATCCCTGCTGTCTGGAGTATGTATTCCTATCAGAGGTTTAGCTGAAAAACGCAAGTTTGTCCATTTCTTTTTTAAATATGCCATGCAAGGTCTTTAGGTTTGCATTTTTAAAATGTGTGAAGCTGCCTTCAATTGTCTGCAAAGCTTCCCAAACCGGTCAGTCTGCCTAGGTCTTCGCATTTGCAAACTAAATTAAAATAGAGCAGTTTCAGAAGGCACATTCACACTTTTATGGGAAGAAAGAAATGTGCTGTTCAAGCATTACGGCAACACAGATATAGCCCTCAGGGCAAATTGCACTTGCCCTGCCTTCAATATACCCTGAACCACAAACCTGCTCCACCCCCAGTTGCAGAAGAAAGTCTCCAAGGGGCTTCTGTGCTTGGCCGAACATGTATAACCTGATATACGTCCGAAGGTCCTTGCATGCATTGGGTTTTCCCTGTCTAGGCATAATGCCTTTATAGGGTATGAAGACATTTCATTCAGTATTAAGATGAGTGCAATATAAAGCTAAGCTAAATTTTGTTTCTGACTTTTAAAACTATTATATGCTGTCCTTTTTTGCCCTACATGCTGTGAGATCCAATTGGCTGGGCAGAGGGCTTACTCCTGCACTCTCTTCCATATGTTCAATGAACATTATTTTGAAGATAAGAATGGAAATGACCTGCCATTTTTTTATACAAAAGAGACCTTCTAAAGCCACGCGAAAACCATTTGCAGTTCCTTGACTGAAAACATGCAGTGTCTACTGATACTTTAATTCTGTCAAATCTTTAGGGAACACCAAGGTTGAATTGGAGAAATTAACTGGTTTAATTACAGACAGTACAGAAATAGTAAAGAAAATAAGTCAGCAACACTTACTCTCAACAGCGTGAACTGCAAAAATGAGCAGGGTTAAGAAAAGAAAGAGAGAAACATTCAGAGCTCCATACTGAAAAGCAAGGATGTAAAAACAAAGGCAATACTTGACATTAGTTTTGATTTGAAGCAGCACTGGCTACTCTGCCAACAAAACTCTGGGCTTGGAGCAATTTGTGAAGGGGCACAAAAGCAGCACTGAATCGCGCATGTGAACCTTCACATATACCTGTGGCCTGAGGACTAAAAAGGAACACTGTGTTGCTTCCTAAAGATACAGCATTGGCTGCATTCATTCAGCATCCATTCAGATGCTGCAGGGCACCAACTACAAGCCCACAGAGGAAACCAGCATGGTATATGATGATCTGAATGCATGTGTTTATACAGCCCTCCCAAGGCTAAGCTGTCCCTGCTCTAGGTCTTTTAGGGGCTGGGGTAAGAATGGCCTTGTGGAACACAGAAGTCTATATTGCTCAGTCTTGTAGCAAAGATTAGAGGATGGGAAACATTAGGAATTGGCACTGATCACTAGTTTCAAGCAAATCTCATCCAATCTCTGTCTTTTGCCCGGCCAATGCTTCTGTGCATAGTGAAACAGTTTGCACTGGCAAAGGCCCTTCACAAGCAACACAATTAGCAAGTTGGATCTTGACACTTACAGCACAGGAATTCTACCAAGGAATTATTTTGCCTCTGGCCAACTGCCTCTCAACTGTGAAAGAAAAATGGGCATGACTTTAGCTGTCCTAGTATCACATATTTGGGAGAAATCTCAAGTCCTTCACCACATACACCACTGAGTAGCCGGAATAAGTGATGCAAATCATCCACATCAGAATTTGGTTAAACCTCCCTAACAACTCATATTTCTTCCATGACTGATTTTGTCAGCTAGTAATGCAAAGAAACAGTAATAAGCAAGGGATCAACTATTTGGGGTGATGAGACTGTGAGCCAGGGAGCTGAGCATCATGCACAACCTCTGTACCCTAATCACTGGAAAACACCTATGTTGTACATCTTCTCTCTACAGCCACAAGGGTTAATGCACATGGCTACAGTCCTTCACAAACTTAAGCTACAGAAGTTCCATCTGATATAAGTGATATTTAACAGCCTAATAATGGACCAGAATTATGACATCCATTATCCTTAACAGATGGTGGAGATGCTGAAAAGCAAAGATCAGCACCATGAATTGCAACTGAGGTCATGCGGATTGCTAGACTCCGAAACCTATTCCCTTCAGAAGGGAGCTCATGCAACTGAAACAGGTAGAACAAGGTTTATGCAGAGAAGTGACGAGCTTGGACCAGTGTAATCATGTTTAAACTAAATCAATTATTACAGGAAAAACTTAAAAAGACAGTGCACAGAAAAGAAACAGAATGCTTTGGCCCATAATATTCTTTATACCTTCATATTTTCCCAACTTAAAAAAGATAGAAGATTAATAGTTTTTTAAATGACAGTTGGTTGACCTATGTAGTTCGGCTGATAAAATATTGGCTGTGGAGCAATGCTCATATTCTGAAAAGAAGAGTCCAAACCTATGAAGCTACAATTAAAATTTAACGAAACAAATCAGTATTATCAGTAAGTGATGGTTGCTCTCAACTGTTCCAGAAGGATCTAAAGCAGAGATAATATACATTATTGCAATATCAGCAGCCTCTCAACATTAGATACTCTTATTTTTTTTCAAGCTTCCTCTAGTACAGACTATGGTTTAAGGGGAACATGAAGGCAAGAGTACAGTTATTCAATATCAATATTTTTTTATTGTATCCCATGTTATGCTGTTCTGGACTAGACTACTCTTCCACACAAACAGGAGGAAGAAGCTGGATGGTTTGTAAAGGAAGCACAATCATGTTGATCTTAAACTACTGGCAGGATATCTAAAACAAGATTCCAGAAAAAGATGAGAATTTCAGCACTGACTTCCTTTTAGCAGCAGAGACTTTTCGAGTCAGATGTATAAGAACTCATCAGTAATAAAGTGCCATTTGTGAAACTTTTGGTAAAAGACTAAGATGTCAAGACAGAAAAGGAGAAGGGGAAATTCCCTGACAAAGTTCCCATTTGAGAGGAGAGGGAGGAACAGAAAATAATAAAGCTCATCTTCCTTTGATTACGTGTTAGAGCAGAAAACATTCAACAAGTTAACAGAAGCAATAAGGAGTAATATTCTATAGCAGAGGTGGGGAACCATTTTGGCCCAGTGGGCCAGTGCCTTATCTGTCACCACCATCCCTCTGGCTAACTCTGACAAGTAGGTGGGACTACCATTATTATGTCAGACAATTTACCCACCTGTCAAAGTTTATTGCGTAGCATTTCACAGGTGTCTGAAAGTGAAAGGGTTGTTGGGCAACTGGAAAGTGCAGTGCAATAGGCTTTGCTAGCCCTGTGCTCAGCACTTGGCAAGTACCTGAAAACTAGGTAGCAGTTTGTCCTTTGGATAGCACTGCATAAAGTGCTTTGCAAAGCCAGTGCTCGGTGCTTCCCAAGTGCCAATCAAAGGGATGGCAAAGATGCTTCCTGCAGGAATTGGCTGCACAATTGAGTTCTCTCTGGAAACTCAGTTCTGCAGCTGATCCAGCCACATTTCTACCTGCCCACACCTGAGATCACATAACGGAGGTGGACATGTTCTGAGGAAAACAGTTTTACAGGCTAAAATTGGGACCCATGCCAGGCCAAAGGTTCCCCACACTCCACTGTTCTATAACACTTTTACACAGAAACTTTGGCAGGAACCATTTCTATGGTTCCAGGAGTGAAAACCAGAAATGGAGACTATTCAGTGCAAAATTGAAGAGGAAACCTTCAGACAATGATTGCAGACAGTATATTCACTATCACATACATGCGTTATGTGCATTCTGAATTTCAAACAGCTGCAGATGCCAAAGTACTTTTTTCCTGAATTGTGTTAGTCGATCTAGTCTAACATTTGTAGCAAAATCTTAATATACTGGAAGTGCACATTCAAGCCGAATTTCCGCTCGTCTTGTATGGCAATGGAATAAGCTCAGGATGCTCACAGAACTATGCTACAGCCTGCCATAAAATGTATGCTTTAAAAAATTGATGCATCAAACTACTGCATGCAATTTCAATCTTGGTCTTAAAATATCCTATTTATTTGTTTTGAAATATAATGTGTGCTGTGCATAGTAAGTATACTTGTGCTTATTTTTTGTTTCATTTTGTAAGCCGCTCTGAGTGGCATGGCTCTGAGGAGGGGATAATAATATTTTTTATTTAATTATTTAATACATTTACGTTGTCAAATAATCCTGTATAAGGCAGCAGATTATTAACAGGATTTGAATTGCTTTGAAATGCTAGTCTTACCACTGCCAGGACAGAAGTGGCTATTGATAAAAACCCATTTATAGAAGAAAGGCACTGCCTCAAAGGATCTAATGTTACAACTTTATTTCTCATGTGAATAGAAACATCACAGTTTTCCAACATACTTCTCAGAACACCCCTTCAGAAAGTTCCTCCTTAACAGTATATATTCTATATACCTACTTTAGTGCATGAGTTACAATTATTTCCTGATATTTAGTAAAAAGGGAACATTACAAAAAACCCACTCAGAAGAATGCAAACTACTTTACCATGAACATGAGATTGCTGAAAGCTTTTTCCTGGTGCAAAGTGAAAATTGCCAGCTACCTGTAAAAGACAGCTACATTTCATTAAACTGCCCTGCTCTCCATAGAAGATTGTAACAACTTTTAAAAGCGAAGCTGTAAAGCTTAAAAAGGGCACTCCACAAGGAATGTGAAGTGTTTAACCTATATACTGTACTTCAATACACTTTCACCCAAACTAGATCCAAGCAGGTGTTGCTAATGTCCAAAGCACAGCAATGTAAAAATCTTATTGCCTTTCTCTGCAAATTGGAAACAGTCAGTCTTTATTATGAGAATTGCTATATCAACATACAGTTGATATTTTAAAGTCAAGAGACACCAAATTGAGAAAGATACAAAAATGATATCCCAGGCTTTTAACCCCTCCTCCAAACTGCAAATGCAGATTGCTTGCTACACTGACCATTGAAGAGATAAGAATACTCCACTTGAACAGACACAGCCCCAACTATGCATCACCACATACTCTGGACTCACGGAAGCCTTTGGGGGGAAAACAGCACCTCTCATCAGAAGTAGCTCCCTTTCCCCATTCCAGCCTTACTGCTTTTGGACTTCACATACATTTCCTTCATGGAAGTAAATCAGCTCACATGTTCATAAACTAATCAGGTCCTCTGGATTGGAAGTAATGTTTTTATGGCACAATTGCAATCTTTGCCAAAATATGTAATATTATGTAAAATCAAAACAAAACCCAAAACCCACAAAATCCAGCATGGCTGTTTACCACTTCAGTCTGCAAGTGGTGAACCACATTTTTGAATCTTTCCCTCCATCAAAACCACACTATTTGAAAGTACCGTATTTTTCGCCCTATAGGACACACTGTCCCATAAGGCGCACCTAGTTTTTTTGGGGGGAAATAAAGGGGGGGAAATTATTTTTTCCCCCCCCAGGCGTGGGGCTGGGGCGGGGGAAGCCCGAGCTTCCCCCGACCCCAGCCCCCAGAACAGGCAACTCTCTGCAAGCCATGGGAGCCCAGCGCAGGGCTCCCGTGCCTTGCAGAGAGCTGCGTGAAGTCTGGGCGCGCTGAGCTCTCCAGGCTTCAGCGAAAGCCTGCATTCGCCCCATAGGATGCACACACATTTCCCCTTCATTTTTGGAAGGGGAAAAGTGCGTCCTATGGGGCGAAAAATACGGTAGATTAGCACAGAAGAAAACAAACAGGGCTAGATCACTTCCACCCCATATGATGAATAAAACTGGTCTGGGCACTATCCCAAATAAAAGGAAAGATTCTAGCCTGGTCTCCCTACTCTGTATGTTGGGTGGTCCTCACCCTTTCTTTTTTATATTCAGAAATGAAGTACTCCTCACCCAGAAGTCTGAAGTGGTACAAGCTATCATTTAGCGATACAACCTAGTATTTAGTAGTCTACATATGTAAATTTGGTCCGAAAAAGTCACTTCCTGCTACAGAGGTGTTAGTTACAGGAGAGAAGCTAGTGCCAAATGCTGAAGGAATAAGCAGTTTCATTAGGAACTATCTAACTTATAAGGAATCTGGAAGAGAGCTTAGAGGGAGACACTGACATTCCTCTTTGTAAGATTAAACAAAGTACAGTAAAGATTTAAGCTGCCAAAAACTTGTGGTAGACCAAAACGTATAAAAGCATACTCCACATGCAACCCGTATTCTCCATGGGGTTAAATAAAGAGTTTATGTTCTGGCTCTAAAAACTGTTGGTGAACTTTTGCTAATCACTATATTAATTTCTATTCTACATGGTATCTATCTTGTATGTTGCTCACCAGTAATATGCATGCCTGCAGAAATCTAGAGACTGACACTCAAACTATGGCAACACCACAGTGCAGATCCCATTTTTCTAGTTTTCCTTGCTTCTTGGTCACTTGTGTCACTGGGATTTCAATAGACCTTTTGGAGTAAGGAGATAAAAATTGACTCACTTACTTTGTTGACTTCTAAGAAGCCATATACTTTGCAGCCCTCATTTTTCTGCTCCTGCATTTTCTGGCTAAACCCTTCTCTCTTGCATTGTTCTATTGTGTCTGGATTCTTGAAAGCCCAGCCACGCCGCCTGTATGCTTCTCTCACATCGTCACAAGTATTACAGCATCTGTGAAAAAGAATAAACATGTAAATCAGCAAAAATGGTCACCTATGAAGCACATAGTAAGAAAATGGGGTTCTGCATAAAAGTCTATACTTCCATCTGAAATGGACTAAGCTGTGTAAACCCTGCCAGTTGCTTCCTGTGTACTTCATGGAGCTTCAGAAAACTCACAGCTGGGAAAGGGCGAAGGTTGCTGAGCAAGAAATAGCCACCCGCAGGGACACAAAAAGATGTGCCCTATAGGTCTTCCCATAAGTAAATAATGTGGAAAAAATGTATCTCCCTATCTCAGATGCAGCATGCTGAGCTGTTACCAGATTACTAGCACATGGGTGACAGACAAGTGGTAACCTCTTCATCATTCTATGGCTTCACTCACAGAAGCAACCTGCAGGACCTTTCTAATAGGTGAAACAGGCAACCCAAACCATTGCAGAGCTATGTACACAGAATAAAAATAACAAATCACCATCATCACCATCTTATGATGATTTTGTATTTATTTTAATTTTTTATCCACCCTTCAACCTAAGATCCCAGGATGGGTTACAACAATTTAAAATAAATATTAAATGCAGCTGGCCCATTGTTATCTGAAAGACAGAAGGTTAATGAAATCCACGCATTGCCTATTTATCCTCTCTTCCAACTAACTATGAGGAAACCAGCATCATCCTCAATCTGACCTCCAGAGTAAGCAGAATAGGCGAGCACTTGGTGTTTGACTAAAAGCATTCTGGAACCCACTCCTTCCTAGAAGGTTCAGGAAATGCTATGGTTATGCAGCTCCCTTCCAACTTCATCTCTTTGCCTCTAGGTAATAGTGAGGGAATTAAGGCATACCTGATGTCCTCAGATTCTGCCCCGTAACAACTTTCACATCGATCCGGGTCTAAAGAGTTTGGATCAAACAGTATTTCCTCTTCTTTTCCCAACTCTGAAACAAAGACAGACAAGGTCCTTGTACTAGCAACCCCCAGATTCCCAGCACACCCAACCATTGTTAACAGTGGTGCACCTCCATGAGAAGCAGCAAATGTCTGGCCCTACAGTAGACAAGAGTGTGAGCTTGTCACTTTAGCTGCCTTTAAATCAGATGCCACAGTGTTAGCATCTTGTCTGCAATACTGTTCCCACACGGGGGGAGCAGTGTATTCTACCATGTCTTTCTGCCTCTGGAGTCACATGCTTGCCATCTTTATCCAAGCGCTGCTTGTAGAGGTTGTGTTCAACGTCTAGCTGTTGCTCTCCAGCTACGTCCATTGCATCAATGCTCAAATCTGAAAAACAACAATGGACAGGCGAAGGCAGATTTCTTGAGACATGAGATGATTCCTTTACTTCATGATAAACCAGGGGTGCAGATCTGGCTCTGGGAGAAAAGCCACATCCTTCTCTTCCCCACTTCCAAGAGCCAAGGGCAACAGGTGCGGGGGGACACCTACCTGCCATTCACCTGTCAAACCACATGGTTTGAAATTATACCATGCAGGTAAAAGCACAGCAGGCACTGCTAATCAGCAGCACTTGGAAAGCACTGTTCACAGGGCTTTCGTGACACCGTCAATCAGCTGATTGTCAGTGCCTGCAAACCTCCCTTCAGTTCAGCCACATCTTTCCTTGCACCACACCTGATACCATAAGCGATGGCAAGTGGGCATTGCTTGGCCAAAATGGCCTTGCAGGCCGAATGAGGAGGCCAGGAAGCCTAATCAGGCCTGTGGGCCAAAGTCCCCCACCACTGTGATATACCCACTGAGCTATCAAATATCAAAATGGTACAAAATGCAAAGGTTTTCTGAGAGGACCTTTCTAAGAATTAGGCCGATTCACTGAAGAGGATTTGATGAGAGGACTTAGTGTCCAAAAACAGCAATGTAGACCCCTTATATCCACATTAGCTGGGCATAGGGAAGGACCAATAATTCACTAGAGCAGGCTTCCTCAACCTCGGCCCTCCAGATGTTTTGAGACTACAATTCCTATCACCCCTGACCACTGGTCCTGCTAGCTAGGGATCATGGGAGTTGTAGGCCAAAAACATTTGGAGGGCCGAGGCTGAGGAAGCCTGCACTAGAGAAACAGAAAATGCCATCCTGTGTAAGGGACGAGGTTCAACCCCTGGTCTCTCACTCATTTTCTCTGTGGGGGCGTTTATGACTGACTCCAGTGAAGTTCACGTAAGTTATATAATGTGCTATGAGATTCCAAGCCATACCATATTGTCATGGTTTAATATAATTAAAAGCCAAGTGTTAAAGAAGATACTCACAAGCACATGGCATATGTGGAAAGGAAACATCTATGTTTATCCGTAGTTTGTCTCCCCTTGATTTGTCAACATATAATTCTGGGTGAATCTAAAAATGAAGAAAATGAAAAATCACCTAATTGCAAAATAAAAAATAAAAAAATCAGTTTTATTCTCATCTGTCCAGATTTGTAAATATTTGTTTTATAAGCATTCCACATTCAGAGAACTAAAAAGGGAGGGAAATTTCCAGGAACGTTAAGAGAAACAGTGTCAGAGGTCGACATGAATAAGAATTAGAATAACCAGGCTAACAGAATTATTGACTTTAGTTTAAGGCACAATCATGACCAAATCCCAGAACATGGGCTAGATCTCTGTTTTGCTCCTCTTTCTGAAACTGTATGTAGTGAAGAAAGAGAAAATCCCCTTGAGGCACAACAATCATTGGTAGGACGTCTTCAGAGCGGAAAAAAGAGTAACAGTATTGATTTCCTCCTTTGATTAAGGAAGTGTGAAAGACGCCTAGATGGAGGATCTTAAATGAGCAAGCAAGTAAAAGATTGTGTGTATAGGGACAGAATTGTTTGTTTAGTCGTGTCTGACTCTTCGTGACCCCATGGACCAGAGCACGCCAGGCACTCCTATCTTCCACTTCCTCCCGCAGTTTGGTCAGACTCATGTTGGTAGCTTCGAGAACGCTGTCTAAGCATCTTGTCCTCTGTCATCCCCTTCTCCTTGTGCCCTCCATCTTTCCCAGCATCAGGGTCTTTTCCAGGGAGTCTTCTCTTCTCACGAGGTGGCCAAAGTATTGAAGCCTCAGCTTCACGATCTGTCCTTCCAGTGAGCACTCAGGGCTGATTTCCTTAAGAATGGATACATTTGATCTTCTTGCAGTCCATGGGACTCTCAAGAGTCTCCTCCAGCACCATAATTCAAAAGCATCAATTCTTCAGCGATCAGCCTTCTTTATGGTCCAGCTCTCACTTCCATACATCACTACTGGGAAAACCATGGCTTTAACTACACGGACCTTTGTTGGTAAGGTGATGTCTCTGCTTTTAATGATCCTGTCTACGTTTGCCATCGCCTTTCTCCCAAGGAGCAGGCGTCTTTTAATTTCGTGGCTGCTGTCACCATCTGCAGTGATCACGGAGCCCAAGAAAGTAAAATCTCTCACTGCCTCAATTTCTTCCCCTTCTATTTGCCAGGAGGTGATGGGACCAGTGGCCATGATCTTAGTTTTTTTGATGTTGAGCTTCAGAGGGACAGAACAGCATCTTACAATTCCAATTGCATTAATCTACCAAAGCTTTGACACTAAGCATGCAGGCTGAGGCAGGAGATTTTCTAAGTCTATTTTATCCCATTATAGAATAAAAGTCTATTCAAAAATAGGAAACCTAAGCTAAAGCATGAATGAAAATTCTGGTTGATTTTTACATAAACTGTACACTAAAGCTGTGGCTAGTATTTGACTATTATTCTACCGTCCTCAAGTAATTCAAGGAGACATCTAACGAAGTAATTGCACAAGTAAAGCAACTTTCATTCATGCAATGAAACTTCTCCATCTCTTCCTTCAATCTGCTTGAGGTTCTTCCAACCCTCTGGAGCAGATGGCACGGGTGCAGGGGGAGGAGGGGAAGGTGAACTTCCACTGCGTGAATGGAAGCTGCTCTGCTCACCCAACGACTTTGCTGGATTCCCCTTTATCTTCCCAACCATTCTGTGAGGTAAGTAAGTTTGGCTAAAAGATGGTGGCTGGCCCATCAATGACCTGACTTGGTAGAAAGCAGCTTCCTATGTTCCAAATAACTCCATGAGCATCATGGCTGGATCGCTTCAGCCTTAGTCTAGCACACTATCCACAATTATCAAAATCTCTAGCATAAAAAAAACAGAGACAAAGCAAAATCTGTATTTGGGAGTGTATGTACAGGGGATGAGAAAAACAGACTTATTTACCTCCTTTGTGAGATAGTACTGGAGCTCCGAGAAGAACAGTAAGAGCATGACAAGTCCACTGACTACAGTTACTGCAGAGAGAGAAAAAGGAAAACACAAGTAACATATTGTCATATCTTGCAACTTCTACTACACATGATCTTATCAATATTTTAGGGAACATAGGAAGCTGACTTATACCAAGTCACACTATTGGTTCCTCTAGCTTGATATTGTCTTTACTGAATAACAGTGGCTCTCCTGGGTTCCAAATGGGTCTTTTCCTGGAGATAGCAGGAACTGACCTGATATCTTCTAAATAATGAACTCATGAAGATCAACAGTCAGATAAGCTTTCTCAAAAATCTGATGCCCATCACCTCTAATCTTTCCATGAAACACACAGCAAACAAGAGAGCTCTGCATGTGTTCTTTTGCAGGTACACTCTCAGCACATTTAGTTTGATTGCAAGGCTCAACAGACCTGGTCAGCACCCCCACATGAATTGTTCAGCAGGCTGAAAAATATCCCTGAACCCTTTGCAAAATGCTGCACTCTTCTCCAGCCCAGAAAGGTGGGGAGGAAGACGCAGCCGAGATACTTTTCAGACAGCTATATTTAGCTGTTGTTAGATCATGATGCTGAAAACCAGATATCACCCAGCCTTAACAGATATGTACTTGAGTGGCCTAAGTTAGATTAAGTGATCACTTTCTACTTTAGTGGTCATTACGTCTTCAATCCACCCACTAAAAATCTCTTCTCTTTATGAATTTGTAAAAGTATTTGTATACTCATAAAATATCAGTGTACAATAATATGAATACAATAAAACAAAAACCATTAAGAACAGAATGAAGCATCTTGGTAGAATCAGTTTTAATTCTTTTCCTGCTTAACTACTTCAAAGGAAGTGGAATTACACCAAAGTAAAAAATAGTAGGAAGAAAATCCTACTTCCTTGTTTCCTGTGTTCAATAAAAGAGGTGTGCTCTCAAAACAAGCACCAATTAGAATACAACACTTGGCAAATAAGCCCCAAGGTTCTCTAAAAAATAATCTACTTGTGCAGTAGAAAGCCGCTAGAAAGCACAGCAAGCAGGTTGTTGGCTTAGGCATTGTTTCCTGGAACAAACTGATTACATACTAAACAGGGGTGGATTTTTAAAAAAATACACAGTAGGTATTTTGTCCTTTGGTTGGAAGTTGCGGCTTCACTATTGTTATTGTTCTTATTTATTCAATTTGTATACTGCCCTTAGTCTGAAGATCCCAGGGTGGTTTACAACAACAAAAATGATTAAGAACACAAAATAAATAATAAAACAAAAACAAACCAATAACACCCATAACACATTTAAAGGGACATAGAATGTTAATTAGCCCAAGGCCTGTTTAAAGAGAAATGTTTTCACTTGGTGTTTAAAGATATGGAGTGAAGGTGCCAGGCAAGGGTTCCAGTTCTGTTACTATTAGAAGATGGGTGTTAATCCAACAGTTTAATTTAAGTCAAAGGCATACTAGGTCTTATGAGTAATTTACCCTCATCTATAGGGCATTACCGCATTTTTTGCTCTATAGGGCGCACTGGCCCATAGGGCGCACCTAGGTGTGTTTTTTTGGGGGGGGGATAAAGAAAAAAATCTTATCCCCCCCCCCAGAACAGGCTGCTATCCACAAGCCTTGGGAGCCCGGCGGGAGTTCCCGCTGGGCTCCCAAGGCTTGCGGATAGCTTCTTGAAGCCTGGAGCGCACCGACCCCTCTCGCTCTCCAGGCTTCAGCAAAAGCCTGCATTCGCTCCATAGGACGCACACACATTTCCCCTTCATTTTTGGAGGGGGGAAAGTGTGTCCTATAGAGCGAAAAATACAGTAACTTTCTTATAAAGGAAGATACATGCAATAGGCTTTTCTGAATAGTATAGCACAGAGGTTTTCAACCTTTTCAAGTCCACGGCTCCCTTGACCCAACTACATCCTTTCTGTACCACCCCTGTGGGACTTAGGATCCCAGTTATGTCAACTTTTGCCTGCAGAGCCAGCAGCCCCTCAGCCCTTTTTGAACACCCGCCTTTCTGGAGTGTTCCCTCAGCCTCTTCTCCTCTCCTCTCAAGAGGCACAATTTGCCTGGGGAGCTTGAAGCCAGGGCTGCTGCAACAAACAGCTGTGTAAGTCTTGGGGAGGCAAAGACGTGAGAGGGCATCAGAGGAGGGAGGGAAGGAAAGAAGGGCAGAGGCCAGTGCTGCCTGCAACACCCCTGACCACCATTCAAGGCAACCCACGGCACCATGGCACACTGGCTGAAAACCCCTGGTATAGCCATATCAACATGCAAAGAAATACTACAAAAAGTGTTGTATAAAGCTTCCCATGTGCTTATTTATAAATATAAACTATGCTGGTTCAGTGTTGGTATCTACCAGGAAAATAGCAAAAATAGATGGAAAATCCAGCCTTGCAGGGAAATCCTATGCATATTTACTCATGTCCCTCTACCCAGCCTGCCTGACTCTATCTGTGACTCCACCTCAAATGGCAGATGGATATTATTGAAGGTAGTAGCCATGGGGAAACCCATGAAACAGAGCATTCGAGGGCTGAAACTAGGCTGGCAAAAGACCCACTGGATTCTGAGCTAGCCTTGCTGCCACAAGAGATAGTACAGTGCTATCTCAGGTTACATATGCTTCAGGTTACAGACGCTTCTGCTAACCCAGAAATAGTACCTCGGGTTAAGAACTTTGCTTCAGGATGAGAACAGAAATTGTGCTCCGGCACCGCAAGGCTCCATTAGCTAAAGTGGTGCTTCAGGTTAAGAACAGTTTCAGCTTAAGAACGGATCTCCGGAAGAAATTAAGTTCTTAACTCGAGGTACCACTGAACAGGAAAGGGGCTTCCCCAGCACAAGCTGTGGTACTGTGGTAGCAATGGTAGCTATACTGCTCCATCAAAACTTGCTAGGGGTTTGATTTACCCTCTTACTCCTTTCCCTGTAGGTGTTTACAGAACTAAGGTTTTATTAATAAGAGAAAGTGAGGTAGGGGGAGAGCATAGTGGGCTAGTAGAGAAGCAATGGATTTCTCTGCTTGGTTTTTATGTTGGATGAGCATAAAGGGAAGATGGTTCCCTTAAGCTCTTTTCTTCCTCTGCCAGCACACTTGATAGATTTCTAACTAGTTGCTAAGGACTAGTCTCTTGCGTCTTCATAATGGGCACACAAAAATGGAAGATACCCATCCTCTGCAGCCAGCATGGAAATATTGGAGACTCTTAGCAAGCCAGGCTAGCAAAATACATCTGCTGGAGAGTAAGTTTACTAAACTGAAGGAGTGTTACCCAAGACATTTCCTGATTAAATACTAAAATCTCTTTAAACCAGTCGCTGTCTTGAGTTGACTAAGGGCACCTCTTGAGAATTAGTCCTCTTCCCACTCCTGCCTGATCGTGAAGAGGCTCTGCACAACAACCAAACCGACCACACACCTGCTATGCCGCTCGGAGCAGTATAGTAAAAGGACGCCGCTTCCTATATGTTTTGCATCTCTTCCAGAGCTGGTTCTTTCGCACCCACATGCCCAGCCTTCCTGATGCTGCTGCCGCTGCCATCGAGGAGACTTACACGTGCGAGTAAACCAGCGTGGATTAAAAACACCGCAGACAGAAGGGCCACGTCTCAAACACTAGAGGCTTTCCGGGAAGGAAAGCTCAGCTGCAAGTCGCTAAAGTGATGAAACATCACGTGAGAACCAAGCCCGTCACCTGAACACGCGAACACGCGACTGCACGTAACAGACTCGCACACGGGACACGCAAATGAAAGCAGAACATCGTGAGTGAAGTCGCGTCTGAATCCCGCGAGCCGCAAGACCGCTCCCGCCGTAAGGAAGGCGCTCCTCGCCAGAGCACAATTTAGGCCGCCCCCCCGCAAGCGACGCCTCTCACCGAGCGCCCCGCCGCAGGTCTTAACCCGAAAATCCTCCAGCGTCTTGGGA
Source organism: Podarcis gaigeae (assembly GCF_964106915.1). Lineage (NCBI taxonomy): Eukaryota > Metazoa > Chordata > Lepidosauria > Squamata > Lacertidae > Podarcis > Podarcis gaigeae. Next base: position 31,411,163 of record NC_139682.1, read on the forward strand.
AACGCATCGAACCGCTTCAGCCTCCCGAGCGACTCCATGACGGGCACTCCCACCCCGCCCTCCCCGTGACCCGGAAAAACAACCTGCTTCCGGTTGGGGGCTCTGCCGCTCCGCCCCCCGTTGCTATGGCAGCCACGGTAGAGATGAGTGGGATGCCATACAAGCCACCTAAGACGACATGCGGTCCCGCTTTTTTTAGACGGTTAGGATTTTTAGTGCCCTGACCGGACAGCGTATTTCCCTCCTCATCAAGGAATTTAAAAGTAGCAACGGGGTTTTTCCCTCACCCCAACTCGGGCTGTGAACCGCAAACCTAAAGAGACAACTGAAAATGGAAGTACCATTGAAAGAAAGGGGTTTGCTTCCATGTGGAGAGGAATGAATGCAGTGATTTTGCGAGGGGTGTGTATATATATTCTGCATTCTGCGGAATGGAAAAGGGGGGGGGGTTGGAAAGGGCTTTGGGGAATCAATTTAAGAAGACTGACTTTTGTTGGCAACACGAACATTTTGTAGGAGAGGTTTTCGGCTGGACATCCAGACCAGCTTTAGCCTGCACCTCTCATTAAACATGCTGGTGACATCCAGTTCTGTTTTTCTCTTTCTTGCCTAAGTAGGAAAAGTGGTACCAGGACTACAGCAGAATAAAGGTTCCCCACCCCTGTGCTAGAGGAACTAGTCACTCTGTATTTAAAACAATAAATTGGAGAAATTATCTATTTCTTGATGGATTACTTGTCTTAAACGAACCCTAGCCTGAGATCAATTTGATATAGGGCAAGTTAAATTTTTATAGATAAACAGTATGCTTCAGATGATATGTTACCTGGCTTCTGAGTGTGTAACCCGAAAATAGAATGTAAAAGCAACTTTCTACCAAACTCTGCTCTCCCAGCCAGCAAAATGGGGATCATGGGCAGTTACTGGAATTTTCAAACTTAAAAAGAGAAGTTTCACATAAGAGTGCAATCTTAACTCTTCTTACCTATAAGTTCTTGCCATGCTGATGAAGCTGTGAAGAAAGGACACTGTGCATTACAAAAACAACCAGTGACAGGATCTGAGGAAAAATCTCAAAAAAGGAGTGTATGAGACAAGCATATGCTTATTTCAGAGGTGTGTGTGAGTGTGTTTCTTTTTGCAGTTGCAGGTCTAGCAGCACAAGCTTCTACCCTTATACAGTACTGACATTAAGGACTAAAATCAGCATAGAAAGTACAGCTTCCTAACAAATAGAAACAAACAAGATAGGAACTGAAGTGATCAAGTAGACATATTTAATGTGGAAGGGTATTTGAGTTAAAAAAATTAAAGTGAATATATTTATAAATATTAAGAAAATATTTAGTACAAAAATACTGAACAACTTTAAAGATATTTTACAATGAGCTGCTGCTGCATTCAGAACACGGTAAGACATCAATTCTGAAAAAAATCTCATTACCCAATAAAATTATTAAGGAATTCAGGTAATGCTGCTTTGGTTAGAATCCCTCCCCGACATACAGTTCTGACCTGACTTCTATGTAAAATCTGGCTGGAACTTTTTTTAGTGAACTCCCATCTCCCTCAGGACTCAATTTCAGCAATTCACTTCTACTCTCCCCACCAGAAATTCAGTTCTCTTTTTTTGTTTGATTCTCATCCTTAGCTCAGAGTTCTGTTCTATGACACAATCTCCACAATACATATCTTCAGCTACTTAATATGCAGCCCACCAGCTATTCTTGTTATTTCACAGCTTGTTTTAACATGATTGACTCCAAACAATGAACAGACAAATTGCCAGCATGGGTCCTAGAGTCCAGGCCTAGTTGAGTGAGGTGAAGCCCCCTGCATATTAATGATTATAAGCAGTTCAATATGGGTTGAAGCTCATGTTGATGAAAGAGTCTTTCCAGATTGTTCTGATGAGCTTCTGCAGAGCTTCTGGCTCCTGCCATTTCCTTCATGCTATCTTGAGGTCTTCTGGACTGTTTTGGGTGTTGAGTTTATTGGTTGTTTTCCAGAAAAGAAACCATCCCAGCCTACTGCCAAGCTGTGGTTCAGGGTTTCATCCAACTTGCGAGTCTCCAGTTCCAGGACAGCAGCCTCGGGCTCCTTAGCCACAGCAGCTAAAGAATCAGAAAGCTCTTGGTGTAGGCAGGAAAGCTCCTGGCTTGTTTTGGCACAGCAGTCGACATAATCCTGCTTCTGCTTCCGCTCCAATGACAGCTGTTTTTGTAGAACAGAAACCTAAAAACGAAAAAGATAGTATCAGGAACTACTAGATGGTTTGATTCTGAGTATCTTGCTTTCAACAGTTCTGCATCTCAGCAAGGAACACCTTCAGTCCCATTTTTTATCATCCAGGTTTATTATTATTAATCATTTCTAACATTTTTCAGTGTTTGCATAGTAAGCTGTGTAAGTAAACATTTTATACAAGAACAAGAGCAAAGTGACATGATCGGTAATAAACAGCTATGTTAAAGGAGGGACTAAGATTTCAACAGATTAAGGTGGGGAGGAAGCATACATCCTCTCTCCCTTAAAAGATTTGTCCAGATGCCACTGATGGTAAAGTGCTTCAATGAATCTCCATTAGCTCCAATTATTATTACCTTTAAAGGACGGCTTGTAGGGGCAGATGCTACAGGTTAGCCATCTCTACTATAGGGGCTCATCTACAGTGGAGATGCAAAACGGAAGAAGAGGTAGAGAAAGAGGCACACCGTTCTGAAAGCCTCAGGGTGCTATAGAAATGAACTGCTCACCTGCTTTTGTAACTCTTCCAGTTGCTTATGGAGAACCTGAATTTCTTCCTAGAGAGAGAAAAGTGACAAGATTCAGCCACTTGCTTATTTTCAAGACACCTACAACATGGGAGAAAAGTACTAAAGAGGAAATTTATTTTTTTCTTCCATTTATCCAAGGACAACTGAAGACAACAATAGCACTGAAAAAGAGTTTAGAGACCAGCATGCTAATATCCAGAAGAAAAGATATTACAGGATATTACAGAACAAAAATAATGGATGGGATGCAAGTATTCAGACCTTTGCTAGAGATGGAACCTTTTGGGTGCCAGAATCAGCCTGGGAGAGGCCAGAGCTCAGAGAAAGGTCTCCATGACTTCTTTTCAGTCTCCTACGTTCACGTTCTACCTGAAGACAAGAGAAAAAGCAGGCAAGGGCATTCACAAAAGAGATTATGACAATGATCATCAGGACAAACAGGGATAAGCAGAAGAAGGTTGTGAAAATGGACGACCTGAAGAACGGGAGCTGAGCAGGCTAGGTCGCGCAGGACATTGGTATTCTAGAAAGCACCGAATCTCTGAACACAGAATATGAGAGAAAAGAACAAAAAGATCACCGGCCCATTAAATCAGTAAAGCAGTACAAGTCTGCACTGGAAAAATCAGGAGCAGGCACTGTTACAGTATCTTAAGGGGTGGGCAATGAGTGATAAGGTAGGTTTAAATTTCACCGGGAAATAGGGAGGAGGCACATGAACTAAGTCTGATTCTTCTTCTTTTTGTAATCTCACCTGCTCTAGTGCACCTCTAAGCTGCATATTATGCTGCTTTAGGCCATGTTTATCATTCTCCAGCCTGGCAACAGCTTGCTGCAGAAGCTGCAGGCGTTTGCATAAGAGTCTCCTTTCAGCTATCCATGTCAGCTCTCCCTCCTTTCTCACATCCTGCATGATGAAGAAAACAGGGTGGGGTAAAGAAGGGACCATAAAAGATACTGGAATTGATATATATGCAGAACAGACACTTTACTCCATGGATAGGGCACAGTCTTTTCCTTCTCTTGGAAAGAACCTCGTCTCAGCACTGTTGTTACTGGAAATTTTAGAATCAGGCAATTAGCCCCTTAAACTAGACATGTGCCATAAATTGGGAAACTCAGCAACTGCCCCTTCTACATCAGAATTCAAGTGTTCTTCTCTATTTTGGTATCCTTCCCACCTGTTCCTTTATCTTACCTTTCCAGCCTCCTTTTGCCTTACTTCTGGCATGTCATTTTCTTTGAGTAGCAGACTTGCATCTCCTGCCAGAGCTTTAGTAACTAGTTTCTCTTCCTCCAGAGCTCTGAAAGCTGTATCTAACTGCTCCTGCAGAACAAACCATATTATTCACTTACCAAATACCCAAGTAGTTACACAGACTTTTTAAAAATGTTATTACTGTGTCCCTAGAGTATTATGCACAAGTGAACTGTATCTAAATGCGGATGTGTCTGTCAGGGTTCAACCCACAGCTACTTGGGTTCTTTTTCTCTCCTACTTCATCTTATGAGTTACTCACATCCTGCTAATTACATCCCAGAGCAGGGGTAACTAAGGTGGTGCCCACCCATTGTTGCGGGACTACAACTCCCATCACCCCTGGCCACTAGCTATAATAACTAGGCCTGATGGGAGTTGTAGTCCAGCAAAATCTGGAGAGCAACACAGAGGTACCTCACTAAAATCCCATTTTTATAATGCTATCCAGCCAAAACAGTCTCCTACTACAAAGTACAAAATAAACTGAAGGACAGATACAACCATACCACGAAATATAATCTTACTTTATTTTTATAGAGTGTGTAAGAAGAGCCCTGTTGAATGAGGCCCAAGGTCCATCTACTCCAGCATTCTGCTGTCATAGCAGCCAAACAGATGTCTGTGGGAAGTTCACAAACAGGACACAAGTGCAACCATACCCTCTCTACTGGTGATTTCCTGCTATTCAGGGACATGCTGCCTCCATTAGTGGGGCTAGAACATAGCCATCATTCCAGTAGTCATTCACAGCCTTATCCTCTGTGAATTTGTCTAATCCCCTTTGTTATAACATCAACTTGCAGAGTTTTTAAATAGCACCACTAAAATCCTTACTTGAAGATGAAGCCTGTCCTTATCCCTTTCCAAAACCATGCTCTGTACAATAGCCATTTCTTCTCTCAGGGCTCTCAAGGCCTCTTCATTCTGGGCCAGGGACAAACCCAGCTTCTGTGCTCTCTCTCGCCATTCTATCTCTTCACTTTCTGTCTGTTTCAGAATAGCGGTCAGACGATCAAATTCCTGTCTCTTTACTCTTTTCTCGTCTTCCAAGTGTTGAATTTTTTCAGTTTGCCATTGCAACTGCTGGTTCTTTTCCTGAAGAGACTTGTTCTTGGCTGCCTCCTCTTCCTTCCACATAAGAATATTTTGGATATAGCTCTGTAAACTGCAGTCTCCCTTCTCTTCTGATTTCAGAGGAGAAACAATTTCCTTCAGCTGTTCACTGCAGGTTAACAATTCCTTCTCTTTAACACTAACTCTCTCTTCCAGCCGCTTAATATTCTCTCTCTGCCACTCAGCTTCCTCATCTTTTTTCTTCAGTGCATGTTGAAGATGCTGTATGTTCTCAAGAAGTTCCTTCATCTCATCTTTCATTAGCCTTTGTACTCTCTCATCTTGAGTTCTCTTCTCTTTCTCCCCTTCTTCTAAAAAGTCTTCTTTTTCATCCTCTTTTAACTGCTTGTATTGGTGCTGAAGCTTTTGGTGGCCTCTCTCACATTCTTCTTCTCTCTGTTTAATTACTTCCTCCAGATGACTTGCCCGATTCTGGCATACCTGTAATTCTGCAAGAGTGACGTCTACTTTAATCTGGTATGTGCTAATTTGCTCAGCCTGCTTGTGAAGCTCATCTTCCTTTTCTGACATTAATTGCTTCATTTTATCTAGCTCCTGCTTTAGGCTCGCTATACTTTTCTGTTCCAATTCTTTCTGCCTCAAGAGTTCCTTTATGTGCCCTTGTAAAGATTCTATCTCCTTGTCTCTGTCTTGAAGAGAAGATCTGTTCAACTCCAGTTTCTCCAATAGAGATTGAGTGTGTGCTGCTGCTTTTTGCGCTTGTTGCTTAAGCTGGCAATTCTCCTCCTTGAAGGACTCCAGTTGCCTCTCACCATTTCTCTGAGCATGCTCTGCTAATTCAAGATTTGTCTGCATTTCTCTCACAAGCCTTTCTTTCTCCTCGTGTTCTTCTTGCTGCTCTTTCAGGGACTCAATTTCTTGCATTCTCTCCTTTAGCAACACCCTGAGTTGCTCCAACAAATCAATAGTTGTTTCTTGCAGCTCTTCTTGCTTCAGCTGCTGCATTTGCTCTTTCTGAAACTCTGCACTACCATCTCTCTCCTTTAATACTGCTGCACTGTGCTGGACATCTCCAAGCAGAACTCCTAACTGCCTTTTCAGTTCTTCTTCATGTTTCATTTGAAACACCAACTCCGTGTTCTTTTCCTTCAAGGATGCCTCCGTCTTACCCAAAAGTTCACGAAGAGCCTTTAGTTCTGTTTCCATTTCTCCTTCCAGCTCTTTTATCTGCTGCTTTTGTGACTCAAGCTCTTGATCTTTCTGGGTCAACATGAATGTCATCTGTTTTACTTTCTCTTGCAGTTCATGGAGATGGTTCTCACGCTGAGCCTCGCACTGCTGGAATCTTGTTATCTGTCCCCTCTGGGATTCTACCTCCCTTTCTTTGTTCCTGAGAATGGCCTTCATGTGTTCTAGGCTGGTGTGAAGAGACTTTTCCCGCTTCCCCCCCTGTTCTTCCCGTTCCTGAAGTAGCTGCTTTTGAGATGCGAGTTCCCAATCTTTCTCACTCAACCTTATTTTCAAGTCACCCAACTCTTTCAGCAGAGCACCAATTTGTGCTGACTCATTCTCTTCAGCAATACGGATTTTTTCCTCCATGATTTTCATTTCTTTGACTCTTTGCTCCAGATTCAAATTCAGGCTTTCCATTATAGTGCTTTGGTTTTGTAACAGGTCTTCTAGTATTTGGATCTTGTCCTGTTGAGATTTCACATTCTGGAGTGTCTCTTCTAGATCTATATTCAGTCTCTCTAGAGCAGCCTCCTGTGTTTTATTCTGCTTTCCCAAGTCTTTAATCCGTTTGTTTTGAGATTCAATTTCTCGCTCTCTCTTTTCTAGATCTTTAGTGAGATGTTCCACAGCTGATTTTTGCACTTCTCTGTGCTTCTCCAGTTCTCTGTTTTGCTGTAGCAGGGATTTTATTTCTTCATCTCTTTTTCCTAGAGTAACAGTTAGGCAATCCAGATTTTCTTGCAAACCTTTTCGCACTTCTGCATCTTGCTGCAAAGTCATAAATCTCTTTTGTTGAGTCTCTGCTTCCTCCTGTTTAATTTTGAGAGTGGAGAGAGTTGCCTGAAGCTCTTGTTCTAGGGACTGATTCATCTTCTCCATGGCATTTGCTCGAATTTCACAGGCTGTGACAGATTCCCGAAGAAGATCCAGTTCCCATGTCAGCTTTTCTTTGGCCATTTGTAACATGTCTCGTTCATTCTGAAACAGAAATATAATTACTCAAAATGCAGAAGCAAACTGCAACTCTTTGCTTTCTTTATGCAGAGTGCTAAGCTGGCCATGATGTTAGCTGAACCATCCTGGTTTTTTATTGTTAACTATATATATTAACAGGAAATAGGTTGGTTTTCAACATAAGCTTTACATAAAAACCCAACTGATTACCTCTCTTTTTAACCAAATGTCTTCTGAAGTGGCATCACTTCACATAATAGACAAGTTATTTGAGAATAACTTTCTGAAATGTTCACAAGAGAGCATGCAATATTTCTTCCAGATGGAGAGAATCTTTAAGCCATAACAGAATAACACAAGGAGCAAACAACTATTTGATTTATCAAAACACTAATTAAAAATCAGACTCTGAATAATAGAAGACTACAGCACTATGACACTTCACTGAATTTTATTATTTTTATTATTATTTCTTCTGGGTTTTCTTCGTTTGTGTTAGTGATAGTTCAGTCCCTGCAGTTAAACGCAAAAGAATTAGCTGGAAGCATTAAACAGGCTGTGGGAGATAAGTATAGCATTATCAAAAAGTAGAGGATGCTGTAGGTTCAGTGGGCATGGTTCTGCAAAAGCTGTAAGAGAAGGAAAGTAAATCCCTAATAGATGCTGTCTCACATCAAGAACAGTAACACTCCTCATCAGATATTCATGAGCCTGTCCAATTTCATAACTGGACCTCTGCTAGCCTTACCATTACATCCTTTCTTTGCTTCTCTGTACTCTCAAGAGTCTTCTCCAAAGCAGTCACCTTCCCATGCAAAGTCACATTCTCTTCTTTGAAGGCAATGACCTCTGCCTTCAAGGCAGACTCTAGGGAGCCTCGTCTGCCTTCTTTCACATTTTTTTCTGAAATGGAGAATGTAAGAAGAAAAGTTTTTTTTTGTTTTTGGCACCAGTGAAAGATCTACCTCTTCCTCCAGATTTTGGGTGAAGATAGAGGTCAATATTTTGAGACTTACAGATTCTTATATGACAATGAATAGATTTAAGTGAGCATACTTGAATACTTTGAATGCTGGTTAATGTTTTATTGGTTCAATTTTATTGTGTGCACCTGCTTTTTGCTTTTTACCCTGAAAGCACCTGGCAATGAAGTGTGGGATAGAAATGGCATAACTAGACAAAAAACATAACAAGCTGCAGCTATTTTGAACAGTGACCCCGCCCCCTGCAAGGGGAACTATTTTGGAACCATTTCACTAAAAAAACACTGTAGATGTCTGGTCTGGAAAACTTAATGTCCCGCAGCTGCTAGATACCTCCCTTTATTCCTTCTTATATTACACCCAAAACTTTCTGCATAAAAAGGGTATCTTTTTGTCTCCAACCCCTGCTATGCATGACACAGCACGTTTTATTGACATCTAATGTTTTTCATATTGTGGATTTCCCCCAGCTTCCACTTTTTGAGCAGACAGCTCTACTTCTGGGAGATTTATGACACTTCTGAGGCACCATAGTGAAAATGAGGAGTCTATACCTTCTTGGCTTTGATCTAGCCACTTTTGAAGCTCTTCGGCTTTGGCACTGACGCGGTCTCTTTCTGCTTCCTTTTCACTGAGGTCTTGCTTTAGCTTTTCTGAATTCTTTCTCATCTCATCCTGCAAGAAAAGCAAGGGGTATTATAATAATAATAATAATAATAATAATAATAATAATAATAATAATAATATATTTATATTTATATCCTGCCTTCCCCAGCCGAAGCTGGGCTCAGGGCAGCTAACAACAATAAAATAATACAACATTCTAAAATCATTCCATTATAAAATTAATTCAAATCAAATTGATGGCAACCATTGGGCTAGAGTTCTGTGAAGATTGCCAAAGGAGGGAGTCAGGCTGTGCCCTGGCCAAAGGCCTGGTGGAACAGCTCTGTCTTGCAGGCCCTGCGGAAATATATGCATGTCCAAAGAAGAGCACAGTAAAACAAGGAGAAAGACCAGGAACCCCCAAAGACTATGAACAAAACCCCCTTTTCAGGGCCAAACTATATGTCACACAGAATTCTGTATAAAGTATACTGTAAACCTTTTCTTCGCCAACTAGTTTTTATCTCAAAAAATTGCCCCATTTGAACCACTTTTCCTTTTGCAGGAAAAGGTAGAGGTTCCAAAATCTTTTTCTCCTGTGAGAAGAAATTTTGAGATGAAAACTGCCTACTAAGAAAAACACTGTTCTACCTCCCCACCCACCAAATCTCTACTCTAGGCTACAGGGTCTACCAACTACTTTTCTTAAAAAATTAAACATAAAAAGCATCTGGGGAAAGTTACATAAAACTGTGTATTATATAGTTTGGCCCGCAGTAGCATCTTAGGGCCAACTCAGCAGTAAAAAGTTGTGTAGAACTTGGAATTTTCTCCATATGAAACCCTGGAGAGCTCCTGATAGTCAATGTAGACAATACTGAACTGGATAGACCTATGGTCTGACTCAGCATATGACAGCTTCCTATGTTGCTAAAATTATCTTCTCTCCACAGCAAATGGCACTATGGCAAAATCCCAATACATTGAGGCCTAGGCAGTTGCCTTAGTTGCTTTAGAAGACAGAGTCGTCAGTCTTTGTTGGACACAGCTTTGTCACTTTGATAGGAAAATGCATTGTGAGTTCCTGCATATCCAGCTGTTAACTAGTTGTACTAAAAGAAAGCAAAGTTTATTGAAAAGACAGATGTTAGCTGAATCACAGAGCAACAAGTTTTGCTAAGCTCAGAATTTTTTAGTAGAAGCAGCAGCGGAAAATTCAGATGGACAGAACCAACTATAATATTTTAAAGGCATATATTTATCTCCATTCCTAGTGAGCTACATAGAACCATTAGTATGACAGAGAACAGATATGGCATATATTATTGTATTAAGCAAGCTAGAGATTCATTTGCTAAACACAACAAGTGAAAAAGTAAATTCAATACAATGGTACATCTTGATAATTATTACTATAGTGCTTAGTGCAGCCTTGGGTAACCTAGTGTTCTCCATATGTTTTGGATGACAACATCAGCTGGTTGAGACTGATGGGAGTTGTAACCAAAACATCTGGAGAGCACCAGATTGACCAAGGCTGACTTAATGTATACTAGGCACCACATGGAGGATTAATAGTAAGGCTGAAACTACATGCTTTTTATTTTAATCCATGGGAAATGTATTTATGTTTCAAAAGTTTACTATATCATTTTAAGCTTGGATGCCAAGAAAGGACAGTGATATGATTTATTTATTTTTAAGAAAGTGAAACAATTACCCGTTCTAGGCGAGTCTGCCAGAGTTCTTGCCGCAGGTCCTGAATAGCTTCTGCCACTCTCTCCACTGTAAGCTCAGCAGAAAGGTCCTTCAGCTGAGATAAAGACAGTCCCGTCCCATTATCCTGTTCTGAAGAAATAAACCTCCTCTGTAACAGTGTCTAGCTGAAGGGTTGTTAGACAAGATATAGAAAATTCTAGGATTATTTTTCATTGAAGGCAGAACTAGATGCTGCAAGAGATATGGAGCTGCTGCTACTGTCCACTTTTTCTTGTAATGCAAGAACTCTTCAGTGCATATTCCAATAAAAATATAGCAAAAAGACACAGAGGATTCCTATTTACCGCATATTTGTAGTGTCCCCGAGCACACTTCTGGGGTGGGGAGATCCACATGACCGTGTGCTTGAATTGTATGCATTCCAGTCCATCTGCCCCCTACCCTGCCACCCTTGTTAAAGCAGTTTCTCCCTGGAAGAATCTAAGTATTACTGTTAAGTCCAGTATAAATGCAAAAACTCTGAAGATGCGGCTGTTTCAGAGCAAAGCTATTCCATTTTTGAATGTAGTTTCTGACACATCATATGGCATTTATTGAGGTGAGCTCTATAGCCACTTCTGCCTGGTTCCAGTTTGGCACATCTGAACCATTTTATTTCCAGAACAGCAACATCTGTTGCTTTTACTTTGAAAGGAAGGAGAAAGAGATGGCAATTCTGCTGTGCATAAGCTGGGCTTGTTGGCAAGGTGCAAGTCCCATCTAGTTATTATTTAAAAAAACCAACTCTGCAGGTGCAGCAAGAAAGATGTACTACGAAATGTATGGGCAATTGTACAACTGTATGTCAAACATTTCCTGTGGCTGGACAATTACAAAAATCAGACCCTGCTTCATACTTTCTGTGCATGCTCAGTGAGGTGTAATAGTGGGCAAGGATCACCAAGAACAAGATAGGCACTTTCAGATATGCACCACCTACTGATGCGGATGGAATACCATAGGTGTAAAAACAAAAAAATTGGAAAGGTGGAGATGATGCCACGCTACCCTGTATACTGACAAAAGTGGAATGAGAAGGGAAAGAAATCAACAGAGGGGTTCCATGTGGAAGTACCCACAAAGCAACAGCTTCATAGCTCTTGAAACGTTTGACCTCACAGGGTAACCATCATACCCAGTGCATTATCTACACAGTCCACAAGATGTCACTGCTGTCACACAAACAAGAATCCAAGGTATCACTGTAATTTGTAGCTAGGCCCAAGACTTGTCACTATGACTTATTTTCAGCAGTATTCCACAGAAAAATGATAGTGTTGCCATCCCATCTAATCTACACACCTTGGCCAGTCTCCACCACCCCAATCTTCTGTGTCTGATTCAAATCTCAGGACACAGTTGACACTCCTCCGTTATTTGATGGTTCTTAACTGTTTGGCACAGTTGAGTTTTCCTTCTACACAAAACCTTGTACCATCCCTACAAGGAAGTGGCCTCAAGACTTTTGGTGCTATCAGTCAGCTCTGCCTCCAACAGTAGCCTGTTCTTTCCTCTGGGCTATCCCAACTAATCTCAGGAAAGATCAATTCCATCCTGTATACCTGAGAAAGCCAATGGCTTGACATGTGCTGCATGTTGGCAGGGGCTGCTTAAATAAGTAATTTATACCACTGCTATTGAAAGGAGCAAGGTGTCACTCACTATCTAAGCTCTAGGCAAAGATGGCAATATTAGGGCATTTTGCCACTCCTTAGCAAATCCATTTGAGGTTGAATCAACGTGAAAGGGTGTGCCATTTCAAGACATCATATTAGAAAATAAGTAAGTACCAAAGCACACACAAAAAGGTACCTTCCCCTATTGCAGAGTTCTGGCTCTGTCACCTGTTCAACAATTTACTTGCAAAGGACATAATACTAGTCCACTTATTAGACTCACCTCTTGCACTGAACAATGAGCTTCGAATAGCTTTGTCTCCTCTCCCTCCATACTCCAGCTTTGTCTCGGGGCTTTTGCACAGCATGTACTGCAGAACCGAGTGTAGCTTAGTCAAGTGAGACTGTGCCTCCCAGCGGGCAGAACAAGCACGCTGACATTCTGATGCCAATGCCACTGCCCGACTCTCTGTGCTGCTCAGGCTCAGGCGAAGCTGAGATACTTCACCTTCCAGCATTTTCACGGAGTCCTTCAAAGACTGCTCACTAGCACGGGACTCTTCCAGGTTCCGGGCGAGCTGCTCCTTATGAGCTACCAAGGCAGCCTCCTTCTCTAGCACAATTTCCTTGAGGGATTGTATCTGGGGGAAGCAACACAGCTTGCAATGATTTTGGAATGGTGGATTGGAATGCAAAGAAGTTAGCACCGGGTGAATAATCAACCAAAGAAGAGAAGCTGGATATAATTTGCATAGAAAGGAGATAAGGATATAATTTGCTTGTGAAAAGGACCAGGTATCAGGTATTAATATGAGTTCTACACACACACACACACACACACACGTATATTTGGAAGCCAGTGTGTTATGGAAAAGAAGCCATGTTTGGGAGGGGGGCTGTATAACAGAAGCACCATGTGAAGCAGATGGGGGCTGGCAGTAGGGCAGAAAAATAAAAAGCAGTATTGCACCCTGTATTGAGTTTTTTTCAGGTAATACCTGTCTAGTGAGCTCCTGCTCTTCTCGGCTATGCTCAGCAAGCAGCTGCTCTGCTTGCTGTAGTGCAGTATTCAGTTTGGTGACTTCACCCTGTTGAGCACTATCACTGTCTTGCAGTCTCTTGAGCCTGAGTTCCTTCTCCTCCAAGGATGCAGCCAAACTGAAACCGGGGAAAAAAGCAGGACTTCTATTACAGATTGGAAAAAAACAACCCTATGCAAGCAAGTACAAGACTTGGCTTTTCACCTTGGTTCTCTTCCATGACACACTTATGAAAGACTATGGCAAACAAACAGTGTGCCAACGTATGTGCACAAGACCCTGAAATTATGCAAAAATAAACAAATGATAATCTCAAGTGCAGACTATATATCTTGTATATATAATTTCTATGCAACTGGACAAAAAGGGGAATTTAAGTGAAAAGGAGGCATTCCAGTTGCAAACTTCATAAATGGGGTGGGGAGCTGGGGCATAGTGTTGGAGGAGGGGCTGGGTGCATTTTTCTGGGGGGTGCTGCTCACACCACCCTGTCAGCCCTGCACTCCTTTGTGAGGCTGGGATATGATTCACTAGGCAAATCATTCAGATCAGATCCCAGCATCGCAAAGCAGCTCAGAGCTGGCAGGGCGGTGTGAGAAGGACACAACCGCCGTGCACTATTTGATCCCAGCCAAGGCTGGGATTTTAGGAGGACCCCTTTTTGCTAAAAGTTCCAGATCAGGTAATCTGAAGTAGACAATTAATGCCCTGTATTTCTCCAAGAGAAGCTTTGAAAAGTGCAGTTTCTGAAAAATTATGTATACAGTGGTACCTCGGGTTAAGTACTTAATTCGTTCCAGAGGTCCGTACTTAACCTGAAACTGTTCTTAACCTGAAGCAACACTTTAGCTAATGGGGCCTCCTGCTGCCACCGCACCACTGGAGTACGATTTCTGTTCTCATCCTGAAGCAAAGTTCTTAACCTGAGGTAATATTTCTGGGTTAGCGGAGTCTGTAACCTGAAGCGTATGTAACCTGAGGTACCACTGTACATACCTAACTATTTAGACACCGGGTGTGTGGAGGTGAGATAGCTATATGAGACAATTAGTCCAGCCACAAATTATGAAAGTTGGGCTCACCTGGTGTGTTTCTGCTCCAAAGCATGCAATGCTACTTTAAGATCTGAATTCTGACGTTCAACTTCCTCCCACTGAGTCCGTTCTTTCTTCATCTTCTGTAGAGCAGTGCTCTGCTGTTCCATCTCCTTCTGCTTTGCCTGCAGCTCCTTGGTCCGACATTGCAACTCCTCTTGCTGGGTATGGAGAAGGGCCTGCAAATCTGAATTCTGATGTTCAACTTTCTCTTTCCAACCCTGCAACTCTAAATAACGTTGTTCTGCCTCCTCCCAACGGTTTTGACGCACCGCACTCTCATGTTCCGCTTCCTCCTGCTGTCTCTGGAGCACAGCCTTCAGCTGTGCATTCTGACGTTCTACCTCCTCTTTTTGGTGCCGCAGCTCTATGTTCTGATTTTGCAGTTGCTTATTTTGACATTTTGCCTCCTCCCACTGCCTCTGGAGTGCAGAATGCTGCTCTGAACTCTGGCGCTTTGCCTCCTCCCACTGGCTCTGCTCCCTTTCCAGGGCCTGAACTGTGGCACGTTGGTGCTCAATTTCTTCCTGCCTGCTTTGCAGCTCTCTGTTCAGATGCTGTTCTTCCTCCCATTGACTTTGCAGCATATTATGCAGTTCTGTGTTTCTGTGCTCCATCTCTTCTTTCTGATTCTGCAACTCCATGTTTTGATGTTCTCTCTCTTCTCGAAGTTTTCTTTCTGCTTCCATCTTCTTCTGGAGGTGTGCAACTTCCAATGCTTTCTGTCTGGACAACTCTTGTATGTCACGTAAATGCTGCTGAGCCTCCTGGCTAATCAAATGGCAAGAATCTTTTTCTGTCAGTAGTTGTGACTGCAACTCTTGTACCTAGAAATAGACAGGAGAACAGTAAAGATGCAGCCGTTACAGTATGCACTTATTTTAGTACACATGAGGAGATAATATAGATACAAGCATCTTATTTCAAGAAGCAAAGTTTCTTGTCAATTCAAACATCCACTTTAACAGAATGCAGTTTTTTATTTGCTTCAGAAACCAAGCCAGACTTTTTTATAAGCATGATAGAGACATCGCCCCATTTGAGTAACATGAAAGAACTCTGGTGAAACAGAATACATTTTTAGCATGCCTATGACTTCTTATACAGAACCAAACATATGGCTTTTCTTGGAGTATTGCATCAAAATTTTTCCAAAACTATTTCAAATAATGGCTTTTTGGTTTCCCTAGTACTTCAAGTAATTTTCCACGATGGTTTGGGAAAGATTCCCATAACTTAGTTTTACCCCACAAAGAGATTTCCATTTCTACTTGTTGAAGCAGCTTGTGAAAAACCACACATTTGGCACTGAACGAAGTGCTTAGCACATAGTTTTAAGTAAAATCACCTGACTTTGCAAAGAGTCTCGTTGTTTACGGAGAAAGTTGACTTCTTCTTTGAGAGACTTGAGCTCCTCCTTGTACTTCTTTTCTAGTGCTTCTATAGTACTTTGGGCCTCCTTCAGCTTAGCTTCCAAATCTTGCAAAGTATCCTGCACTCCCCACCCAGCCAAAAAAGTTGAGTTATTTTCCAAGGTTCAGGTTTGGTCAAATTAGAGAACTATTTTATAATGTGCAATTATAATACATGTACAGCAACTGCTGCACAAGATAAAATGATCTACATCTCACAAGAGTCAGGCCACAAATCTTGTGGGATGAAGACTTAGTACTTCAGTCAAAAATCAATAAATGACAATAAGATGAACAATTATGAAACAGACATAAAATGCAAATTTCAATATAGCATATTAACAATCATAGCAAGTATCTAAGGGAAATGTAGGGCATAATTAAGGATTATACTCTACAAAGAGAAATGGGGTTCATGAGGAGCATGCAATGAAAGATAAAATCTTTGCACTGGCATCAAAATGAACTCTAAAAAAAGAACAAGGTGGCAGCTTTTGGATATAACTTACTCAAATTATAGTGGAAAAATGGAGGGCAGAACAAGAAAAAGCTGCAAGTAGCTTCATTGGGTAAACTTTTGTGTAAGGATTTCATATATGCCTTAGTTACCAAATGTAAGCCAAAATTTGATAGGTGCTAATAAGATGCAATTTTGCATTAGAATTAGAACCCATCTTCTTGCTTTTGGTTCTATCACACGTCACAACTTTGGAAAAATGCAGGAACTGTCTGAACCTTAATTAACAGACATTCAACAAGCAGTTCTTCAAATATGAAGCAACTGAATTATCAAATGTGGTTGGGTTGGGCAAGAGTTCTGAAATCAGTCATGTGCACATAATCCTAGGAAAAACTTTCATACACCATGTAATTGGTCCAAACTATCCATTTATTGAGCCAACTTTCTATCATGTTAATATACTTTATTTCATATTTGCTCCATAGCTTTCTGCTGGATTCTTGGTAGATTTCATAAGCTTTTCTGCTCTGGTCTACTCCTACCTGCTCCCTCTCTTTATTCTTCTTTATTTCCAGACGGAGATGATCAAGCTGCTGGCAAGTACTAGTGAGTTCCTGTTTTGTTTGAAGGTGAAGCTCTTGTAATGATTTCTTCTCATTCTCTTTTTCTAGCAGCACCTAGATATTAGCAAGCAGAGAATTTAAAACATTCCAGATGAACTCCTAACTGATCAAAAGATTGGAGCAGGTCCCCTGGGAGGAAAGAGTACAGAAAATGGGGGCTTTTTAGTTAGAGAAAAGGTGAATAATGATGACATGCTATAGATGCATAAAATTATGCATGGTGCAGTATAAGTGGATAGAAAAAAGCTTTTTTCCTTCTCACATAATACCTAAAATACATCATTTCTCATACAACACCTAATCAATCCTCATATAATACCTTTAGGCATGGACATAGCTAAGGGGAGCAGTCGCCTCCCTCTAACAAGTAAATCAATAAAAAATACTTAACTATCTGAGGTTATCCCCCAACATAAAGCCTGCCTCCCCAACATAAAACCTGATGACACCCATGCTTTTAGGATACCTAAAAGATCGTCTCATCCCTTATATACAAAATCCAATCACTATGCTCTGCGGGAGACAGCTTCCTGCAGACACCATTTCATCACAAGGTTCCAAAAGAGAAAGGCAGGAGTGGGGGTTTGTCTCTAGGTCAAAAGCACCTATCAAACTTTACCTCTTGCTTGGCATTTTCAGCCTTAATGAGCTCGTCTTCCATATGTGTTTTTACAGCAACAACCTCCTGTTGTAGTTCCAGCAGCTTCCTCTCATAGACACTTTCACTCTCTTCCTTTTCCTTGACTATGCGCTCCAACACCTGCTCCAGTTCTAAACGGTGGCGTTCTCGTTCACCTTCCTGGAAGCATTTCAGCCAATTCCAATAAATGAACAAAAAGAAAGGAAAATACAGTCTCACTTCTAGCCACTGATGTAACGTTTACTACTTACCTTAGTAGATGCTGTGTATAGTGTTATGAGTTTTGCTTCTGGGAAGGATATTTATCACACTTTGCTCTGAGAGTAATAATTATCACCTATGGGTACTAAATGAAGGTTTCCTATTAGTCACTGGCCTATGGAACTGGCAGACTGTTCAACTGGAATGCCAGTCCTCCTTTCTCTGTGCGGCCATGCCAAAAGGGTGACTGTTTACAAACAGGATCTGCTTGAGCTCCTAGGGGTTTCAAAGACTGGGAAATTTGGTGCTTGTGGCTGCAGACATCAGCTGCTGTTCTCCTAACCACTGGATGTGGCATAAGCTATGCCAGAGGCACTGTGAGCTCTTCTTGGCAGCATTTTGTGCCTTTTATGTGTGTGTATGAGGTGGGGAAGATGGAATGGATTAAGTAATATCATGCTTTTTCCAGTTTCCAAATGTTACTTGGTGCTTTCCAAGCCTAGCTAATATGAAAGAGTCATGAGTAACATTGCAATAGATGGGTGTGGAGAGATGTTAGGGACTTTGTTGCAACAGAATATTTTCTCCATTTTCTGCTGCTGTTATATGTTTGGTGTTGAGGAAAGCTAGAATATAAAATAGCTAGGCACCTGTGTAAGGTTGGATGTAGCGGAAGCCAAATTAGTTGTACCACAAGGTTGCCAGGCATAGATTTTTCCTGAACTGATCAATGCCAGAAGACTGGGAGATTTTAGACTAAAGTAAAAATTATATGCAACAATAATACAAACACCTCATGAATTTGTTTTATATTGAAAAACGCACTAGAAGTAAAAAACAACAACAAAGAGTAAAAATTTTGGGCAACGTTTTAGACGTGACACATCATGCAACTGGAGGCACAAATGCACACTCACAACTACTCCAGATCCATTTAACAAGGCAGCATACTATTATAGCCATAACACTAACTACGATGTAGTGGATAGTATAAGGAAGCTATCCACCCCACCCCTCCATTCACTACAACATGGCCTATGTGCATGTCAGGTATTCAGAGCTCTTCACACACTTTAATAGCATTATATCACTAATATTTTATCAGCTAAGGCAGAGAGAGCATCCTGATGCAGATGTATAAGAGAACCAGAGTTTAGAAATCAAGACACTGGACCATTATGTGTACAAAACACCTCTCTGCGCCCTCTGCTAAGGTTTGCTGCAACGGGAAATTCCTGGCAATCTAAGGTAAGATTCTTATTTCTGTGTCCATCAAAACCTGGCTTCCCCACCTTTCTTCCCCCTGCATCTGTCCCACACCAATTCTACTCCAGAGTGTTGGGGGTTCACAGAACAGATTTAGAGAGTGCACAGGGGGAGGAGAGGGGGGAGCACTTAATTGTGCACAGAGAAATCCTTGAGCTGACAAACAAGTCACTTTAGCATTATGCTGAAAACAACCCATCCGAAGCAAGGTAGTTTAAAAGACTAATAGTTTAATTAGTACAAGGCATAACAATTGAATGGAAAAGTAAGTCTTGGTAATCATCTGACATTTTGAGCCACTTTATTAATTCTATCTTCTGCTCAATTTCCCACTCCCCCAAAATATATATATATCATGAATTAAAGAGCTAACCATATGGTTGCTTACCAACTCTTGACGTAGTGTATTAACTTCCTCCTTATGTACAATTTGACAGTGGTCAAGCATTTCTTGGTACTTCTGCTCGGCCTGCAAGAGCTGTTGTGCTTTTTCTTCATTTTCTTGCTTAAATTTTGACTTTTCAGCTTCCAGTTCAGTGCAAAGGCATCTCACCTCTCCTGTAAGAATAAACAAAGAGCAGGAGTCACAATGTATGAGGCATAACAGCTTGTTTGACCACTGGCCTTTTATCACATGAAGGGAGGGTGCTCTGTTGATACTACCTTTTGCTGGAAGCCTTTGAAAACATCTTACCCTGTATCACTTCTTTGGCCTGGTTGATTGCCTGGATTTTCATTTCCAGTTGACCCTTGGTAACTTCCAGGTCAGACACCTGCAACTGAGCTTGAAGGAGGCTTGATTCCAGAAGATCCTTCGTTGATCTACAAATTACATATACAGAATTTGTGGGACTTTAATCTCTTGCTCATGACATGATAAATGTAATCCCAGCAAAGCCAGTTTGAGTACCCTGGAAACACTATGAACAAAAGGAGGTCATTCATTTGTAGCAGTGCACCAGCCTCTAAATATACAGACAATAAGGACAACAATCACAGGCCATTTGTCATGCTGATACAAGAAACAATGTCTGGAAGAACAGAAATACTATTAAGTGTAAGTTTTGCAGCTTTATGGAAAACAGACCTGTCAAACTGTGTACAGGATTTCAAACTTGGGCTTGACTTAAAACATTTTTCCTGTTGTGCATTTGTTGAATTTCTTTCTGCAGATGTGGAACTACTTCTGCCATATGGTTGAACAGCCAAGACACAAAAAGCTGCATAGTCCTCTGATGGAAAGTCATTGATTGCATTAAATAATTATTCAAATAGGCAAGGTTCTTCTATTCGTCAGCCTCTTACCTGTACTCTGCCACTTGCTCTGAAAAACTCCACCTCTCTCGTTCAACAGCCCCTAGTCGTACTTCCAATGCAGCTTTCTCACGCATTAATGATTCCTTTTCTTTGGACGTCTTGGCCAGCATCTCTCCAAGACGACTTGACTCCTGATGTGCATGCTCCAAATCAGTACTAGATGTCTCATGCTGGTGATGAGCCTATGAAGGAGAAAGAAAAGCAATTTATAGCAAAAGGCAAAGCTCTGTCACTTTAAGCAATAATGCACTGTAAAAAGAAATAGATCTATAGCTTCTTTTAAAGGATAGAAAATTGTTATCACAGAATAGATGGACCTGCCTAACTGCACATTACAAAGAAAAATGGATCTGTTACAGATGGACTGCTATGGAGAAGTTTGATTATCTATACTCAGGAGAGAACCAAAGTACAAAATATATAATTGCCTGAAGGCCACCGCACTTAATGTTTTACTGTGACACTTCACAGATTTTAGAAAGAATGTGTATTGGAAAAGAAGAAAATCTAGATGAGTGTTACAATGGCTGCAAAACATACTTTATCCAGAAACACTTATGGAGTACAAATAAGATTGAAAAGATTGTCTTATGCAAGAATAGTAAATTGAACTTTGTGATGAGCAGCACTAGCTATTGAAAAGATTCCTAGAATCCTAGAATTGTAGCGTTGGAATCATCTAGTCCAACCCCCTGCAATGCAGGAATATGCAGCTGTCACTTATGGAGATTAAACCTGCAACCTTGGTGTTATCAGCACCACCTTCAAACTAACTGAGCTATTCACTATTCAAGCAGAATTCCATAATCTAACTGAACCCAACTTCAGAAGCACAACACTGCTGCTGCCCAATGTCCATGCAGGATAACTCAAGTCTGCTGCTAACACTCACCTGGCTCAGCTTCTCACAAGTCTCTTTCTGTTCATCTCTCAGTACTCTTAACTCTTCCTGTAAACTTTCCTGCATTCCCTCAGCCTTGTGTAGCAACTGCTGTAAACGAGTCTTGTCTGCACTTAGTTCCTCATTTGTTCTCTCCATCTGGTTGAGCTGTTTCTGTGAAGAGGTCCTTAGTCTTTCCAGGTGATCAACTTTGTCCAAAAGTGCCTGTTTTTCCTGCTCCATCTACATTCAAGGAAATGGAAGGAACTGATAAAAGAGCAGCCTTCAATGGGCTTATTCTGGCTTAAAGACCAGAGGTACCCCTTTGTCTGGAAAAGCTATACAACAAACTTCTCCCACAATTGGATGGTAAGCACTCAAGTCATTCACTTCATCAGTATCACAGAAATTTGCAAACAAAGGACAAATTCATTAACCTTGTTTTAAAATGTTTTATAGCTTATAAATCTATTGTTAATTTTTAAACATCAAAATCCTCCAATTTGAAAACTAGATGGGAAAGACTTAGAAGAAATTGATTATGTTTTATGGGAAAGAATATGAGAAAATATTTCCTTTTTGAGCTAATTCTGCTCGTGTATGAGAAAACACCTTAAAGCTAACCCACAGATGGTACCAGCACGCCACGTTACTAAGTAAAATAGGCAAAAATACCTTTCTACAATGTTGGAGAAATTGTGGGGATAAAGGAACATTTATACACATGTGGTGAGAATGCCACAGATTTAAAACTTCTAGTTAAGGGTATTTTAGGAAATGGAACAAATTACTTCTAAATTGATTAGTTTAGATGGGAAAATCGCACTATTTCAATATCTGCAGCTGAAGCAAATTATCTTTGATACAGAGACTTAATTATGCATCTTCTAACTGCAGCACTTCTTGCTCTTGCAAGGCACTGGAGGATATGGAATGCAAACATATGAAATTTGGTATGCTTATTGTTTGGGCCTTTATCTTGATGGGAAAGTTGACAGATAAAGTACAAGAAAGAAGACAACATAAGAATCTACAAAACTTTTACAAAATGTGGTCCACTTTTATTTCATTTGCAATGAAGAAAAAACGTTTGTATAGGCCATGGGAACCTGTGGAACAACATTTTTTAAATTGACAGCTATTGAATTTATGTTTCAGTTTATTACTAATACAGCTGGACATAGTTGGGGTTGTTATGGGGGGAACTGTAATTGATTGTATGATTGTTTCTATATTCAAAATTAATTTTTTTTTTTTTAAAACAGCAGCCTTCCTTTCCCCCGTTCTGAATAAAATGCAACCTACATATTAGCAAATTCCTTACATATATTTTGTAGGCTGCCCAGAATAAGAATAGTTCAGCTGCAACAATCTTCTTACCTTCAAGAGAAGTTGATTCAAACTCACTTTGTCCAATGCTAGAGCTTCATTAAGGGCACTCATCTTTGCAACTGCATCATGAAGGTGAGCAGTTTCTGCTTTTAGCTTATTGTGTGCACCAGTTAACTTTGCAAAGGACAGCTCAGCCTTGTGGACCCAAAAACACAAAACAAAGAAATACCAGTCAATAAAAGCAAAATAAGACTTGCCCCTAACTTTGTTAACTTACAATAAACCATATTTTATCATGCTGTCCAAATGGACTTTCCTGCAGCAACTTCTTGCACTCCCTAAAAGGTTGTCCCTGAAGGTGAGGAGACCCCCCCCCCCCCGAATAGTATGTAGGGCTTACAGCTGGATATTTCAGATTCCCCATTTAGGAAGGTCAAATGCCTCCCACTCACCAAAGATCCCTCACCAAAGATTCACTCTCTGAAGCCATTCAAGGCAATGTGTTGTGTCTTGTATTAGTCACAGTCAGAATACAGCCTTTGAAATTAGTGGACATAGCTAACTTAGAACAATTAATTTCAATGGCAGCAGTCTTGAGTAAAACTTAAGATACATACATATTTTTTAAGAAAACTTCTATCCTCAATGCCTCCCTGTGGCATGGAACCTTCACTGAAGGTTCTAATGGGGAAACGACTAGATTAATATCTGTTGGATTATTTAGAATATATCCTCTCATTCTTCCATTATGTCACTGGTTTTCTATCAGTATGTCTCATTTTCTTCCTTAAATAGAAACCCAACTATTTTACTAATGTATGAGTATGTAGCTTAAATGCCATGGGGAAAAAACCCTATTCTGATTGTTCATGAAAAAACCAATCCAAATCTGTGTTGTTGTTTTTAAAAAACATCTGGGCCAGTCACAAGGATCACTGCTTTAATGTCAGAAACATGTTCCAATTGCCAGATATATATATATATATATATATATATATATATATATATATATTCTTTTTTTAGTACAACACTTCTGAATAGAAATCTTTAGCACTGTTTTACTTAGACTGGAACTAGACATTACACACTATTATTGAACTTTCTCCTTTTTTCTTTTCTTTTCTTTTCAAAATCAAATGCAGTCCAAGAAGTTCTGACTTTCAGTGGAAGAATGGCTGCAATGGACCCAGGCAGGAGAGAAGAAGGAAAGTTGCAGCTGTTCCTGTTTTTAGCCTCCCAAAACTAATCAAGGGTAAGTTATAAAGAACTGCCTCATATGCATATATTTAAGCCATATAGCCAATATATGTGCACTAATGTCAAATGCTGCTACAATGTTGTTTCTCCATAACTGTCCTTCACAGGCTTTACTAAACCATGGGGAAAGGGATGGGAGCATGTGGTGGCCAGGAAACATGGAAACTTGCTGTGGGAACTGGATTTGCAACTCAGCCTCTTGCCCAGAACAGGACAATACCAGAATTTTGATTTTTTTTTGTAAACTCTACTGTTATGCTCACTGACCACCACTTTACAGCAGTTTAATGAACATGCCAGTGTCTGTCTACAGTGAGTGTCTATGGAGTTTCCTGTTTAAATTCAAGAGTGTGTTTGGCTATTACTAGGAAAAGAAAATAACTGTACCTGCTCCAGCGCTGTAGCAAGTTCATGTTTTTCTTGTTTCACCAGTTCTCCATCAAGGTGAGCTTTTTCCAGTGCTTCTTTCATGGCTACCAGCTCACTCTTTAACAATGAATGCTTTCCTTCAAGAGCATTTCGGTCTTCCTGACTGAATGAACACATACACTTATTTATTTTAAGTAGTGAAGTACATGAGAGCTCCAAAGCTTAACCGGGGCTGCAAATTTCGTTTTCTAACATAAAAATCCTCATACAGCACCATATTTTTTGTTTGCAAATTTCACAAATGCTATCCAGAGGGGCTCATTTTTAAAAGTGAAATTGGCAGAGCCCATACACAATCCTGACAAGAGGGTGAAGAAAGTGCAAAGATTCCAAATTTCCACAACCTTCATAAAATGGAGAGGGATTGTTGTAAGAACTGTGAATGCTCTTGCCAGCTTCTCTTTTTCCTGTATTTCCCTAGCAACAAACTTACTGCCCTTTGGGGGGGGGGGGAGACAAAAGGCTCACATATATTCTCTCTCCCGCAGCATCCTTTCCAATTGATGCTGCTGTTCTTCTTTTTGGCCATCCACCATGTCTCCTTTTAGCTGTAGCTCAGTATTGCTTCGGCGCAAGTGCTGGACTTCCTGTTCCAAGACTTCCAGCTGTTGCTGTAATTCTATCTTGGATTTATCCAGGGTGACATGGTCACTGAGAAGAAAAAGTCTTCAGTTAGAGAAAAACAAAAAACAGAGATACACTGCAGTTTCATTGCACTTGTTTAGCTACTACTGACTGAGCATCCTCTTTTCCTATCTGGGCTACTGGAGAATAGAGGGAAATGAGGACACCATCACATCTGAAAGGCAGAGTGACTTCTTGAGTACTGTCTCTCTCCAACCTGTGGATGCAAACTGCCCCAGGCAAACTTTGAAGAGCCCAGACCACACATGAAGGTTTATTCACAATTTAAGTAGGTGCTTCAAATCCAGAGAGATATTGGGCTGCATCCAGCTAACTGCTACTCAGAGTAGATCCATTGGAAAAGCCACTTTCATCCATTCATTACAATGGGTCTACTCTGAGTAGGACTAGCACTGGAGACAACCTACTGACTTGACAAGAGGAAAGCACACTGCAAGCCAAGAGAAGCATATGGATCTATTTTACAATATAAGTCTTTAAAGATGGGGAAAGCATTACATGTCTGACCTGCGGTAAGTCTCCACCATGGACTGCAGATGCTGAAGTTGGCTAATGAGTGTGTCTTGCTCTCCTTCTAGCTGCTCAAGTTTTTGTCTTAGGAACTTACAGTGGTCTTTTTGCTGCTCTTGTTGCTTCTCCAAGGAGCTGACAGAATTTTGACTAGACAAGAGTTGCTGTCTCAGGTGCTGCAGAAGAAGGCAAAATATAATGATTAGGGAGAAAGTGAGAGACTGAAGGGGTATTATATACAGGCAGAGGTGGTTAAGCATTAGTTCACAGAGAAGCAGCAGCTGCAGACTGAAGGAATGTTATGTACAGGCAGAGAAAGTTGTACGGTTGGGGTCCCCATAAATAGAATTCTGGTGACAGCAGTAGTTCCAGCTTCATGGAAAGATGCATTCATTACCCAGATCCCAAACCAAGACAGTGACTTAACAAAGACTAAAATTTACAGACCAATTTCATTATTGAACTGTGATTATATATATATATTTTTTTATAATAATTTTTATTAAGGTTTTCCAAATTAGAACAAATCAAAGCAAATTAAATCCAATCTATTGCCAATAACTAGGACTTCCCCTCCCTACCCCCTCTTGTGTTCCAAATCTTCCAAATAAGCAATTAAATTCAACAAATTCTTATCCCCAAATTACACTCTTCGTCAATAACCCAATTTATCCAAATTCTCGTCCCCTAAGATCGATCTTTACCCTTCCACGGGTTTCCCCCTTTCAAACATAGTACAGATGAAAATAAGATAAATATAAATAATAATTTTACAGCCTTTGGATTCCAATTTTCCCTCCCCTCTTTCCCCTTTGCGTTTCACCTATCCCTCCACTTCTAATATCTTCCTGGAGTTCCCACATTATACTATATCCCTCCGATTCTTTGCCAGTCTTTAATTACGGATGTCCAATCGTAGAAGGAGTCTATCAAATAAGGGCCCATTTCTTCTATCCAGGTTTTTATATCCAGGAGTGAAAACTCCAATTTTGTATCCATAAGCTTGTCGAACCTGAATATCCCAAATGTTCCCCCAGTTCTGTCCAGTTCTTGTTGTTTCCTTGTTCTTATCAATCATTCTCCTCCTTTTTATTTCTCTGTTCTCCCACAGAAATGTTCTTTTTCCAAAAGTTTCTAGTGTCTCTGCAGAGGTTTGTTATTCTTGAAGCAAAGCATTACATCATGTTCCTTTCATTTTCCAACAAATAGTTCCATTGTTTCCTGTAGTATGTAGACCTCTGTAGACAGACAAAATAGTGTTCCATTCCTGCAGTTTCCCAGGAGATTGAAAGTTCCATTCAACTGTTCACATTTCCTGTGAAAAACACATGCAATGTCCCTCGGCTCCTCTAGGTGGATTGCAGTAACAAAGTTCCCTTCCAGAATCACATCCACCAGACCAAGTAGCTTGTTGACCGATATTTAAAACAGTTTGTATTCAATTTGTAACAAATATAACCGGCAAAGTCCTCATAACAAAGTCTCTATTTTAATCTTCCTTTTTGACAGCTCTTTGACAGCTGTCAAAACCTCCATCACTTTTCTCCAGGCAGTTTCACGAATCGCTCCAGGGATTCCGGGGGGGTTGCTTTTTTTTTAAAACAATTCCACTTTTCTCCTCCAGCTCAATCTTATAATTTTCCCTCGCGAAGTTGCTGATTCGGCAAGATAAGGTTACACTCGATCTTAGTTGTCCAGTCCTTTGTTTTGGCTCTTCTACAATTTAGGGGTAGGCTGACTTCCTTTTTTCCACCTCCCCCGTTCGCTCCGAATTTTAAAAATTTATCCCCTTTTTTTTTTAGTCCATATTCCAATTACTCACGGGTTCTTCTTTAGAGCCGAATTTTCAATAGAAGAAGTCAGCGCTCTCCGCCGGATGGCATGCGGCTGCGCTCGGCAGGGATAGCAGAGAACTCAAAGCACCACGCTTCTCCCCGGCACCCGATCCGTAGCCTTTAAAAAGGCTCCTTCACGAGTCGGGAGGGCGCTAACGGTGCCAGCCGAGTCTCCATGTCCACGGCCTCAATCTGGCCGTGGTTTTTAAGGGTCCCCGCATCGCCGGTGCGGTAGGACCCAGCCCCTGCCAAGCCGGCTCCCTCCGGAGCTCGGAGGGAGCCCGCCATTCGGCGATGGCGCCGACCCGGAAGTCCATTATTGAACTGTGATTATAAACTATTTGCTACAATCTTGGCTAGTAGACACTGAGTCAGTTCACAGAGACCAGGCCGACAAATGAAAGACAATATAAGAAATGCAATCAATTTACCTGGAAGTAAGAAATGAAAAACAGGCTGCCCTAATCTTTCTAGATGTGGAGAAAGCTTTTGACAATATTTCATGGTCATTTGTGATTAAGGTTCTGGAGAAAATGGAAATAGGTAATGCTTTCCTAGCAGGAATTAAAGCAATCTACACTGATCAATCTTCAAATATATTAGTAAACAATATTCTTTCAGATAAATGCCAACTAGAAAAATAAACGAGACAAGGCTGTCCCCTATTTCCACTGTTGTTTATTATGACACTAGAAATACTGCTTCAGAATGTAAGGAGAAATTGAGAAATTAAAAGTACTGAGGTGGAATGTAGAGACTGTAAATTAAGGGCATTTGCTGATGATGTGGAGTTGACACAAGAACAACCTTTGGAGAATGTTCCCAAAACATTAGAAGAAATTAAAAGGTTTGGAGAAGTGGTGGGCTTCAAGATATATCCATATAAAACCAATATGTTGGTCAAAAACATGGATGAGCAGTTGATTATTGTTTTAGAAAGGATGTTGGATTTAAAAATAAGCAAAAAAAAATAAGTGTTTGGAAATTTGGCTGACAAATTCCCAAATTCAACCTATTTGAAAATAATTATATTTAATTGTGGAAAGAGGTTAAGAAAGAGTTGGAGATAGGGAAAGTTTCATTCTCCCCCATGTTAGGTAGAGTTTCAGCCATTAAAATGAATATATTTCCTAGGATCCTGTTTTTATTCTGATCTAATCTGATTGTAAATAATCCAAGCTGCTTCAAAGAATGGAAAAAAAGATATTTCTAAATTCATATGGCAGGGGGGGGAAAGCCAAGAATTAAACAAAAAATTCTGATAGATGCAAAAGAAAAAGGAAG
The DNA here is from genome assembly GCF_964106915.1 of Podarcis gaigeae. NCBI lineage: Eukaryota > Metazoa > Chordata > Lepidosauria > Squamata > Lacertidae > Podarcis > Podarcis gaigeae. The sequence goes on from NC_139682.1 coordinate 31,439,650, forward strand.
CTTTGCCCTGCCAGACCTGCAATTGTATTATGAGGCAGCTTGTTTGAGTTGGTTAAAAGAATGAATAGTACTGGGCAATGCAGACATTTTAGATTTAGTAGGCCATGATGTAGAATTTAGCTGGCATGCATGTCTTTGGTATGGGAAGGCTAAAGTTTATAAGTTTCATGAACCACATTCTTAGAAAGAATCTGTATAGAGTCTGGGAGAAATACAAAAATCTGCTGGAAATAAAAAACCCTTTATGGCTAACTCCCATTGAAGCAATTACAATTAAGAGAATTAATATGGATAGACAATGGGCGACTTACAGGGAACTGCTGAATTTTACAGGGAGGGAACCCAAACTGAAACCAATGGAAAACTTAAGGAGCCAAGTTACGGATTGGCTACAATATCAACAGACACGCAATATGTTTAAATTAGATTAAAAGAATGGATTTCTGGACCAAAGCTCACAATTAGAAAAAGAACTTTTACAAAATAAGGGTAAACTTCTGTCTAAAATGTGTAATTTTTATTAGAATGGGAAACAAAGGAGCTTATTAAAATTTCAATGACACAATGGGCAATAGATATAGGACACAATATAGATTTCAACCTCTGGGAGAAACTTTGGGGAAATTATCTGAAATTTATGGCATGTTACTCACTAAAAGAGAAGTATTTATAAATGATCCAAAGATAGTGTTTAATTCCAGATAGGTTGGCTAAGATCAGATATGTATTGGAAATGTAAAGAAGCGGAGGGAACCTTTTTTCATATGTGGTGGACACGTAAAAAGGTAAAAAGTTTATTGGGAAATGATTTCTAATGAGTTGAAAAAAATGTTTAAAATTATTCCCCCCCCCCAAAAAAAAACCAGAGTCCTTTTTATTGGGAATAACCCAGACAGAAATTCCAAGGTGTCATAAAAGGTTATTTATGTACGCAACAACTGCGGCCCATCTTCTGTTAGCCCAAAAATAGCAACTGAGCAAGATCCTAACAAAAGAAGATTGGCAACTTAAGTTGATCGAATATGCAGACTTTGCAGATTTAACACACAGAATAAGAAAGCAAGAAGAACATATATTTAAATAAGAGTAGAAAACATTTATTGAATAAATGGAAAATAACTGTACACAGCTGAAAAAGATGGCATCTTTAAGATAAATTCAACAGTGTAAATAATATTTGATTGATGTAAAGTAAGAAAACTGATCTGAATAGTAAAATATGCAGGAATGTATGACATGTAAAATGAACCATGGAAGGAGAAGGAGGGAAATCATTGGGTATTTTAAAGTTTGCAAAATGCTTATTTTGAAATGTAAAACTGAAAACTTAATTTAAAAAAAGAGAGAGAGAGAAAGTCGTAAGATTGGACATAAGCAGAATGCTCATGTGGAAAGGGAATGATTAGAAAAGTGGAAAGAACAAATCACCAATGCAAGACCTGTCTGGGAAAGAAATGACTGTCAAAACCAGCTTGAGGGAACTAGGAATACTTATTAGCAGGAAGAGGAAGAGGCTGAAATTTATAAGGCAGAGCATCAAAGGCAGAGAAAAGTGCTATACGAGGTGTGGAGTTTTACTACTGGTGATGTGAAAGTCTTACTGGCAAGGGAGCCTCTGAAGTTCTCACCTGCACTTCATTGCTTCTCCTAGTCAGCACCTCACGCACCAGCAGGACAGCCCTCTCTGGGTCACCAGGGTTCAATTGCAAGAAGCTACAAGGCTCAGCATAGTTCTCATCCTGTGGGGTGCCAATCGTTGCATCACTCTCATTGATTACTGCCTGAAATCCAAGACCAACATTACTTTCTCAGTTCTGTACAATCAAAACACTGCACCTCGCTACCTATTTGTCTTTCACTTCTGCTGGAAAATAGTGATCCACTGAATTTTCAAGGATGGGAAATTATGATGATGGGGCAGAATACAACCCAGCAAAATGGCAGCAGCAAAATCTAGGATTACATAATCAGCCAAGGGAAATCAACTAATAATAGTAGTAGTAGTAGTAGTAGTATCAGGGCTTAATTTGTGTCAGTCCTTAGCAGCGCTTAGTCCTCACAAAAGTCTTGAAATCAGTGTTTTTAAACACTGAAATACATGAACAAATGGAAGTGCCCCGAGTAAGTGCAAAATATGTAAAACCTGTGTTTAAAGTTTAGATCATATGTTTATACCACATCTGCTCTCATTAATTTTGTTTTTAAATACAGACATGGGAAATTCTACAGAAGCAACATGAAGACAGATTCCAGTTAGGTCCACCTCAGTTATTTCTTTTATCACATGCTGAAGGGAAAGTATCTCTTCATGTGTATTATTGCTCAGTGATTGTTCATATTCTTTCTGCAAGCGATCAGCCTCCTAGAAAAAGAATAAGGGAGATTAAGAGGGAGCTACTACCCACCTAGCAGTTCAAAAGCATGTCAAAGTGCAAGTAGATAAATAGGTACCGCTCCAGCAGGAAGGTAAACAGCGTTTCCATGCACTGCTCTGGTTTGCCAGAAGTGGCTTAGTCATGCTGGCCACATGACCCAGCAGCTGTACGCCGGCTCCCTCGGCCAGTAAAGCGAGATGAGCACCGCAACCCCAGAGTCGTCCGAGACTGGACCTAATGGTCAGGGGTCCCTTTACCTTTACCTTTACATCTTCTTCCAGAGGTGCAATTCCCTCAGACATAGCTCATATTTTAGAGTGCAGGTTTAAGAAGAGTACTGAATGACAGCATCATATCAGTGGAGTGTCTCCAAATGCCTGCTACGTCACTAACCAGACACCTCTATTCTAAGTGCTGACAGTGCTAAGTGCTGACAGAACAAAAGAACGTTTCTCCACAACAGCCACTGGATTATTTTTCAAACTGTTGCTAACATACCAGAATCTCCACAGTGTCTCTGAGAGTCTTCATTGACATTTCCTTCTCCTCGTTCTGTTTTTGAGATTGTTCAAGCAAGGCAGTCAACTCTATCACCCTTGGAAAAAGAAGAGAAGCATTTACACCACTAGGCTTTTCACTAACACATTAGCACAGAGGTTGCCAACCTTGCACCCGTGAAAGTCTTCACTGGTGGCCCTAGGCAGGGCCCACAGATTTTGAGCTTTCATTTTTTTAAAAAATGTAAATCTCCAGCCACCTTAGGAAAAAAGTTATGAAGCAAATTGTGCAGCGACACATACTCCTATCCGACTTCACATGCCCAAAGTTGCAGACACCAAACCACTTAGTCTATACTTCACAACTCATTTCACATCAACTACACTAGCTTAAAATATAGCCTTTGTCTTTTTTATCCTCTTCCTCACCCCCCCCCACACTCCCAGCTTAAGAATCACCACCCCCAGCTCAAGAATCACCGGTCAATATTTTTTTAAGAGACAAAACCACACTGGGTTGAATCCCTTCTCTGGATCAGCGACTGATCTCTGAGATTCTAGTACAGTGGTACCTTGGTTGTCGAACTCAATCCGTTCCGGGAGTCTGTTGAACTCCCGGAACCATTCGAAAACCAAGGCGTAGCTTCCGATTGGCTGCAGGAGCTTCTAGGTGGCCACTTTAAGAGACTACTAGATTCAATAGGCCTTTGGTCTGATTCAGCAGCACTGTTATGTTATTATTATTATATTATTAAAGAGTCCCATCTGACTCTTTTAAAAATCTACAGTAAATGAGGACAGCAGCTAGTGGGGCCTTTTAAGGAGGTACTTTACCTGTTATGAAGATCCTCCTTTGCTAATTCTCCTTTGACATGCAAACTCACAATTGCTTGTGCTTGCTGGTATATTTCCTTTTCCATATCCAACTTCTTGGGCCTGATATGAAGTTGCTGCTGTTGGGCCTGTCCCCTCAGGGTAAGTTTTTCAAAACTATTGGTATCCAAGAGCTGTGTGCCTGAACTTAAGTGTAAGCAACTGACAAGTATACAGCCAGAAAGTCTTGCTTGCTCAGCCTTTAGTTCAGACAGATCCCTGAAACAGAAACAAATAATACTGTACTGGACAAAAAAATTAAATTACAGATTTAAAGACGTGAAAAACTAGAGTCAGTTTTTTCCCTATTAATCAGCTATTTTAGCTCAGCAAATGACTTCACATTCAACTGACAGAAAAACCTCACCTGTCAGTTGCTGTCTTCATTTCCACAAAATAACGGTGCAAGGTCACTACTTGCCGCCATATGCCAAAGAGACGATCATGTTCAGTCCGCATATAACTCTCAAAGAACTATATATGTAAAGACAACAGCAAGTCACAGCTTTATTTTCCCAGCCTAAAACAAAAACTGCTTTCTTTCAAAAATGCATATTTAATTATTGCCAGCAGCATTCAGAATCATGTTAAAGACGTTCAGAACCGACAAAACTGAGTCTCTTTAAACTGTTAAAAAATACATGTCTCTGAAATTTGAAAAAGCTTTTATTATATTGTTTAGGACTGACCAATTATTGAGAAGTCTGGAAAGAAGTCAAATGATTGAGAAATACTTTTCTAACCTTAGAATGCATGGATCGTATAAGATAATCTCATAATACACAGCATTTTCCACATCAATAAAAGATGTTCAGATCTATATTGAATACAGGAGTTGTTTTTTCTTCACGATACTACCTCTGAAAATCATTCACTGGGAACTGCATGTCGGTATAACATACAGTATATGAAACAATTTCCGCAGTGTCTTGACTTCTAGAACAATGTACATCTGTATGCACCCTGAATTAATATTCTGCTGTTTTCTTAATCCCAGCCAATGCCTGCCAAATCAGAAATGAGTATTTGTGCCTAGAATATAAGGTTAATCAATAAGGAAATCCACCTTCCCTACCCAGTATCTTATTAGTGACATATTCCTACCTCCCGCTCTTTATGCCATTCGCTCTCCTTGTGCTCTAGCTCATCTCTGGCCCTTGTCCAGTCAGCTATCAGCTTGCTGACATCCTCTCGGAGAGCCCCATTCACCTCATTGGCTTTGTCCAAGTGCTCACGGAGCAAGTTGTTCACCCCAGCCAAATTCTCACATCTGAAGCACAGGAGAATGGCAATGGATTAGCAAATCTCTATTGTAAAGGTCCCGATAAGATGAAATGATGGTGCTGCAGCTGTTGCACAGCTTTCCCCAAAAACCAGCTAAGATAAAGCTTCTGCAAAAGCTCACTCACCTCTGCTGCTCTTCTTCCAACTGGATCAGTGCTTTCTCTAGACTACGGTCCTCTTTACGATCCCACTGGTGTGGATGGGACCCCTTTGCGAAAAAGGCAGACAATTTAATCTAAACAACATCCATATTAAGTCTATTCCCTCACTTCAGGATCTCCTTGTTAACGTCCCATGAATCAATAAGCCAGTGAACAGCTGAGATGAGCACAACTTGAAGTGCATTTGTTTGCATTTTTAGGGTCTTTCTTGCTTAATGAAAGATGCTTAAGGGCCAAACAAGACAGTGTCATTCACAACTTTAGTCCTTGTGTGGTTTATTTTTTAAAATAACTGGAGAAAATTGAACTATAATCACTTGGCCCCACTATTATCCCAGTGAGAATCCACCCCTCCACACACACCTGCTGTTCATAATAGAAGACTAGTCAAAGCTATGTCATAATTTGATTTCCTTGCTAGTTTCCATGTAAATAAGCATGCCCATTGTTTGGGACATTACAGCATATATTGAACTATGCTAATTTCTTTTAACAGTGATCACAAAAGGGAAGTAGAACACTACAAGGAAAAATAGCAAGGACAAGAGCACCAATTTCTCCAACAAACACTTTGTTACCAATAGCAAAACCACAAAAAATGGTACTCACATACTTTGAAACTTACCCTATTTGCTTCCAGACGCATTTCTAACTCCTTGCACCAATTACGATATTGAAGCACCTGCAATAAAACAGGAAAAGTTGGTATATTATTATTACCTCTTAGAGTGTGTATGCAGCAACACCCTTCATGAGTTCTGAGTTCTGAGTTTGTTCCAAGTTGTTTAGGGATGATTTTGTGCATTGCACATACATACATACATACATACATGCATACATACATATGAAATGGCTATGAATAGTTTTCTTTTAAAACCAGGCTTAAACACAATGTATATTCAATATTCAATATTCTTAAAATAAATGGGAAAGAATACATTTTTAAGGAAGCATTTCAAGAATATTTTCTGCGAAATATACAGCAATACAGTACTGCCATTTATATCAAATGGCAAATTAGCTGGTTATTGATGCATCAGCTTAACTTCCAGCAAGCACAGCAGAGTGCCTTTGAAGTAGTACAATGGTGCTAATATTTACCAGTTGGCACAGCAGCTCATTGCTTTGGGGAGGCGGGGGTTACAGGTTTTCAGAAAGACAGAAAAATGGGGGATATCGCAAGTTTAGAACTGAGCAATTTGCCAAGTCAGGAAAATGGTTCTATGCCCAAAATGTATATTTAGAAGAACAGAAAGAAATTTGTTTTCAAGCAAACACTTTATTCTTAATGTACCCTTCTTCCATCCACCAACAGCTCTCTACTCAAATTTCATCATCTCCTTGTTTCAGATATCACTAGAAATATACTGTACTGGTTTTACCTTTGCCTGTAACTTTTCTACAAGTACTGCCTGCCTATGCTGTGCCTCCTGGGAATTCTGTAGTCTGTGCTGATAGGATGCCTGATTTTCCACCATCTGGTGATGTAGTGCCACTAGTTGCTCTTCTGGAAGTAAGTGAACTGTCTGTGTTTTCATACTGCTTGCTGCTTGGTCTCCTTCCATCTAAAGGTCAAAGCAGAAAGAAGCAAGACTGGTTTAATTAATCTAGCAGACAAGATGGCCCTGATAGCTCTACTTCCTCAAAAGGAAAAATGCACATAGATGGGAAATAATTTGCTTTGTTTCCAACAGAAGAAAAATAAATGTTGTTAGCTGGAAAGCCATTTCAACAGTCTTGTTGCAGGCTTCCATTCTGTATAAAGAATGAAAAAGCATTAGTTATGACACTTGTCAAGCCATTTTTAGTCATATTTTATGAGAATGGGAATATTACCAAAAAACACACAAAGAAACCATAAAGCGGTGTGTTACAGAGTCAAGAAAAAGCAGGTGGAGATGCAAGATGCAACCTCAAGCTGACATTTTAAAAAGTTTTAATATGATTGAGTAAAAGCAAAAATGTGCCTAATACATTTCAAATGGAAATCTTCTTTGCATCAACTGATCCAATACATTTTTCTTACAAAGGAAGTACGATTCTATGTTTGTTTGTTTTCAAAAACAATTCCCGCTATGCTGCTTATTCTCAAGTAAATACATCAGTCTGCATTTTTAGAAATTGTAATTTCAATATAACGTTATGGTTTGTCAATAATCTATGATTTTGCACAACTCTGTCAATATTCTGACACAAATTCCTACAGTCCATTCTGTATAGTAGCAAATCACAACATGCAGGATGTGTCACACATGCACGTGGAATAAGTACGAATTCCAACACCAAACTAAATCTATGCAAGAATTCCACTTGTGAAAAGCACAAATAAATATTAATTCTCTTTTCTCACCACTTGTCCTTGACAAGATAACTATCCATCTCAACTTTACATTATACATCCTAGCCATGTTAGTCTGTGGAAGCAAAAAACAACTTTTTTTGTCTTGTGGCATTTAAAAACTTATCAAGACCCAAGCTTTCATGGTGCAGAGTCCATAACCTATTCCTCTGTGCATTTATTTGAAAGTATAATGGATTTCCAAGCGTTTACTTGCTGGAAATTGCATAGAAATGTATCTCTGATACTTTCCCTAACCTAATGCACCTCAAGACTATTTACAACAATCTTGTAATGCAGATTGGCACTATCTCATGCCTGCTTATTCAAAAACAAGTTCCGTTGAATCCAATGGGGCTTACTTGCAAGTGCTTAGCATTTTTAACCTTAGGACTTTTGAGTTTGCAACAACAGTAAGCAGCCACATATATCTGCACGAATTTTGAGGCGGTTGTGTGGGTGTGGGGGGTGTCCTCTATTAATGGCAGATTCTTCCAATCCAGAGTCCGGGAAGATCTGTAGTTTCCCTTTCTGCAAACGGGTTGGGCTCAGAAGCGGAGGCGGAGCGAGGTGATGGCACTCCGTTATAATTCTCAATAGCAGCACGTTATCCCTCACCTGTTCTGCCCTGCCTAGTATATAACAGCAAGCAAGCCTCCCCGCCCTCACCTGAGCACGCCTCCACGTGCACCTGGGATGCTCACCTCCACAGAGATGGTGAAACTTCCTTTCCGCTGCCGCCTGCAGGCTTTCGTGGGCGGGGAAAGGGGGCCGCCGGAGTCCTATTACATTTCTTCTCTCCGCTCCGGCAACGGAAACCCGCCTGCTCGCTCGCCTAGTGGAAGCGGGCAAGCGACTCGTTTGTGCCGCCCCGCTTTTCCACAGTTAAGAGACTCTTGGCTGCCCGGGCGTATGAGGGCGCACGTTCCCCCTGTGAGCCCATGAAGGGGACTGTCTAGGCCTGGTACATTATCCCCACAGGCAGGACAGGCCTAGTGCGAAGCTCCGACTCCCAGTAGCCAATGCCGCCGGCAGGAAAGGCGGCGGGGGGGCTGGCGGGGGGAGCGGAATAGCGCGAGGCAATAGCAGTGGCTTTTCGGAAGTTCGAGCTGCGCGGTTATTTCCTGAGCGACGAGGCTAGGCCTCTCACGGCAACCCCTCCAGCGAAACACAAGGACCCTTGGCGGTTGTGGAGCGCTTGCCGTTTGGGCCCTCAGATCTCGGCTTCTCGCCGCCGCCAGTTCACGTACACAGCGCTCGAAGGCCGTCCAGGCCGCGTCGGGAAGTCTGGGCAAGCGCTGACCCCGCTGTTCGCAGTTTGGGGTACATAAGCGTCTGGTTCGTCCCAGGGACAGCTCATTCCTATGCGGAGTTAGGCTCTTTAGCCCACAGCTCTCCATAAGATAGGCTACAAACCCGTGCTCAAAATACAGAGGGGTTCTCTTTCACGTTGTTTACTTATTTACCTAATTACTATTATTACTATATATTTATTTATACTAATATAAATAAATGGAATCCCTGGAAAAGACCTGATGTTGGGAAAGATTGAGGGCACAAGGAGAAGGGGACGACAGAGGACGAGATGGTTGGACAGTGTTCTCGAAGCTACAAACATGAGTCTGACCAAACTGCGGGAGGCAGTGGAGGACAGAAGTGCCTGGCGTGCTGTGGTCCATGGGGTCACGAAGAGTCGGACACGACTAAACGACTAAACAACATTTATGCCCCACCTTTTCCCCAACATGAGGCAGTTAAAACAAGTTAACATATTTAAAACATGTAAAACAATCACATATCCTCCCAGATAATACCTTTAAGGTTGCCAAAATCTGAGTCATGAAATGGGGTTTATGCAAGTACCATGGTAGGATGGGGACGCAGGTGGCGCTGTGGATTAAAGCCTCAGCGCCTAGGACTTGCCGATCGGCGGTTCGAATCCCTGCGGCGGGGTGCGCTCCCGTTGCTCGGTCCATGCGCCTGCCAACCTAGCAGTTCAAAAGCACCCCCGGGTGCAAGTAGATAAATAGGGACCGCTTACTAGCGGGAAGGTAAACGGCGTTTCCGTGTGCGGTTCTGGCTCGCCAGATGCAGCTTTTGTCACGCTGGCCACGTGACCTGGAAGTGTCTGCGGACAGCGCTGGCCCCTGGCCTCTTGAGTGAGATGGGCGCACAACCCCAGAGTCTGTCAAGACTGGCCCGTACGGGCAGGGGTACCTTTACCTTTATGGTAGGATGTCTCCCTGCTTTCAATAGGGACCCAGGATTGGCTAGATGAGGCAGCAGTCTTAACTGGAGAGGAACAATGCAATCCTAACACTCCAGAAATTATGTTTTATTGAATGCTAGTGGAGCTTGCTTTTAGGTAAATGGGATTAGAATTGCCACTTTAGGCCTTTGAATCAGGTTACATGCTTGCTTAGAAGTAAGTCTCATTGAAAAGTAATAGGACACATTTCCAAAAGAGGTTGATTAGGATTATGGTGTCAGGTGTAAGAAACAGAAATTTCAGTGCCCAGATTCAAGCTGTGCCCAATAACATGTTAGTTGCTCTCAGTACCTCTGTTGGAATTGACCTGATAGCTGAGTTGTAAATTATCTCCTGTGAATTGGTTGCTGTAAATGTGTATTTTGGTAGCATTTAGCAGTTCTGATCGTTTTTTGTAACCTGCCCCAAGAGCATGTAATTAACGTGTACAATTAATAATATAAACTACTTTTACGAGTACTGATTCTAATCTCTTTAGGGATTGTGAAAACAGAACTGGGGTAGTTATTCCAAGTTAATTAACACAGACATAAAATGGGAAGTTATACTAGAAGCATTCTATGTATAAGAAGGTATGCCTGTAGGGCCTTTCACACTGGCTGAACAACTGCTTGCTCTGTCAGCACACGGGTGTTCATATGAACCCCTCTTGTGAATCATACTACTTAAGCACAGAATTTGGTATATATGAAGAATTCAGCACCTGAGAATCTCCAGTTTCATGGTTTGTTTTAAAGAAGTACCGTTAAAAACTTGATTGTGCCAAAGGTTCAAAATGTATGAACACTGTTGAAATTTCAAAGCTGAGCAGTTCTTTACTCGACCAACAGGCCTTGCCTTTCAGCATCCATATCATAATTGCAATCTCAGTGCCTCTACAGTTGACCATACCAGACTTCAGACATGGCAAAGCCTAAACCTGTTCACCAGCAGACAACTTTATTTCAGCTGAACTTTTTTCCAAATAAATACAGTAGTGGTATCAGCCTCCCATTCACTGCAAACAGTTTCTGTCAGGCTCCAAAGGCTTCTTCCATCATACCGTGGTACCTTGGTTTACAACCATAATCCGTTCCGGAGGTCTGGTTGTAAACCAAAACAGGTTGTAACCCAAGGCACACTTTTGCCAATGGGGCTTTCCCCCAAAAATTGGTTGTAATCCCCCACCCCAAAAAAAGGTGACACGCACTTCCGGGTTTGACGTGGTTGTAATCCAAAATGGTTGTAATCCAAAGCAGTTGCAAACCAAGACACTACTGTATTATTTTTCCTGAAAAGTCTTCCTTAAAAATGTAAAATTTCTTCTGCCACACATCTGTCCTACTACATAAGTACTATCTGTGTTTTGCCCTGCTGAAATTATGAATCCATTCCTTTAGATTTTTTTGGAACTCTTGTTTTTTCATATGAAGCATTAAAAAAAACCTAATAATAAAATATAATTTCTCAAGTTAGTACTGATTTCAGAAGAAAAAACACATGGAACTGATCAGGAAAATATTCGGATAATGTTAACTTTGGCTCAAAGATGTAGAAGATTGTTGCATGTGCTTCAGATCTAGCATAAATTCTGTTGGATACACTCATGATTTCTGTAGACTGGCTGCAGCTTGTTTCTATAACGTTCTGGCGCTGCTGCAGACAAGCAAATCACATGATTCTGTCTCCAAGTTTCCACGCCTTGGATTATTGTACTCAGCCACTTGCTTCTTCAGATTCTTATGCTTCTGTTTGCATTAAGACACTAATGTTATTGATTTATAAGCCCAAGAAGCTGGAGACCTTGGACTCTGCTTTCCAATTATTAGAAATGTCATTTGTTAGACACTGCCAACAGCAACATCTGGTTTCTATTATTTAAAGGGACAGAAATTATTGGTAACCTTTTTTGTGAATGCCAAAGAAGCCCACAGTATCCATGCCCCTTAGAGGCCCCTTTCTTCCTCAGGTCTCTTGTAACAACTCACAGAAGCTGTCAGTATCCATACTGTACCCTTGAGGGGCCTCCACTATGAGAGCACATTTTAGAAAATGTATTTGCAGCCTTTTGGTTCCTTGGTCATAAAGGGCTACCTCTCAACTATGGCATAAAACTCACATCAGTGGCTACTTCAGCAGGTGTTCCCAGTAGTTGGTGAGCATGAAACCCAAGTTGTAGTTCTTTAGAATCCTGCAGAGAACGTTTTCTTAGCTTTATTACAAAGCAGAGAGAGTGTCATTCTAGTGCTGTACAACTTATTATTTCCTTCCAAAGAAGATGGTTGGCCATATGTCTTTTTGTGACGGCTTAAACTATATCTCATGGTGGCTTCCTAGGTTAGCAAAGGGATTTTCCTCTCTGAAACTAGCTAAACATAAGGTCTGAAGAGCAGTGATTTGTAGATAGGAACCATTTTTAAAACTGCTCCCTCCGGAGTACTGTTGCAGTCTGAGTACATTGCCTGCATATATTTGCTAAGCCTCTTGACACTGAAACACACTATTCTTTCTTCGCTTTGCTGTTTACTTTAGTGAAGCTCAAGCCCTGCCATAGCTAAGGTTACGCCAGGATATTCCATATAGTGAGACATTCTAAAAGTTTGCAATCATTCTTGGGCGCCATAGCCTGCTGTGGCATATATTTGGCATACATCTAGGCAGTCCCTCGGCCTCCACTTTCTGCTTGTACAATTTATGGACAGCTCCTATCATGAAGAGTTTCTGTCCGTATAGCTAATGAAACTGAAGGTTTTGCTGTAACAGCACTAAACAGCTCTAATGAGACTTATTCCCACTTAATGGGTGGAATTGCCTAGTTACCCAGGAACAAGCTTTTGTGCTGGAGATAGCCAGGGGGGGAATTTAATGGCTAGAGTTTTGTACCCAAGCACTGGTTCAGAAAGCACACAGCCTCTGAAACGAAGAAGGGGGAAACAGAGCATGGAAATTGTTTCAAATTGCACAGCTAGGTAGGTGAAAAAAATGAGCGAGGTACCTACCAGTAATACCATGGACATACAATAAGAATTTGTTATGCTACCATAGAATGCTTCCAGACACATTTATTGTGGGATCAGTGCACCTCATGCATGCAAGTTTTTGTTTTTGTTTTGGTGTGCTTGTTTGTTTTTGCAGTAGCCACATCATTGGCATCAAAACACCAGCCATATTTTCCCCTCTAGGTTTACTCTTCCCACAGAAAATCCAATCAAGAAAAATTTGTTGCCTGTTTACAACGTCTCAACAACCCATTTGCAGAGTAAGACCCCGACTGGAAACATACATAGTCAATTCCCTCAGCAGAATGAGGAGGATAGTTGGTGTGCTGGACTGAGAATGGCAAAAATCCAGCAGACTGAATGCTGGGAAACTAACAACTGGGTTGACCCTTGTAAAGTACTCATGAGAGATCCTAGGGTTTGGCCTCTAGCAAGCAGTCCAAAGTCTTAACTGGAGATTAGACTGAAGGGCTTATCCATACTGAAGCAATATGTGGATTTGCACCAGCCTGTCTCCCTATTAATATGGGGACATCCTCACTCCAATGTTTCGCCACCTTAAATGTGGGGTTTTTTTATCCTAGCCATTTCAAACTTTCCAAGTATTAAAAAACCCTGCATTTAAAGGGGGCAGGGTCCAGCCCAACACTAGGATGAGGGGTATGTCCTCATATAATAGTAGAACCCCTTAGGCCTCATCCTCTACAGGTGGGGAACCTGCAGCCCTGAAAAGGTTGCCGAACTACAACTCCTACCATTCCTGACCATTGGCTGATGGAGTCCAACAAGATCTGGATGTCACGGGTTTTCCATTCCTGTTCCACTTAAACCAATCCTAAGTGCATATTCTTCCCATTACCCTTGTCTCCATCTTCCTCTCCTTCCTCTGTACCCTCTGCCTGTGTCTGACTTTAAAGTCTCTTGAGCCCAAGCAAGTCTACATTGTTCATCTGAAAATATAGTAAGTTTTCATATTAAAATCTGGTAAAATGAGGAGATTGGGAAATGCCTTGCCTTGGGGAGTCAGGATAACTGTATATACCCTACTTCAGGCTTTTCTTTCTCATCACCAGTGCTCAAAATTCGCCAGGCACTAGGCACATTTTGCAGCTGGATATCGGCTACTTGTGACCAAGTGAAGATGCCCGGGTGTCAGAATGGTGCCTGATGTCTCCACCATCTGGAGGTGCATGCCTGGGGATCCTTGGATCTTGACTGTTTTCACACACTAGCAACATATCCTGTAGAATTCTATTATTTATATTTTATTTGCACAATCAGAATGAATGTCAGGAACCAAAAAGTCATTGAAAAAGATGACTTTTGGGCCTTCTGGCATAAAAATGGCAACTAGACGTTCCGTTTTGATGACAGTAAGCCTGGTTTAAGGAGCTTTGGTGCCTAGCTTATATATCTGAGTTTCTAACACTGCACCTCACGTGTTCTTTGTCAAACTGCTGAAATTCCCTGTGCTTCAACTTCTAAAGAACTGCTCAGTCCCCAAACAGCTGCGTCAGCATAAAAAACTATAGCGCTCATTAGTGGTTTGAGGACGGCAATCTCTATTTGTACAATGGAGATCATGCAGCTTGCTCAGGCTATTAGAGCACAGTTAGTAAGAAAATTAATGTTTGAAGTAGTACTTTCTTTAAGCATTTCTGCTTCTGGTCATGGTCAAAACCAACTTTTTTTCCTGTTGGCAGGAAAAAAATGGTTTAGGGATCAAATGACACCCTCAACCCCAATTAACACCTCCTTTATTTTTTATTTTCTCTGAGCTGGTGGGGCTCATTCCTTTTTCTAATAGAAACAAGTCACTTTTCTGACATATACAGGAGAAATCTTGTAATTATTCTGAATTTAAAAACTTGACTACATGTGACAAAGCTGTGGTGTTTCTGCAGCAACTGGGAGACTTAACAGCAACATCTGTAGTGCTAAGGTGCATCAGTAATTGCCATCCTAATAACAGCTTTAGAGGGCATTTTTTTGGAGTTGGGATGGCATAGTAGAGAAGGGTTAACCCTCTCCAGCCTGCTTCCCCAATCAAATCAGTAATCCACCAGCTCTGCTTTGAATTTTGTTTTGTTTTTGCCTGACTTGGAGCGACACACACAGTTTTTTGTTTTGTTTTGTGCCTTAAGGTTAACGGAAGATCCAGGACTTATTCATACTGGAGTTTAATTTTTTTTTTAACAATATTTGTAAAGAACAGTTTTAATTGAACAACATAAAAAGAAAAAGTGAAAAAAGAAAAAGGTCTACTATATTATTACAAGAGTTAATAGTAATAGTTTCCATTCATAGTAAATGGAAACTGTATACTTCATTATGAATCACCCTGTATACATGCATTAGATAAGTATATATGGGATTGTAATTGTTTACACACTGAAATTTAATGTGGATTTGAAGCTGTTTGTGCCTCTGTATTTTTGTCTGACAAATGACATCCTCCTCATTCGAATGCTACCCTGAGTTCCTCCCTGCCCCCCATTCGGATTTTCCTGATATGCTAATCATGTGATAAGGGAATAAGATCCAATATAAAGTCCCATGTGACCCAACTGTGAAGGCACTGAAGCACATTGTGTACATTGCATGGGCAAGTTTGTTTACATACATGGTGATGTTTCACTGTGTGCCATCTATTGCCACACTTCTTCCGTTTTGTTTTCATTTTGTAGCGACACACCCTTCTTTTTTTACTTGCCTGCTCTTTTGCACAAATTTGGTAACTCAAAAAACCTATAATTTCATCTTAAATTAAGGTACATAATATCTGTGCGCATGTCTACATTGGACCACAGGTTCCTGGAAAAGATGGTGGGTGGTGGAGTCCTAATCAAGAGGAGGAGACAGCAACACACTGTGTGAATAAATCCCATCAAACACCACCAACTGATGTGGATGGGAAACACTGAGAGAGATTTCAGAGGCTTAAAACTAAAAGCGCTAACATTTGGATGCACAGAAATATACACAGGGAAACAGTGACCCAGGTGCATATGAATGCCTAATGTGGACACAGCCCCAATCAGACATTTCCTCCATCTAAAGTAAATAAATAAATAAGAACAAAAATAAGCATTGGACAAAGCAGTCATAACTTCTGGGCATATTTCAGCAGGTGATGTAGGTTGTGGTGCACAGGTGGACAAGAAGACCCTGAAACATTCCCTATGCAGCAGAATTCATCTTGGGGCCAAATTTTGTTGAGCAACATGTACAAGATTAAAGATTTGGGATGCTCTTCTTCACGCAGCAGACATTGCTTAGCGAAGCTCACCTGTTTTTGTTACAATCTAGAAGACATTATTTGCCCAATTCATTGTCCGCTTTCCCAAAGTTTATATCCTGTTTTCTGGAATCAATGCAGCAAGAAAGCTTTATTCCACATATAAAGGTATTTATGATATACTGCATAGCACCTTCACAGTTCCAGCAGTTTTGCTGTTTTGCAATAGCAATTTTTAATTTTTCTGTAAAAGATCACATTTATACTAAACTATTTAAACAAGCTGTCTTTTCTTTCACAGGAGCTCTAGGTTCCTGCAGGGGACACTGCTGCTTAAACATTGACTAATCCTGGTAAAGAGAACCAGTTAAATAAAAGACTCTAAAAAGCTTTATGCAGCGCTAGCAAATATTCCCTTAGCTAGGCATCACATGAGATTTTGCTTAATTTCTTAAAGACTTTTAAAAATATGTCATAATAAATGTTTTAACGTGCTTATTAAAGAAGAGTTTATTTTGTTAAAACTCTTGTTAACTCTCATCCTTTCATCACCCAGTGACAGAAGGAAATTGCTGCTAATAAAGGTCAGCGTCTATGTTCAGAAGAACTTTATAAAACATCTCTGTGAATTAGAGCATGCTTTAATGCATTTTTTCCAACTGATTTTGTTAAAGGCTTCTACTTTTTCTCTTACACGGCTTTGTCTTGTTTAAAATGAGAGGTTCATTTAAGGCTAAAAGAGGCAACAAGTTGCCACTTTAAATTGCATATTCTATAGAGTTTGGGTCCTACAGAGTTGTTTTACACGAAGCAGAGTATGACTCATGCTAATGGAAAGGGCAAAGAAGACTTTTTAAAAGAAATATATCACACTTAAATTAGTTTAGACAGCATGACATCAGAGAGTAATTAAATAGGTTTTTGTTGGAATTCCGCTTCCAATTCCTGAGTTCAGGTTTGTAAAAGATTTCTGAGCACCTGCAGGTTTCTGTGTGTGAAATATTTTCACTGGAAGGGATTCAAAACTTTTTAAAAAAACCTTTTAATACAGAGGCAGCATTACGCCATTCTTCCTTCTTGGAAAAAAAACCCTCTCCGATTTAAACAAGAGTCCTTCAAGTTTTTAGTCACTTTTACAGAAGAAAGGGGGGTGGTAAACTTTCTCTTTTCAAGAACAAGCTGCTAGCAGAAACCAGGAGAAGACCAAATTGACTAAATTAGCATTTCCACTATGGGACTGGATACAAATATTAAACAAGTAGATTTAAAGTGCTTTAAGCTTAAAATAAAACGCTTTCTGCTGACTTTGGTTCTTAATTTTTTTCATGTTTTCTTATGCCAAACTGGAGGAACCTTTTCTGATTTTTTCTTTGGTGGCATTCAAAGGAAGACCAGAGGATGAAAATCCTGCACTTTCTTACTCTACTGCTTTGGCACTTTAGCTGGTTTTACCTCGTTTTCATTTCCTTAGCACTGAGTTCTGCTGAAGCAAGTCAAGGCAATCCAGGATCCAAATTAGGATTGTCAAACATAGATGGAAAAGAGAGAAACCCCTTGGCAAGGGCAGGCACATTTAGAACGGGGAACCATGGATATAGTGCTGGGAATTCAAAGTCTAGGGCAAAGAATAATAATGCTCAAGCCAGACTTCTCTTGGCAAAGACTGATGACTCAAAGAAGACTCTCTCCAAAGCAGGGAGCACAGACAAAAAGGTAGGAGTTCAATCTTCAAACAGACAATCGGGAATAAGGACGGTGACCCCGAAGCTACAGAACTTTGGCCCCAAGGCCCCACTGAAGAAAACTGGCACCAGCAATTCAGATGCCAGCTCCTTCAAAACCAAAAAGACTAAAGAAGCTATTGCCCAAAGGGAATCTAAGGAGGCGTTCAGGCATCCTGCGATCACCCCACATGAATACATGCTCTCCCTGTACAGGACTCTTTCTGATGCAGAACGGAAAGGTGTTAATGGAAGCGTAAAACTGGAGACTGGGCTTGCCAATACAATTACAAGCTTCATAGACAAGGGGCAAGGTAAGAAAACAGAATGTTTGCCTAACTTTCAAGTGTATGAAATCCATGTCAGAAGTTAAAGGGCAGAGGGGATCTGTATTTCCAAAAATCTGGGCAGACTCCAGGCATTTTCATCCTTGCAATATAGATTTAAAGAGCATTTTTCACATCAGCTTTTTGGTATGTTACCAAACAAAACGGTCATGCTTTTATCCCAGTGATATTAGTAATTTTAGGATTATGTTGTTGTTGTTGTTTTACAGTGAAATAAAATGCTTTTATTTCCTGCAGAACATGCTACTAAAAGTGTATGGTGGCAGTATATCTGCTGCAGCAAACAATACCCAATTAGTCCATTTCAGCTAAAATACCAGTTTAAAGGGTTAGACTTGGGGGGAAGAAGACTCTCGGGTCTTTCTGATTTTCAGTCAGTCAGCCAGTCCTTTCTGATTTTGTTGTTTGTCTGTTGTTATGAATCAAACAAATTTAGATGCACCTTGTTATAAGAAATAAGCAGGAGATTTAATATTTCAGTGATGTCTCCAAGACCTCAGGAGTCCATCCACATTCTTCCTTAGACCCTCACAGGGCCCCACAGCAACCTGTGAATGCTGAGCGGATCAAGTGACAGTGCTGTTGGGTGCACAGGTCTCTGACACAAGCACCATTGGAATGAATGATTTGTGCAACCATGCTTTGTAAATTTAGCTTGGATCAGTCAATGGATCATACAATTTTATGTTGAGAGTTTTGAAGTCATATAAAGAAGTGTAGTGATTCAGAAGAGATGCAACCCAACTTTATCTAGACTAAAGGAAGTGTCATGCTAATGGACAACAAAGACTCTCTCACATACACTTTCTCTATGTATCTCAATAGGTAGATAGTATATAAAAGAGAATGCATGCCTTCAAATGCTAAATCAAGTGACAGCACATAAATCACCAAAAGTACAATAAAACAAAATGTATTAAATTTGCCGTCTGGAATCTTAATACCAAATGCAGTCAAATGGAAACTAAGTCCTATTGATTAGCCTTAATGTACTGTTGGATTAACTTTGGGGGACAAGAACACAGACTAAAATAATGCAGAAATATTTCTATGTCTGAATTGGAAGTGTTGTTTTAGTAAATCTCCATGGAGTATGAACTTGTAGCATTTCCATAGCATTGTTTTATAATTCCCAAGGCTGCAAACTAATAGTGAAGGTCATTGTGTGTTATTAAGAGAAATTGAAATTTTGAACAAATTTCTGTTCAGTATACATACATCTCTCCCTCTTTCTCTCTTTAGATGACCGTGCTCCAGCTGTTAAAAAGCAGAAATACATTTTTGATATCAGTGCATTAGAAAAAGATGGCTTACTGGGGGCAGAACTGCGTATTTTAAGGAAAAAACCTTCTGACAACTGGAAGCCTACTTCTCATGGGAAAACATGTCAAATGAAACTATTCAGTTGCTCCATAAGCAGGCAAGCATCCATCCTCTTGGACTCTCGGACAGTCAACATCTTAGATACCGCAAAATGGGAAGTCTTTGACATTTGGAAGCTTTTTAGGAATTTTAAAAACTCTGCTAACTTGTGTTTTGAACTGGAGGCTTTTGAAAGGGGAAGGCCTGTTGATTTAAGGACTGTGGGATTTAACAGAACAGGGAGGCAAGTCAATGAAAAAGCTCTCTTCTTAGTATTTGGTAGGACAAAGAAAAGAGACTTGTTCTTCAATGAAATAAAAGCCAGATCTGGCCAGGATGACAAAACTGTTTATGAATACCTATTCAATCAGAGAAGAAAGAGAAGGGCTCCTTTAGCAACTCGGCAAGGAAAGAGGCCCAACAAGAATCTGAAGACAAGATGCAGCAAAAAAGCACTTCATGTGAATTTTAAGGATATGGGCTGGGATGACTGGATAATAGCCCCTCTTGAATATGAAGCTTATCATTGTGAAGGACTTTGCGAATTTCCTCTTCGGTCCCATCTGGAACCCACCAATCATGCTGTTATCCAAACATTAATGAACTCTATGGACCCAGAGTCGACACCTCCAACTTGTTGTGTTCCGACAAGACTGAGTCCTATTAGCATCCTGTTTATTGACTCTGCTAATAATGTAGTCTACAAACAATATGAAGACATGGTAGTGGAGTCCTGCGGCTGCAGGTAGCAGCAGCGCAATCTCTCACAGTACTAACTGCGAAGCCTTTCCTAGCAGCTGACAAAAATGAACTGACACAGATCAGCACTGTGATATCACTCAGAGTGGTTTGCGCTGGCCGATAGCTGTTGTGGCATCTGCCACAAGCAATGCATTGGTTGGCAATTAATGCAAGCCTATTTTGCTCTGCTGCCTCTCAGTTGCCTCTACAAGCTACTATCAAAGCTCAGTGGCATGGAGGACTGTGTAGTACTGCATACCCTATGGTGGCTGAAATTCTGTTTGTGGTGCTACATTTTTCAGTTGTTCCCTGCCATACATCAACCATGCCTCCATCATGCTTCTTGTCTGTCCTGTTCAACACTAATTAGCAATTGTGTGCAGTGCTGTTGTGCCACATTTGGAGAGGCTCACAGCTGCCAACGCAGCAGCTTGAAATATGCTGATGTAGCCATTAAAACCTTGGATCAGCTCATGGTGCCAAGCCATAGACAATGTTGTTGCATCAGTGCAGCATCTGTTGCACTGCACCTTAAATGTTTGTAGTAGTGACACAACTCATAGGACCAGGCTGTATGTTTTCTAATAGCTAGAATAGATTTATAGAAGAAGTGACACGAAAAATCTACTGAAATGTAATTGTTTTTGTATCTACCTTTTGGACTCATTCCAACACTAATTTATTGCTTCCAGACTCTGTTCAAGACATTTTGCTCTCTGGAGCAGAGTGCCAAATAGTGCTCCAGATACGAGAGCCAACACTTCTGAAAGTCAGTTCCTGCCTTCATCTAGCCACCTAAATTCCTCTGCCTGAAGCAGCTTGATTCAATTTGACATACAGTAGGGCAGGCCTAGAGTTGCACAGACTCACCAGAGTAACAACTTTCCTATGAAAACCTTCTTCAAAGGACATTTAATTTTCACATGATACAGTTTTTGAATTCCTAAGGACACTGGCAAATTCAGTGCAAGTTGCTTCGGTACATTTTCGCTTTCTCCTTCTGGCACTGTTTCGAAGCCTGAACAATCCATCTTTGCAGGATTAATCCTCTGTTTTCATCATCATATATATATCTTTCATATGTGCTTTAGGATATCTCTACAAAACAGTGGACAAGATTCACATAATGAACCTCATTAGCCCCATTTGTGCAATGGAACGTTGCCTCACCTCCTGCTCCCATGATCCAAAAAATTGACTGGGGAAGGGGGTGTCAGAAGAACCCCCAGAACAGCACATGGAGAAAGGGGGAGGGGTATCATTCCATCTGGTAGCCAGAAGGCTTGTACAGATGGAATGACTGGAAGAGCATGCTTAATTCTACCCACAGTGTTTAAACTAACTAGTTTAACACAAATAGCTATGAGCAACATTTCATAATTCTTAAAACTGTATATTTACCAATAAATAAATAAATAAATAAATGTTGAATTTGTTTTAAATTGTACGCATTATACATGGATTTAGAGAACTGCAGACAAACCTATTTCTTTCAATGTATATTTTATTTCAGCTTCATATCTTTATTAAATATCCATCTTTTTCATGTTAACGTTCAAACTGTTGTATTATTCTGCTTCTAATTCACACTGTTCTCTATTGCTCGTAGTAAAATAACAGCTTAAGATGTACTAAATTATTGACAGTGTTAAGTGTATCTAGGTGCCATAGTTACCATAAATATAATTTTATTTTAAAAAGCTATTTGTTTTGAATGTTTTGTTCAGTTAATGAAAACAAAACAAGAGAACCTAGGACCAAGGTGGCCTCTGTTTCTGAGTAATTATGGTTTTGCGCAAATGTTTGATTGCAGGCAGATGTATCTTCTCTAGAGGGTTCATGGGTGAGGAAATTGCTGTGGTTGTACTTGCAATTTATACCCTTGGAGCGGCCTATAGGAAGGTTCTCTTGTCAGTCTACCTCAGGCAACGCCCCCATCTTCCAGCCAGAATCTGTTATTGGCTCCCACCAGTGGGCTGCCACATTAAGAATCCTATTGGCTCCTTCCCACACCTTGTGCTAGCAGCACAAGACAGCCCACTGCAAAGAGTGGCAAGTGGGGATTTATGGATTACTAATGCATCTGATATACGAGTACCAGAAGTCTAGTTGCTTCTTTCACTTGAACTCAACTGGGTAGAAAAGGGGGGGAACAATAACCAGTTATAGTGGTACCTTGGTTCCCGAACAGCTTGGCTCCCGAACAAATCGGCTCCTAAACGCCGCAAACTCGGAAGTAAGTGTTCCAGTTTGTGAATGTTTTTCGAAAGCCGAACATCCGACGCTTCTTCCACAGCTTCCAATTGAGTGCAGGAAGCTCCTGCAGCCAATCGGAAGCCGTGCCTTGGTATTCGAACAGTTTCAGGAGTCGAACGGACTCCTGGAACAGATTAAGTGGAACCAAGGTACCACTGTTTTAACAGCTGTCAAAGGACTAGTGTAGGCTGTTCTAACAATTTATGGTGGCTACAAGACAATTTGCTGTGGAGGCTTCACCTTGCTTCTCTAGCAACAAAACATCAAAGTATGCATGAGAAAAGAGTAGCAGTTGATTCTCAGATGTTTCATTGCTTGCTGCTCTAGTACTTTGTAACAAGCTGTTTGTGAAGTCTAGAATGATTAATGCATGCAGAACTGAGCATGTGATGAAATCTAGGAGAACCTAATGCCTCTGCATAGCAGCAGCCAATGTCCAGAGTGAACAATGGTTTCAATAATGTGTGGATGATCGAGACAATCCCTAAAGGAAGGAGGTAGACATCGCCCAATAACAGAGGACATGGATAGCATATAGTAAAAACCTAAGTATCTCCTGGCATTTTGTGTTAAAAGATTTCAAGCAACATTGCTGGAAAGGTTTATGCTGAAGACCGTAAAAGGTTATTGCTAGTCAGAGTATTCAGCAGTGGATTAAATGGACCTGAAAAGGTAAAGGTAGAGGGACCCCTGACCATTAGGTCCAGTCGTGACCGACTCTGGGGTTGCGGTGCTCATCTCACTTTATTGGCCGAGGGAGCCATCGTACATCTTCCGGGTCATGTGGCCAGCATGAGTAAGCCGCTTCTGACGAACCCGAACAGCACATGGAAACGCCGTTTACCTTCCTGCCAAAATGGTACCTATTTATCTACTTGCACTTTGACGTGCTTTCGAACTGCTAGGTTGGCAGGAGCAGGGACCGAGCAACGGGAGCTCATCCCATTGCGGGGATTCGAACCGCCGACCTTCTGATCAGCAAGTCCTAGGCTCTGTGGTTTAACCCACAGCCCCACCCGTGTCCCTAAATGGACCTTAGATCGGGTGGAATAAGACAGTTTGCCAGCTTCATATATTCGTATTTACTTACATTTCTGTGGGTGTTACCTTCATTTCAGTAAATAGCTATTGAGTGACTCTGGGCCGCTAGCTCCGGCCTTTGTCTGAGTCAATATCTGAAGAAGTTTGGGAAATAAAAAATATAAATAAAAAATGTAGCCTCAGTCCACCTTTCTTCCCCATACTTTATGACTGCTCTTGAGGGACTGTAGAGAAATTGTCTTCGGTGCAGAACTGAACATTGGTTTAATTTCCCTCAAAAAGGTGAATATTGCAGTCATGGTGTTCGTGAAAACGTGTTTCTTTTTATTTTTGTTACTTACACACTGTGACAAAATAAGTGATAGGGGACACTGGATGCATTCAAACACACATACAAGCTTCATCTGCCTTGCTCCTCGAAAGACATACTTGCCTCTGAATACAAAGCTGATTTTCTCTTCCCTTCCCTTGTGCAATTTTTGATCAAAGGCTTGTATTGTGCCTATTTGAAAATCAGGTTTTTTTAAAAATAAAAAGCTTGAAAAACTTTCTGAAGAGAGGAAGAGGAGAGGCTTAATGCTGCCGCAAAGCCTATCCCATCAGAACTGTGCACAACTGGCTAATAGCAAAATACAGACATACCTCATTTTATTGATCTTTGCTTTATTGCGCTTCACATATATTGCTCCTTACAAGGCTGTGGCTGCAGCTGCAGGCAGCCCGGCCACTTTCAGGGGAAGGAAGCCTGCTGCCCCTGCCACCCCTCTTCTGGCCCAGGGAGTGGAGCTGCCTGGAGCTGGTGCTGGGCTTCCCCCCTCCTGCCCCTGCAGCCAGTGGTGGGTGCTGGCTTACTAGACTATAGCAGAGGTTTACAAGCTCCCTTGACTATATTCTTTCTGCAGCTCTTCTGTGTGATACCTGGGAAAAACCTGACCATCATTCAAGGCACCCCAGGGTGCTGTGGCGCATCGGTTGAAAACAACTGGATTATAATATAGTGTAAACATAACTTTTATGCGCACTGGGAAACGGGGGGGGGGGGGAATGTGTGGCTCACTTTATTGCAGTATTTGCTTTATCATGGTGGTCTGGAACCAAACCCACAATATGTCCAAGGTATGCCTATACTATCCTGTAGAGAAGAGATTGTATGCTTGACTAAACTAGAGTATGCATGGGTGGCTTGACAGCAGCCTTCTCCAGCCTGGTGTTCTCCAGCTGTTTGGGATTGCAGCTCCCATCCTTCTCAGCCAGCCATGCATCTCTGCTGGCTGAGTCTGGTGAGAGCTGTAGTCCAAAGCATCTGGAATGGCACAGTGACCTGAGCACTTTCATCAGGTCAGAATACACCCAGCCAGTGTACCTTCTAAGCCTCCAAGGCTAGTTCAGTGCTGGCCCAAGAATTAATTTGCTGAAGAACTTCAGCTGCATTACTCCCAAAGGATGGAGTCCGTCCCAAGTGTTTGTAGTACATGCACATTTGATCCATTCACAATCACAGGACTGATCTTCATATGTATCTCCACAAAACACATGGGACGTTCTGTTCATAGCCAGGAGAAAGTGGTCATGTCAATCAATTCATAAATAGCTATTGTACCCTTAGCTATAATCCATTAATACTACACTCAAACCCCAAAGAGAACGGTGAAGGCTTGCTTTATGTCTAGACAGCACACGCCTAAGCCACTAGGGTTTCTTTTTGATATAACAACATCTGGATTTCATCAGCAGGTAAAGGATGGGAGCAAGATCACATGGCCCCACAGAAGTCTTTACAGCACCTGGGAGAAGAGCCTCGTGAAACAATTTGGAACACAAACTGGCTGTGAAAACTAAAATGTTGCCCCATTATGCCTGATAACATTCAGGATAAGGGTGAAACAAAAGGGTGTGTTGCACTAACTGGTAGTTGCTGGCGGACTCCAGGATCTATCTAGTGCTGGCCCTACTAGGCAGAAGGAGGCAGCCACTGGAGGCAAGCCCAACACCACCATTCCCCCCAAGTCCCCTAAAAAGCTACCCTGCTGTGGCAATGTACAGTGGAGGATGCTGTCCCAGGACCCATGTTGAGATTCAGCTGCCAATTATATAAATATTTAAAAGATCACCCTGCTCTTAAGCCAAAAAAAGGATCCCAGAGAAATTTACAGATTGCTAAAAAATAAAAGACCCTTCCATCAGGTTTAGAATTGAAAAAGACACAACATAAGAGGTAAATGGTCTGGGAGGAGAATAGTCTTGGCCTTTGCTTTAAACAGCCCTGAGTCCCTACCTGGGGAAATCAAAAGAGAGCTTCGGGGAAATTCTTTGGCTTTTAAAATTTAATTGTTTATTGTTTCTAAATTAGCGTAGCTATACTGTTGCTTTTTCCTTCAACAGCAGGATACACGTATCCAAATAAATATACTGCCCAAATAAATAAAATGGCAAAATGGCCATACCTTCCTGAGAAGTTGTGCTTCATGCTTTTGAAAACCATAAGTGTTGTGACACCTGTAGTACACCTCACAGTAATAACAGGATTATGTTTGGGTTGACAGGCCCCAACGCAGGAGAAGGAAGAAACGACCGACCAGTAGGGGGAGCTGACTGGTGAGAGCAAGGATTGGGGAAGGGGACTCAACTTTAGCCACTTTGGAAGTGGGGGAAAGGATGCCAGCTCCATACTCTGTTCTCCTGGCTGAGTGGAGAGCCTTACTGGAGGCCGCGCTGGGCTGTGGGCAGCTGTGGGGGACGGCAATTCAGGAGGCAGCAGTATCTGATCAGGAGCCTGAATAGGAGAGTGCAGTATTTTCCCCTAGAACCAAGCACCAATCCTGCAGACCTGAGCAGACCCACCCTCCCCAGAGGAGCGTGCATCTGGAAACCTGCAAAGCAAGCGAATCTCATGAGTGAGAGTGTAACACTGTTTTTAAAAAGCTTGACAGGCAGGATGTGGAAACTCTTGGGACATCTTCGTTGCTTCTGACCAGTTCTGAACTTCTTGTCCTGCTCCTGTACTCCTGAAATCGTGATTCCTGGATTCTGTGTCTGCTGCTAAGCCCATACTGTTAGTTGGCCTGCGGAAAATCTTTCTTACTTCCTTTTAAGAACCTCTTCCCTGTGTGTATTGAGCACGAGGCAGACAATTATTGCCATAGTGAGCCTCTCCAAAGTAAGGAAGACATAGTTTGATCTTTCCCACATGTAATGAAGAAAAAAACAAAGCAAAGATGACTTGGCAGGCAGAGTTCGTTTTCAACCCATGCATGGTAGTGTTCAATGGAAAAGGAAATGAGTCTGGAGGGCCCCACCCAAAGAAGAAAAACTTTCCAAAAATATTAGGAAATAGTTCTACAAAAAAAGAAAATAAAAGTGAGTAAGAAAGACTGGCAGTGGGGAGGACACGATGTGGCATACATTGCTACATAGCGCCAATGTATGGAGGCTGACCACCTTAAAAAAAACACCTTTCAGGATTGTCTACTATATCTTTTTAAGCTTACAAAAAGTCTAGGTTTTTTCAGAACTGCTAATTAAAACTTGAAATTTGTTCATATTGGACATAAAAGAGAGAGAAAATTAAAAAGTGCTAATGGAATGCCCTTGTCTTTAGTAAGTCCCACTATGTTTGAGGGTGGGAATGGGGTGGGGAAGAAGATTGGATAACTGGGATCATAAGTTTACAGGTGAGTCCATGCAGCAAAGTGTTGCAGTGCTGGGTAGTTCTGTTCAGGGTTTCATCCACTCCATTCCCCTTCCTCCCTAGCCATCATAACAGTCAGCAAACATATAATGCCTACTGAACATGCCTAGTCCTTAGTGGACTTTTTTTGGTAGGGGTAGGTTGCCATTTTGTTTTGTTTTTCTGGGGGTGGAGATGGGCTGGACATACTTGTGCCTAATCCCAGGTAGTGTAAAACATTTAATTTTCCCATTGATATTTATGATCAGCTCTGTCTTCTACTGTGAAGAAAATTTTATAGTAGCTTCTCCGTTTGAAGCAGGAATTTTCTGCACATTTTATACTTTTGCCATCTATGTATCCCTGCTTCCTTCCTTTCTTCCCAGCCACTCCATTCTTTTTTCCCTTCTACCCGGTCCCTCCCTCAGTCGGCATTCAGTTTCATTGCATCTTTTGGGGCTGTTCGTTGTTTGCGCCCCACAATTTGTTCTAATTTGGGGGGCGTGTTACAGAGGCCTCATTGGCCTCAACTTGAAGTTGAAGATTGAGTGCCAGTCCCATACTGTGGAATCCTCTTCCAGCAGGAATTTGTCAGGCATCCTTGCTATTAACCTTGAGGCATCTATTGAAGACTTTTCTTTATGCCAATAGGCCAATGCAGTGGTTTGTACATGAGTTGGTGGTATATAAAAGCAAGCAAAAGAAAGAAAGAAAGAAAGAAAGAAAGAAAGAAAGAAAGAAAGAAAGAAAGATCATACCAAGCTACATTATTTGCAAGAGCAGTGGAGAGAATCTATGTGGATTTTTTCAATAAAGTGTAATTGGACTGTAAAAGTGATTCATGAATTTGAACAACCTAAGAAATGGAAACCTTCAAGAAGGTATTGTTAAGGATTTATTTTAGCTAAACTCTGTATGTTAAATAAGAACTAGGAAGCTTCATTGCTCGTGTGTGTTTGTGTTTTACACATTTTCTTCTTTTTTTGCAATGGCTATGGCTATGAGCAATAAATATTTATTGTTCTAACAAACCAGAAAAGAAAGAATGATAAAATGAGATCTAGTATAAAGAGACTGAGCAAAGAAATAATTCACTCTTAATTAGTCAGGGCCCCTTATTAAACTGATTTCACATAATTAACAGCAGAAACCTATACACGTGCCCCCATTGTGAGACACATTTAATTTAATGAGACTTCATCCTAGGTAAGTCTTTATAGGACTGCAGCCTAAAGTACTTCTCATAACACATAAACTACATTATAGAATTCAAATTATGTTAGCCAATAGCACAAATGGCTTAAGAAACCCCCAGAGACGTTTTCTGAATATATTTATTGGTGGTAGCACTTCCATCTAATGGATTTTGGAAGCAAACAAGAAATGGATATCAACAACTCACCCTTCTTGTGAACTTCCTTGGGGAAGTTTGGCAGTTCGAAAGACACAACACTGATCTACAGTGAACCATTGGTCTAATCCAACATGTCACTTGTCCAAGTTCAAGTTCCCACATTAACTTTAATTGTTAACTCTGAGCTTTCATGATGCTATGTGGCTGCAGCCATGAGCACGTTCTCCTGTAAGTATGTCCTATTTAATGACAATATATACATTTATATATGTTGCATGTGCAGCCCATATCTAGAAGCATGAAAAGCTATACCAAAATACGCCAAAGGCTTACAACCCCACAGCTATTACTCTCTTATCAGCTGTTGGATTCTGATACAGTGTGTGAAGACTGGCGTCCCATATTATTGTTATTGCCAAGTGCCCTGCTGTCCACTGGGGAATTGACATTAGCCAAATGGTAAAAATGAGAAGAAACATGAGTGGTAAAATAATACAGGTTAAAAGTTCAGCTTTCCACCTTTATGATGGCAGGTTTCTCTCCTCTCTCTCCCTCTTACTGAAAATGTCTCATTTGTATTTACTTTCTAGGGTCATTATCTGTCCCTAGTGAGTCTTTGTAAAGGTCCAAATTTCAAATAAACAGTACACTATGAGACAGGTATGTGTCGGTAATTTTTGTTGCATTTGGCTAAAATATGAACACTAAGCTGAATAGGTAAACATAAAAGTATGCCATTTAAAACAATGCATTCCCATTAGTGTTTGAATATGCGCCTAAACTCCATGTACACTTTTACATGGTTATGTCATTTCCTGTATAAAATGTGCTTGTTTATACAGCAGCCATATGAAAGATGCAGTAACCCAGTATGTGGGCTATTTGAAGCTGCTTTTAAGAAACATAAAACCCCCTTGGCCCTTGTATAATAAAAGGTGTTAAAAGATACTGCTTTTACAACATCTTAACCAAGCCTGATAAGATTTTTTTCTTTTTCTTTTGCTGTTAAAAACTTTTACTCTGTGGTTTTGGTTAATCTTATTTTAGGAATTGTTATTCTTGTTGCATAGTGTAGGGGTATTTTTTTTTTACAAGTTTGACATAAAGTTACATATCAGGTGACGATGGTTTTCAACAATTGTTAAATAATTGTTAAGCATGAACGGTCAAATTAGTTGACAGGCCACCTAATCCTTAGGGACTGCAAAGGTGCAGAAGCGAAGAAACAGCTTTGTGCCACTAAAATTCATAAGACTGTGGACAGCAAGTTTTTAGGGACTTGGATGTGGTGTAACAGAGCGATCATTGCTTCAATCCCCATCGTGTGTTTTTTTAAACTGTACCACCACAGCTCCTGGCACAAACCAACTTTGCAGATTTCTGTAACTCTGCAAGCAGTACCTAAGGAAACACTAAACTAGTTCCCAGCTATGAAGCCAGTTTTGCAGTACAGTGGTATCTCAGGTTAAGTACTTAATTCGTTCTGGAGGTCCGTTCTTAACCTGAAACTGTTCTTAACCCGAAGCACCACTTTAGCTAATGGGGCCTCCTGCTGCCGCTGCACTGCCGGAGCCCGATTTCTGTTCTTATCCTGAAGCAAAGTTCTTAACCTGAAGCACTATTTCTGGGTTAGCAGAGTGTGTAACCTGAAGCGTATGTAACCTGAAACGTATGTAACCCGAGGTACCACTGTACTAGATGTTAGTGCCCATGATTTCATGGACGAAGGGTACCCCCTCCACCCAGTTTTCTTTTTCTCTCCAGAAAATAACATGTAAGGTGTTGTGTATTGAGCCAAAGGATTTTATATCTGTATTATTATTGTCTGTATTTGCATTAGGGTAAAGTAACTGCCTTTTGGTTCCAGAGGGTACAGCTACTATTGGTTCATTTAAGCTGCTGTATATGGATCCTCTGTCTTATTGGTTTCCTCCAAAAGGCAGGACTGTGATTGCCCTATATTGTTCCCTCCAAAATGTATCCTTTCTAGCTAGTTCCCTGTCCCTATAAATGTAGCTCTCCCCTCCTCAGCTCTTAGTCTTGTTTGCTTTAATAAAGAAGTGTTACTAGAGAACTGTCTCCAGCATATTATGTCAAGAGAGCTGAAATCACAAACCCCACGTCACAACAACTGTCGACGAAGGTGGGATCCGGAATGCTGAGGAGCGGTTAAACGCAGCCCTGCCTCAGAGTCCGGATTGTAGCTAAGAACAAGACTCACAGGCAGCTGAGAAGACGACCCTGCCCACAGGACAATGGAGAGTCCAAGGGTATTGGAGCCCTTCCAGCCATCAGAGCCCCACACGTGGAAAGACTACGTCGAACGCTTCGAGTTCTTCGCAGTGGCTCAAGGGATCACCGATGCCAGCAAAAGAAGGGCCACATTCCTGAGCTACTGTGGGCCTGAGATCTTCAAGCTGGCCAAGGCATTGCTTGCTCCAGCAAAGCTAAGTGAGACATCTCTCAAAGATATTCTTGCCTGCCTAACAAGCCATTTGGCGCCTACTGAGACCAAGATGGCCCGGCGGATGGAGTTTCATAAGAGGCAGCAGCGTGCTGGGGAGTCTGTATCTGCATTTCTAGCTGAACTGCGGAAGCTCGCTCAGCACTGCGACTTCCAAGATCTGGAAGAGACTCTCCTGGATTGGTTTATCGGTGGTCTGAGCAGCAAGAAAGCCAGAAGACGCATCGTGGCTAAAGAAGAGGTTACCCTTGCTTCAGCCTTGAAGGAGGCCACCGCCACGGAGAATTATGAAAGAGAGGAGCTTGATGCCAGTCGCAGGGCCCCTAAGCCACAGATGGAAGTTGCGCATGCCATGGACGAGCTAGAGGCTACTCCGAGCCAGAGCCCAGTCCGTGGGGTCGAGTCAGTGCGTCAGGCCTGCACAGTGCACAAAGATCACCGAGGCAGGTGCCCTGGTTGTGGCGGAAACCATGAGCGGAAGAGTTGTCGTTTCCGGGATGCTATGTGCCGGACGTGCGGAAAGACAGATCACATCGTCAGGGTCTGTAGATCGGCGGCGTTGGGAGCGACAGGAGCACCTAGACTGGAGCATCGCAGACCGCCCACAGCAAACCATGTTCTAAAGGACTGCCACTACGTAACGGAGATCAACGGGAGGGTCGTGCAGTTTCCAGCGCAAGGCAAGACACACGTCAAGGTGAAGATTGAGGGTCAGCTGTGCGACATGGAGGTGGACTCCGGATCTGGATTCACTATCGTGTCGGACCAGACCGCGAGGACATTCTTCCCCAGGGGTAAGTTGCCCCCTCTGGAGCCCTTCCCGGCAACTTTGCAGTCATACTCAGCGGGCCGCATCCATGTCATGGGAATGTGTGCCGTGAGAGTACAGTTCCGGGACAAACAGGCGGTACTCAAACTGGTGATTGCGAAGGGCAGTCGCCCCAGTCTCCTGGGCACTGACTGGTTCCCCGCCCTGGGACTGAGTATATCAGGGCTTAATTCAATCCAAACCTGCCCTGAGATGAGCGAGGCATTATGCAAAGAATTTGCTGGTCTCTTTAATGGAAAACTGGGTTGTTATAAAGGGCCCCCAGTTGACTTTGAATTGGACCCTGGGGTGGCCCCAATCCGACTCAAACCAAGGCGAGTGCCATTTGCACTGCAACCCAAGATCGAAGCAGAGCTGGATAAATTGGTCAAGCAGGGAGTTCTCTCACCCGTGGACTCCGCTAAGTGGGAGACTCCAATCGTCACGCCCCTTAAAGCAAATGGGGAAGTCAGGATCTGTGCTGATTACAAATGTACTATCAATAAGGCACTCAGGGGAAACTCATACCCCATTCCAGTCGTATCACATCTGTTGGCTGGGGGCAAGGTGTTCGCCAAAATTGACCTGGCACAAGCTTACCAACAGCTGCCAGTAACCCCACAATCAGTGGAAGCACAGACTATTGTCACACATAAAGGGGCGTTCAGAGTTAACAGATTACAATTTGGAGTTTGTGTGGCCCCAGGGATTTTTCAAGGGCTCATGGAATGCCTGTTAAGAGGTCTGCCGGGGGTCTTGCCATTTTTTGATGACGTTTTGATTGCTGGAAAAGACCCACAGGAACTGGTTGCGCGTGTCTGTGCAGTGTTGCTCAAGTTCAAGGAGGTGGGGCTGCAACTAAAAAAGGAAAAATGCAGTTTTGGGGTGCCAACTGTGGATTTCTTGGGGTTTAAAATTGATGCATCAGGCATCCACCCCACAGATGCTAAGGTTAATAATAATAATAATAATAATAATAATAATAATAATAATATCTTTATTGTCATTGCCCCCTCTCAGGCACAACGAAATTACTTGGCTGCTCCATCCACCCAGATAGGGCACTCCACTCAAAATCAGAACAACTATAAAAACACTAATTAAAACAATATAATATAATACAGCAAGGAAGATTAGATGACTTTCAAAGTCCAGGTTTCCCATTCAGGGCCGAGATCGCTCTGGAGAAGAAGCTGTTCTTGAGACGGCTCGTTCTTGTCATCATCGTCCTGTATCTCCGTCCTGACGGCAGGAGCTCGAAGAGACAGTGACCAGGATGCGATGGATCTTTTACTATGTCCAGTGCCTTCCTATGGCACCTTGTGGCATAAATCTGCTCTAAGGTGGAGAGTGGGCAGCCAACAATGCTCTCTGCTGCCTTAACAACTCTGCACAACACCATCCTGTCCTGGGTAGTACAGCTTCCGTACCACACACATAAGCCATAAGTGAGCACGCTCTCAATGGCACAGTGATAGAAGGCAAGCAGCAGTTTCTGCGGAAGATGGTTTTTCCTTAGGATTCTTAAAAAGTACAGTCTCTGCTGCGCCTTCTTCACAAGCCTCCTTGTGTTGACACTCCAGGACAGATCCTCTTGTAATTCAATACCCAAAAATCTGAACGTTGTTACCCTCTCCACACAGACCCCATCAATCAGAAGTGGCTGGACATTGCTCTTCTGTCTCCTGAAGTCCACCACAAGCTCCTTTGTCTTCCTTGTATTTATGAGCAAGTTGTTAGCTCTGCACCACTCTGTCAGCTGCTCCACCTCATCTCTATAGTCCGTTTCACCCTCCCTTTCAGAGATGAGCCCAATCACGGTTGTGTCATCTGCAAATTTGACAACCCTATTACTAGGGTGAGCAGCGACACAATCGTACGTGTAGAGAATATAAAGGAGCGGACTAAGTACGCATCCCTGTGGTGTTTCTGTTAGTCTTAAGTGTATTAGAGGTATAAGGGCCCAACCGAACCCTCTGGGTGCGGTCCGACAGAAAGGCCGATATCCACCCACAAAGTGATAACGGGAGCCCCAGATCTTCCAGTTTAGACACCAGACGTTGTGGTAGAATGGTATTAAATGCCGAGCTGAAATCTAAAAAAAAGCAGTCTGGCATAGCCCCCCCGCTGCTCCAAATGTGCAAGAACGGCATGGAGGGCAATCGCCACAGCGTCCTCTGTCTATCTTTTCGTTTTATAAGCAAATTGGAATGTGTCCAGTCCCTCTGGTAAACAGGCAATGACATAATTTCGTACCAGCTTTTCAAAGCACTTCATGATTATAGGTGTGAGTGCTACTGGACGAAAGTCATTCAGATCTTCCGGGTTAGATTTTTTTGCTATTGGAACGATAGTAGAGGACTTTAGGCAGGATGGAACAATAGCCTGGGCTAAGGATCGATTTAAAATCCCAGTGAAAACTCCTGCTAGTTGATCTGCACAGTCTCTCAGTACCCTTCCAGCTACCCCATCTGGCCCTGTGGCCTTCCTTGGGTTGATTCCCTTCAGCACCTTCCTCATCTCTTCTTTTTCCACAGAGACTACCACATTCCTTTGTACTAATGATGACGATGGTGGTGATGGTGGCAAAGCCTTCACAGGGAGTGCTGGTGGTGGTGGTGGTAAAGCCTCAGCAGGTATTGCTGCATATGTTACTTCAAAACGGGCAAAAAGGGCATTCAGATCCTCTGCGAGGGATGCCCCTCCCTCGTCTGCCAGGGAATCCTTGAATTTATACCCTGTTAATTCTTGTACACCTTGCCACACCTGCCTGGTGTTGTTGCTTTGTAGATGATTCTCCAGCCGCTGTCTATACGCCTCCTTTGCTACACGGATACCTCTCTTTAGATCCGCTCTAGCTAAGCTGTACAACGACTTATCTCCACTTCTACGACTTATCTCCACTTATCTCCACTTAAGGCCATCATCGAGGCACCACGACCACAGAACAAGACGGAGTTGCAGTCATTCCTGGGACTTATTAACTTTTATCATTCGTTCTTACCCCAAAAAGCTTCGGTAGCTGAACCATTGCATAGACTGTTGCAGAAAAAGAATGTGTGGCGATGGGGGCAGGGGCAGCAGAAGGCTTTTGACTCCTTGCGAGGAATGCTGAGTAGCAAGAGCGTCCTTGCTCATTATGATGAGTCGAAGCCGCTGGTCCTGGCATGTGATGCCTCTCAATACGGCCTGGGGGCGGTGCTGAGTCATAGGGAACCGGATGGGTCGGAAAAGCCCATCTCTTTCTATTCCCGTACATTGTCGCCCACGGAGCGCAACTATGCTCAAATTGACAAAGAGGCACTTGCAATTGTGGCAGGAATCAATAAGTTCCATGATTATGTGTACGGTCGCCATTTCTCCATTGAAACGGACCACAAACCACTGTTAGGGTTGTTCAACCCGAACAAACAAACGCCACAAATTCTCTCCCCCAGAATGTTGCATTGGTCTATATTCCTGAACGGGTTCCAGTACACCTTGACCCATGTGCCGGGGAAACGGTTGTGCCATGCTGATGCGCTGAGTCGATTGCCCCTTCCTGGCGGGAGCAATGAGGATCCTGCTCCAGCGGAGCACATAATGATGCTGGAAACACTTGCGGGGGCTCCTGTAACGGCTACTGATATAGCTGAGAAAACGAGGAAAGATGCTGTTCTCTCCCATGTGCTCACTTGGGTGGGGAGGGGGTGGCCAGGTGGTCCGCATGAAGACAAATTCAGGCCTTATGCGACAAGGCAGCACGAGTTGTCCATGCATAAGGGTTGTCTCCTGTGGGGAGATAGGGTGATCATCCCAGCACCACTGAGAAACAGGGTTCTTGAGACGCTTCACACGGGACACCCAGGAATGGTCAGGATGAAGTCGCTAGCCCGATGTTATGTGTGGTGGCCTGAAATGGACCAGAACATAGAACAATGGGTACGAACATGCAAGGCATGCCAAGAGGTGCGGCCAGAAGTGGCCAGAGCACCAGTTCACTGGTGGGAGCAGTCCAGATCTCCCTGGAGCCGGCTGCACTTAGATTTCGCTGGGCCATTCCAGGGGAAGGTCTTTTTGGTTATCGTCGATGCATATTCCAAATGGTTAGAAGTGGCGATGGTCCCTAGCATGGCATCAGCTGCCGTAATCAAGGTGTTGAGGCAGCTGTTTGCAACCCACGGGTTACCTGAGACCATTGTATCAGATAATGGGGCAGCTTTTGTATCCCAAGAATTCAGGGCATTCTTGGCTGATAACTTCATAAGAGGGGTCACATCCACGCCCTTTCACCCATCCTCCAATGGGCAGGCGGAGTGCATGGTAAGAACAGCCAAAGAATCCATTGCGCGCTTAATGGAGGGTAACTGGTCAGCTCGCATCGCGCGAATGTTATTTTTGCAGCATGCGACGCCGTGTACTGCGACGGGCAAGTC
This sequence comes from Podarcis gaigeae, assembly GCF_964106915.1. Taxonomy (NCBI): domain Eukaryota; kingdom Metazoa; phylum Chordata; class Lepidosauria; order Squamata; family Lacertidae; genus Podarcis; species Podarcis gaigeae. The sequence continues at coordinate 31,475,839 of NC_139682.1, forward strand.
GCCAGCTGAGTTGCTCTTGGGTAGAAGACTGGTTACGGTGCTGGATTATGTCCACCCGGATAAAATGCCAAACCGTAATTCAAGAGCAACCCCCCAGGCTGAGACTGACACAACAAGGTATCTCGCCCCTGAAGATCTGGTCTGGGTGAGGAACTATTCACGAGGTTCGTGGTGGGTGGCTGGTGTGGTCACCCGGACTAATGGACCTGTGTCCTATTATGTGACCTTGGAAAATGGGCAAGTTTGGAAGAGACATATAGATCAGCTGAGGCGCCGGGCGCTCAGCAGGGAGGAGTCTGATAATTCATACCTGGCTAACAACGCAGAGCTGCAAGACCAGAGTAAAAATGGCCCAGAGGTGCAGTCACCAGGGGCTTCAGCAAATGAACCAGGGTCTGCTAGTCCTCAGGATGACGAGGTACAGGTAGGGGACCCTGAGATGTCTGGGACTCCATCTGTTCCTGACGAAACCCCTATAGCAGCCCCCCTACCACAGGTGACACCCAATCCAGAACCGGCAACACCTGTTGTCAGGAGATCACGTAGAAGTTGTAGGACCCCACAGTACCTGAGAGATTACGTCTGCTGTGCTCACTAGGGGGGGAGGGGTGTTGTGTATTGAGTCAAAGGATTTTATATCTGTATTATTATTGTCTGTATTTGCATTAGGGTAAAGTAACTGCCTTTTGGTTCCAGAGGGTACAGCTACTATTGGTTCATTTAAGCTGCTGTATTTGGATCCTCTGTCTTATTGGTTTCCTCCAAAAGGCAGGACTGTGATTGCCTGATATTGTTCCCTCCAAAATGTATCCTTTCTAGCTAGTTCCCTGTCCCTATAAATGTAGCTCTCCCCTCCTCAGGTCTTACCCTTGTTTGCTTTAATAAAGAAGTGTTACTAGAGAACTGTCTCCAGCATATTATGTCAAGAGAGCTGAAATCACAAACCCCACGTCACAACATAAAGAACATGTGTTTATCCAGTGCTGAGCAGAGAATATCTGCTCATCTGCAGTAGCGGCTGAAACATACTATCCTTTACATTGTGATATTGTTATTATAAATGTGCAGTTTTCTGTTAGTTGTTTTTAAAAAGTGCTTTGGATCCAAAGGAAAGTTACCTCAGGAAGTACTCAGCAGGCAACCTTCCCCACTCAGCAACCACATGCACCCCTCTCTGGGGTTTGGGAACCCCTTCTGAGCAATGAGAGACAGAGTATGAATAACTGCTGAGTGAGGGAGAAGATGCTTTGCTTGGGTCCTGGCAGTACCTGCATCCTTTCTATGCCAAAGGTAAGTTACTGAGATTTGGGGACACAGGAAGAGGTGTGTGGCACTTGCTTTCAAGGTGAGCAGGGCCCACTTTGTCGTTTCTTGCTTGGAAACATCTGAATGGGGTTGCCTGCTTTTTCATGTTCCCTATTTGAATATTTGTGCTGTCTAGGGGCAAAACTAGGATTTATTTCATGTACCCACACAGGCTGGGAACCTCAGTGTCACCCCTTTGGAGACTTTACCCGGGGCAAAAAAAAAACCCCAGCTAACCCCACCCCCTAGCTATGGCACTTGTGCTGTCCCTAATGATTTATACCTTTATACACATTTCAGTGGGGTTGGCTATAGCTCAGTGATAGAGCAGCTCCTTTGCATGCAGATGACCCCGGGTTCTGGCTTCTCCAGGTAGGACTGGAAAAGACTTCTGTCTGAACTGTTATGTACTGAGGTTCTCACCCTGGGCCAGCAGGGGGATACTGTAGATAGTTTTCACTCAGGTCCACATATGCAAATAAGGAATTGAAAGTGACATTCAGTGATTGGATAGTTACAGAAAGTTGTTACTGTTGCGTTGTAGTGGAGCTCTATATAAGCAGACTGGCTGAACCCTTCAGTTCAGTTCTGTTCTGTAAATAAACAAGAGCTGTTTGAAGAATCACTATGTCGTCTGATATGTTCACCCACAACTTAACAGAAACACTTGGCAGCTGCTGCCTGTCAGTGTAGAAAATACACTGAGCTAAATGAGCCAATGGTCTGATTCTGAATCAGACAGCTTTGTGTGTTCCTATGCTAGCTTCATGTTCCTTTGATATATCAGACACACATTCTGAAGATCATGCTGTTCAATTACAAGCCCTCAGGTTTATACAGAATGACTTTATGACCAGCCTACAGTAAGAAATGTAGGGTGCAATGGGACTTCTCTAAAACATTAATTATCCTACCAGCAGTACTGTGATGCATTTTGGATGCTGTGTCATACAAAATCTGGATCCCCATAGATGTTTTAAATGTTGTATGATTTAATCTATTAAACATATTTATTGACTAGACTGTCATACTTCAATGCAATGAAAGGGAAGCCAAGAATTTTCTTTTTAAAAAAGGAAGTGATGATGACTCCAACTGCCATTGAAGAAGGCAGTGTATTTATGAGAGAAAACTTTTCAAGCTCAATTATAGGAGTGATAAATATGGCTTTGAAATCAAAACCAATCTTGACATCACTTATTAAAATGCAATTAACTCATAATATTGTCGTCGATTCTTAGTTTTAGACGTATGCTATGCATGAGCTCTGCTCACCAAGTTTTTTAGACCACTCGCTTAGCACAGGCAGCAAATACTGTAAAATGTTTTACTATCTGGATACAGTTGGTTCAGTTTTACTGGAACACACTCTCCTCTCTGTTGTAAGACTCCCCTGTCTGAACACCACAACTTGGAATAATGAAACCAAATGTATCAGGGCAGAGGTCACTAATGCACACTCCACTACATGGTTTTGAGAGGATCTGTCTTCAGATTTCAGTCCCAGGAGTGGACTTTTTAAAATAAAAGGATGGAGGCAAAAATCATAGGAAGCGAATGGAAAACTTTACCCAACTTTAAGGCTAGTGGTTCCTGCTACTCCTGTTAGAATGGCACATTTATTTACTTTAGCTGATCATCTGTGGGGGCTCTGTTTGCGACTAGCTGCCCAGCAGGATGCTCCTGGCATTTCAGCCCTCCCTGTCAATTTCTGAATATGTTTTGGCCCAGTGCCCAACTGGAAGGTTTGATGACTCCAGCAGACATTGTTACAGCAACAGAACAGAACAGTGATTAAGCTGCCCTCTGCTTTGTCAGATTTTTCTTCTCATTTGTGTGCTGTTTAAAGAAGAGAACCTTTGCTGGTCAGACAGGTTTTTCACTCCTGCCTGCTTTAGCTTTCCATTACCAATAAGAGGTTATACAGCATACAGGGCTGCACACTGTACCACACTATATGTAGAGGAGGTGTTCAGACTTAATTTATTCCCTGCCCCTGGATAAAGATTATTGCAGCTGTGTGTTTTGGAAAACTATCAATGAAGGGAGTTCAGCTCATACAACAAGCTTTGAATAGGCTACTGTACTCTGTATTTCCAGGTTCTGTTTTAATTGCACTTGCATATTACCTTAGAGAAAGCCAAAATCTGGAAAATGTTTTCTCATAGATGGTACCTCAGCCTTCTTGACCTTCTTTTTCACACCAAATGCATTCATGCATATGATCAAAACAATCTAATATGGAACAGGGCTTGTCTATACAACAAGCTTGCATTTGCCAAAATCCAGGTTTGCTTGGCCAAGGGTAACCTTCTGCGGACACTGGTCTCCAATGACCCTCCTTTGGACATTTGTTGAGTTATTGTCAGGAGATGCAGATTAAATGGGAAAATGGGGGGACCAGACAGGTATTTTGTTGCCAACAATGTTGTGTGGATGCTGGGGGGAAATGCAAGCATGCATGAGTAGCACCAATTCCAGAACAAACTTTAATCTGGAAGTGTCCCATGACATGGGGGATATTATGATCCTATCCCTGGGTGTTATTTCATGCTCCAATATATAACTATATCATAAGATACTGAATACAGTGGTACCTCGGGTTACATACGCTTCAGGTTACATACGCTTCAGGTTACAGACTCCACTAACCCAGAAATAGTACCTCGGGTTAAGAACTTTGCTTCAGGATGAGAACAGAAATTCGGTGGCAGCGGCAGTAGCGGGAGGCCCCATTTGCTAAAGTGGTGCTTCAGGTTATGAACAGTTTCAGGTTAAGAACAGACCTCCGGAACGAATTAAGTACTTAAGCCGAGGTACCACTGTACCCACTAATCTGCAGTTGATATGTGTGGGAGAAAAGTTGGAGGCACACAGTGGCAGCTTGGCTTCATGTCGTTGTCTGTCAACTTCCCTGCCAACCTCTGCTGCCTTGAGATAGTTTGGGAACATGGGGATTGGGCTTGTGTGTATGGCTTTCAAGCCAGGATTAGAGCCCTAAATGTATTTTAAGATTACCAAGGGCTGCCAAAAAAGGCCTTGCGGCCCACACATTGGCCCACCGTGCTCTTTGCCATTTCACACTAAAGGATGGAACTAGAACATTGAATTGGACCTAGAAGCAAATGGGAAGCTGATGAAGGTGAAGTAAAATCAGTTCAATGCTCCAGCCTAAGAGTACCAGACAAGTCTGGCTGCCATATTTTGTGCTAATTGGCACCATACCCTAAATGTCACCATCCCACTTTTGCAACAACAAAGGGGGGGGGGAATGACAGCCACTCTTCCCTCCAAGCTATTCTTTCCACTTGCTTTACTTGCTCCGCCATTTTTGTACTGTCATCCACTGCAGCTTCAATCTTGAAAATCACTAACCGTTCCAAGCACCAATACGACTACAAAACCTTGCCGTCTGTGTTCCTGATACCTGAAAGGTCCAAATTATTTTCTTATTGAAGGTAAGCAAATTGCCAATTAGAGGACTTGTGAGGAATCTGCTTTAATTTTAACCCTGGCCCTGAGGCAAAGGAAGGATAAACTTTGGCATGAAAAACACAAACAAAAATGCCAACCTATTTTGTTATTACCCTGAATCCATGGGCTGGAAAAGGGAAGGAAAAATCTTGGCATGATTGATAGAAAACGGATGGTGACAACAAGCAGTACGGAAGTCAAGAAACTTGTGCTGCGGGTTGATTTTGGCTTCAGAACTGTGAAAGAAAAGTCCCAACAGGATAAAAGCAGATTGGAACTGGCAGAAAGTACAGAGTCTAGTCCAGAGTAGCAACTGAATGATCAATGACTAATTTGTGGGGAATCTACTGAGCAAGACCTGAGATCACCGAACATGAGACAAGGCACAACTACATAGTGGAAAGCATTACAGCAAATAAAAACAAAACAAACCTCAATTAAATTAGCTCAGTCCTGAAAAACACTCCGCAACTTCCTTGATATGTACTTGTCCTCAAGGAAGTGCAGACCACAAGTGAAAATGGAGGTTCCAGAAGCATTACTACCGTATTTTTCGCTCCATAAGAGCACCTGACCATAAGACACACCTAGTTTTTAGAGGAGGAAAACAAGAAAAAAAATATTCTGAACGAAACAGTGGGTGTATGATTTATGTGGTTCATGCTGTGGCCACAAACATGATATGTGATTTGACTGTGTTTTGGGTAGCTCAGTGCAAAAATCCTGAGAATCCATGTGGATCCTTGCTTTATAACCATATTTTTGCACCACTGCGGCCCCACGAAACAGTAGATGTGTGATTTTTTTGGTGCAGGCTGTAGCCATGGACATGCTATGTGATCTGATGGTGAATTTGGGGTGACCCAATGCAAAAATCCTGAGGATCCATGTGCTTTTACCTCCCCCCGCCCAGGAAGCCTCCTTTATCCCTAGAGTCCCTTATCTCCCTCCCGATCCCTTTGCCGATCAGCTGCTTGACGGCTTTGTTTCAATACCCCCTTCCCTCTTGTTTGCCTTAGTGTCTTTTCCTTAGCTGGAGCAGTTTTTTGCTCCTCCTTTTCTTCTAATTTCTCTCCTCATTGCTTTAATCTTCTTGTCTCCTCTCCTTGCAAGTTCGCTGTCTTTACCTCCCACCTCCCAGGCAGCCTCCTTTATGGCTTGAGTCCCTTATCTCCCCTCCCAGGCACTTGCCGATCAGCTACTCAGCTGCTTTGTTTCACCACCCCCTTCCCTCTTTCTAAAAAAAAAAAAAGCACGATCTGCTTTTTGCCCCTGGGCAATTTGGCTCCAGGGACCACGCATTCGCTCCATAAGATGCACAGACATTCCTCCTTACTTTTTAGGAGGAAAAAAGTGTGTCTTATGGAACAAAAAAATACGGTAATTATTAAACTGCTTTGGTGTCAAATACATTAATTCCACTAACTGTGTTAAATTTGTTGGTTTCACGAATTTTATATTGTAATACCCTAAAGAATTTTGTGGTGGTGAAACCTCTGGCAGTGATTGAGCTGATGAAATGTCATGGAATGTTCACAACAGAACATTCTCAGTCTTTTACAATTTCATACAGGCGCTTGGGACAGAGGGGTTGTTACATTGGCAATAGAGGTAGACTGCTCTAATGCCCAAGGTAGCTTTAACAAGTCAAATTGGATAATGGATTCTAGCCTTCTATGGTAACCACATCTTCAAGTTCGGATGTGTTCCATCTAGCATATGGCAATCCTCAATATTTTTTAAAAACACTTTTATTTCTAAATGCCAAACATATGTTTCTCTGGAGAGGACAAGTCTGGAAAGACCTCAGTGTTAATGAATATTAGAGCTTAAACTTCACCTCAATTCCAGATTAATCTTTGTACAGTTATTTCTATGCATTTGCTTAACATCTGGGGGTCATGTTTATTAAGATGGTATCAATGTTTATTCTTGCATTTGAAGTGCCAGGAGCAGTTGATTTGTTTAAAATCAAAGCTGGGCTATACGGTGGTACCTCGGGTTAAGTACTTAATTCATTCCGGAGGTCCATTCTTAATTTGAAACTGTTCTTAACCTGAAGCATCACTTTAGCTAATGGGGCCTCCTGCTGCCACTGCGCCGCCGGAGCACGATTTCTGTTCTCATCCTGAAGCAAAGTTCTTAACCTGAGGTAATATTTCTGGGTTAGCGGAGTCTGTAACCTGAAGCGTATGTAACCTGAAGCGTATGTAACACGAGGTACCATTGTACCTGCTTTTGTCTTGCAGAAGAGAGCTTCCAGGTGGAGTGTACCTGAGTTGGGCATTTTATTTATTTATTTCATTTATAAAAGTATTAATAGGCCACAATTTATGTACTGCAACACCAGAGCAGTATACATAACCAAAGCATAAACCTAATTTTAAGGAATGCAAGACTCATACACACAAACATATTGCAACATGCATTAAAGGTGCTTTTAAATGCGTCATTTAGATTTGATTTCAGTGTCTGTCTGTCTGCCTGCACATTAGCTCCAAACACAATTTTTTTTCGAGTCATGAATCTTCATTGCTATGCTGATCTTATTCAGAAGCTTGTCACTCCCTTCAGTTGCTCTTTTCCCTTTCCACAACCCTTTTCTGTTCTGGGCATACACACAGATAGATAATTTTCAGGAAGTGTGCAAGAGCAAATGTTACAAGACCTACTAATTATCATGTTTCCTAATGGGTAAAATGAAGGTTTGTGCTGTCTTTTTATATGTGCATGTGTGAATTTTCATTTAAAAATGTTACTTAATATCAAAATAGGCTAAATTGCATTTATCTGGGTTAGGCTTGCACCCAAATGATAAAGAGGTATTGTTGAAGACCCTTGTGTTGTTGTTGTTGTTATTTAAGTATCTTAAGAATAGGTAAAGGTACCCCTGCCCGTACGGGCCAGTCGTGTCCGACTCTAGGGTTGCGTGCTCATCTCGCTCTAGAGGCCATGAGCCGGCACCGTCCGAAGACACTTCTGGGTCACGTGGCCAGCGTGACGAAGCTGCAGCTGGCGAGCCAGCGCAGCACACGGAAACGCCGTTTACCTTCCCACTATAAAGCGGTCCCTATTTATCTACTTGCACTTAGGAGTGCTTTCGAACTGCTAGGTGGGCAGGAGCTGGGACCGAACGACGGGAGCTCACCCAGCCGCAGGGATTCGAACCGCCAACCATATGATCGGCAAGTCCTAGGCACTGAGCTTGGTGGAGCAAAAATAGAGCAAGTTCTAAAATTTCAATACCTAGGAGTTATTTTTCAAGACAATTTGGGGTGGAAAGCTCAAATTCAACACCTACTTAACAAGGCCAAAACTCTGTCATATGTGCTCCTCCGATTCTTTTTTTCGGATGGAGCTTTGCATGTTCCCTCAGCCCTAAAGGTGTTCAAGGCAAAAGTGGTTGCCGTGCTTGCTTATGCTGCCCCGCTTTGGGCTGTGATGACAGATCTTGCTCCTCTCGAGACACTGCAAAATCAATTCCTACGTCGGCTCCTAATGCTCCCCCTGTGCGTAAGCAATGCAGCCATGCGACTAGAATTGAAGATCGCATCCTTAGAAACTTGCCTGTGGAAGCAAGTCTTCAACTATTGGCTATCATTGTGGCATAGATTACCAAACCACTACCTTGTCCAATGCTTATGGCGAGATGAATTCTCTAGCCTTTGGACTAGTAGAATTCACGCCAAACTCCTGAGTTATGGAATCTCTCCTTCAGATTCCCTAAAACTAGACCAAATTACTGCTCAAAGACTGATCCACCAAAGACTGGATGACATCGATCTACAGCGAAATTATATGCTGGGGGGAGGTGTTTGTTCGCCTCAGAACATTGGTATCACTTTAACCTACTGCGTTCCATCATACCTCTCCTCCCTTTCAACTGTTGCCCATAGACTGGCCTTCACCAAAGCGAGGTTCAACGTTTTTCCCTCCAACGTCCTGAGACATAGATTCTCAAAGGGCCAAGCCCCCGCCATGTGCGAATGTGATAAGGAGACACCGGAGTCGCTCCAGCACATTAATTTCACTTGCCCCCTGTTCAATGTGCCACGGGCAAATTTGTTGGGATCAATCATACAGAAACTAGAGGGTACCCTACCAAAATTCCACCTTGCCCAAATCTTGCAGGATAAGGATACTCATACGACCCTGAAAGTGGCAAGGTTCCTGGTCGCTGTCCTTACCCAAAAGCGACGCCAAGGAGCACTACAAGCTAACTAAGGCGTAGTATGCCATTCTATCTTATAGTATTTTATTGTTATAGTGGTGTTTTAGCGGCTGTTTTCCCCATGTGCACAAGTTGTTATTTATGTGTCGTTTTTACCTGTATGGGCCTATGGCCGTAAATAAAATTACTTACTCTACTTACTCCACAGTGCAACCCGCGTCCCTTATCTTAAGAATACAGCTCCCCTAAACAGGTTGTTGAGATCTGAACATGTCTTCAACATTGCCAGCTGGTGGAAACAGGCATGCTAATATGGGGGGGGGGGTGTACTTGAAACAAAATGGCCATCTTGTGCTCAGGTGAGGAGCAAATGGAAACAGGGTTGTGGTGGTGTCAAAGAGAGAACCGGCAGTAAATCACACTGTTTGAAGTTGGAGATTACTTAATTACAAGAAAAAAGAAAAATGACTCAGACTTAGCTGTCTTATCTCATGAATCAGCTGCCGAGACTGAAAGTCCTTGCCTCCCCACAGCTGTCTAAGTCTCCCCCTCTCCAGAGCTTTCCCCAAGCAATCGGACACCATGCCTGCGTGCAGCCTGCCATAGCTCTGCCAGTTTCAGACTTCTTCAAGTTCTGGGAGATGGAGAGGAGGGAGCAGCAGAAGAGGGAAACAACCCAGGAGTCTTCACCAGCCTGACTCATCTCTGCCTCTTAGCTTCCCTCCCCCAACTCACACAGCTTCTTCCTCTGATTCTGGACTTCTCTCTGACACAGACTCTCCCAGCTCACTAAGTCCTGTTACCCCGTCAGCTTCTGACACCTCCTCTTCCCAGTCTTCTTACTATGATCACTCATCGTTGTCCCACCACCAATCCCCGGGCACTGAGTCTTACTCCCTTGGGGATTTCCCAGTTGGTCCCTCCCACCGTTCCTCTGCATCCAACCAGTCAATGACAGGTAGAATTAATGTCACTAAGTTACCCAGACACAAAAATGTGCTAATAAACTTCAATGAATTTTGCTCTCAGTGACAAAAACTATTGTATAATGTTATTTATACCCCCTCCCTGAGAGGCACCACAAAATTAGGGGAGGGGGAATTCAATACTTAGATTTCAATACATGATCTAGTTCTCAAACCTTATATTGCCATACCAGCCCTTTATTTAGTACAGCATTTGCCAACCTGGTATTCTCCAGATGTCTTCTGCTACAAATCCTGTCACTCTCAGCAGTGCTTTGCTTCTAAAAAAAATGTTTAGGAGTACTCTCATTTTCCTGCTCATATTGAAATAGTGCTCCTCAATGAGGCCAAACTTAGATTCACAAAATGTTTAGGGGTATGTGCACCCCTGCGTCCCCTTAGAAAATAAGCACTGCCCTCAGCCATCACAGCTATGATAATGGGCTGAAGGGAGTTGTAATTCAAAACATCTGGAGGGTACCAAGCTGGCAAAGGCTGATTTCCTACTTAAAATGGAGTGTATCAATAGCTAGCTGGTACCATGTCACAAAAGAATTGTAGCATCATCTTAATGCCTGGTAACTGTTTAGAACCAATGTGCCATTAGCGTCTAGTAAAATATTGTGTCTAGGTTCAGGCAATGACTTTAAGAAACAAGTGGATAATTTAAAAGAAAGCAAGAATATATTGGATTTAGAAGGCAACTTTTTAACTTATTTACTTATTTTATTAAACTATTCCCCATCTGGGTTTCAAAGTGGCTTACAAAATGGAAACATAAAATATACAAAAATTCAAAACAATAATTAAACATGAGAGATTTAAAACATCAGAGATTAACACACCAGAACAGCATTCACTCTGCAAAGGCCTCCTGGAATAAAATAGTTTTGACCAGGCATCTGAGAGCTGGTTAAGTTGAAGCTGAAGGCACTGAAAATATTTATCAAGGAGAAAACAACAGGAGTTCGAGTCTTGAAAGCACCTATGCTATCAGAATGCTGGCAACTCTTTTCAAATACATATCTAAACAGCTACTATAAGGTTGATGGAGATCAATTGTTCTCCATAGCTACTGAAGGTAAGGGAGGAAGCAATGGTTTTTGAGTTACAAGAACATTTTCAGCTTAAATATTACAAAAAGAATTGTAAATATGAAAATTGTTGGAGAGTGGAATAAGTTAATAGTGGTGATTATGGAATCCCTTTATTTTAAAATAGGCCAGGGAAAAGCATCTTGCCAATATGATTTGGCAGTGTGCCTATCTGGGAACTTGCCAATACACTGCCGAAAATGGTCTAGCTTTTTGGAGTATAGAACTTAAGAAGCATAAACAGTTTAGGAATGGAGCTTGTTCACGACACAATTATTTTATGGCTAAAGAAAGTCTTTCCCTCCTACTGTTCCATGTTCATCATGACTCCATTCTTGCCAGCTCCTCTTTCACAAATGGGCCTTTTACCACAGGAGGCCAAGACTGCCACAATGAATGGCTCCTCACAGCTCCTTTCAGAGGCAGAACTTGCAGAAGTAGCCTTAAGGAAACTTACAAGGCCTGGGCATCTGACTGATAGCATCCTGCATCTTTGGCATTCAGAGTTGAAAGTTATGATCATTAATAATGCCATCATTCAGAAGATGGAAAAGTGATTTATAGCTGGGTTGCAAATGAGTTTAGGGCTGCTTCACACATTATGCCAAATATGAATCTGCACTTGTTCATTGCATGGTTCATGTATTATGTGGGAGTCACGTATATGAAAAGGAACACTGGTCATTCACAGCCTCAGAGTACATGTTTACTACATGTTAACATCTCCCCTCCAAACATTATAGGTTCCAATCTTTCCTTGAAGGCCAGAGCTCCTCATACTTTTTAGCATGTTCTGGTAAACCAGAAAAGCAACAGAGTGTGTTTCCAAATACTTATATAGTATTTGTTTTGTAGCCCTTTCTAGAGGTGGGGTGGGGGGTAAGAGAGAGAACAGTGGACACTGTGTGTCTCTATATCTATCAATTTTGTATTTATTTCTGTGAATTCGATTGGAGGAGAAATGGTTGCTGGCTTATGTAGCAACAAGGGTCTGTATTAACCATTTTCCTGCATTCACTCATTAAAAGCTACTGCAGCAGCAGCTGTTTAGTAAGGAAAGACTGCTTGATTGCAGATGTCAAAGAGTTAAACAACTGTAAAAATTTTCATAGACATCTGAAAGGAACCCTGTTTTGGGAAGCTTTTAATGTTTTATGTTGGTTTTCCCCTTGTATTTTTATTGGAAGCCTCCCAGAATGGCTGGGGCAACCAAGTCAGATGAGCAAGGTTTAATAAATAAATTATTGTTGTTGTATTTCCAGAAAAAGTGTGTGTATCTGCTTCCAACATGCCCCTGACAGAGGAAAGTTCAAAATATATTGAATGCAGCACGGAGGAAATGCTGTTGCTCTCTTATACAGAACCTCTTCCCCTGTCCATAAAAGTGCAGAGAATAATTGATGGAGGTTGTTTTTTTAGGGAGACAGTGTAAATATGAAATGGTACACTTTCCAAAATGAGTGCTATACTGTACTAGTCTTATTGTGAAGAAAACCACAAGATTAAAAATTGCAGCCCTGCCTAGACAAAATCTTACCAGTTGCCATTGATTTTTTTTTTTTTAGCTTTTCTTATGTACCAGGTAATTATTGCACCAGGTGCAGTTATGGCTAGTTGTGGCACTGGTTAAGCGCACAAGAGGGTGAGGAGAACAGAGAACGTGGCCAGAATTAGGTCCTGCCACTTCATCCTTGGTATGTGTGTTGGGGGAGCTGGTTGTGGCTATTAACTGGTGGGACTAACTAAGCTACTGAAAGTTATATGTCCAGCTGCCCTTTGTCAACAACAAATTGTGGCTGTCTTTTGTGTTGAATATATGCTACATGGTAATTTATGGACCTAATAGGTATCTAAAGCCATTTGCACATAACAAAATATGTATTTTTTCAAAGTAATTGCTGAACTGAAATACAATTAAGAAAAAGTATATTAACAGTGAAATAATTATTAAACTCTAACTTAAAATGATTTTTATTCATAACAAACTTAATAATGCAAACACATTGGCATTTGGCAATAACAAAAGTTCCTTTAGAAACACAATTTACAAAGACTCATAATCTTTATTTTGTTTTGTTTCATTTGTTTTTTATCTTATATTTTGGAAATGTACATCCAGTTGTTTTTTTTTCCTTTATAACTTTTTTGGGGGGGCCCAAAAGAGTGGGGCCCTAAGCTATAGCTTGTTTAGCTTATACGTAAATCCGGCACTGCTAGAAAGCACCTTCCTCACCATACATCAAGTTTCCGAGGCTTTACGGGGAACAGATTTTGAGGAGGATAAAATTAAAAGAAACCTTCACGGCGTTTCTCAACAGCCAGCCCCCCTCACCCCCTACGGAAAGTCTCCTGGCTTCCCCATAACAAATACGAGCTGCCCCACAGGAACAGGTCGCCCCTATGGCAGCTCCCGCAAATAGAGCTCCGTTATTACGCCCCTGGCGCAAAACTACCATCGAGGCTACGAAGGAGCTTCTTCAGGCGCATGCCCCGCCGCCCCCGACCAGACACGCTCCGCAAGAGCATTCCGGGGGGACTAGGTGGCGGCGCCGGCATCGGATGAAGGAGCGGAAGCACTTTGAAGTTTGGCGGAAGCGGAAGCTCGTCCTTGAAGGATTATGGCGGCGCTGGTGAGGGTTGTGGTGAGTGAGGTTGGCGACTGCCTTTGCGCGCTGCCTTCGTGAGCTCGGCGGCCGGCACCGCTCTCTCGGCCTGCAGGGCCCGAGGGACAGGGCTGGGGAGGCCGGCTTCGGGCAGCCTCTCCGGGGCGGTGGGCTTGAGCCAGCCAAGGGGCGCGGGGTGGGCGTGTGTTGGGGGGGGGGAGAGAAGAGTCCGCAGGGGGCTGTCGGTGGGCAGCCCCACAAGCTGCGACCAGGTTGGCGGTGGGAAGGCTGAGGAAATCGGGAGCGAGGGTTCCTGCTGCCCATGGAAGGCTTTGCCCTTGGAGGCTTCGGCGAGGTGACAGACGTTGCTGTGGGAAGGACGAAAGCGCCGTAGCTGCTTCTGTTGGGACCCGTCATAGAAGCATCACCGGCCTTCACAGAATTAGGCATAAAATTATTTGTTGCATTTATATCCCACCTTTTCATCCAGAGAGCTCAAGGTGGCATACATAGTACCCCCCTCTCAATTAATCCCCACAACAACCCTGTGAGGTAGGTTAGGTTGAGAGATGGTGACTGGCCCAAGATCACCCAGTGAGCTTCATGGCTCAGCAGGGAATTTGAACCCTGGTCTCCGAGGTCCTAGTCCAACACTAACCATTACAATGCTTGTAAAGTAACTTCAGCGGCTGAGGCAGAAGCTCTGGTTGTATAACCAGGATCTTCAGCTCTTAATTTAATAGTCTGGCTCATGCTCTGTCATAATTAGTAGTACAGTAGTGCTATTTTTTAAATATTTGTAATGGCAATGGAGGTGGGCTCTGAGTCAAAACTCTTTGCAGAGATGGTCTTGACTTAAGCGCCACATTTTTCAGCTCTGTTTTCACTGCACCATTTCATGCCTGGTTCTCTGTGTCTGTATGGCTTAAATCCGAAATGGGGCATACCTGTCAGCTGGAGTGCTGTATATCCTTCGGGGCCACCTTCTGGGAGCTGTGTGCCACTGGTGGAAAGGGCCAGAGGCAATGTGGGGAAAGCAACACAGAAAGTTTATATTTGTAAACACACACACACCCTCCATTGAGGGAAGCAAGAAGTATTATCAGAGTTCAAATACACAATCCAGCCAAGCAAAGACATTTGGGGTATGAAACAGGGCTGGTGAGGTGTGAGTCTGGGGAGAGTCATATTTATGGCCAAGGCTCCCCACTCCTGGCTTAAACCTAAAGAATAGGAAGCTAAACCTCTTTTTGGCTTTTCTGATTGCTTACTAGCAGCAGCCTTTTAAGTCTCATTGTCTGTTATGGACTATGTAGTCAGCAAAAGGGCTGGAACTGGAAGGGACATGTGGGTTGATTTATCCAATCTTCTTTGGCCAGGCAGGATCTTTTAGAAGTTAAGCCATGTTACCCTGATTATATAATCTAGGATATAATTATATAAGAGAATAGCAGTGAGCAAGGTGTGGTAAGACACACAATGTCTTGAGGCAGGAAATAATTTAGACACATGGAGCCAGTTATATAATTTCCTGACTTTTGCTTGTATCAGTCATGTAGAATGATTGTGGGTCCTTTTACACTGGGAACATTTAGTTGTTTTTCTTCATATCTTTGTGATTTTAGTTAAGACTTCACAGCTCTTAGTAGAGAACGTATCAGTTTGCCTGAGCAGATACTTCTGCATGCCCATTACATATTTGAACTTCTAGCAGTATGTTACTTTGAACTATAATTGTTCATACTGAATCATGCTGAGGAGATACAGAATCTTCAGATGAGCAGCACTTGTATTTTTACAGTATTATTCAAACATGGGGTTATAGGAAGGTGGGTGTTTGATAATGCTGGTCAAAATAATCACTGCTGATTAGTGGCTATTATTTTATAGACTCATCGAGCTGGAGTACCACAATGGATTGCATTATGCAGTGGATTGATACAAACGACATTAGCTCAGCAACAATGGGGCAGGATGCTCCATGGCACTCTCCAGGTACAATTTTATTTTTTTTTAATTGCAAGAATGAGAACTTTGCTAGAGCTTATCATGGAATTAATAACTGTTCAGTTGGTTTTTTCAGAGCCCTAAGAGAAATGCATTGCAAATCTCTAGTGGTTCAATGGTTAGTATTTCATAATGCCTCTGAATAAAACTTCTGGAGAACATGAGTGTGAGAGTACCCTCATGTCCTGCTTGTGAGCTTCCCACAGGTATTTGGTTGGCCACTGTGGGAACAGAATGCTGGGCTAGATAGATCTGAGAGCTGATCCAGCAAGTCTACTCTCTAACATTCCAATGTTAACTTTCCATGGCTTGTATTTACTCTTATTTCAGGGAACTGAATAGTTTGAGCCAGGTGTGACTTGCCATGCTAGTATTTACCCTTTCTCGAGGCCCAGCATGATATGTACAATATGGAACATTATTCCTCACAAAACAGATTAAATATTGAGTGTAATTCTTTAGGCTTACAGCTCTCCTCAGTGGTTTTATGGATGCACTAACTGGAAATGGTATCAGACTAAAGCCTTGTGTCAGAAAGACAGTCTAAAGGAAAGCTGTGTGGCTGCTTAAGCCTATGAGTGCCTCAAGGATATGGGACAGTTATCAATATTTTAAATGGTTCTGACATGGGTATTTGCTATTTGAATGTTGATGAAAATAGGAAGCAAATAACAAATACCATAAGCTCTATACCACATCCAAGCATATACAAAAAGTATTTTGGTTCAAAAGATAATGAAGAATGCAGACTTTTCAGTTTCATTGAGATAACTTTTACTGTAATTGTTCCCAGTTGCTGGGAATCACAAGAAGGCAGAGTGCTGTTGTGTGAAGATTCTGCTTGCAGATTTCCTATGGGTATCTGGTTGGCCACTGTAGAAACAGGATGTTGGAAAAGATGGGCCTTTGGTCTGATCCAGCAGGCTCTTCTTATGTTTTCAAGAGATTCCTGATAGTTGCAATCTTTCTTAGGTTGAGGGTGTGTGGTGTCTTCATGACCTTTTCATCTTTTCTGGTGTATGAAGCTGGTAAGTTTAGAAGGCCAAGGCAATGTAACTCTTTCCTTATGTATTTGCTACTTTTCTTCATCAAAGTTGTGCTGTGCTCATGTGTATAATAAACCTGATAACTTTGCAAGTCTCTGATCTGAAAATCTCCCACAGGGAAACACAAATGTGTAATTTGTGTGCCTAACTGTATGATCCATTGTTGCCCTTCCATACTACTATTTTTTAAGCTTGGTTATTTCTCTTTGTTGTTTTACCAGAGACACAAGAATGGCCAGTCACAACTAACCCAAGTTTGCTGTGGATTAATACAAACCATTGGTACAGTAAAGCAGCCAAACAGAACACTTCATCACACAAACAAGGTCAGACCAAACTGAAGTCTTGTATTTCAAAAATGCTGTCTGCCCCTATTGAACTAGGATTGTGGTTCTATTGGGGGTTGGGATTTTTTGAGTTAACAGGTTTCAAGCAAAACTTTAAATGCACAGTCTTTGCTATCTTATTATGCAGGAGAAGCATTAAATCCCAGAGTAATCTGAGGAAGTGACACCTGCTGAAACTGGCAGAATACTTTAAATGATTCAGACAAATTCATGGAAGATCTTAAATGGCTATAAACCAGAATGCTAAGGGGTGAGATGGCACAAATAGGGTACTAAGTTATTCTGACTACTAAGATCCACAAGGAAGAAAAATGAGATTGCTTTTTATACTACAATTTTTTATGCATTCAAAATCAGAGTGGGCAAATGATCTCTGAGAACTGTTTTTAGTTGCATCTTGCATAGCATCTTGTCTGATTCAGCTAACAGCTATCCAAAGCAATTCTTATGTCAACGTATCTTTATTGTGCCTGATGGTGTTTTGATTTATTTGACTTATATCTGCCCTCTTACCAATGGGGCCCAGGGTGGCAGGCGTAGCAATGATGAAACATTTAAAAAAACCCAAAAAAACTAAAACCATTTTTTAAAGTTACGGGGGGGGGGGATATATTTAAAAGTTCAAAAATTCTTATCTGCTGATCTCATGGCTACCAGGCTGATATTGTAAGCAATTTTTTCCCCAAAAAATTCTGTAGATTTGCTATCATCAAAATCAGTCACACACACCATGGCATGAGCTATTTTTGCACACTAGGTATAATCCTCTTGCCTGTTTGCAGGGAGATATAAGGCTAAGAATCTTGTCACTAGGGTTCTACTGCTCCTTTTTCTAGATTTGGAGGGGTGCAGTGGAAATGACTTGGCTTGTAGTCTGTTGAAGCCAGCCATATGGCATGGCCCACATGTATCCCAAATTCCTTTGGTGTGTGAAAGTCCGTATGCTTTTTATGCCATATTTTATGAGGAGGGTTAACAGATTGGGAGAATAAAGCAAAAGAGGGAAGGAGACTGAATGACAAAAAAGTTGTGAGCATTGGTGTAGAGCAGGGGAAATACTGACATGGAAGTGCTAAATTGCAGTTATCAACTAAGCCAGCTTTGCAAAAAAAAATATGGTGTTTTTTTTAAAAAAAAGACACAAAAGTGGTTTATTGCTTGTCAGCCCACATGTACCTGCGCTAATAATTTGCGGCACTTGGGCTTGAAACAACAAACCCCAGACACTCTTTAACAATGGGCACAACTTGCTGTTGTCAAGTTGCCTGAAGTGAATAGTGAATTCTTCCTTTCCATACTGGGTGAGTGGTTTCTCAACAACCTGGAATAAGCATAGCCAGTACTTTTTTAAAAAATAAAAAAAATCATCTTAATCTGAAACTTAATCTGGAAAGTAGTTTAAGAAGTGCTTGAGATACAGTTACAAAATTTTGGTCTTGAGTATGTCCATTTTCACTCAGCTGCCTCTGAGACATTAATTGTGAGTTAGGTTATGTCACATGCTAAGGGCCCTGCATAGTAATTCAGATACATAAGCTGTTAAATATTGCAGCAGTTTCACAGCTAAATGCACACTGTATTTCACTTGTTCATTTGGTTGAATACTTTTTTAAAATGCCAAGTTGGCAAGCTTCACAGCTGGAACTGGCTCATATATTTCTCTAGGCCCACCCCCTCACCTTTCCTCTTTCCAAAATGTAAAGAAAATGTCAGATTGGGTTTTTTCTTAACTTCTTACTCTTTATGAAACCATGAAAAGTGTTTTCTATCTTGGTAACAGGGATGGGTGATGTTTTTCAAGCCAAGGACTGCATTCCCTTGTAGCTAACTTTCTGGGGGCTGGTGTCAAAAGTAGGTGAGGCTACAGCCATTCAGTTCATTTATTTTCTCACACACCTATACACAGGCATGCATTACATTCTCTCTCTCTCTCTCTCTCTCTCTCTCTCTCTCTCTCTCTCTTACACACACACACACACACACACACACACACACACACACACCCTTCACAATCACATGCCCTAGTTATTCTCTCATACGCCTATCCCCACACAAGCATTTGTTCTTTTCATATTCACTCACATCATTAATCATCGCAGATCCACTGCCTTCAGTTAATCTATTCCCCCATCCATATTGTAAACATAAGGGTGGGCATATTGTCAGCCACTTCATAGGTAAGCTGTGGGGTGCAGGAGGGGACAAAGTGGGGCTGGTAAGGGTAAAGGGCCAAGGAGAGGTGTCTCTCAAGGAGAGTCAAAGTCCTAAAAGAGAGGCCCTGAGGGCCACATCTGGCCTGTGAATCATAGGTTCTGCCACCCGACTTATGATTTGTTCAACTTGGGGGGCACTACAATAATTGAAGAGGCTCATATCTACAGTAAGAAACCAACATGGGGAATTAAGAAATGAGGTGTATGCCTAATTGTAGAGCCCACTGCTGTGATTTATTTTCATAGTTTTGTTGTTGTTGTTGGATCTTCATTAGGAAACCCTCTAGTGTGAGGGCCATCCATCCAGTGTCCTTGATGCCTGTCGAAGACTACTTGGCTCAAAGAGATGCACCCATGGAGTATCTTCACAGAAAAAGGGAGCAGTATGGGCAGGGACAGGGCACTTCATATGTACACTTTGTAAGTGGCTCAAACAGCAGTTGCTCCAGGCAGCTGTGTTATCATTTTAGCCAGCATCAATCCACCATCTCCTGCAATGACAGTAGCAGAGTTACTGGAAAGTGCTAGCTGTTGAGGACACTTTAGTCAGTATGTCCACTAATTTGTATGACAAGGTAGTATCAGGATACTTTAGTTTATTGTTCATTTTAATTACTTTTTATTATTTATATATATGTTTTTAACTCTTCTATCAATCATTTTAATTTAATATTTTAATTTTTTGTGAGCCGTTTTGAGATTTTATTACAATCAAATAATATAAGCATTTTGTTAAATAAAATAAATAATTGTTTAGGTGTACCATTTCTAGAGGGTAGATATGGGCAATGTCTGCTTTCCTTACCCTGGAATTGCAGATCACATGTGACTATTCATCAGAAACACTTGTATTTCAGACCATCACACGGCTTCACATACTGCCATATCCTCTTAGAAAACAAATAAATGGTCTTGTGTGCTATGCATACATGCCAAAGGGAATCTTTGCTGCTTACAAAAGTCACCATGCTGTGTTGTTCTTGTTTTTATTACAAGTCATGAAAGCAGATAAAATGTATCTCAGAGTAGATACATTTGAACTGCTGAATATCTTTATACCATATTCTTTCATGCCTTTCTTCTGAAATGGCGCCCTTAAAACTACTAACTTCGAAAGACTCGAAGTCCATTATGGTATTTAGACTGATTAAAAGAGAGCTCAAGAGTTTGGGTAGAGAATTTGAAAATGTAGTGAACTAAATATTCTTAAAAGAGGAGTCTATTCCAGAATGCATTGTCACATGTGCTTAGTAGACCTGCTTAGTGGCAAACAATTTGCTTCACCTTTTTTCAGGTCTGAATTGAACCTAAGGTATTCTCATTTTCACTTGTGATAGTTTAAGGCTTATAAAATTAACAACTGTACAGTTCTTAACAGTCTTCTAGAAGGAAGAGCACATACAATGTACTATGTGAACTACATTTCAGCGCCCAGTTCCTTTTACACACACGTTAGAATGATTTTTAATGAAGTTATTGTATGCTGCTATTAGTAGGCAATATAATGCTAGTTTGAAAGGGACAAATACACATTTAACAGTAAAGGTCATTAAGATAAAACTTAATTGTACAGAAATAAGCTATTTTGTGAGATCTTCCATCTCTGATTGTTCATTTCAGGGTTGTGAAAGTAGATTTAGACAGCGATCAACAACCTCTAATCCTGACTTATAGCTATAGGTATATCCATGAATTTGTCGAATCTTGTTTTTCATGTTGCATATAGTGCTTTTGGTCATGGATTTTGGTCATGGGTTTCTCTATTTCTTTAAAGCACCAGCCTCACATTGGCTTCTTCAAGTTCATGTAGGCATAAATTACCTGGTTAATTAGAACAGGAAGGCCAAATGTGTTGCCAATAATATATTATCTCATAGGGCTGGACATCTTCTTATTTCTCATAGGCAACCATGTGGCCTTCATTCCTAACTCTCTTCAAATAGTCCAGCCGCCAGTTGGAACACAGAGTTACTGTTACTGTTGCAGACCATGCTCTGTGGTTTTTATGTGTTCCCATGTTAGAAACAATGGTTGTTTTTTTAAGGCTTAAGAATATTATGGAAGTGACAAAGGTAATCAGAAACATTGTTTTTATTGTCATGTAATGGCTTTGATTTCTTCCCAACAATATGGAAAGATCATGTTTTCCCACCTCGTGGGGTACACTTATCCCATCTTCAGGACTACTGGAGGTCCACAAGCATGTATAACATGTAAATGTGATATAGAAGCATAAAGCCCAACACAGATGAGCCCACATTGCACAGTCACTTACACCGCCAAGGCTACACAGACACCGGATTTCACATTTGTGTGGCCTGGTCAAATAGGACCATGCATGTGGCAGATAGGCATGGCAGCCTCCACCTCCTACTCCAGATTGGCCTGGCCTGGACAATACCTTTCCTCCAATGTGTGAAGCATCCCTTTTGGCTTAATGTAGCTTTAATTTGCAAACAGTGCTTTGGTGATTAAGATGTGACTCCTGTTAACACATTTCTTTGCTTTTATTATAGGTTTTTACAGCCAAAGACTCCCCTCAGCCATCTGAAGAGAAAGTAGGTGCTTTCACGAAGATAATAGAAGCAATGGGTTTCACAGGACCACTAAAATATAACAAATGGGTAAAAAATTCATCTTGTTTTCAGTGGCTCTAAATCAGGAAGGACTACCAGAAAAAAGTAGTTCAAACTTTTGCTTACAAGAGCATGTCTGAATGTCTTTTATGGTGCAATCCTACGTATGTCTGCTTAGAAGGAAGGCCCACTGAGTACAGTAGGAGCTCACTCTCAGGTACACATTTGTAGGTTTGCAATGCTACTTCACATTTGTATCTGAATGGCTAAAAGCTTGTGTATGTGTGGATTTCAGCCAATTATAGTGGACTGGCTGGACATTTGTGCCACATTTTCTGGTGGAACTACCATCTGATTTATTTATTGATATTCCACTTAATCACAGATTGTCTTACAGCAGTTTTTTCTTATTATCAATATGTCTGACCTCCAGGGGCTCAAAGGCACTAAAATTCTTTGGGTGAAAAAAGGCCAAATGAAGTAAAAATACATTATAAACATAAAATACCGTATTTTTCGCTCTATAACACGCACCCGACCATAACACGCACATAGTTTTTAGAGGAGGAAAACAAGAAAAAATATATTCTAAACGAAACCATGGATGTATGATTTTTGTGGTTCATGCTGTGGCCACAGACATGTGATCTGACGGTGAGTTTGGGGTAGCCCAATACAAAAATCCTGAGGATGCATGTGGATCCATGCTTTGTAACCACGTTTTTTCACCACTGCGGCCCCAGGCAACAGTGGGTACGTGATTTTTTTGGTGCAAGCTGTAGCCATGGACATGCTATGTGCTCTGATGGTGAATTTGGGGTGACCCAGTGCAAAAATCCTGAGGATCCATGTGTATCCGTGCTTTGTAACCAGGCTCTCTGTCCCTCTCTTCTCCCCACTCAGCGGCTCTTCTCCCGCTTTGCTGTTTCAAAGCGAGCAAAGCAAGCCATGGAGGAGAGAAGGAAGGGGAACAATGGATCCTCTGCTCACGACTGCAGCAGATCCCCCCGCCATCTGTAAGCATTCGCTCCATAACACGCACAGACATTTCCCCTTACTTTCTAGGAGGAAAAAAGTGAGTGTTATGGAGCAAAAAATACGGTATGTCTAAAACAACAGCAGAGCTCATATCTCACCTTGAATGACCTGTCTAAAAATACATTGAAAGGATGGGGTGGGGTTGTACACAGTGACTTGCTAAATTTGTTAAAGAGCCTGGGAAAGGGGCAGTTCCGGGTGTGGTGGTGATGGTATCTCTTGAGCTTTGTCCAGGAGATAGATTGATCTTCACCCCCAGCCCCTGAAATGCTCCTCTTCCAACAGCAAATGCACCAGCTGCTTTTGTTTAGAAGCTTTATTTTTAATTTCAGTTCCTTTTAGTCTTCTCCTGTGTGTGTATTTTATTTTATTAAAAGATTTATAGACCTCCTTTCAGGGCAGTTGCCATGACAAGGCAGTGTACAGCGAAATAACACAATAAATATAATATAAAAAGCAGTGCAGTAAAATTTTATCCAGATACAACAATGAATTAAAATTAGATTAGATGAAAACATCTCAAGAGCATATACTGATGTTACACAACAAAATAACTGTCTGCCATCCCATCCCATCTCTACAATCATTGATTTGATAAGCCTGTTGATCTTTTAAGATATTATTACTTGAAGATAAGGATAATGCTACTGGCATTATTGGACCACTTCTGCTGCTGGCCTGGCACCTTAGTAACATGGAAAGTTCTCAGAGGGCCCATTTCTAGTAATGACCCCATATACCATCATGGGCTGGTATGAAGCTCCATCCTGGGCCCTGTGAAATTTTGATCTGGCTGGCTTTGATTGCATCGTGATTTTATGTTGTATAGACATGGATGTAGCTGAATCTATAAAAACTGACTGACTGAGCAGAAGGTTTGGCTAGCATACATGGGATTCCTTGACTCTCACAAGCATTGCATTCCATAGTAAGCACCAACAATAGTGTTCACAAGCAAGCCTACGGTCACTTAGTCTGAGGTCTGGAAATGATTATTCCATCACCTCTCTTGGATTCATTTCACCTACTAACTATCCTCACTGCTTAAAAAAAAATCTGCCTCCTTTCTGAGCCCTCCAGATACCTTTTTCCTGGGATTTCAACTATGTTTTTAAAGAGAACTAGAAAGTTGTACCTACCTATGTCTAGTGTTCAAATCAAAAGTACAGTTTATGTTATGGTGCTTCTCTTCAGTACCACAATTGACCCACCTGCCCATGCTATCAAGTTGGAATTGGATGTGGTATACTGTCAAACTGCCTATGGCATTGGGATGTGAAAATGGGAGTTTTCACTAAATTAAGCATTTCTATAACTGTCATACTTATAATTTTCCATGTAGTCAAAATACTGTAAACATTCCTGTAAAATGGAGTTGTTCAATCTGTAAAATTAAATACTATTTCTTTAAAGGAAGGTTCTTAAAAATAAGTGGTAGATACTTATTTGAGCTGGTCTTTTTGAAAGAACTAAGAATCTTATGAGAACTTAAAGCTTAGCTTCTACGCTTGCACCAACTATCAGAAATTTTACAAAGCCAGATGGAAGCAAAATCTAGATGTTTGCTGTTCTAATTACTGTACTTGAGGGAAAACTTGGTGGAAGATAGTTGGAATGTTAGTATGGTGTCAGAGTGCAACAATACTTTGAGAGGTTATTCGAAAGAAAGAACACTGAAGTTACTTGTCAGTTATTACAGTTCCACTTGGGATTAATTTTTCCAGTTCCATAACTCTACTACAGTGGTACCTTGGGTTACATACGCTTCAGGTTACATACGCTTCAGTTTACAGACTCTGCTAACCCAGAAATAGTACCTCGGGTTAAGAACTTTGCTTCAAGATGAGAACAGAAATCGTGCTCCGGTGGTGCGACAGCAGCAGGAGGCCCCATTTAGCTAAAGTGGTGCTTCAGGTTAAGAACAGTTTCAGGTTAAGTACGGACCTCCGGAACGAATTAAGTACTGTATTTTTCACTCTTTAGGACGCACCAGATGATAAGACGCATCTAGTTTTTTTTTGGGGGGGGGGAGGAAAACAAGAAAAAAATATATTTTGAATCCCAGAAGCCAGAACAGCAAGAGGGCTCTGGCTTCTGGGATACCGTGTGGCTGTTCTGGCTTCTAGGATAACCGTGCCAAGCCTCTTCAGGGCAGCAGGATGAAGGCTCCCCCTGCCCGAAGAGGCTGCGCGCAGCTAAGGCAGAAGCCAGGGCAGGCGCATCGCTGAAGGGGCGCTGCACAGAGAGGGAGAACTGTGCAGTGCCCCTTCAAGCGAAGCTGGAGAAGGAACAGACGGAGACCCTTCTGTTCCTCCTCCAGATTTGCAGGACAGGCGCCTCACTGCGAAGCTGGAGAAGAAACAGAAGGAGTCCCTTCTGTTTCTCCTCCGGCTTCCAGGCAGGCGCGTGGCTGAAGGGGCTCCGTTCCTCCTCCCGCTTCGCTGAAGGGGCGCTGCGCAGCTCTACCTCTCTGCGCAGTGCCATTCACTCCATAATACGCACTCACATTTCCCCTTACTTTATAGGAGGAAAAAAGTGCGTCCTATGGAGCGAAAAATATGGTACTTAACCCGAGGTACCACTGTACTGAACTTAGTAGTAGAGCAAGAAGGCCCTATACAGTGGTATCTCAGCTTATGAACTTAATCCGTTCCGGAATTCCATTCTTAAACCAAAGCTGTTCTTAAACTGACGCGTGCTTCCCCTCCCCTAATGAGGGGCCGCCGGTGCCCTTCCACCATTTGGCTTCCGTTCTTAAACCGAGGTAAAGTTCACTAACCGGAACACTACTTCCGTTTTTGCGGAGTTCTTATACCGAATAGTTCATAAACAGGGCTGTTCTTAAAATGAGGTACCACTGTACTACTAGCCTGCTTGCTGTTACTGTGACACAGATCATGGTACAGGTAATGAGTATAGGCATTCTTTTCAAGATCATTCAGGACATGACTTAAAATGTAAGAACCAGAACCTTGGATTGGGCCTGGAAATGAACTGGCAACCAGTGCAACTGATACAATATCAGTGTAGTATGTTCTGACTATACCCACCTATAACCGGTTGGTTACACTTTGTACCAGCTGTGGTTTCTCACCCATCTTCAAAGGCAGCCCCATGTAGAACATTACAGTAGTCCAATCTGGATGTGACAAATGCATGAATGACTGAGGTGAGATCTGACCTCTCTTTACATAGGGTTGCAGTTGGAGTACCAGCCTAAGCTATCATCACCACCAGAGCTTTCCCAGACAGCAATAATTCCGGAAATACCAACTAACTGCCAACTGATCCTTTAGGTTTAGTGCAACAGTGTCAAGGACAGGCTGAAAAGCTCTATACAAAGGTGTCTACTGTCCCACCCACAGCACCTATGTCATATCTGGATTAAGCTTCTCCCTCATTCTCCCCAAATGGTTTAGGAGCTCCACAGTCTCCTCAGAATAAGCTTGCAGAAGAGAAAAATGACTTCTCCCTGTGGCTTCATATAGATAATTCACATAGCAATATGGTTAGCAATATGTTTTAGATATAACTTGAGTTATTCTGCCTGCCTATCAGCTACCTTGATTCCATTGTGGTGTCTGGTGATTTAGTACACATGGATTCTTTTTTCCTTCCTTTGCAAGTGCAGCTTAAATTCAGGGTTCATCTGGAAAGGAAGATTTTTTCCTTAATGGAGCCAATCCCAGCAATTATTGAATTTGGAACCAAATTTAAAATGTGCTAAATACAAGTCCCATTTGCAGAATGATCAGGAATGCACTCAACACTCCTTTTTGTTCTTTGTAGCCACAGCTTTACCTTGATGTCAGATGCGTGTAGCTGAGGAGAAATGGATTTACATACCAAATGAGGACCCCTGGCAGGCCTGGTTTGCCCCATGGGCCAGATGTTCCCTATGCTTGCCCTATAGGAAGCTGCCTTATACCAGATCAGACATTTCTGGCCCATTTAGTCTTGCATTGCCTCATCTGACTTATATTGGCTCTCTAGGGATGTTGACCAGGGTCTTTCACATTACACACAACCTGACACTTTTAGCTGGCGATGGCAGGGATTACATTTGGGTTCTTGTTTCATACTAAGCATGTGTGCTTCCACTTTTACTGCCAACAACACAGGAAAAAAAATAAGAATGTCAACTAGTTCACTAAATAGCACCTGGATTTCTGGGTGCTTCTGCAACCTTGTGAGGTGCAGTTTAAATAAATACTTGGCCAATCAAATTGGAACTAAAGAGCCCAATCTAGATTCTGGAATATAGCATTAGGCTCTGGGCTTCTAGCAGCAGCACAAAGGGACTCCTTGTGCTTTTGAATCCTTTGGCTCTAGTTCTTTAAAAAAAAAAATTCTACATAGCACAGGAATGCCAACACAAGGGGCTTAAAAAAAATCTGGAGTGGGTGGAGCCTGAGCTAATGCCAGAGCACACTTTTGCTGTAGTGAAGAAGTGAGTTTTGTATTTCAGCAACTGAGTCAGAGGTTTTCCCATCTGCTTCTCTTGCACATCTTGTGCTTGCACTGCAACAAGTATAATAGGGAATAGAATGGGGCTGTAACTTGTGGGGTGATTTGCCTAAGGTAAAGATCCTCAGTCCATCTTTTGTATACATGCATTCATTGAGCCTAGTACTCAAAACTGCACAGAGCATGTGCTCCTTCACATGTGCCATATATTCTCTGATATGTTGTCACTGTGGGCTCATTCAGCTTATTTTCCAGATGAACTTTGTTTTCATTATAATTTCCTTTATGGGCCCTTTGAGGGTCTTTTTCTCTTGCTGCTCTTGCTTTTCCCCAGATCTGAGATGGAGGAGTATTGAGCGTCCTGCTCTTTCTTTGTCTTTATTTTAACTTTGCAGAGGCTCACCAGAAACCTGTCTGGAAATTGGCTTGCAGTCTCCTACACTGTTGTTGGTTTGTTTTTTTTTAAAAAAAAACTGGTCTAGACAAGTTGGAGTTCTTAGAAAGGGGAAGGGTTATGATTAGAGGACCTGAAGAACTAATTAATCAATTGCTATAATTTTTACTGCCCAAGAAATTGTTAGTGTAAATAATAATTTGGCTAGTCATAATTTCCTGGACTGAAAAGAGATGGTGGCTACTAGCCAGTATAAGTTTAAGAATATTGCCAGCCCAACAAAATATCAGTCTGTGGCAGGAAAATCCAGTAAACAGAATGTGTTTCTTGACTTAAGAACATGGAACTGTGTCAACTTTTATTGGCGGAGTAGAAAAAAATATTGGCTGGAATATTGACTAATGTGTCAATGTATAAATGGTATACATGAAACGAGACCTTGGAAGGGCTAGTCTTAGAAGTGAGTACAGTATGCAAATATTTTTTCATTTATGAACTTACTCATCAGATCTCCATATAATGGAATGAAACAGCAAGCACATTAGAAAACAGTATTGCTCATGATTGTCATTAACAGGAATTTAGATGGCCTAAATGTGTGAAGAGCTGAAATGCATGCAAAAAACCTTGACAGATGTTGATAAAAATGGTGCACTGCTGACTAGACAGTTTGAGCATTTGGAGTCATTGATATGATAACCCAAAAGTTAACTTAGTATTTTGGTTTGTTTTCAGTATGGGAGAGTGGTTTACAGTTAAATAGCAACAAACGTAGCACAATAATATAAGTATCTCAGAAGACTGAAGGCCATCTCCACAATTATTTATGCAAATGTTTTAAGATAGCCAGACTATTTTATTACAGTCCCTAAACAAACGTATAGTTTTGATAGCAGAAGAAGTGTACTTGGTGTGATTAATGAAAACTCTCACATTATGCATGTTGTGACTACTAAAAGCAATTGTTTTTCCTCTCCAGAAAATCAAAATAGCAGCCCTGCGAATGTACACATGCTGTGTGGAGAAAACAGACTATGAGGAATTCTTTAACAGTAAGTTTTCCATCTCTCATCTCTTATTCACTTCTATTACATCCCCACCCTTAGGTTATGGAGGAAGTAGGACAGCCTGCAGCGTGGGTTTAATGCTCAAATCTTGCTTATTTCCTTGTAAGTGTGTATGCCTACACTTATTTCTGCCTGTTATAAGGAACAGTTCTTATGAAACAAAGCCCGCTATACAGGCAACATATTGCATATTTAAAAGGAAAAGAAAGAGGTCATTCATATCCAACCTACTTTTTTAAAAAAACCAAATCTTACCAATATGAAAACACTAGTCTTCACTGTCACTGCAGGTAACCCAGGCACTGAGTTTCCTGCCCTGTTGCCACTCCTGTATGATCAACTTGTTTTTCAACCATCCTATGATCCTTTAATTATTCAAGCACAGAATGGAATGTGAAGCCCATGTTTGGAAGAGAGGTATCATTAATATGGCCCTGCAATAATAATTAATGACTTGGCTGTTAAACAAGAGAGTGGTTTTCAACTAATAGATCAGTGTATAATGAGCAATTGAGTGGACAACCAGAAATCATTAATCCATTTTTCCTCATCTTTCCAGTTTATAACAGAATCAATAAAACCACAAAAACTAAAGAAGTAAACATGTAAAATTAACCAAGTTGCAGACAGAAGGCTTGCCTAATGAATAAAAAATGAATAAAAAAGTGGTGAGATGTCACCAGAGAAGGTGCCATATGAATCTCTGAAGATACAGAGTTCTAGAAAAGTTGCCATAACAGAGTTTTCCCACATGTTCCCACTAATCATGCTCAAATGGGGTTGGGAAATGTAGGAATACCTCTTCCAGTGATTTGGGTGGATTGGCAAGATTGGTAGAAGGAATTGATCCTTTAAGTATCCTTGATGTAGGCTGTTTAGGAAATCTGCTAGGTCAGCTTCTCCACCCCATCTTAAGCCATGAAGAGCAAGGATCAAACGCACAAGTGGACTACACCAGTTGGGTTCAACATAAGTCTTTGCTTGCTGCCACTCTCATCCCTGCAGTTTTTTAATTAATCGAAGCTCCCAGAAACTAGAGAGCCAATCTGGTTCTCACTCGTAAGATTGGATATTTGGGAGTGATAATTTTGAGAGTGCTAATCATTTCTCCATTCCAGAGGTCAGCTACAGCTTGAAGGGAGGGGGCCATAGTTCAGTGTTAGAGTACATGCACCCCAGTTTTAGTCCTTGCCATCTTCAGGTAGGCCTGTTTCCTGTCTGAAACCCTGAAGATTTGCTGTCAGTCAGCATGGAGATGATTTTGAGCTATATGGACCAATCGTCTGAGGCTAAAAAGGGAGCATTCTTTGATCACCACTAGTCACAGCTGAGAAAATCCCCCAGAGCCATAGGGATACAGTGGGGAGTTGTCTTCCTCCTCTGCGGAGGTGAGAGGTCGCAGGACACATTTTAAGGCAAGTATATTAATGATGATAGTTCATGATCTTGGTATTACATTCTTATGTTAACACCTTGGTCACTCAAAATACAGCATTTGTTGTTTATTTAAAATGTTTATATGCTTAGCTTCGATTCCTGCATTTAGTTATGACTCCTGCATTGCAGGAGTTTGGACTAGATGACCCTTGAGGTCCCTTTCAGCTCCACAATTCTATGATTCTCCAGTTTAAGAAAAACCAAAGTTGACTCTGACAATTAAATAGCAAGTAAAATTAAACTTAAAATGTACATGAAGCAATAGAAGCACAGAGAGTATTAAGTCTAGTAGAACCATTGGTTTAAAACAGATTTGGTAACATGCTGAAAAGCCTGGGCAAATATACTGGAAAAGACATGAGACTTGGTACCAGGCAAAAGTCCTTCAAGAGGGCATTCCACATAATGGGTGATAAAACTGCCTCTGCCTGGTAATCACCTAATTTTAGGAGTCAGGAACTTAGAGGAGGGCCTTCATATAATGTAAAATTTGGGCAGGCTTGTGTGGTCATGTATCTTGAGTCCTAAGCCATTAAATGCCCTTGAACTGTTCCTGTAAATATACTGCAGCCACTACAGTTATTTAAGAAGTGAGCACAGTTAGTAGGTTAGTTCTTCAATTGTCTGTGGGAAAATGATTGATTGTCCAGTAACAAAAGTTTCCAAAAAGTCTTAAAAAACACTACAGCACATTGCCGTAATATAGATGAGAAGTTACTAGGGTGTGGATAACTGCTGCCCATTTTTTGGGGGGGGGGGTTTTAAAGACAGGCTGTAGCCATGGGCATAGCCAGGATTTATTTTAAGGGGGAGGCAGGCTTTATGCTGGGGGGGGGGGGAATCAAAATACCTGCAATACAATCAGGCAGCTAGTTAAGCATTTCTGTTTATTTACTTAATGGGGGGGGCAGCTGCACCCCTGTGGCTACGCCTATGGCTGCAGCAGGCTTAACCATTTGAAGGTGCTGCATGCTGTGGGTGCCCCATGAACCCCCACTGTATCCAGCCCCATCCAGAACAGTTTGGACATCTCCCTGTTCTATGAATTGCACACCAACAGTGAAACAGAAAGTAGGTCAGTCTAAAACCTGATAAGGAGCAATAAGCTGAAGCTCAATCCAGATAAGATGGAGGTTTTGTTGGTGGGCAATTTATCTCCCTTGTGGTATTAACTGCATAGCAAATTATCATTCATTTTTAAACTTTGCATAGGAAAACATTTGATTTTGTTACAATATTTATTATTGTATTTTATTTTGTTATTATTATTTATACCCTGCCCATCTGGCTGGGTTTCCCCTGCCACTCTGGGTGGCTTCCAATACATATAAAAACATAATAAAGCATCAAACATTAAAAAATACATTTGTGTAAATTCATTTACTTTTTTTAAAAAAGATTAAAGTAATGGATTTTTAAAATAATTATATATTTTTTTTAAGAATTTCAGATGCCTGACACGTTGAACTCATGGTTTTTAGTAGCACAGCTTCACGTCTGGTAAGCAAAACTTTAAAGCTATATTTTCTGCCCCTCAATAGCTGTATTTTCTGAATTCTGCAACAACTATACCAACTACAGAAGTCTGTCACTGCTAGTGACAAAAATATTAGACTTGTGGGCAGTTTTTTAAAAAACAAAGGTCAAAGAAGCCTAATATTTGTAGTTATTTCTAAAGTCTGGTAGGGGGAAGGATATGGCTAGGAATAACTTTAAAATAAATAAATATATAAAGGTTTCATTCACCTTGAATGGAAAGGTCTCTTATTTAGCTGTTATAGGAAAATCTCACATTTACGTAAAAGTGGTTTGAATTGTGAGAACCTGTGGTGATTTTACTTTCTGGTTGTCAGAAGCCTTTAACAAATTATACCATTGACATTTACATTTGCACCTCTAAAATGTACCTACAGATTAAGTGAATGCCAGGTTGGTTGCATGTAGAATATTTAACACCTCAGAAAGTGAGTTTTTCCTTCATTTGTTAAATAACTGGCCAAGAAAAATAATTAGGCAAAATATAGTTTTCATCTAAAGTTACGTGTTTGAAAAGGTCAAAGTGATATAGCAATGATGCAGAAGGAAGGAAATTATTTTTCCAATTGCTTGCCTCTCTGAAAGTTAAAAGCACTAGATTTGAGTCTACCAATATAGACGCTCAAAAGGTGTCACCGAACAAAGTGTAACCACATGACCCAGATAGCATGTGTACTTTTTTTCATCTCTCCTTTTCCAAGCTTTCTCAATTACTTCAGGGTTCCAAATGATATTATGAACTTTATTCCAGTGGTGTTAGCTTACATTCAGAAAATGAGACACCCGAAAGATTAAAGTATGTATGCATCTCATGAATGCATTTAAGAAAGCCCCTTGTTAGAGCACATTAATCACTGGGTTGGGGAAATAAAGGTGTGACGCAGAGACACGTGAATCCTGAGCTAATATAGGGTGCTTTGGGGGGATTTTGGTTATGTCCCAAGGTGAACTGGGGATCTGACCAGGTACCTGAATAAAGTGAGGTCCTGTGGTGCCTCAGTGATTAAGATGTCTAAAAATGTTACAGTAAAGTTTCTGCTAACAGCAAAACTAATGTATTTAAGCTTACCTTGAAAGGGAAATACTAGGTAGGCTGTGAGGGAAGGGAGAGTAGACACCAGGATGGGAAGCTAAGGGGAGGAATGCGCTCTTGTGATTGACAGGTCAAGCTTGTAATCAAATGGAATTGTTTTACTTTGACTCTCCAGTCTGTGTTCTTGAGGAGGAATGTTGCCGTATATGAGCAAAAGCGCTGAAGCATATATCTATCTTGTTTATTTAATTATTTTTAATTATTTAACAAACTTATATTCCACTTGATTGGAAATAGACTCTCTAAGCGGTTTACAAGAAACAAGCATTAACATTTTAATAAAAGACAAAGTATTTAAAGAATTCAAATACAGTGGTGCCTCAGGTTAAGTACTTAATTCGTTCCGGAGGTCCGTACTTAACCTGAAACTGTTCTTAACCTGAAGCGCCACTTTAGCTAATGGGGCCTCCTGCTGCTGCCGTGCCGCCAGAGCACAATTTCTGTTCTCATCCTGAAGCAAAGTTCTTAACCTGAAGCACTATTTCTGGGTTAGCAGAGTCTGTAACCTGAAGCATATGTAACCTGAAGCGTATGTAACCCAAGGTACCACTGTACAGTGGAACCTCAGTTTTCGAGTGCCTCGGAAGCTGAAGGATTTGGAACCCAAATGCGAAAAGCCCAGAAGTAATTGCTTCCCTTTTTGAACATGCCTTGGAAGTTGAACAGCTTCCGAGGTGCGTTTCTCAATTTTTTCAATGGATTTTGCCGACTGCCCATTGATCCTCAGTTTTTGAATGTTTCGGAAGTTGAACAGTCTTCCAAAACAGATTATGTTCAAAAATCGAGGTTCCACTGTATAATTAAAATCAGCAGTTAAGATGAAACAGCTTAAATCATATGCATTCACCACATGCATGTCTGGAAAGACCTGCCTGAACAAAAATGTCTTAATAAGGCACTGAAAAGAATACAGCAATGGTACCTGCCTGGTGTCAATAGGCAGGGAGTTCAGAAGTGTGAGTGCTGCGAAAATAAAAGATTGTTCCCCCCCCCCCGGTACCTATTTGTTTGTTTGTTTCATACAATTTATATACCACCTGTAGGGAAAAAAAATCAAAGCAGTTTACAAAAACGATAAAATAATGAAATTATCACTAAAAATTTACAGCCATAATTTAAAACATAAAGTAAAAATCACAATAGACTAAAACAAATAAAAATTCATACTAACTTTAACTGATTCCTTTTTTATCTCCCCTCCCCGCCCAATTGCAATGGCTACCCTTGCTGGAAAACCACACCTTGTATCCTTCTGAAATTTGTCAGAATTCGCTCCCTAATAAGGATATACCATTTCCTTAAATTCCACACACACCCCCAAATAAAAGTTACAGATCTTTCATTTTGAGTGCAACACAAAAAGCCCCGGAGCAAGTTGCCTGCACTGTGACAGGCTTTATTTATCCACCCTGGAGCAGGGGCAAAGGGAGCCTTCCTTTTTCTGAAGTGGACTGTGCCTTGGACCCTGCACCAAATTTAAGTTGAAACTGAATCTTGCGGCCAGAAACCAATTTTGCAAGTTGCTTTGGGTTACATTTTGTAAATAAAATTGACTAATAAGTGCAATAAATAATAATAAAAGTAATAATCTTGTCTTCTGAATGTTCATTCTTCATTGCTGATGTTAGACTCACAGAATTGCTAGTAACTAGCTCTGTAGATGGCCATCACAGCAGCTGAAAGCAGCCATGCTAATTGCTGTACTTGTATTTTTAAAAGTAAGTGTTGAATGTAATCCAAATATTTCTGGTACCTTTGCAGCTAATTACATCTCAATGATACTTTAATCATTCAAGCTATTATGTGTTACCTGCATTCACAACTCAGATTGCACTTTGCCCTAAGGCTGAAGATGCCAGGTTGAGGCAGCCCTGTGCTCGTCAATTTCATTGTGCAAACCTCCTTTGTTAACCTCTTTCTAAAACGCTGAACAGGAGAGTGGGAAACTGTGATGTTTTATAAGAGAGCTCTAGCTGCTTAATGGTGACTAAAATAAAACCCCCAAAACAAAACTGAGGATGGCTATCCCAAGAGATGAATAGTACTCAGAAGCCGTCTTCAGTGGGCAAGTACAAGCCGTGCATTTTGGACACACATCCTACAAGCTTGCACACCAATTTGCTCCAGGCTGAGGTGTTGGAAACCAAAGATATCAGAGGACCAAGCTAGCCATTAAATGGATCTTTGCATAGCAGGTTTAAAAAAATGCAAATGGCATCAGTTGAAGCATGATAATTATTAGGATTGCAGCAGGTAAGGAGAGGAAGTGCCACCTGAAAGGTTGCTTTTTCCTGTTGATACCTGCCAGTAGGTCTGTGAACCATTCTGAGACCTCCGGGTATAGGACGGTATACAAGTTCAATAAATAAATAAATAAATATCCTCTCTTGAGGCCCTATTATATGTTCCACAGATATATGCCCATAGCATAGAATAAACTTGCCCTGTTCATATTTCTAAGGTAATTATCTTTTTAAAATTACATGGATAGTATTTTTTAAAATCCCAGATACTGTATTAATACATCTCTAAAGCAAAACTTCCCTATACTCAAAATATGGTTTGGTTGTTGAATAATTGAATATATTACAAAACGTGACCTTATGGTAAAACAATAAAAAGTTTTGCAGCTGTGTTGATGTAGTTAGAAAATCTAAGAACCTGTGTCATTTAACCTCAAGTGGCAGTTGTTGTAAAGGAGGTACTGTTTTTAAAAAAATAAACTCTCCAGATTCCATGACCTCATTCAGGGTGCTGCAACACTGCTCTGTGACAGCACTAAACATCCAAATATACAGCATATTTTAAAGCGTTGGGCTAAGTGTTACTTGAAAAAAACATTTGGTTTTTGTTCCATCAGTGAGAGCTTACGGTGCTTGGTCTCTGCCACTTTTGAATCCTCTTTTTTGTTGTTGTTATTAATACAGGGAACATTTGACCAAAGTTTTATAGTAAAAAGTTATGTCCATGGTCCCACGGAGCTTACAGTCTACAGGATGGTGCTAATGTTGTTATCAGACACGCTGCTGCTCTATATTCCTGGGTCATGCACCAGTTGCATCTCCTTCTTTGTACTTCTCATACTCTTTAAGTCAAGATTTCCAGAATCTAATGTGTTTCCTTTGCTATCCTCTAGGATGTGTTTAGTACGAATGAAGCAAGAAGGACGAACAGGAAAATACATGTGTCGCTATATAGTTCATTCTATGTGGGAAGATGTTGAGCAACGTGGGAAGATCATGGGAGTAAGTATTCTTTGGCACAGATTCCTTTATCACATGACTGTCGTGTTGTGTCGGTGTCAGGAAGCCAGTGCTTCAGAATTCAGATTGCCTTAGCCATGTGGTCCATCTAAAATTTTACTATTTAATATATTTGGAAGAATGACGGAGCAGAGCAGTGAACAGATGATGTTTCGAATGATCTTTTCTCACATGCAAGTACAGCTAGCCATAAACTTCATCTTAAGCTAAATTTAAATATCTTACACTGAGGTAACAGCAACAGCTAATATGTATTCATCCATTTTTATTTTTTTGTTTATTGCATTTATATCCCACCCGCCTTGCCTTCAAGGAGCTCAAGGTGGCATCCCCTCTCCATTTTATTCTTACCGCAGCCCTCTATGTTGTTAGGTTTGGCTGAAATTCTTAGCATAGCTGTGTGAGATTAGCAGGCAACTCCTCAACCATTGGAGAGTAGGTAGGCAGACCTTGGCAAAATGAGGTATAAATGCTAGGTTTGACCAACTGGCCAGTGATTTCTTGTTGCCAGCAATAATCTAATGATGGTGTCCAGTTATTGCACTGTGGATTCTTTGCAAGTGTTCATCCTTGATGGAAAAAAAATGCATTCTGACTACTTATACAGAATGGACAGCAGTTGCTATAACTTCATGGGTTGCTGTAGAGAGGTGTTAGCCACTCTCTTAGACACTCCCATCATTCTGTACCTGAGGAAAAAGTCAGCTTGCTGCTCCTATGATGTACTCACAGTGGAGGTTTTCAAATCATCCTTCCAGTCTATAAAAAAGTGTGCCGCCTAATGCTGAGAACTAATTATAGTAAGCAGCAGTCAGAGCATTGGAAGGTCAAGGATATACCATCAGCTGCCCAGAGCAACAAGCTAACAATTAGCTAATCAAGCAGTATTTATTTCAGAAAGTCAAATCCAATCAAATTATGCTTTCTGAAAATATGCTCGATTTGGTCAGTTTCACCAATGTGATTTAAAAGGCAAAGCCCATCATGTAATAAAAGGGAAGGCAAAAAGAAGAAGAAAAAGAAAAAACCCTCCTGGCATTGCCATGGGATATTTTTTATAAGGTATTCAGTTTTACTTTCTCAGTAGTAATTCTACCAACTCATAGTTAATGATGTGAAGGCCTAGGGGAAAACACGGAAATATTTTTTCAAGAACTTTAAAATAACTTTCCAGAGGGAACACTGAAAATTTTGGGGAACACTATAAGGAGAAAATTTCTCATGCAATATTTTTTTTATCTTTGAATGAGTGATATGCTTTTTAAGAAAAGGATGTTTAATATTGTTATTTTTATATCAGATAGTCTACAGTAGAGTGCCTTATTCCTGAGTAAACCGTAGGCATATATCGCACACAAATTCCTTATGCATTTCTGAATCTAGAGAGCGCTGCCATCATGATGAAAAGACTATACATGGCCTAGCTTTCTTTGAATTGCTCCTTGCTTCCTTCTGGTGATGTTTGATTTAGTTTTGAGATTCTAGAGCACTTATTCTCCATGGCTTCAAAATCTCTGGAAGTGTTGCATCTCTAAATGTAGCCAAGATTAAAATTCAAAACATTGCTATTTCCTATCTGAGAAATAAAAATACTTGTACAAGAAAAAATACTGCAAACCTATGGATCATTGATGAGGAAGCTGAAGTCTTCCAGATGTTGTAGGATTCCAGCTTCCTTCCTTCCTGCTCATTGACCATTTTGGCTGGAGCTGAGGGGAGTTGGACTCCCAACATTTTTGAAGACTCTCTGGTTCCCCAGCCCTGCTAATAGGGATTTTTTGCAAACTATTATACTTGCTTTATTAATTAATTTAGAGGATCATTTAACTATAATGAGACTTTGTGTGGTTGAAACTACTGCAAGCTTTATTTCAGTTATGGGTTAGTAATAAAGAAGAAAATGGAGTAGTATTAAAAGAGTGTAGATTGAATAACATTTGTAAAGCCCTAAGTTCTTGCCTTTTTGTTTTGTTTTTATAATAATATTAATTAGGTTTTCTCAAGAAAAAAAGACCACAAAGATAACAAAAAGTAAACATCAAAGACAAAAAAAGAAAAATTACAACAATCAAAAATCAAAAATTCCACACAAAAAACAAAAGAATAAGAAAAATAAAAAAATAAAAATCTCTCCTTTCAAATTCTCAGCATTCTTTTACTTATTTTCCTGACTTCCTCTCACCTCCCTCCTTGTATTCCATTTTAAAATTAATTCAGCAAATTCATACCACTTGTCTTACCCTT
This sequence comes from Podarcis gaigeae, assembly GCF_964106915.1. Lineage (NCBI taxonomy): Eukaryota > Metazoa > Chordata > Lepidosauria > Squamata > Lacertidae > Podarcis > Podarcis gaigeae. The sequence continues at coordinate 31,514,179 of NC_139682.1, forward strand.
ATTTATCTTATCCTCAAATCTTTAAAGTTCTTAGATTTAAACCATTACTAAAGCCAATTACTTCCTTTCCAGCATCTCTTAATATTTCATTAGAATTACACTAATTCCATAAATTAAAATTTATTACAAAAACATTTCTCATTTTAAGTTTCTCCAGCGTCCCTTTTCCTGGTTCCGGATAATATCAGTCCTTAAGTCTTTAACCCTTGTCAATCCGGTGTTCTAATATCTGAGGCCCTCAAGTCACTTCCAAGCCCCCTCTGCGAGTTTTCTTGTTTCTGTTTGTAGTTACATAAATCCTTGTTCCCTGTTGTATTCTTTCGCATTTTCTTCTCTTTCTCTTTGGGGAGCCAGTCTCTGGAGGACTCTATGTAGTAAAATTCTTAATCTCCTTTTATCCAATTGTCCCATTCCCCAGTGTTGCACTCCCCAATGTTTAGTTTGTAATCCAAAGGGTAGTCATTCCAAAGATAATCTTCCACTTGTTTCACACCCAAGATAATAACTCTCTTAGGTCCACAATTTAACCAGTGTCCTACGAATTCCATCTCCCAATGTTGCAGCTTCTGATCCTGTAAAACTTGGAGACTCTGTGTCTTATGAGATACATTCATAACCTCATGCACTTGCCCTAAGTCAATATCCTGGGTAGATTGTTGTGCAGTTTCTGTAACTGTACACCTCCTTGTTGACTGCAACTAAAATGTATGCCGTCTCTTGATTCATAAGAGACACTTTCTCATCCATCTGTTGCAGCACATCATATATTTTGTCCAGGGGAGATAAAACTTCCTCTCTCATCATTCTGTCAAGGTCAGAAAGCTGGTCCCACGGTCTGATTTTCTCAGCTGCTATGTTCTCTTTGTAAAATAAAACAAAAGCACTGGTAGATCTCCTCTAGGAGGGGTAGTTACTTTTCAGCCTCCATTTTTACAGTGTATCCAGCAAGGGAAAATAAAAGTTACTTTCGATTTTCAGATATTTTGTTTCCTTTCAATCTAAAGCAAACAGGCAGAAGGCAGCATATGACTTATTTTCCTTCCAACTCTATCTGTCAGTTTTCTTATATTCCTGTTATAGGCACCACCGACAATTTCTTTCCTTTCATTCCGTCCCCAGGTTAGGAACAGTGAAGACTTATTTTCTTAAATTGCTCTCTGCAGGATTTGCAAAGTCACGATTTGTTTCCCCCCTATCCTCCTGCTGTCTAGGGGGGGATTTGGTAGTTAAAAGAGCAGGAAATTCCAGGCTGTCAATTTACGGCTTTTAGCTTATAAAGTCTTTGCTTTGATCTTTCTACAAAGAACAGAAGGCGGACTTCCTATTTTTACACCTTCCCGTCTCGGCTCTAATTCAAAGGTATAATTTTGGTCTACAAGTTTCAATTGTCCTACTCACGGGTTGTTATTTGAAATCCGAATTAGCATAGGAAAAAGGACAGCGCTCTCCGACTTTGGCTGTGCAGCTTCACTCCACAGAAGTAGCGATTGACTCTCAGCACCACACCAACCCCCGTCTCACTCCGGAGCCCTTTGTAGAGCTCCTTTGCCAAACAGAGGGGCGCAAATGGTGCCCGCTGAGTCCCACGGTCACAGGCTTCTTCCGTCTGCGATTTTTGAAAGGGTCCCCGCTTCGCTGCAGCGGTAAGACCCGGTTTCTGTGGAGCTGTCGCCCCCTGAATCAGGGAGAATCCGCCATTGTCGGAGGCGCCGCCTCCGAAAGTTCTAAGTTCTTCCTTTTTGTAGATAGATATCTGGCACTGGCTTCTTAAGCTGTATACGAAGGCCAGAATAAAACATGTGAAGTCATTGTTTGCTTTATACACATTTTTCACATATAGAAAAGTGCAATTATTATTAATTATATTAATATTACCTAAGAATTTTTGTTATCATTAGCTTGTAAGGAAGTTTGATTCCATAGTTTTCTTGTTCTGCTGACCCAAACAATGATGTTCCTTAAAACAGAAGGACTCACTTTTATGTTAAGAATTCATGGCAGAGAAAGTAAACTAGCTCAAAGCAATGAGTGCTCATTCCAGAACGTTGATGATACCTTTCTAGGCCAAAAGGGGGATTTCAACCTATGAAACTTGTTTACTCAAAGTTAGAAGGACTTTCGACTTTCAGAATTTTGATTTGAGATCTATCCGTTTTGAGTTCTATACAAAAGCATAAATCGGTAATTTCATACTAACATAGCATATAGATACAGCAGTATAAGTAACAGGCACAAGGAAGGTCAGCTATACTTTTACAAAGAAACCCCATTTAGGGGAAAGCTTTATGAAGAAATTATAAAAAGGTCTGTAGTTAATTGAAATACTTTTGAAAGATAACTATGCTGAAGAAAATAAAACTTAGATAATATTTTGGCAAGGCCAATGAAACATTGCTTTCATAGCTGGCAATGTGTAGAGAAAATGGATGTTAAAATTATATATTTCAGATCTGGTGGCTTTGTTTAGCTTTAGAACATGCCATCTGGTATTACAGATGTAAGGATATCATGGTTTGAACCAATGCAATCCATTGCATTTTCACTTCAAATTTATGCTTATCCCCTGTTTTAAATGGTGTATTAATTCATAGACTAGTTGTTAAAATTGTTGCAATCTGAATCTCAGCTGCAAAGTTTTGGGACCCTTTAACCTGGGCTCCTTCAGCACTCTTGATTGTTGGCAAGAGTTGAGACCCAAAACTTGACACAGCTGTAAAAACAGAAAGAAAGCCTTTGGCCTCAGCAATTCTACTGGTGCAGGCAGATTTCATATATAAATTTTACTCTCCTGCCCCTAGAACTAATGAAGTCAGTTTCTTTTGGTGGTTATGCAGCCAGGTGTGTCCAGTTTTGTGGCTAACCAGTGTTCTTTACTTAATTTTTCCACTTGTGACTTTTCTACCAAACTTAAAAACAAGCATGAAAATTGGCTTGATGCAGTGATTCAAAGTATTACTAGTAACATTAGGCTCGATAAAAGATTTCCTTTTGATCCTGCTCTGCTCTTGTGTCTGTCTTGCATTTTATAGGCATGAACTGTCTAATCTGTCAGCTGCTCAGTAGTTTTCGTAGGTGAGAGCCAGGGACGGAACCTGAAAACACAAATTAATGCTCTACCTAAACAAATAAATTAGTATGTTAAGATGCTTCTAGAAAAAGAAAAACCCTGAATCATCTTTTCATTTTCAAAACATCTGAACCCAGGGATGGGTAGGATTAAAATAAATGGTAGATGTTCGTATATGTCGCTCAGTGAGTTATAGGCCTGGTTTGGATTGTCACATCTTTGCTTATTAAGCTGATATGTTCACATTGTAACTGAATATTCTGTCTTGTTCCAAAAGATTGTAAATACAGTTTCCCAGTTCAGACAAAATGGGAAACCATGTTTAATTAGAGTCTTCTTGGTTCAGACTCTGTTTGCTATGAAGGAGTTCTTGCATGGGCAAAAGGTTTTGTATATCTCAGCTTAATAAATGGAGAGATGTTCATTTGAATGCACCTATAGGCTACTCGCTGATGTAAATTTTTAACTAGGATTTTGGAAGTCTGCTATGCAATTGTGCATGCTCTGCACCCCCCACCGTGCTTGATCCCCCCCAAATCTATCAAGTGAGTCTCTTGAATTCACTGACCCCCATTAAGCTGATCCCCATAATGCTTCTGAACACATATGGAGAATCTTGGTGCATCTGTAGATTGATGGCTGTAGCATGCAATACCAAACTAGAGAGAAGTAGGAAGCAAAGAATCCCACAACCTGTTCCTGATCCCTAAGCCCTAGTTATTTTTTATTTCTGCCCCAGTCCTTAGAAATCTTATCTTCTGCTTAAAATTTCAAAGCTCTCACTTTCTATACAGAAACTTAAAAACTGTGGAAAACATGACTTAAAATCACATCTGAAATAAGCATTCCTAATGGCAAACATCTTTCTAACAAAAACCTTGCCTTCAAGTTGGAGTGCTGCTCTTATCCCACAACGTACAAGACTTGTTTGTTCAGTGTAAAATCCTGATTTGTAGCTGAGCCTGTTTTAAAAGCTGTACAAGATGATAGGAGCAGGAAGAGGCCGTCCAGCCCAACATGCCAACCGCATTTTAATTTAACTTAATCCCACCTTCCTGCTTTCCCACCAGACCACTCAGGCCCCTCCTTTTCCAGAAACACATCTAAGTGTCTCTTGAATTCATTTATTGGCCCTGCACTGTGGAGTACAATGAAGTCTTTGTTATGTTTTTAGGTAGAGCTATTTATACACAGTAGCCCCTATTCTATATTCAGTTACTCTGGAGTGGTTCAGATGAAGTTTACTGGGATTACTTCATATTACACCAGAGCGGCTAAAAGGAGAGTCTTACCTGATGTTCTGCAATTAATTGAAATAAAACTCATGCTTCTTTCTTTCTTTCTTTCTTTCTTTCTTTCTTTCTTTCTTCTCTTCCCCCCACCACCAGTACATTGAGGATTAATTTATAGTAACACTAGACTATAATGGCACTAGAGGTTAGTATACAAATCACAGTCTTAATCTATTTCATAGATGCCACACTTCCAATTCAGAAGGATCTCTCCTGGTTACAAACAGATCCAATGATAGGAAGGAAAGGAATCAGTAAAATCAGTCTGAATGGATAATTATCACAGGACCAAACAATGTAACCCAGAACCACTTAATTGATAGTACTGTTACTTTTCTCTATATGAGCAAGAGAGTACAAACTGCCTAATTCACATGTCACAGTAAGCCAGTATTGCTGGCTTATCAGAAACAGGCAGTGTGCTAGTGCATGCTTTCCAGTTGCTCTCACTTGCTCACGCTAAGGGAGGAGCAAAACACCAGGAAGCCGCAATTAAGCTTGGCTTCCCATTACATCCAACCCAGGATCCTAGTTTGTTGCTCTCTACCATGCCATTTTTTAAAAGCTTGAAACTGCTGTCTTCTTAAAGAGCAACAGACTAGGGTCCAGGGTTCGGACAGCATAGGAAGCCATGTTTAATTGAGGCTTCTAGTTTCTGCTGCTCATGCTGCATAGCAGTGAAATAGGAACAGTTGGGCAGCATGCAGGAACACACTGCTCATTTCTGGTAAATATGATAAGCCAACAATCTTGACATATGGTCAAGGAAAACATGGTCACTGTGTTCCCTCATGTTTGATCCCAGTGAAAGGCCAGACTAATGCACAGAAACAATGCGATAACGGTGACTTTAAACTCCAGCTAAATTTATGGAAATCCTTCCATGTGGTAAGTTAGCAATACATATCTGGAGAGTTTTCAGCCCCCCAAACAAAAGGAGGGTAAGTTTAACAAGGGAAACATTTGGACCCATGCAGTGAGTCACTGCATATGAACAATAGAGTGCATAAAAAACTTCTACATAGTTTCATTTAAAACAGTGGCAGGGGGACTGCTTGTGTGAATTTGGCCATTTGCGGTGCTTGGAATGAACTAGTTCGGTTTAACCAAGTTCACAAAATTCTTTTTAAAATCTCAGAACTACATCTGAAAGCAGTTCCCATAATTGCAGGTGAACTGAACATGAATTAAGTCCATTTTGGGGTAGAACTTTGAGGCGTGTCTCTCTCTCTCCATCATTAATTTTTAGAAGGAATTTGAAAACTTTCTTGTTTACCCAGGCATTTGGTGAATACTAAAGAATACTGTTTGCAACAACCCTGAGATCACTGGATGGAATCATATTTTTAACTGTAGCTGTTTTTAGAATACTTTAACTGTTTTAGAATTCTTTTTTGAAATGTGGGTATGTTTGCTACCCTGAGTTTTCAGGAGGAGAGGTGAGGTATGAATTCAATAAACAAATCTTCACTATTGAACATACAGTATTCGAGTTCTTCTCTCAACTTGACAAAGTATGGAAACTATTTCTCATTCGTTGGTTTTCTTCTTTGAATTAGCCCCAAGATCTTACCTTATTCTTCATGCATTTACCAAAACCCTGGAGGGAAATCAGAATCACCCTAGCTGGCTCTGAGCTCTGCACATTTACTTTCCCACAACCTTCATACATTGGGTGAGAGATGAGAACAGGTCCTGCATACACAATTTTACAGATGTAGGGCCTGTATGAATGCACAGAAAACTAATCCAGTGTTAGATTTTGCATGTAAAAGGTAAAGGTCCCCTGGATGCAAAATGCTTCCATCAGTCTCTTCTATTTAGCCCAAACAGCCTTGGTTTTTTATTTTTTATACCAAAAATGCCAGTCAAAGCCCACAGATCTGCCCTCACTTCACTGCAGATTTCTATTGGGTATATTTACTATGGGAATGGCAATTCCAACTCCAGAATTGCAGGAGATAGTAGACCAAGCAAAGGGGGAGGGGGACTGTGAGAGTTGTAGGCTCATAGACTATATTCCAAACATCCACTTCTTACAGTTCTGTCTTTTGTGCTACTCTTCTCTTACTTGTGGTCAGAGGCTATAATGTTCATTAGGAGTGCCAATACATCTCAGTCAGTAAGTCAGTATAGTGAGGGTGGCTTATATAGATTTCTTGGAATTGCCTCCACCCAAAGCCACATATTTGTATGAAACAGATTCCATGCTTCAAAAGGTCAGTTGCTAGTGGTGGGAAGATGGGCTGGTATAAACAGTAGTGGGTAGCTCATTGGTTAGTGTGAAAGGGCTTTTCATTGGTAACTTGTCTATGAAAGGTCAAATAGAATTTACATCATTGAAAATTATGGGAAACTATGACAGAGGTATAGCCACATTAGAAGGTGCTATGAGGTGATGTTCCACATACTGCTTCTGATCACCCTGGGTTCTCCTGATTTAGCATCAGGGTATCATGATTGAGCCCTCAGATTCATTTTTTTAAAAGTGCCATGACCCTCCCTCTTGTGAACTTTTGTAGAATCATAGAATTTAAGAGTTGGAAGGGGCCAGCCCCCTGCAATGCAGAAATCTTCTTGCCCAACGCAGGGCTTGAACCTTAAACTCATGAGATTAAGTCTCATACTATATTGACTGAGAAGATCTTGCTCCTAGAGCTCAGCCATACTGTCATTCAATGTTGATAGTACTCTTTTTGTGCCTCAATCAATCTGCTGTCCATATGATGCTCTTCATATCTCTGCCTTTCCACATCCTCCCTTGTTGCTACTTCTTTTTCCTTTCTAAAGTTTTTAAACCCATTATTTCTTAAGGTCTCGCATTTCTCCAATTCTCCAGTTGTGCTCTCAACTTCTTTTGACATCCAAATGTATTGTTTCTCTTGCTTGTGTGTTTGTGTGTCTGTCTGCATGTCTTTAATCCCGACTGCACTTTCCCACTTTCTGTTAGATATCATTAAATTACCTCCCAGCATCCATCCCACTACTTCTGTTGGTTCATTTAAATTCCTAACATAGCTGCCCCTTCATTTATATAGCTAACCAAACTCCAAGATCTCACCATTCTTTTTCTGCAGGATGTGTTCTAGATCACTGGACAACAATTTTTTACTTTTTGAATGTTGTCTAGATTTCTACAACTGATTTAGGGTATTTTTGCACTGCTGAATCAGGAAATGGCATCCGTTTCTCTCCATCAGGTCAGGTTTACTGTAAACTGAATGGTGGGCATTGATAAAGGTAAGTACATGTGAATTGCATGTTGCTTCACCATTTTTCAAACTTCAGGGCTTGAACTTCTGTTTCTTGGAACTCCTGGAATGCTCAGCGGCAGGGAGGTCTCTCTTCAGAGTCCAACAGTAGTCAGCCATCATGACTGCGTCCCAGCGACCCTGATACCTGGTCTCCATCTCTTTCATGTCCTGATGGAATCTCTCCCCCTGCTCGTCACTCATTGAACCCAGGTTCTCAGGAAACCGGTCCATATGTGAAAATAGCTAGTGCATCTTGACGCTCATGTTGCAGCCCAGGTTTCTGAAAGCAGTCAGCATGTTGTTGACAAGTTCTGCGTAGTTTCTGGCCTTATTGTTGCCCAGAAAGTTCTTCACTACCAGAACAAATGCCTTCCACGCTTCCAGTTCTACTTCGTTCATTGAGTTTCCAAACTCTAGATCTCTGATGAGCTGACAGATCTGAGGACTGTCAAAGATGCCAGCTTTCAACTTCTCCATGGTCAATCCTGAAAAAGCCTGGCACAAGTAAGTGAAGCAAGCAGTCACCATCCTTGTTCAGAGCCTTGGTGAACTGCTTGATTAAGCCGAGCTTGATGTGCAGCGGTGGGAAGAGTATTCTGTCTCTGTCCACCAGAGGGTTGTTGATGACATTCCTTTTTTTGCAAGGCACCAATTCCTCCCGCACAGGCCAGTCCTTCTTCGTGTAATGCTGAGCATGGTCCCTACTATCCCACATGCACAGAAAACATGGGTACTTGGTGAAGCTAGACTGTTGTCCCAACAAAAAGTTCACCATCTTCAGGTCAACACAAATAAACCACTTATGCTGATCATAACCAATTTTCTCCAGCACATACTTCACCGCTTCATAGTTCTCCTTCAGTGTGAGCCAGGGGTATAGAGACAAACTGGTTGCCGTTGTGTAGCAGAACACATTTCAGTGATCGCTTGCTGCTGTCAATGAACAGTCTCTGATCTTTGGGTTCGTACTGTGGCACTCCAAGCTTGAGCAGAAGCTGTGCAATATCTGCACAGTACACCAAGTCCTTCTCTTCCGAGAAAAAACGGAGGTACTCTTGATGCCTGTTGCAGAAGAAGCTGATGCGAGCACTGTCAGAGAGGAGGTTTTTTTCCTTCAATCTGAATGCCAACAGTTCAGCAGAGTCCTTTGACAAGCTGAGGTCGCGAACTAGATCATTCAACTCCTTTTGGGAAAATGGATGTGGAGCATCATCTTCAAGAACCACTTCTTCTTCTTCATGTCCTTCAACACTGGAGGGATCTTCGTCACTAATGTCAGGAAGTTCTCCGAAGATAGGCACTGGAATTTCACCACAATGAGCTACAGGACAACGTGCTGATTGAAGATCAGGATACTTGAGGCTGCTCCGGTTCTTTCTGTTGATCCCAGCCGCACCAATTTATGGAAGATTTCGAGGTTTTATGACTTCAAACTGATCCCTTTTCGACATAAACACCCAGAACTATCGGACCTGAATACTTCTTGTCATTAAAATAATCATTTCCAATCAAAACAATTATTCGACATGGCATTTTACCCCCACCAACTTCTTCTAAAATGCTCCACATAAGCGTACATGTGAACAAAAACGTAAAAAAATGACATGTAGCCATAGCTCAAAAACTTGACCTGATTGAGCAAAACCAATGTGATTTTTGGATTCAGCGCATCAGATTCATCCTAAATCAACTGAAAAAACACAGACAACAAATTTGTTGTTGACCAGTGAATAGATTTTCAACTGATGGGTTGGGACCTGCTGCAGTGTTATAACCCTGTAGAGACCTAGAACAAGTATTACAAATATACAGCATTTGCCAAAATCTCTAATTCTGCTCTTCAGATTTTGAAAATGGTTTTTGAATTTTAGGTTGAGATATGAAATTTAGCCTGTGTTCTGATGCTTTTCATTTGTTAGCTTCTGGATTTCATTTTTGAAATGGACAGGCCAGCTTTACAAGGGAACAGGAAGGAGGCTGCTGTCCTCCCTTGTCCACTGAAAGCGGCCCAGGAATGAGCCCGTAGGAGGAGCTGAGTGATTCTCAAGCTGCTGCAGGCCAGATGTTACCTGCAAGCCACTATTTGCCCACCTCTTGCTTATACGTATTTCATCCACACCATTAAATACCAGCAAATACAACATGGCATAGAAATCTCAACTGTTAAATAAAACATTTGTCAGCAAATACCATGATGTTCAGATAACATATGGTAAATTATACAGCAGAGTATTTTAAGAGATAGAGAGAGAGAGAGAGAACAAACTTGCAAATTGCAGCTGTATTCTGAACCACTTGAGCTCAATTATGTTATTGCTTAAGAAAACTAGCTGGGGAAGATGATCCTTCTCTCTGGAATTGTGGTGGTGGTATCAATCAGCTGCCTAAAAGTATATCATATCATTAAATGATATCCAGATAACATGCAAAAGACTACATGTCACTGTTATGTGCTAATCACTTATATCCCCTATCTATAAACTGAGGCCATAAAGTAATTTAACTATAACATCTTTAAGTATAAGCAGTTGGTTCTGCAAGTGAATCAATGACAACCAATTTATCATAAATGTTATCTCATTTGTTTTCCCCGATAAATGATGATATACTTTCCTAGCTTAGCCATGTGTACTCTTATCTTACCTTCCCCTCAAAGATGTTATGAATTGTCACTCTGTGCTTCTCACTGCCAGTCCCATTCATTTTAATGGGATATTAAGCATGTGCTTAACTCTGTCACCAAACTCTGCAGTGCTTTAAGGTGCTTAAACTTGGCTAGATTGAACCACAAATGTGCAAGTTTGAGGCCTGTTAAGAAAGCCCAGCAAATAAAACGCACTTGGTATTTTGGCACTGGCAATCTTTATTTTGTTGTGGCATTTTTTGCTACAAATTAAGAATCACATACCGCCAAAAGATGAACACAGCTAAAGAGCAGATGAACACTTTATCATAAAGGGTCCTTTGCACATAATATTTTTCAGCGGAACTGAACAAACATTTTGGAGATTTGCAGAAACTCTTGCATAGGTGGGACATAAGTTTTGCAACAAGGGTACAATGTGTTTACATAACGTATAAACAAATGTTTAAAACTTAAGAATCCTCCAGGATTCTCGACATCTTACTGTGTAACTTTTTTGTGGTTCACTTTCCTTCTTTTCCTTTTAGTTGAGGGCAGAAGTAGGGCAGAGAAGTAATTTTTATTCACTTCAGAAAGGTTATAGTAATAAAGGAACTCTTGTTAACATCAGAGAGCATGGCAGCCAGGAGTTTTCACAGTCTGGCATTGTTTATTTTACCAGCAATTTGGAACCTTCTGCACTCTTAAAATATTGGCAAGAAAATATTTAACTGTTAACTGTTTTGTGGCAAGCATGAATATGATGCCTTGGGTAGGAGGAGCGCTTAAGGGGAGCTAAGCTTTATTTGATCTAGAAATCCCTCTACATTTGAGAGAGGAGGGGGAAATCCTGCAGTGTATATGACAATATTTCAAGGCTACATATGAAACTTTCACTTTTACAAATGCAATGTTCAAATATAACAAACATTATGGGCAAACATTGTAATGTGACTAGAGATTGAAACGGTTAAGACAAATGTATGACACCAGAAGACATTAGGTGAAAACTTTGATAAAACACTGTACTGTGGTACCTCGGGTTAAGTACCGTATTTTTCGCCCTATAGGACGCACCGTCCCATAAGGCGCACCTAGTTTTTTGGGGGGGAAATAAAGGGGGGGAATTTTTTTTTTTCCCCAGGCGCGGGGCTGGGATGGGGGAGGCCCGAGCTTCCCCCGACCCCAGCCCCCAAACAGGCAGCTCTCTGCAAGCCGTGGGAGCCCAGCGCTGGCTCCCGCTGCTTGCTGAGAGGTCCGCAAAGCCTGGACGCGCTGAGCTCAGCACGCGCAGGCTTCAGCATGCAGGCAACTCTCCGCAAGCAGTGGGAGCCCAGCGCCGGGCTCCACTGCTTGCAGAGAGGTCCGCGAAGCCTGGACGCGCTGAGCTGCTTGCAGAGAGGTCCGCGAAGCCTGCAGAGCGAGAGGGGTCAATGTGCACCAACCCCTCTCGCTCTCCAGGCTTCAGCGAAAGCCTGCATTCGCCCCATAGGACGCACACACATTTCCCCTTCATTTTTGGAGGGGGAAAAAGTGCATCCTATAGGGCGAAAAATACGGTACTTAATTTGTTCCGGAGGTCTGTACTTAACCTGAAACTGTTCTTAACCTGAAGCACCACTTTAGCTAATGGGGCCTCCCGCTGCTGTTGCGCCGCCGGAGCATGATTTCTGTTCTCATCCTGAAGCAAAGTTCTTAACCTGAAGCACTATTTCTGGGTTAGCAGGGGCGGTAACCTGAAGCATATGTAACCTGAGGTTCCACTGTATTCAGATGTATCAATAAACTATTCTTTATTGTTACAGGAACAATCCATAACAGTCCTTGGGCTCCCAGGCTTCCCCCTCCCCCCCCTCTTCTGGTACTACAATCACGAGGAAGCTATAGGAAACTTTTGTTTCTATTTTTGATTAACAGCAGTTTAGCATTGCACCAGAACCCTACACTGTGGTTAAACTTCGCTATGGTGTATTAAAAGAAACCAGCTTCGTAGCCCAGGGTTTGAAGGTGGCTTATTTCAATAAACCATAGTTAAAGTTAACTACACTTTGTTCACATTTAGTTGTGAAGGAAAAAGACAGTTAATACAGAGTGGAAGGGAAAGCTTCCAGTCTCCTTACAGCCATGCCTGAAGAAGACAGTGGAGGGGAAGCATGAGAGCTTGAGATCTTGCTATGCCTGAATGCAGCTAAGGTGTCCCTCAATATTGTCCTTGATAGATACCATACTGCTAAGAAACAAAAATAAATTTTAAATGAGTGCCATTGAAATCCTTAGGCTGAGAGACTGGGAATAGTTCTTAAGCCCTGGAGCTCTACACATTTACCTAGGAGTAAGTCCAGGTGAATTAGTGGAACTTATTTCTGAGTGACTTGCTTAAGACTAAATGGCTTCTTTCAAAACTAAATAGACCTCAGTGATCTTATATGCAGGTATACTCCAAAATTGCTATGAGATTCTTGGATATAACCTTTAATATATACCCTTTGGTGAAATTCTGAAGATTCCATACACCTACTACAGTGGTACCTCGGGTTAAGTACTTAATTCGTTCCGGAGGTCCGTTCTTAACCTGAAACTGTTCTTAACCTGAAGCACCATTTTAGCTAATGGGGCCTCCTGCTGCCACTGTGCCGCCGCTGCACGATTTCTGTTCTCATCCTGAAGCAAAGTTCTTAACCCGAGGTAATATTTCTGGGTTAGTGGAGTCTGTAACCTGAAGCGTATTTAACCTGAAGCATCTGTAACCCGAAGTACCACTGTATTTGTTGTTCATCGCTCCTAAGAATCCTTGTCTATTTTGAACCAAAGCAGGTACTGGAGTCCAAGGTCTGTTTTTTGACAAAGTGTGAAGGAGCTTAAATTTACAGGAGAAATCCAGTGGCTATTAGCAGCATTAGCATTGAGTAGCCGTTTAAACTTTTCTAGTGCCCTTGACACTTGAGACAAGCTTGTAGTCAGTGAAGTCATTTCTATTGAAAGCCAGGTGTTGAGAATTGCCAGTGCTGGGAAGACGGGATTGAGAAAAGAATGTTTCTAAAGAACCCTTCTTTAAGTTTATTTACTTATTTTAATGAGATGGTGTTTCTCTAGTATTAACCAGTTTCCTCCAAATACTGCGATAGCCCTCTTAAAAAACGTGATGTTATCCAGGATACTGCCCCCCCCCAATGTAAGAGTCATATTTTTATTTATTGCCATGTTTATTTAGCTTTGTTATCTCCTTATTAATCTCTTTCTTAAAGCTGCTGCTTTTTGCTTTTATATAGTGAGCTGCTCCCCTAGGGATACAAAGTCCAGGACCTGTCCCTGTAATGGTGCTGTTTATTTTCTTTGCCCCCTTGCAATTGCCTGCTGTAACATTTGTAGTATGTGTTAAGTAATCCTTAAGGTAACATTTTTATTATGTCATAAAAAGTGCATGGCAAATATATTATAACTCATGGAATTTGTTTGTTTTAAAAATGGAAGGATAATTTATTGAGTGTGTTACATGAGAGCTGCTCCCCCTTATTAGAGTATAGAAATGCTGCTTATTTAGGAGTATGTTCTATTGAGAAAAGCCATGGTCTCTGACATGCCTAGAAAGTACAAGCCTGGTTGGCTAAAAGTGACATCATAGTTTATGTACTCAATAAAAATTTAATTAAGTCATTACAGAGGTTGCAGTCATCATTTAACCCTGTGATTTCTTCTATTTAGCGCTTTTTTCATTAAACATTCAGTAATAGCCCAGTGACCAAATCTTGATGGCCTATAAAATATATGCATGAATTTTCATAGTTTATATAAATGGAAAAATATGAGTAACTGACATAAAAGAACTTTTTCCTTGTGGTTCCACTGTATGCGTGTATTATAAAAATAATGTTATGAAGGATAACAGTTTAATGGAGGACTATATATAAGCCATAGGTTTGATAGTATGACATGAACTAATTAGCTGTTGGAGGGGGAAATTATTACAAGGCAGTAACCGCAGGGCTATATGCATATTAATAGGGCTTTGATGACATCATTGATGAAGCAGTACTGGTTTCTTTTATCAAAGTGTTCAGATTTGTGTATGGTGTTATTCATAGCTTTCTTTTGTGTGTCAGATTCAGCAACTGATGGTTCAGCATGATCTTTGGGGGCTAGACATTCAAATTCTGCTCGGTCTCCCTTTTACTTATAGTAAAAGGTGGCCCAACAGTAATCTGCTGCCCCTTCAAACATTGCTGGATTCCATCTCTTGTCAGGCCCAGCCATCATGACCAATAGTCAGCAATGGTGGGAGTTGTAGCCTAGCAAAATCAGGACCACCACAGGTATCCCACCCTGTCAATGTTGAGTTCTCCAAGTGGCTTCATGTAGTTTACTTGCCATATTAGGAGCCATATTTGGAAGATACTCTTCCTGCCTTAGTTTTGTTTAGTAGTATATTGCCCATGCATTGCAATTACATGCAGAATGTGGTGCTGAACATGCACCTTCCTCCTTCCTTATGTATTCCAAGGCTCTTCTGTGAAATTCGTTTATCCAGACATGTTTCCACCAAACCCTGGCCAACAAGGGTGCTTGTTCTGTTCTATCTAGATGTGGGTTGGATAAGCAAGAAACTGCTCACTTCTGATTTCCCCAGTACTACTACTGACTGCTGTTTTATTTTTCAGATTGATTCTGTTGCCCTGAAAACGAGTATGAGAAGCATGACAGAAAATTTCTATGCAGCTATTTTTGGATATGATGAGGTAATACTAATGTATGCAGACAAGACAAATGGCAGGTGCATATTATGCACTACAAAAAAGATGCATTATTTCTGTGCTGAATATACTGTGCTTTCCAAACCATAGAGATTATTCCAATGGAAGTGTGTTTGTGCATACTTGCTTGTCTTGGCTAATTTGTTCTGCTTCTGCTAATGATGCTCATTGACTAAAGCTAGGGAGTGCGATGTGGTCATAAGGGAGCTGTCTTTTGCCCATATCGTGCTGCATGTTAGTGGGGAATGTGTTGTTCATAGGTAGCATGAATCTGGGTAAAGATTTTGTGACTTATGCAGACTTTTGTACAACTTGTTTACTTTTTTTTGAAATATAGAGTATCAGCACCTGATCCCTGAGGCTACTGAATCTGCTTCTCAGAACTGTGCTCAAGTTTTCATTGGTTTCATCACTATATCTGCTGCTTGTTTTTCCTCTGCTAATAAATTCTCTGATGCTTTGTCTTCTCCTACCAATAAAGGAAGGCAGTGTACACACCATAAAAAAGCAGTAATAGTAGTAGTATTCATATGCCACTTACAAGCCAAAACGGCTTCCGATCTGTTTACAAGTATAAAATCAATTATAAAATATCTACACACAATTAAACTACACAATAAAAAGCTAGTTTAAAAGCATAACATTTAAACTGTTATTATTGGAAAGTTTGAAGCTGTATTCGTACATTGCTACACTTTAGAGTCTAGAGGGAATGTCCAGCTAAATAGCCATTTGTAAGGTCTGAAACCACTTCCTATTTAGTGTTTACATTTTCCCAATTTGCTGTTTTTCTTTCGTTTTAGGGAATTTTATCAGATGATCATGTACTTGCAGCAGCCATCTGGAGAAATCTGTTCAACAAGCATTGTGAAGACCCAAGGCAGCTGGAAATAATGGTGGAATATATACGCAAGCAGGTGGGCAACTATTTATAATGTGGATGTTCTCACTACATTTCAAACAATATGCATGCTTGGTGTACTTGCAACTGTGGAATAATGGCCTTTCTTCACACATACACCCCAATTCCTTAACCATTGTTAAGCCTTTGAAATCTGTTTCAAACACTAGTTTACAGGCACTTATTTTCAAACATGGTTATGGGTAGCATTGACACAATCCTTAACCAGGGGAAAGCATGTAGAAATACCATATTTTCCCATGTATAACACGACCCCATGTATAAGACGACCCCTACTTAAGGGAGCCCAAAATTTAGAAATCATTATTTTAAAGTTGTTCAGTTTTGGGGGAAATCACCCCAAAAGCTGTTGAGCTTTTTTTGATCCACCGCACCTCAGAGCAGCCTTGTTTCTCCAGTCAGCTCACCCAGTATTTATTGTATAAATCTGTGTATAAGATGACCTCCAATTTTTGACTAAAGGGATATTGTCTTGTACACAGAAAAATACGGTACATAGTTCCAATTCCTTAACTGTGGTTAAGGGATCAAGTTTTTGTCAACCTACATAGGCTCATGTAAGGGCAATTATAGAACAAACAAAGATTCAAAGCCATATGGAAATTGTCCAGTCACACCTAGCAATAATTTTACCATCCTACTAACCATATATTTCAGTACCCTAATACCCAGTAGAAATGCTTTTCTAAATGTAAAGCATTTTTGCAGGGGTGGGGGGTTGCAAACATCATTAAACCAAAATGAGATATATTCATTTTAATGAGATAAGAGTTTTTGCTTTGTAGAAAGAAAAACCACCCATAGAAGCAAAAAGAAAATGGCATTTGAATGATCCCTACCACTATAAATGATAATTGATATATAAAGAATAAGATCTGTGGTTTTGGTTACTCTAGATGCCAATCACTTGCACACAGGCAATTGGCATAATGGTTAGAGTGTAGGACCTGGACCAAGAAGGCATATTGGAGAAATCATCATCATCATTTTATTTGTATGCCGCCTTTCCATAGTTAAAACAATGCTCAAGGCGGATTACAACATGACAAGATTTACATAAGTACCAACATAACAAAAGTCATAAACAATAAATAGAACACATCAAAAGTACACAACCAAATGGAAAACAATTTCCACATAAATCATAAAATCTAAAACTAAGAATACAGTGTTAATATCAATCACAATTTTAAAATGATATAGATAAAAAATAATAGCAATTAAAAAAAACCAAAAAAACCCCAGAGGCCTCTCTGCCCAGCAGCAGCAGTAGTCCTTTATGGAGCCTGTTAGGCCCCGCCCCAAACCAGGTGGAGAGAAGCAGGTCAGTCCTTAGACTTCTGATCATCAGTAGACTTCGAATCCTCGCGATGGGGTGAGCTCCCGTTGCTCTGTCCCAACTCCTGTCAACCTAGCAGTTCAAAAGCATGCTAGTGCAAGTACCTATATAGGTAGCGCTGCAGCGGGAAGGTAAACGGCATTTCTGTGTGCTCTGGTTTCCGTCACAGTGTCCTGTTGCACCAGAAGCAGTTTAGTCATGCTGGTCACATGACCTAGAAAGCTGTCTGGATCAATGCTGACTCCCTTGGCCTGAAGACAGAAGAGCGCCGCACCCCATTGTCACATTTGACTGGACTTAACTGTCCAGGGGTCCTTTACCTTTACCTATTTATCTTACAAATGTCTGGTTTACTTACTAACACCTGGTGGCGCTGTGGTCTAAACCACTGAGCCTAGGGCTTGCCGATCGGAAGGTCAGCGGTTCGAATCCCCACAACAATGGGGTGAGCTCCCGTTGCTTGGTCCCAGCTCCTGCCAACCTAGCAGTTCAAAAGCTCATCAAAGTGCAAGTAGATAAATAGGTACCGCTCCAGCGGGAAGGTAAATGGCGTTTCCATGTGCTGCTCTGGTTTCGCCAGAAGCAGCTTAGTCATGCTGGCCACATGACCCAGAAAAACTGCCTGTGGACAAACGTTGGCTCCCTTGGCTTGTAAAGTGAGATCAGCGCCGCAACCCCAGAGTCGTTCGTGACTGGACTTAACTGTCAGGGGTCCTTTACCTTTTTTAACCTGAAATACCATGAGACCCCAAATTCCCTCTCTTCCTTAGTGGTTGCACAGGTAGACTTCTGATGAGTGGTATCATATTTAGAATCTCTCTTGGGTGACTTGCATTATTTTGTTGTGGTTGTCAGGTGCAGCACCTGGATGCTATTCCTGGAGAAGACCTGCTGCTGTCTGGTGAAGTGACCTGGCGCCCCCTTGTGGAAACAAATGCTCAAAGCATCGTGAAACCTGCTTTACCCACATATAATGATGAAGGACTCTGAAATCTTCATCACCCTGCTTGAAAACGTTTGCTGCTGACTGTGTTTAATTCTATATGTGGAACAATTCCTGGAAGTGAGACTTGATTTATACTGTGGGAATTTCCAGGAAAGAAAGGAATAAATGCTGTATTTGCTGTTTGAAAGAGTGATTAGAACTCTTTTTGTAATTATTTTCACCTTAGAAATATTAACATGCTACTTTTATAGTATTATATCTGTGGTTAAATGCTGCTAGTTCATTTCAGGAATCCCTCTCAGTTCCATTATCTGGCTGTTCCAACACACAGGTTCTTGAATGGAGCTTCCTTTTCTTGAGAGCAAAATAGTTTACCAAAGTGACAGGCAATATGCTTTTCATCTAGTAAGAGGGGATCAGCTGTCTAAACATACCATAATTCTGTCTTCCATAAAACTGGTAAGCACAAGCATGGATATGAAAGACGTTCTTCGGTACAAGTATTGTGCGTCTTGGGACAAATGAGAAACTAGAATTCCAAAGCTTGAAAAAATGTGGAAGTTTTTGAAAGGATTGCCTGCCCTTTCCCAACTAAGGTTAGTATGAAGCTGATCCAAATAGTGAAGGACAGTTTCCTTCCTTGCCACTGTAATAGTTTTTATGATCCAATAGATGGAAGAGTTTTTGTTTCTTTTTTAATGACCCCATGGAGGCAGAGAGCCAAACTAGGCATGATATTAATGTGCAGGTTTTAAAAAATGCAGAACATCGGCTGGCATTAATTGGGAATTTCTTTCCACTGAATGTTCCATCTGCATTTGAGAAATTTACCTGAGGATTACAGCATGGGAGGAAGGTGTTACATTTCTCCTCCATGCCTGATGCAATCTTGATTATTGTCAGCCCCACCCTAGCTGATGCTATTTGCATTTTTTAAAGCTGCACATTATGCTTGTCATGTCAAGCTGGTTTGGGCCTGAGACTTGTGACTAAAACACTTCAGGGTTCCATGTCTCAAAACTGTGTTCTGAAGGTTTTTGCAGTATGAGCAACATTTCCTATTCTTGGGTTTGTTTTGCTCAGGTCACCACTTTATAAAATAGTGGCTCAGGATCCTATGTGACTAACAAGAGTTCATTCGCTTCAAAACAGCCCTTGTATGTGCTGCATTAAGGAGGTTAGCGCATTATTCCATTCTAGAGGCACAACCTATTTTGTTTCTCTTATGGTACAACATGTAAGCCGAGAAACAATTCTCATGTTTTTCCTTACCATGTAATGCCTTTGCTGAAAACCTGGAGAATAGTTCTCCACACACATTTTAAAATTTGATCCAAATAAATGTACTGAAAACAATATAGAAATAAGTCTTTCATTTTGTGCAGCATGCGCATTCACAGAAGTTGGCTTTTGATGCTTAACCAGGTCTATGCATGTGTCTGTGCTCTTCCTCATACCTTCCAAAGAGCTGTCAAGTTTACTCCTCTTGGGGAGACTCAAATATGACCCCAGCACACAAACCTGCTCTTCAGTGGGTGCATCCAGGCAAGCAGTCTTATGGCAAGCAGTATTTGCAACTGGCAGATAATTATGTGATGGGGTGGACTAGAAAATGCATTATTTAGTGCTATTATTCCTGGGGAGGTGGTTGCATGAAAGGAGCTTGTACTTCTTTTAAGTAAAGGCAGACGTCTTTCAATGACTGGCTTTCATAGAAGTTTCACCTTAGCTGCCTTCCTGGTAATTGTCCTGCTCCTCTCCTCATTCATTATTGTAGGAATGGGGAGCCTTCAACCCTCCCAGCAACCTCAGCCAGCATTGCCCAATATCAGGGATGATGGGAGTCTAACAACATTTGTCACAGGTTACCAACCCAATCCCTGCATTTTTTTGAAAAAGTGTTGAATTCAATCTGTTGCACCTGTGTACCTATTAATGGAAATTTGCTTCTTTTAAGAGCTTGCAACACCACTATCCCTTGCTGAGACACACTGAATTCATTCTGTTGGGGGAGGGGGGTGTCTGGGTACACTGGTAACTCTACAAATTCAATGTGTTAGTGGGAAACTGAAAACCAAAGCCCCAACTCCAAGCTCGGGAAGCAGGCATGCATGGGCGATGTGTGCAAATTAGTATGAAGACGAGAAAGAACAAAACTACAATGAAATGAAGTGCAACAAGCTGGCTGCTCTGAATGTACCCTTAGGCCTCTGCTCCAGCAACAGCTACCAATTTTCTTTGTACAAAAAAAAGTCAATTTGTTATTTTTTTCCCCAAAGCAAACTTCCTCAGTTTAACTTGTTATAAAATGAGTCATATAAAGAAACTTTATATGTGTGAGGTATATTCCACTTCTGTGAAAACATTACAAACCAAACATTTTTTTCTCAGTTTATTTAAGATGCTTTTGTTGCAAACTGAGCTAAGGAGAGAAAACCTCTTATGTGAGAAGTATTATGCAGTGTGTGTGAGAGAGATAATAACACCTTGTAATTCATTACAGCTGTGTTGTATTTACATAAAAGAAGGCTTAGCTGTGTAGGAATTTGCTGATTAATTTATTTTTAATGGGAGTGAAGTATACCTAGGACCAAAATAAACTTTACTGTGTGTATCTTGCTGCTCCTGGAATAGATGGAAAAAGTAATGGTAGATATTTTGGCACAAAGCTACATACATTAATTCATATTCAAAATACTCACTTAAACATTAACCCCCACTCCTGAACCCAGGACTGTCTTGTCATCCGGCAATGCCATGGGAGTACAATACTGCCAGCCAACCTTAGTGGAGGCCTGGGATGCACCGGTACAAAGCTGTCATGCATCAGATACACAGTTTACAGTCTAGAATTGTTGAAGTCTTACTTCTAAGCCATGGGACCATGTGGAGCCCAGGGGACCCTGACCTCAGCATGTTTAAATACCATTGGTTTTGTTATTGGCTACTCAAATATTGGTACCTCTCAGTGAATTGAGTGTCAAGTTCTAGATCCATATTAATATTCTGTGGCCCCAGAAAATGACGCATGGCTGTTGAGCTGCAAATGGAGGCAAAAGAGAAATGAACCATGAGAGTGATATCTTGGCTGTCAGTGTACAGTTGCAGTCAACAGAGGACGGTAAGATACTGGTGACGTGGACTGGTTGTACACAGATGAGTGACAGGAGGAACCAGCTGGGGAAAGACCAAGGGAAGAAGGCTTAGAGTCTAGGGAATGGTGGTGGGACAATGATGAGTGGTCAGAGGGAGACTAGTGGGAAGAGGAGGGGTTGGAAGCTGAGAAGGTAACAGGGCTTAGTGAGCAGGGAGGGTCTGTGGCAGAGAGAAGTCTAGAATCAGAGGCAGAGGCTGAAGCAAGAGGAGGGAGGCGGGAGGCAAAGATGAACCAAGCTGGTGAAGAGTCATAGGTGTCTCCCCCTCCTGCTGACAAGATCCCCTCTTTTCTCCCAGAACCAGAAGAGGCATGAAAAGGGCAGAGGAAAGGTTAGCTGCCTGCAGGCGTAGTCTCTGATTGCTTGGGGAAATCCCTGGAGAGAAGGGGTCTTAAGACGGCTGTGAGGAGGTGGGGACTTTTAGTCTCAGCAACTAATTTTCATTAATTTACTCCATAATTTTAATGGAGCAAGACCACTGGGAATGCCTGCTCTGCTCATTATTCCTGACACTCAACCAAGTCTGTAGAGATCATGTATTTGCTAACAACAACAATTTATATGTCACCCATCTGACAGTTGCCCCAGCCAAGAGAGTTAACTCCAACTTTGAACAGTGTGATTACTGATTGGTAGGCTCCTGTGACAATTGGGTTGCAAGAAACACTGCACAGATTGTTAATTTGTCTCACATATTTACAGTGGGCCCAAGACAGCACACAGTCCGACAGTGAGCCATCTAATATTTGGAACCCTACAGCTACCAATAATTTTGGGGTTGACAGGGATAGGTCTTTCAGCCATCAAATGCCTGAGTAAACTGAAATGCTTCACAATTCTTCCTAAAGTTAATAATGAAGGAAATTGATAGATCTCACTAGGGAAGACATTCTACAAATGGGGAGCTGCCACCAAAAAGGCCCTCTCACGGGTAATCACCAACAGGGTCTCCCCTGCTAAGTATAGGAGCCAAGATGGCTGGTGTTGGGTCCCAAGCCATTTAGGGCTTTATCTGCTCATACTAATAATACCATGAATTTGGCATGGTAGCTCACTAGTAGTCAGTGCACTGCTCTAAAGACAATGATTCCATTGGGCTGTCCCAACCTGCCTGCCACATTCTGCACTAGCTGAAACCTCCATACAGTGGTACCTTGGGTTACAGACGCTTCAGGTTACAGACGCTTCAGGTTACAGACTCCAGTAACCCAGAAATAGTACCTTGGGTTAAGAACTTTGCTTCAGGATGAGAACAGAAATTTTGCAGTGGCGGTGCAGCAGCAGCAGGAGGCCCCATTAGCTAAAGTGGTGCTTCAGGTTAAGAACAGTTTCAGGTTAAGAACGGACCTCCGGAACGAATTAAGTTCTTAACCCGAGGTACCACTGTACTGTCTTCAAGGGTAGCCCCACGTAGAGCACATTATAGTCTGGGTAGGAGGTCACCAAAGCCTGGACCACTGAAGCAGGCTATCACAATCCAGGATTGGCCATAGCTGATGAACCAACCCAAGCTGGGCTAGACTCCTAGCCACAGAAGCCACTTGAGACTCCTGTGACAGGTTGGAATCCAGAAGTAGTGATGGACTACAAACCTGTTCTTTCAGGGGGAGTGCTGTGCCTAATTCCCAGACCCACAGACCTCATTGTCAGGATTCAGCCTCAGTTTATTGACCCCCATCCAGCCATCACAGCCTCTCCTGCTTGTCATGGAATGGGGGAGAGGAGAGAGAGAACTGCATGTCATCAGCATACTGATGGCACCAGGCTCCAAATCCCTGGGAGACAGTTCTCAACATTTTCATATACATAATGGACATAATGGACCCTTGCAGGACCCCACAGCTCAAAAGCCATGGGGCCAAGCAACAGTAGGTAGCAACTCAGCAGGTAGGAGTAAAACTACTATAATGTAGTGCTTCCAGTTTCCACCTCCCTGAGTCCCTCCAGAAGGTCACTATGGTCAATAATGTCAAAAGGTTCCTGAGTGGTCAAGAAGGGTCACAGTCCCCTTTTCTCCCAAGAAAGGTCATCAGTCAGGGCAACCAAGGCTGCATTGGTGGCAAAATCAGGCCTGAAAGTTGAATATATCTAGATAACCTATTTTCTCCAGGTGTACCTGCTTCTGTCAGCCACCACCCACTGGATCCAGAAGGGAATATTAGAGACAGGCTAGATCCAGGGAGGACCACACTTTTGAGGCAAATGCATGTTGTCCTTCTCCCTTACCAAGAGTGCTTTAGCACAAGGCTCTGATGGCCTGGACAGGGGTTTGGGGTTGAAAAGGCTGGGCCCTTCATAACCAAGTGGGGGATTTGAACTTTAGTCTTTCCAGCTTGAGTCCAACACACTGACCGTAGGTGGTTCTGCAACACCTGGGGGCAAATCCTAGCATAGTCATGAATTTGCTTAGATATCTAGATAAGGCTCTATGATTTAATCTCATTAGAATAGAGGAAGAGGTTCACTGTGAAGGCATGTAAAATGGAGATCATGAAACAGCTGGCACATTAAGAGCGCTATATGCATCATACCTCCTCCTGTGCAAACAATTGCAATCTATAACTGAAAGGTGTCTGTTGCAACATGTCTTTGAAGCAAGCCTGTTCCATTTCCTACAGCAGTCAGTGGACAGTACACTCAACTGTGCTCCCATGTCTGTTCACTTTAGACGAATGTTTCCTTTTAAGTTTAGGGTTCCAATATGAGTATATGTAGTTAAGTTTTCCCCTCAAACGTTTATTGTTATTTAGAAGATTTCTATCCCACTGTTTGGCTACAAAAATGTTTTCTCTTGTGATAAAATAGCCTCAAAGCTTCCTGGAACGGGAATTGGTTGGGGGGAAGGTTGATGTCGCAATTACTACCGAGAAGGTAGTTGAAAAATAAATAGTCACTGCATGCTTGCCAAGATGACAGGCAGATACTAATTTCACACAGCAGCACTTTTCAAAATGAATCAGAGGGTGTGACTAAGTTTTTGTTTAGAAAGTTCCAGTAGAAAGGGCTTTATCATAACCGGAAACCATATCAATAGATTAATTTCTTTGGGCGTTTTTTGTACTTTGAATTTGATGGTGCTGTACAGTCTTTCTGTGCTTGGTTTCAACAACCCTGCAAAGTAGGCTATTGTAGGGATTTGATATAGGTCCAACATTAGAAAAGACATCCCATATAGTTAGCCACCATGTACTTCCTCCTAATTTTTAATCACATAATTTTTATCACATAGAATCATAGGGACCCCAAGGGTCATCTAGTCCAAACCCCTACAATGCAGGAATCATAGCTAAACTTGGTCAAGACCACCCCAAGAGGATCACTGCAGAGCAGTGACTGCAGGGCAGTAGATAATACTGCCTATTATTTCTAATTACTATTATTATCCTCATTAATACTGTTTTCGAATGTGCCACCAGGGCTGTAACTATACACACCCAGATGTTTGCAAAAATGTCTAACAATATGTTGTGAGCAGTGCGTATCTCCTTCACGGCTGGGACTCTCTTCCTCTCATTAGGGATTTTGCAATATTTTAATATTGCAACTCACAACTGCATGCATATCTATTTATCTAGCATCAATTCAATGGGGAAGCTCCAAGCTGCTACATTGGTGTATGCTTGCTTGCTTGCTTTCTCTTTCTCTCTGCCTTCATCTCTTCTTATACCTGCCAGACTCACAAGCAAAGCCAGGATCTACTTACTCTCCAAGCCTGCTTCCATCAATTACTCAATTACCTTCATTAGGGCAGTGTTCTTAAACTTTGGGTCCTTGGCTTATGTTGGACCACATCTCTCATAAACTCCACCCAGTTTAACCAGTGATGGTTGATGGGAGTTGTAGTCCCAACAACATCTGGGGACCTAAGGTTGTTGAACACTGGATAGGGGAAAATGGCCCTAGGAAGAAGACAGAGTTATTGCTATGCTCTCCCGCTGTACCTTCGTCCCTGACACTGTTGCTGTGTTGAAGTGAGCAGGGCTGGATCTGACCTCTCCTCTTGCTTGCAGCATGGCAACAAAGCTCTCCACATCACCCTACCCTGCAGCCCTTCCTTCTTACTGCCTCTATCTCCCCTTGGGTGAAGAGCAAGGCTGATTCAGCTCACAAGCTTGGCCTCAAGCCAAGAGAAAAATGGAAGAAAGGGTTAAGTTCTCTGATCCAGCACCACAACCCCAACAATATTGCACCCCCATTACCACCACACTAGTGGGACTATTATCATCATCATTATAGCAGTGGAGGAATCTAATCATAGATCTCCAAATTTCATGTCTCGTTTGACCATAAGCTAGGTGGACTTGGAAGGCTTAGAAATTAAAATGATGTTTCCCCTAACAAAAGCCATCCTGACCAAAGTAGCACCTGGCAAACATGCCTCTAGATATGGCTTCCCTTTTTTAGGCTAGGTCATATCACCAGGACACCATTAGTAATTCTGCAGCTCCAGCCCCCTTTATGATGAGTACAGTGCCTGTGGTGGCAACAAAGGAGGAGAAAGAGGCAGAAGCTTGTGCTCAGAAGCAGTATTTAAATGTGATGGTCTTCCAAATTCATGTAGAAGAGGGCTATCAATAGCTACTAGTCATGATGGATCTGCTCTGCTTCCATAGCAATGCTTCTGTGTACCAGTTGCCTGAACCCACAGGAGTGGAGAGTGCTCTTCTGGTTGAATCCAGCTTGTGGGCTTCCCACAGGCATCTGCTGGGCCACTAGGAGAAGATGATGATGGATGAGATGGCCAATTGGCTTGATGCAGCAGGCTCATCTCATGTTCTTATTAAAATGAATGCAAACTGCTAAAGCAAATCAGTGTCTGGGGTCCAAAGAGCTTATTGAGTGAAGGGAAGACACGTCAGCCCTGCCTCCCTGCTGCCCAGATTTCTACCCCCACTGAAACCATTGCATCACATCCCAGAGTGTTGTTGGCCTTTAGGAGTAGCTTTGGGGGAAAGCGGGACAAAGGACAAAGGAGGAAGCAGGAAAACAGAAAACTTTGTAAGCCAAAGTACACTTGGGTTACTCTGATTCCAGACGTCACCGTTGAAAAATGAACATTTCTACATGTGTAACAATCGGCAATCACACACCACCATATTTTTGTAATGCCCACAGTTCAGAAACATTGATAAAAATGCAATAGTTTTAAGTAGCTACATGTCAGTTCTAACTGTCAGCAGCAAGGATTAATTGCTGCTCTCGTATCCAAAGGCAATATGCTTTGCAAACCTTAAAATTAGGTTGTTATTATTAAGAAAATGTATCTGGAATATTAGTTAAAGACTAGAAAATACTTCAAATAGGTTTTATTCTCCAACTTGATGCTGTCTGGATATTTTGAACTATAATTCACATTGTCTCTGACAATTAGCTATACTGGCTGGGGTTGATTGGAGATGTAGTCCAAAACGTCTGGAGGGTACCAAACTGGAGAAGGATGCAATAAACACACACACACACACACACACACACACACACACACACACACAAATGGAATTCAGCCATGGCTGATCCTTAGGAAATGATCCAGTCAAAAAAAGTATAGTAAAGTTCCATTTACTTCAATAGGAAATATACAAGCATACATTCAACTCTCTCATTGAAACCAATGCAACTTCACAGTGTATATTCTGCCCTTCCTTTTTTGTATTTCTATTTCTATTATTACTATTATTAAATTTTATATACCGCCCTGTACCTGTAGATCTCAGGGCAGTTCACAACATAAACGTTTGTTACTAAGTAAGGAACACTGAATATCCTCAGGGGCAATGCTTGCTCTTATGGGCATTTTCATATAATGCATAATGTATGCTATTTATATATCAATATTGTTAGCCCATGAGAACGGTATGATGTAACAATGAACAAATACAAATTGATCAAGGCTGGCCCTACCATTAGGCAGAGAGAGGCAACTGCCTCAGGCAGAAGGTGCTGTAGAGTAGCAATGGCAGCCCTCTGGCTGTTTCTCTTAAGCCCACCAAATGTTCCCTCTTCTTAGCTGGAGGATGCCACTCATGGCCTCCACTGGGACCCCTAAACTGGCCTGCTGCCTCAGATACAGTGCAGGAGGCTATACCATTGTCAGTGCAGAAATAAGATTCAGTTGCCAGTTCAATGAGCTTCTGTACATTAAATGGGGAGCAGCACCATTTTGGCCTTTGCCTCAGGCAACAAAATGTCTTGGGCTGACCCTGAAAGTGATAGCAGAAGCTACTTATGCATCCCCACCACCACCACATTATCAACATTGTTTAGACATATTAATTGCTTGTTACCTAAAATGTTTTCAAGAAGCTTACATTTTTTAAAATACACATAAATACATAATATCATTTAAACGTCATATCAAACTTTAATTTTCAAGCGAACACCTACAATTCCTTTTTTAAAAAACACCACACACAGCCCGTAACAGCTGCAGGAAGTTTTAGCAGCACACTAGCACCAGAACAAAATCGACTCAGACTGTCAAAAGCTGAGGAAAAGCTAAGTCTTTACTAACATCAAAAATGTGCCAGTGAAGGAGCCAGACAGACCTCACTGGGAAGAGCATTCCAGAGACAAGGAGCCACAGCCAAAAAGACCCTAACTCAACATCACCCTCCAAGTTTCCCTCAGAATAAGTTCCAGAGGAAAGCTTCAGATGAAATAACCTAGAAATAGTCAGAATGCTGACTACACTTGTCCTAAATCTAAAAACCATGGTTATTAAAACATTGTGAAAAAATAAGTTTGCCTAATACTTTTCTGGTGCACTTCAAAGAAAATATGTGCTCTGGAGACCCTAAACAACCACTGCCCTGCCCTGAATTACAGCAATTTGCAGAATTTATTGCACAGGTGTGCACCCATTAACACCAAAAGAAAAAAAGAATACTAATGTACACTAAAGAATGCACTATCATCTTCCTTCCTATTTCGAGCCTGGCTCAGTGTTACTACATTCTTTTTTCATTTGTGTATAGTTATTATAGTCACATAAATCCACACTGACCTTAGAACAGGTCCCAGCATTCCTCTTTCCTCTCGAGGCATGAGAACTGCCTGAACAGGTTTCAGGGTTTTGACTGCAACAGAGAAATTTGTTCACGGTTAGTCAGGGCGGGAACTTATTTGAGTCTCACTGCTTGAGGAAGCGTACCTAAAAGCAGCTACTGCAGAAAAGATGGGGAAATCCTTCTTGACATTTCCATGAGGAAGGCAACATTGAAACAGGCCCAGAACACCAAAATTTCCAGCAACAACTACTTCTTCCTTCAGCAGACAAACTGGAACAACCGGAGAAGTTTCCTTCTTCCTGGAAGGAATGGATGTTTAGAAGAGGCTGAGGAGGACAAAGGATACGGATCCTCAGGAGCTAGAGAGTCGTCGTGAGCTACGTTGTCGAAGAACCCAACAAAAACCAAACAGCAAACAGGAGGACTCCTGACTGAAAAAGCAGCAGAATTTTTCTCAAGCGGGGCAACTCTTGAGTACTAGCATGTTTGGCTACCCAACAGCAGAGGCAATGAGCTGGCTCCACAGGGGCTATGGGAGCTCCCAAGGGACCACAGGGCAACTGAAAAGCCGTTTGGATGATCTGAAAAAGCCCTGGAGGGTGGAAATCACCCCTTCAATGCTGCAGCATAGCGAGACAGCCAGGCTGGCTGTGGATGCCTTTCTGGAACAGGGAGAAGGTGGCTACCGGCAAGCCATTACTAAGGAAAAGGAGCTGCCATTTCTTTCCACGTTAGATATGGATTACATGAGCCAACATAGTCAAAGCATCACAGGGTCTCCAATTAAAAGACGAGAGGCAGGGCTGACGAGAGAAGACAGTGGTGACGGGGCTTCCCTCCTCTCTGGAGTCACATCTGGGACATACTTCCCATTTATGTCAGACATTGATCCCCCAGATCTGGAGCTCGGTTGGCCAGAGGTTCCCACAGTCTCATCATTTGGCCAAACAGAAGTTACTTTGTATTTCCAAAGGGACAAGACACACAATGTAAAGGAATTACTTCGGTCTCTGATAGGCAAGGCCAAGACAGTAAGTAGAGCATTTGATATATAATCCAAAAGGGGAAGATGGGGCTGATCATTGGGGTTCTGGTGTTGCACTGGAATTACAGTGGTACCTCGGGTTAAGTACGTAATTCGTTCCAGAGGTCCGTTCTTAACCTGAAACTGTTCTTAACCTGAAGCACCACTTTAGCTAATGGGGCCTCCTGCTGCTGCCGTGCCGCCGGAGCACGATTTCTGTTCTCATCCTGAAGCAAAGTTCTTAACCCGAAGTACTATTTCTGGGTTAGCGGAGTCTGTAAACTGAAGCATATGTAACCTGAAGCGTATGTAACCTGAGGTACCACTGTACTTATATGTTTGCAAGGCTAGTCCTACCATTAGGAAGAGTAGGTTGACTGCCTCAAGTGAGCAGTTCCCCCTCCTGTTCCCTCTGAGCCCCATTTCTGTACTTTTCTGTTGGCAAACAAAGCTGCATGTGCCCTACAGTCTGTCCCAGGTGTGGTGTTGTACACCATCCTGTTCCTAATATTGTAGTAAAATGCAGCTGCCTTCTGCATGTGGAGTAAGAGTGGGGTGCCCTTTTGTCCTCCATCTCTGGCAGAAAACTGTCTTTGGCCAGTCCTGGTAGTTTGCTCCCATTTTTATGATATCCTACTTAGAATTTTTGGGTTATAGCCAACACCACTGCTCTGCTCACGCAGCAGATTTCAACTTCCACATCTGAACTTCTCCCTCCTTTCATGTGCCCAGCAGTCTCCCACACAGCACCTCTACTCCAGATGGTTGGGATTTTGGTTTGGATTTGGACAGCATTGGATACAATTATTTATGTATTATGTCAACTCCGTGTGTGTTTATGTGTGTGTTAGAATTTTAGCCTTGTATGAGTTTTTTTATCTGATGGGTTACATGACAGGCTTTGACGCTCGATTGCTCAGTATTGTAGTGGGAAGTATGTCATATTTAGCTATTGCAGAAGTGGCCAATCTATATTTTCAACACCATTATAAGAATTCTGGGGGAAGAATAATATTTTGCCGCACACCTTTAGAAATTATTAGATGCACTTTTATTATTCTTTAGTATAAAGTCATCATTGCAGCCTAGGAGCAAGAACTTCGCCATCATGGAACAGATGGGTGTATGCATGGCCCAGGTATTACGTGCAAAACTCAAAAACAGAAGCAACATTAAACCGTAAATAATCTCTCTCAGCTTCTGAAAATGTTTTCCCTAAAGCATGAAATGGTAGAGAAAATGGTTATCATACAATCATTAAATTTGGTGTGGTCTCCAAGGACCAAATAAAATGGCTTCCCGGAGCATACCTGGCCCTGCAGTCTCCTCTTGGCCATCCCTAAACTGTAGCCCAACAGAATCTCAAGACAGGAGAGTTCTTTGGGATGAGTCAGTCAAGAAATGTATGTGGAAAATGTTATAACACAGTCCATGTGGCTTTTCTAGGAAAGAACCATGAATAGGATGCCAGGTTCCTGCTAGTTCCTTTTCTAGGATATTTCCTCAAAACATGCCTCCATGGTAGTTTTTCCTCTTCAATGTAAAATGTTTGATGTTTATTCTCTCAAAGGAGTAATTGCAAAGTGTTTGTGCATGTGTGTGCTATGTCAAGATGTCTACAGGGCTTGCTCTGGTAACTGCTGAAAGTACTTAACAGAGCTTGCAACACATCTGTGAATAGATTTGTCTTCTAAATACATTTACATGTAGATCTGTTATTCATTTGAATAGAATTAATTTCCATTTAATCGTCTATGACATTCACGCCAAACACTACCACTTTAACAGTCATGGTTTCCCCCAAAGAATCCTAAAAACTGTTGTTTGTTAAAAGCACTGAGAGTTGTGAGGAGGCGCTAAACAAATCACAACTCCCATGATTCTCCGGAGGAATATAACAATCCATACAGTCACAGCAGGCGCTGTAAGTCTCCAGTGTGGTTTGGCTTCACCCCCAAAGGCGCACTCCTCCATTGTCTCAGATGCCAACAATAATAAGAACCGACAAGAGCTGTGTGACTGTATTGCCTGAGGAAGAGGTGGCAAGGACACATGACGGGTGGCAGGATTAAGTGCACTCCCAGTTTGTACAAATACTTAGTGCTAATCGACATTTATGGTTGAGATCAGTTAATTCAGCTGCTTACTGGAATGTTGTAATATTGGTGTCATTACAAAACCCCTACAGAAATAGGAGTGTGACACTGAAATTAAGCTCATTAGTTGGCAGGGCTGCCAGATCTATGGATGCTAAAGAACTGAATAGAAGAGAGGAAATGTCACTATCATTGTGGTGGGAAAGAGACACCTTGAGAAACTAATATTTCTATTCAATTCTTATAGCAGCTTTGCATATCACAGATTAAGACTGTGCATGTGTTGTACACTTTTGCATTTGAAGCATCTGAGACAGGACAGTTCTGAGGGTCGCTTACAAACCCATGATTACAAATGCATGTATGCACATGCGCACACGCATGCATATATAATCCACATATCACTTGTTCTAAGCCACTCATTCATTTTATTTGTATGCCATTTTTCCATACACAAAAACATGCTCAAAGCACTTACAACAAAGGAATGGGAAGGCATTTCAAACACTACAAAAACAATTTCAAAATAACATAGAAAAACAATAACATACAAGAAACACATTCCAAAACTGTAAATATAACTAAATGCAAAAAATATGTGAAGATCACTTGTGCTCTAGCTAGCTCAGCTGGTTAGAAAATGGTGCTGATAACATCAAGGCTGCAGGTTTTATCCCCATATGGGACAGCTGCATTACAGGGGGTTGGACTAGACTAGATGATCCTAGGGGTCCCTTCCAACTCTACAATTCTAAGATTCTATGATACTTAAACAACATGCAGTAGCCAAAAGCAAATATAACAAGGGAGTTAGACAATGGGCCTTTTCAGCTCATACTCCTCCTTCACTGCTGTAACTCCTGTGTGCACGCTATCATTGAGCTATGGTCAATCTCCTAATATTTAACTCAATAGACTCCTAATATCTCCCAATCTCCTAATATTTAACTCAATTAACTTAATATTTAATACTCATGGTGAAACAGAAATATGTAAAGCATACTGTTGCCAGGTTAAGGCATTTTTAATTCCCTCAGGCACTATATATAAAATGGATGATTTCGCTCATGGTAAAAGATGTTATATTTGAAACACTGTAATTGAGACTTCCATTATCCTCCCTGAATTTGTTTTAAAGTTGTGGTTAATTTGTGGGGTGGTTTTTATTTAAGGAGTTGTTGTTGGCTCCACCCCCACCCTGGTATTTCATTAAGTAATTGCATTTTATTGTAATTTACTATTAGAACCAGTCTGGGATATATTTGCATGAAAGGCAGCATACAAATACTTTAGATTAATACATCTATTTGATATGAGAAGAACTTCAAAGTACAGGATTCCCTTCAGGTCCTGGCCTGCCAAACTGAGTTATGAAACTCCCTCCACAATTAAGCCTTGGGGCATTTCCAGATTGCCACCATTTTGTGGGCGGGATTCAATTGCATACTGACAAATTCAGATTGCACACCAAACCCGCTTGCAAAACAAACAAGCCCTGAACTTTCTGCTATAAGGAGTGTTGAGGAAATGCACTGAAAACTGTAGAGAAACAATTGCTTAATGTGGCTGCTATGTGGCTGCATTGTATACTGCTATGTGTTGGGATACCAGAGTTTTGTGGGTGCAAGGCAGCCATAATTCTTATAATAAATAAAAGTTAGAATCAAGATTTGATTAAACTGTGCCAAACATGGAAATTCCTGGGTGTAGCTTCCAACTCTACAATTCTTATTCTGTGATTCTAATGCAGCCAAGATAGCAGTAATGCTGGTTAGTAGATAAGGTGATCTGGGAACAGAAATATGACCTGTTGTGATGGGGATGACCTCTACCTGAAGCACCAGGCTTGTAGCTCCTGGCCTAGCATTACACCTGGCTATTCAGGCAGCTGCTGTGGCTAGGAGTGCCTTTGCTCAAGCTGAGAAGGCAGATCTAGCCACAGTGACACATGCCTCAGTCATATCACCACAATGTGTTCTACATGGGGCTTCCCTTGAAGTGTGTCTGGAAATTACACTTAGTCAAAATGCTTTCTAATGCTCACTGTTTGGATAATACATAAATCCCAGGATTATCTGAAAGACTGGTGCTGCAGTGGAATTTTATTGCAAACAACAACACTGCTAAGTCAAATCTAGAAAGAAAGAAAAAACCCCCACCATGAATGAACAGCAGAGAGAACACTAAGATGTACCTATTTGTCAGCGGTATTGCATAGGCTCTCCATAAAAAGTGAGTGACCAAAGGACCGATATTCCATACAAAAGAGGTAGTGTGGGAGCAGCCTAGGATAGAGGGCCAGAAGAATCTCACTTTGTCTGTCTCACTTTATCTGCAAAGTACTCTTGCTCTTCCATTTCCCCAAAGGAAACTAAATCACTTAGATACTGGAACTCATTGCTATGTTTTGAAAATAATTTTTAATAGTACAGATCTACTGCTGGTATTTTTTAACATGTCTCCTATCACTTTCACCCCCATCTGTGCAGGTGATTGCGATTATGATGGATCTATTCACAGATATGGAGATCCTCAGTGACCTGATGGAGGCATCAAGCAGACGGCGTGTTCCGGTTTACCTGATCCTTGATGAAAAGAACTTGAGGCACTTTGCAGAAATGTGCAATAAAATGGAACTCACTATGGATGACTTCCCAGTACGTTTCTAGTTAGTTTTGCTAGTATAGTACTACTAAGTTAAAACAACCTGTGAGAAAATATATGGACATTAAAGGGGGAAGACAGTTATATGCCTGTCATTATAGTGCTGTGAGAGGGGGTAGGGGCTAGAGACCTCTAACAATTCTTAGCATCCTCACCAGACCTAAACCCCAGGCTTTTTTGGAAGGCATAACAGTTAAACTTGTATAACACCAATATCAGTTTGCAGTTTTGCTATACTGTCATTTAAAAAAGAAAATTGAATTTTGATCCCTGCCTCCTTACAATGTAGGTGAAGAAGTACAATGTGTTGCTGAATGTTTGTTCAGCTGGATGACAGACAGAAAAGCAAACAGGACAAGTACAGCCTTTAAAGCAGAGGTTGTGCTTTGGCAGAGGAGGCTTCACATGTCATTTCTACCACTCAGGAGCAGCTGAACACCCCAAGAGCAGAGACAGTGACAATTATCAGGGCTAAGTCACAAAGGCACATACCATGCATCAGGCTCAGTGACACACTGTGAGGTCTTCACCCAAATATTTCCATCCATCCATTTTGGGTGAAACCAGATAGGATGGCAACAGAAACATTTGTTTATATGCCTTGATCACATATAAAGACGGATTTATGGAAAGCTCGTGCTTGAAGCACATGGGGCCAGAGAGTGAATCACACACACACACATCCCTTTTCTTCCATCTATGCTCATTTCTGGTATGGTACCTCAACTGAAAAGAAAACTGCCTGAGGGAGCAATACAATTGAAAATATTTTAAATACAATTGGGGCAAACATGAATTTAAACTTATGGGCCTGCTGGTGTCATGTCTAATTGTACCCTTTGTCTTCTGAAACTATGTTCTTCTTCAAAGCACTTTCTTCAGGAATTAAAATACAAGTTCTGCCTTGGTGGATCAGACCAAGTTCATCCAGTTCAACAGCATTATGGACCAGCTGCGTATTTCTGCATTGCAGGGGGTTGGACTAGATGATCCTCAGGGTCCCTTCCAACTCTACAGTTCTATGATTCTATGATTCTATTTCCATTTTCTAATAATCAAATAGCCTGCTTGTCTACATTATTTAACCTATACTATATTTGTCAATATGAGCCTGATCCATCACTCTTAATAACCATTCTGTATCATAGAGGTTTTTCTTTTCTGCCACTTTTGAGTTACTGCAATTTTGGCTGTTCGAACGTATTGCACATTTATTGATAAAGAGTTATGTCTACAGCCACTATAGTTTTCAAATATTTAAACAGGATTTGAAAGGAGTCAAATGACAGAGGCCCCACAACCGTTTTCCAGTATTTTATAATTTTAGAGTATTTTGCCTCAAAACCTGAAGCAAAACAGCTCCTGGTCTTTCATATCTGCAGCAGTTATTATATTTTGAGATATATATTTAAACTGCAACTATGCATCCTCACCTGGGATTAAACCCCAATGAACTCACTGAGCCCTACTTCCAAGTTGATATTTACTGTATATAATTGTGCTGTTAATCTTCATGGGGTAAGGAAACATGTACATGGGATTTTTAAAAGAAACATTCCCTTAAATCCAAACACACTGTTGATGTAGATATATATATTGCAATGGCAAATTCCAAGTTTCATATTAATCTATACACATTGCATACATATTTAAGTTCAGCACAGAAAAGACGGGACATTTGTCTTTGCTCCCCTTTGATCTCTACTGTGCCTTGTTCCCATTTCAGAATATGCGCATACGCTGTGTGAGTGGAGACACATACTACAGCAAAGCTGGCAAGAAGCTTACAGGACAAGCACTTGAGAAATTTGTGTTGATAGATGGCGAAGAAGTCCTTGCAGGGACCTACAGGTGAGATATCATGAACAATGCATGTAAGATATGGCCACCTCTTTCTTTAGGACCAGTGCTATTTTAGGCCCTGTGAATAGCATTGATATGCTTGCTACTTCGTTCATGCAATTTGGCAGTGGGGTATATGAGAACCAAAACACAGCCAATCCTTTGAAATTCACACTTCTCAGAATTTTGCAGGGCAGTTCTTCCACAGAAATAGATTGTGTTGAGAGTATGACTGACCCAGACATTGTGGTTGAACATGGACCTCCCTAATCTTCTTCCAAGTAAACAGAGATAATGTGAAACTGACACAAACATTTATATAAAAGAGATAAGTTTCACAAGTTGACTGTCCACTCATTGATCTTGTCCCTTTCCTTGCTGATGCCATAGCATCTGTATTTCATCATCAGTAAGTGCAGCTTCCTTTTTATCTGCATGCCTCAATTACCCTGCCACACATGCCAATCCCTTGGCTTTGCCTTCAGGAGGAAACAGCCCTGTCTTGTTTTAACTGCAGCCAAGAGGACTTCCTTGACTGATACAACTCACTCCTTTCCACCCAGACAGATTCATCAACACTTTAATAGCTGCCTTTCCCTTGCCCTCTCATTTTAACTTACAGGAAGCCTGGGAACCCAGTGGAATGTTCCCATATCATGAAGCCATCTCAAAGAACTACAATGCATGCATTCCAAAATGGCATTTTTTTTCGTAATGGCTTTTAATAGGAAGGGATACTTGGGTGTGGAAGTTTATAATAACTTGGCAGTCAGACTTGTTAATTGTCAAGGGCATTTAGGAACAGGGTAACTTATTGCACAAGCACAAGACACCATTGATGCATGATTAAAACCCCACCCACTGGATTCTTGTGTTGCTGGGATTAGTTGCACTTCAACTATTCTACTCAGAATCCATTTACCCATTTCCAATTTCAAATAAACCAGACAAAATGGGACAAGTCTCCTGTACCTTTAATATTATGTAGAAGAGGATGTTTTAGCAATTGCAGCTTGTCATCTAGAGCTGAAAACCTACAACTCCTGAAATCCCTTCTTCTACATCATTATTAAGGGTCCAGAAGTTCCACCCTCCAATGCCACTCTTTTGGGGCTCTTGGTTCACTAACCCTCCTCCTTGCATTTCAATGATCCCCAGTTAGAAGAGGGAGCAACTGATGCTACTAATCTATTCCTGCCTCGCATCAGGTCCTGGATTCACTACCCCATGGGTAGGCAAACTAAGGCCCGGGTGCCAGATCCGGCCCAACTGTCTTCTAAATCCAGTCCAGGAATCAGCGTGTTTTTACATGAGTAGACTGTATGCTTTTATTTAAAACACATCTCTGGGTTATTTGTGGGGCATAGGAATTTGTTCATCCACCCCCCCAAAAAATAGTCCAGTCCCCCCACCACAAGGCCTGAGGGACAGTGGACCGGCCCCTGCTAAAAAAGTTTGCTGACCCCTGCACTACCCCTCACCCCAACAATACTTGTGGGATTATTCACATGTTGTCCTTCCTTTGTTTGCCCACAATGCCAGGCCAGTGGGAAATCTCTAAAAGAAACGGTTTCTTTATAAAAAGTTATGGGAAATGGCTAACAAAAAAATTAAAAATGTATAATACAACAGTAAATAAGAACAAAAATAAGAGCATGATAAAATAAACTGTAAATCACAGCAGAACACTGTTAACTAATGCAATTCAGCAGCAGGAAACAACCAACGGGAACAGTGAACCAAAAAACTCAAGAGTCCCAAACTCAGAATCTGAAAGATAATTAGAGCGGAGATGGAGTGAGCTTCTCTGACAGGGTGCTGCCATTGTAAGAATGCCATATCGTAAGCTGATGATTTCCACTGTAACCCCAATGGCACACAGACCTGGAGCAAACCTTTTGGATGAAGATGGAGGTCAAGCCTCCCTAGACACCTTGTCCTCTAAACGAAATTTTAAACCAATATATATGGAGATTAGCTCCACTAACTCATCTTGAGCAGAAAGTGCTTTACACATGTTCAGGAACACCCATTACTTTTTCATATCCCAGAGCTGGCCCTTAATATTGAAAATAAAGTCCAGGGCTAAACCCCTGTAAAGGATTATTCACATTCTGCAGCAAACACCCCATTTTTGCTTCGATTTCTATTTCTGAACAGTCACCTCTGTAACATGTGCTGCCAACACAGCACCACCTGGAGTTGCCAAGTGGTAGGGCCAATGATATTTCCTTACACTGTAGACTGGGGAGCAAATCAAAGACAAATCTAGGGAATACTGGTGTGGATGGAATGGCCCGCAAGGTCTTTTTCTCTGACATACTGAGTATATGACAACAACAAACAAACCTACCAGCTTTCCCCCCATATCTGTTACTAGGATCTTATAACAACCATGAAATATAATAGCTTGGCATATTCAGGTAATAGCTTCAATTATTGCCCAACAAACCTAATGCTTGTGAACTCATCCTGAATCACTGCTCCTTAAACTGCTCCACCCATTATTTTCATGCACTGATATAATACTGATGTGTTCAGCTAACTATACTGTCCAATGCATTTCCATAGTATCCAAATAGATAACTATTTGAAAACAGAGTTATTTGGTATGTTGATGATTCACAGGGTCTCTGAATCCTTTCCTTTTCAGTTTTACGTGGCTGTGCAGTCACGTCCACACTGGCCTGGTGACACACTTCAAAGGAAAAATTGTTGAGGACTTTGACAGAGAGTTCCGATGCATATATGCCGAGTCTAGATCTGTGAACAAACTCAGCATCCCCAAAGCTGAAAAATCCACAACCTCTCCCCACAGATTGTTGCAGAAACTTGAGCCAGTTTCTAAGCGTATTCAAATGAATGAGAGCGAGACCACAAGCCCCTCAACTAGCCTCTCAAATTCAAGCGTGGTAAGCATAAGGAGATCACCATATCTAGACCTGACAACTTCTAATGCACACTGTGAAATTAAAGAATGGACTCCCGGTGAAACAAGAATGAATGTTTCAGGCTTCCTGGGACTTAATGACTTGAAATACCAGCCCAGGGAGCTGCTGGACTCTAGCTGCAGTGCATCAGCTAAATTAAATGATGCACCTAATCTACTAAGACTTAAGACATCTTTGCTGTCAACATCTTCACCAATACTAAGCAACAACACAAGAAATGGGCACGATTTGAAGCTTCTGCCTGAGAGTATAGGAATGAAAGTCAACAAAAAGTTCCCTTATACTGTTCAAGCTATGGAAGATGTAAACAAAATACAGAAGGATGAAAAACCAGCAACTCATGCCTACAGCAGACTAGATCTCAGTAACAAGCCTACTAAATCAGTACATTTTGAGCCGAAGACCACGGATTCTAGTTCCTATTGCTCCTCTGATGATGTGCCAACGAAAAACAGCAGCAAAATACACAGGGATGAAAAAAGAATGACTCTTGGTCACAGTAAATTGGATCTCATTACCAACTATAACAAGTCAAAACCAAAGCTAGTTCACAGTCGATTTGAGATGTAATTTTGTATTATCATTTTAGCAAAAACATATGACCTGATTCAAATGGTTAATTATATCTGTAATAATACAAAAATATGGAAGTCCCAAATCTCCCATTCATAGTTGGGTGTATCA
This sequence comes from Podarcis gaigeae, assembly GCF_964106915.1. Classification (NCBI taxonomy): domain Eukaryota; kingdom Metazoa; phylum Chordata; class Lepidosauria; order Squamata; family Lacertidae; genus Podarcis; species Podarcis gaigeae. The sequence goes on from NC_139682.1 coordinate 31,553,790, forward strand.
GACTTAGTTTTAAAAAACAAAAAACCTGAATAGTCTTAAAAAGGAGCCAGAAATATAAACCCATAGCTATGTGACAGCTATAGGACGAACTCTTGATATTGTAGGGTGATAGAATTAATGTATTTTTCGCTCTATAAGATGCACCAGACCATAAGACGCACCTAGTTTTTGGAGGAGGAAAACAAGAAAAAAATATTCTGAATCTCAGAAGCCAGAACAGCAAGAGGGATCGCTGTGCAGTGAAAGCAGAAATCCCTCTTGCTGTTCTGGCTTCTGGGATAGCTGCGCAGCCTGCATTCGCTCCATAAGACGCACACACATTTCCCCTTACTTTTTAGGAGGGAAAAAGTGAGTCTTATAGAGCAAAAAATACGGTAATATAAAGGATGGCATATTCTGAAAGCTGGAAAAATGGTTAATCTGTACTTCTGCACCATTGCATAAGTAATGACTCCTGAAATAATGGGTGGGGTTGACTAAATCTCTCATTTGTAGAAGTTAAGAGTATTGAATCATGACTAGGAAGTCTCTTTGGTGTGATTCATTGGGGATCTTGAACCAACTGCTATCTCTCAGCAAAATGTAGGGTTGTTGTAAGGGTAAGTGAGGGAGTAGAGTGGACCTGTATGTCATCCCAAGCTCAGTGGAGGAAAACAGGATAAAAATGTAATCAATCCATAAAAAAGTAACATGAGGCCCACAAACCACCCACTTTAAAATACTGGTAGAGAGACTTCAGTGCAGCTTGTTAGTGGAATCAGAAGAACTCTCTAGTCAGAGCTGCGAGAAATCATTGCTACCAAGAGGAAGAGTTCACAGAGGTAAAAGTTGTAAAGATCAGCAGAAGCCAAAGTAAAAGCTATGCTCCCACGTACTCCCAGTTGTTACTTGCCCACTTCTCTTTCCTTCTCCCCCAGAAATATCAGAGTCAGGGCTGACCCATGCATGAGGCAAGGTGATCAGGCAGCAGGATCCACAGGGGCAGAATATCTGGCCTCCAATTAATGCACTGCCCACTGCTGCCGCCACAGTAGCAGCAACAGCTACGGTGCACTCTGTGGAGGCTGGAACTGCTACCTCTGCAGCACCCTCTTAGTGAATAGAAGGTGCTCCTGGTCTCCTCCCACTCATTTTCAATATAGGTCTTCATTCCCTTCTTCCCAATGTAGGTCTTCACTCAACCATTCTTCCATGGTGGCAAGGAGGCGCCATTTTGAGGTTTGCCTCAAGTGCCAAAATGTTTTGGGCCAGCCCTGCATAAAGCTATTAATTCTAATGGAGGAAGCAGCAGATAATATGAAAAATGCTTAGTGGTAGGGGGATTAGTCATATGAAATTATGCAAAGCTACTGTATAAATCCCAGTGCCTTGTCAGTCATAGGTTTTGCTCCTGTAAAAATAAATAAATCTGCTCTTGCAGGAAGAAAACACCAAGAATACATTGGTTTGCTTTGATTGTATCTCTGAAAAATAGCCTGTGAACCCTGTGATGAAAGATAGCATGGGAAGGGCTATAATTATTGACTCTTTGTGTTTAATAAACACTTTTGTGTTGCACAAGTTGGGCCTCTGAGTACTGAGCACTGGTGTCACATATACAAGAAGCCTTTCCAAAGTTTGATGCAGATGCCTGGAAATGTCCTGAACAGCAGCCTATACAACCAGAATTCTGAATTCCTTGAGACTGTGCTCTGTGTGTGTGTGTGTGTGTGTGTGTGTGTGTTTAATTACATGAACACATGTTGTATGTATCCCAAATAGGTGGTCAACCAGATTTTAATAAAGGGTTTACACAATCCTAGAATACCTCATTCCACCTGAGTCAATGGAACAGAATTAGGTCACAGTCCAAAGTTACGCACTTGGAAGTTCCACTGATTTCAGTGGGAGGATTAATTGCATGCTTACCAATCTGAAATCAGTGACACACATTTAGCTTTGACTAACTTGAACCCTTACTTAGTAGAGAGAAGCAGGCTGTCACCACCGATGCCTGTTATTTCTCAAAATCAAGACTGGATGTGCTGCTTGAGAGCTGCACTAGTTCAGCAAAGTTTTCTGGGCTTGATGGGAGAGATTTTTGGGAGGGTGCAACAGCAGAGGAGTGGAGCAGCCATGATTTTCTGCCTGTACAGCAGCACACTGTGCATTCACCTTTAAATGATAATTTAAATATGGTTTAAAGTGATGTGCAAACTGGGCCATCACTAGAGTAGGAGCTACTAGAGTAGGATAAAGGCTTATGTATGGGATAATTTTCCTTACAGTTTTCAAATGTTCCAACTGTCACAGTCTCATACTGAGCAACAACATGCAGAGCTCAATGGAATGGGAGACCAGTGAACCAGAAGAGTCTCAACGGTTTACTTGCCTGTAGGCAGGGTCATCGTCCAAAGTCAGGTCCAGTCCTAGGGTCAGGTGAACAGCAATCCATGTGGTCAAATGGTCCAGGGGCCAGGGAATCCAATGATCAAGGATCAAGGTGAACAGGAGCAGCAAAGTAGGGCCAGGCACTACTGACTGCAGCTGGATGCTCTGCTTAAGAAGGCTGAAGCCAGCTGTTTCTCACCAGTGCCTTCTCCTCTGTATCCTTGAAAGCTGATCAGCTGCAAGTGGAGTCACTCCACCTTCTCCCCTTTCAGGCTGTTCAGCAGGCAAAGCTGACTCCTGGCCCATGATACCAGTAACTTCTCTGCTGCTTAATCTTCTGGCTTGAAAACAGATGCTGAAACAGCCAGATGTTTCTCCCTTTGAAGTCGAGGCTTTGCTACTGGGCTGCTGCTAGCAGATGCAGGAGGCTCTGGGGAAGCAAAGGTGCTACAGTTCTCAGGTGTTCCAACTTTTAGACATCAGAAATAATGCTAACGAATTAACATCTAGTGCATTGTGCCCCTGCAAGAACCACTAGATTATAGGGACTGGGTGTCTTACTGAGTGCAACACCACCCTCACTGCCCCATCCCAATCCCTTTGGCCCTGATGGGTTTGGCAACACACACACCATTCCCAATTTTTGGCTTATTCTCAGATTGGGAAAACCCGGATTTACAAGTGAGAATGTGTGAGATAGGGGCTGAGTGGGGAGGGCATCATGAGGGCATTGCTAAATTAACAGAGACATAAGCAACCTTAAATTCCCATTAAACTCCAGTGTGGACAACCTCTCAGAGAACATTGAGTTGCAACCACTCTAGGACAACAAAGTCCCTCACCACTCCTTTTAAGGCAGACCTCTGGTCTTCTGCCTACTACACAGACCAAACAATATGATGCTTAATGTCCTACTTTCCAGTGCTATTTTTCTAGAGAAAGAGGTGCCAGAACTCACCAGGAACACCTCCTTCGTTCTCTTATAATGGCAATGACACCCATCTGAGATGTGCCGGAACTGAGTTCCAGCAAGTTCTGGCTGAAAAAAAGCCTTGCTTCTTTCCATTACCCAACATTGAGAGAAAGCCTTTTCAGCACCAAGTGGCACTGGGAAAGGGTCATGGCCTCTGGCAACCTGAAGGCAGGTGGTAATCAGAGACACTGAAAAGTGATTCATCTGGATTGGGGAATTTCCAGGTTTGAACTGCAGCCTCTCCTGTGGGGTGGAGATGGGAGCTGCTACAGAAATCGATGGGAGTAGAAAGGATTTTAGCATAACTGCGATTGGTCAGCAGCACTGAAAAATAAAATATATAACAACAGGAAGTGTCGGCTTTTTCAAACCTAGATCTTACTTCATGTGGTAAAAACAATTCCGGGGCTTGTAAACATTTAAAGGAACAATCCCTACCAGTACAAACGAAGTCCATTATTTCCACAACTACAGGTTGTAGGGGTTGAAAGAGCGGCTAACAGCCCTGGAGTGCAACCCATTACTATTATTGCGGGGCTAGACTGATGAGGATGCCCAACAAAAAAATAAATCCCTCACAGGAAGTTCCCATCAAATTGCAACGAAGACCGACCTCCTTACATTTCCCCCTCGCGCCCTCTTGGCGCCCGAATCCAGCGCTCATTTGCATACTGCAGTGTTTTTTCCACATAAAATTAAAACTTGGAACTTTCTTTTTTTACTGGGGATGTGGGACACGTTAATGCCCAGTCACAAACACGGGGGGAACCCAGGACTTCTCCGCTGTTTTCTTCGAGTTACTGAGGAGGCGAGGAACCCAAACTCCAAAGTCACCCCCCGGGATGCGGCCTCCGTACGTACGACGTGCTTCTGCGTCTGTGCGCGACGGCCGCCGCGAGACTGTGAAGAAGCGGAAGTGACGTCGCGGCGCGTTTCCGGGCGACGGGGCTTGCGGCCTGTCCGCGTGTCTAAGGCAACGGACGAAGGGCTACGTTAGGCGGTTTCCCTCC